>NC_036456.1:3881905-4603362 GCF_002775205.1 Xiphophorus maculatus | reverse complement strand
CTCCATTAAAATATTTTTTAATCTTATGTAATACTTTAATCTTCTGAGACACAGAATTTTGGGGTTTCAACCACAATCTTCAAAATTACAATGAAGGCTGTGATTAATCTAAATAATGGAGTTTCACTTCCTGAAATAAGGGAGAAAATGTATTGGACTTTTCCATGATATTTAAAGTAAATCAAAAATATTCTCTTTTATTTCAGCAGCATTATCACACCGTGAAAATGAAGACAAATACAACTTTTCCTTTATTCAGTGAGAAAAGCTCCTATATTAGGAAATATTTGTTTCAGTAAACTAATCTAAAGATATGGCCAAATTGAGTCAAAAATGGCTCAACAGCAGCAACAAAAATCAACATCCTCCACCCTATATCTTTATCATATGGATTTGTTTGTCATCAATGAATGTCACTACTTACCATGATTGACCGCCAGAACCTTCCGACTGTTCATTTTAACAAAACTGCTCAGAGGAAGCTGTGCATGGCCGATCCCTAGCTCCTTCGCCCGCTCATAACTAATGCCCTGCAACACAGATCCCTGCAGGTCAACCTAATCCCAGGAGTGAGCTGATGGTTGTACCTGCAGCAGCTGCGGACCAGTACACACCTTATGGTGGTTGTGGTCCACCAGGCCTCCAATCACATAGGCCTTCTTCTGGTCCAGCTCCTCCACTACATTGGGGGAGTCCGAGGTCAGGTACACCAGCTCATCCTTAACCACCACTTCACTGTAGTGTTCTGCTTTAATGGTGATATCCTGAACACAATGTGAGCACACAGATATGCACACAACACTGCAGTCACACACCCAAAAATGGGAATTCCTTAGAAACTGTGACAGATGGTGTCACTCTGGGTAGGAGCCTATTTGCTACCAAAACAGTAAATTTTATATTGATATAAATGGAAACACTAAAGTAATTACTCTGATTTTGCTACAAATATAGCTGTCTGAAAGACTACAGAAACTAGTGGGGAAGGGGTCAGCTGCTCTATGTTTTAGAGAAAAAGACCCGAGCTGTGTCTGAGTGCATAGAAATAAGCCAACTTATTTCTATGTTCCTGATTTAAATTACAGGAAAAAAATATTAGGGATGCACTGATATAAAAATTTGGGCCAATATCGGATATTTATACTGCTGTTGTGGCCCATAACCAATATAAATATTTCTCTACACTTTCAACAACCTATGAAAGTTACTACACCACTGACATTCATTCTTTGCTTCAGCTAAGCACCCATCACCCTGTGCTAAATCACAATCACATGGCCAACCTCCTTCCATTTCTCTTTTTTCCAGAAACATAAACAGCAACAACAAAGAAATTAATAAACAGCTCAAATTCATCATTAAAAGAACAAATTCATTATATCAAGAATGGCCATGCTGACTGAGTAGTGGAGAAACTCTCCATCTCCACTGTGGGTCGATGTTAAACAGCCTATGCATCAAGCAGATTCTCTGAAAAAAAAGATTGGCTAAAAATGAGCAACAAAGTAACAAAAATAAAGACTGAAGACTTTCACACCACACTTCAAAATCAAATTGAAATCTTATCTCTGATTAAAACTAGAGGTGTAGCAATAAATCAGCTCTGATGTATTGAGCTGATTTATTGCTCATTAAATCAGCTGATTGGGTTATTGGCTGATATTTACACGAGAAACCAATCTTATCTACTTCCACAAAGGTCAGTATGCCCATTTGCCCTGCTGTCAGAGAGGACTGCCTGACAAATCAAACAGGTCACTTATGCACGTCTGCGGTTAACAATAGTCAGTCCACTGACTTTGTCGCTACATTTAGCGACTATCCAGACCAAGAAAATTGGTATCGACCAAAATCAGAATCAGCAGGTCAGGTTTTTTAAAGAATGGTGATCAGCCAGAAAACTGCAATCGATGCACCCCAAATAAAAAAAAGTGACGTTTCCTCCTAAAACATGGATTTTTTCATCATCCCAGAGATGCAGATATATTTATGAGTGTTTAATGTGTCTAAAAGATGAGGACTGGCTTCCTCACCTGCTCTGCTGTCCTTTGTGTTCCAACCCAGTTCTACAAAGTCCATTCCAATATATCTTTGAGTTTTTGTTAATACAATATGGCAGATTCTGATTGGTGTATGTCTGAGACTTGCTAACCAACTTGCTATAAAAAAAAGTGTGTTAGGATAATATTTAAAATTCGTTAATTGCTTCCAGAACAGGCAGCAGGGCTGGCTGCAGATACCTTCCAGTTCACCCATCCTTTGTCCTTCTCATCCATGCTCTGCTTCAGCTGTCCTCCCAGACTCGTTAGATAAAACTGAAGAAGAAGAAGAAGAAGAAGAAGAAGAAGAAGAAGAAGAAGAAGAAGAAGAAGAAGAAGAAGAAGAAGAACATGCTGTGTCACACTTGCACATAATTTCAGAGGCTCACACAGATGTAGACATGGGAAGCCCTGACCTGAACAGGGTGTGAAGCCCGTCTGTTCTCAGCGTAGCAGCGCTGGATCTGTTTGTGGAGCTTACGAACGTCCTGAAGACGCAGCAGCAGTAACAGTCAGGAGGTCTGGTTCTTCTTCCAGCCAGGATCCATTACTTCAAACCTGCTTACCTTGATGAGCATGAGGTCGTCAAAGCTGCAGTCCACCAGCAGCCTGAGAGAGCTGGGCGTGGCCTCTGTGCATGGCCGTTTCCGGCCACTCGGACCCTCTCCTCTGTTCTCCTGCTGGGTGTTCTGTCGCTGCAGTTTGCGCTGCTGCTTCCTCTCCTTTCTTCTCTGTCTGGTTCAGACACAAGTTCGATATCAGATAATTGAATGCTCGGTGTAACTAAAGCAATATATGAATGTGACACTTGTAACTTCTCATCCAGTCCTTTACATGTGCCTCCCAAACTAAAAGCTGTTTAATAGCTGGTGTGATCTTAGTAATACTGAAATGAAACTTCATTTCAGTTTATGTAAAACTGAAATGAAGGTCAACGATCCACGGGGGATGTCAGAGTTTCAACAGATTTATTAAAGGAGCTCAGAGTCCAGGGAGTTTGCTGATGGCTTGATGGTATATTCAAGCCATCAGCAAACTCCTTTAAAGGAATGCAGAGATTCCTCCACAGAGGTGACAGTTCGGTCTAAGTTTGGTCCAGCTCTAACCAGGGTTCATTTGAAACGCCATCTGTGAGACAGTGTAGCGCTTACTTTCGCAGCTCTCTCTCTTCCTCCCATTTCTGCTGCTTCAGGAGCTTCTTTTTCTGCCTCTTGGACAGGGTCTGGTTTCCCGGGACAGCATCTCCAGTCTCGCTCCTGCATTCACTCCTCTGCCTGGGAGAAGCTGAAGTTTCCCCGCTAACATCCGCCATCTGAGACCCAGTGACTGATGGCAGCTCGCTGAGGTGGCCGGCCGGGCCACAGCTAACTGGGGGGGGGTTACTGACCGCTCAAAAGTTCCGTAAACAATTTAAATCACTGCAACAATGGAGGAAAACAGTACAACGCACGAGTATTTCTCTGCCAAACACACGATGTCATTTGCGCATATGTGACGTCAGTCAGGAGCGACAGACGCCTTCAAGAACATAAGAATTCTCACTTCAGGTTTCAGACAACCCCAGTGTGGAAATTTTGATAAACGTCAATAATTAGAAAAGTCTACATAAGGTGTAAAACAACAAAAAGCTATGCTAACTTAAAGTTTGTGTTATTTATCTACACGAGAAATAACACAAACGTGAATAAATCTACTCAATACATGCGAAGTTCGAGGACTTTCGATTTTTTAAGCAGAGGAAAAATGTCATTCACGTTCAAAATAGTTGTCCAAATTCAAGAACTTAAAATGCGTTTCAGTCATGTCGCTCAAAAGTTTTGACCCGAAATGTCAGAAATTGACTTCTTTGTTGAGGTTTACATAAAAATGTAAGATTGGCTCACGATGGTCCTTTATTCAACCAAAACGTTAAATTTTTACTTTAAAAAATGTTCTCACCATTAAAAACAGCTACAAAGAATACCCCATGAGAAAAAGATATTCTGTGCATAGCCAAAAATACAGCCCCTAAGAAGAGAGGCAGATGAACTCTAGTGTCTACTGTACATCCAGTGGTGGCAGCACCAGGGGCGCAACTACAAACTTTCTGACGTGTATGCGAACACGTAATCGCACCCCCCTCCCCACCCAGGTTTAATATGTCCATAAAGCTCGCCCTTATTCGTGCATGTATAAAATATAGTAATTAAATTCAAGTCATCATGGTATTTAGGTACTTTTTGCCTCCCTAATGTAATTATTATGGACACATCTGATCTGACTTCTCAGATACATCACAAAACCAATGTAATAATATTGAGGAAAGACATTTAAACTCAAATGCCTAGAACAAGGGTCACCAACGTTTTTGAGTATAAGGGCTTTAGTGACACTGATAACTAATTTGTTTGATACACACATAAACTTGTACAACTAATCTTTAATTAAAGCATCAAATAATAATAAATGTACATACGTGTGAATAAATTGCATGCTAGAGGGCAATTAAAACAGAATGAAACAAAAAATAAGGCAAAGAGAGCCAAAGAGCCACTTCCACCAGCCTCTGTCTACCGCCTATGGGTTGCAGGTCTGAGGCATTTTGTTGGCATGTTTTCCTTTATTCTTATAGCTTGATAGGAAGTCGGGTTGTGGCAATCCACAACACAATATTAATATACAATATTAATAAAATAATAGTGAAATAATATGACCACAGAACCCTGTATTTATAAAAGATATCAACATTTTTCCTACACAGAAAGCCCTAACAAACTTTAATGTAGAAAAAATAAACGGTTTCTCCTCACAAAGTATATGTATTTATTTATTATTAATCTATTAGTTTGATTTGTTCTTTAAATTGCCATTTATATTTTTCAGTCTCAGGAGATGATTGAGGGATAAAGAGACACTGATGCCTATGTTCTTTAGGTTCTGACGGGTCTGCAGTGATCCTCTCCTGATCCATTCTGTTTGTATCATTCAGCAAACCGTGAGCCACTGAATATCGCCGACACATTTTTTTTTTTTTTAAATCGCCCGCATTCAACTTCACTAAAGTTGTTCAGCCTGGGATGTGCGTCTTCCCACTCACGTCTGTATTTTTGCCAGAGATTTTGCTTTTAAGGCCACTGGAGTATCGGTGGACATTTTAAAAAGACGCGGGTTGATAACAGCTCACTGCATCTGCGGTATCGGTTCAATACGATACCGCAACAATTAACAATTAACTACGATTCCGTAGTTTATGGAACGGTTGGCAACCCTAGCAAGACAGCAACAGCCACCTGTCATTTTAGGCTACACTGTTATCCTTTGCTGTATTTTCTACAGTTAAATACCACAAAATGCCCAGTAAAACTACCATAAGACATCTTTACAAGTAGTTACTGTAATTTGCATTGCATTATGGGTATAGTACATAGTATTACAGTAACTTACTGTATGTTTTGAATTTGCAGTAATTTACTGTTTACACATTACAGTAGTGGTACTGTACTTATAATATACAGTAAGAATTATATTTGATTCCCAACGGTCATCATACACTGTTAGCCTTTGCTGTATTTTTTACAGTTAAATACCACAAAATGCCCAGTAAAACTACCATAAATAGGGTGACCATATTTTCAGTTGGGAAAACCAGGACACGTTGTAGCGAGGGGGGGGGGGTCTGAAAGCGGGGAAACTCTTTTGTAAATAGTAGGTAAACATACATTTGCGCTTTGGTATGTTGTTGGCGTACTGACAGCCACGCTGTCTATCTTCTGATTAAGAACCGGGCTGCCCGCACTGACGCGGCTCAGGGATTACGTCACACGCAGCGCCGTGCGCAGTGCCCTAGTGCCTGTAAATATAATGGTCCAATGAAGGTAATTTAAAAAACAGGACATTTCCTCACTTTCTAAAAAAAAACCCGGGACGCCCGGGACAGGACGTGAAATACGGACATGTCCCGGGAAATACGGACGCTTGGTCACCCTACCATAAGACATCTTTACAAGTAGTTATTGTAGTTTGCATTGCATTATGGGTAAAGTACATAGTATTACAGTAACTTACTGTATGTTTTGAATTTGCAGTAATTTACTGTTTACACATTACAGTAGTGGTACTGTACTTATAATATACAGTAAGAATTATATTTGATTTCCAACGGTCATCATAGCTACTTCATCGTGGTTCCCTGTTTCTGTATTTTTACTCCTTTAGTGGTCAACATATTTTTAAGGCAGAAAGAGAGAATGTACTTTTGTTTTTTTCACATCCTAGCTAACATTAACATGCAGTTTATCTAGCTACGTCATCAAGAGTGGCTTCGCTTCCAACTGTTTTCTGATGACGTTTGTTTTAAACTCCGAAGCTTTTTCTCTCCAAGTGCAAGTGCAGCTCTGTCTCCGTGCTGTGGGCTCACACTGCTTCAGCTCTTCAAGACAGGTAAAAAAACACTTCTTAGAAAACAGTTTGAAGCCAAAACCTAGTCTGGAAATGTACATTTTAGATGGAGTTAACGTAACTTATAGCATCATGCTATAATGCATTATAGCATGAGCTGGTTTGTGCTGGTTAACCTGGTAAAATAACGTTACCTTTACGTTACTAACTCTGGTGTTTTATATAACTGGCATATTGCAACGTTATAAGTTACGTGTCTGTAAATGAGGTGAAAGAAAGGAAAATATGATGTTGTTATTTTTTGAGCTGGTTCGGAATTAACGTTAGCTAAGGTGCTAATTTTACCGTTGAAGGTTTTAGCTTGACTTTTGCCGCTTAATCTTCCTCGGGCGGCTTTGGGTTGAGATGAGCTCAGTGCTGAGTGTCTGTTAGCATTGTTGCTACATCCTTTGTGGAACAATATAACCTTAACTAATAATTGATCCCCCCCCCCCCCCTTTTTTTTTTTTTTACATCTAATGACTGTTCATTTGTTTAAACCATGATCTTGCAAATGTTAAAAGTGCAGATTAGCTACGTAGGTCAGCAAGGATGAATTTCTAACATTGTTCTTTTTTTTCTTTTCTTCAGATGACTTTTTTTTTAACTCCCAAGCTTTTTCCCTCCAAGTTTCTGTGCAGTTCTGTCCTGCTGACTGCTAACATAGCTTCATCTCTTCAAAAGACAAGACAACAGGTAAAGAGACAGTTCTTCAAACATATTTGAATCCACAAAATAGTCTGGAAATGTAGAGGAGCAGCTAACCTAATCTATAACTTTGAGCTTGCTACAGCTGGTTAGCCTGCTAAAGTACCATTACATCTCCAACATAGTGTATAAGAGTCTGTAAATGAGGACAAAGGTGAAAAAAATTAAAGTAGTTTCTGTTATTTTTTGAGTTTGTTCAGCCACAGTGGCAGGTGGACAAAAAAGTTAATTTCCAACCCTGGTTACACATAAGGACTGTTCACATGTTTAAACCATGCTCCTGCAAATTTACAGTTAAGTCAGTACTAACAGGTGCAACTATGTACAGGTGTAAATTCTGCAGCATTTGTACTTCAGAATTTACAGAATTTTGTAGTCATGTGAAGAAACATCAACACACAGCTAATTATCGGTTTGCATGTGGAATAGAGCAATGTCCTGCTTCCTTCAGAACATTTTCTGCATTCAGGTCCCACATGCACAGGAGTCACCGCCATTGCAGAAGTCAGACTGAACACTTGTGGAATGTAATGCTTTAAAAAATGCATTTAGCCCCACAAACTGTCATTCACATCCGCTGTTTCAGAGTGGTAGCAGGATGTAGGGGTAAAATCTAGTCTAGTCTCCGGGATGAGGTTCTCAAAAACCTGTTGTAATCTGGGTGAACTGGCCCTTTAAATATAAATTACTACCAGTAATTCATATTTAAGAGAGTATTCCTTTTATGTTTTAAAGGTATCTTCCACCAAGATGTCTGTTGAAATGGAAATGACCTTACCCACTACACCAAGGGTAATCATGCTTGGTAAGAGGAATATTTTCTATCACTATAATTTTTTCGTAGCAATGTATGTAATTGTTATGGTAGTCTGTACTTTTACTCACTAGCGTTAGCCTGACAAGGGTTTGTCTATTTTAGGAAATAGCTTGATGTCTGCAACCCGGTGGATGGTCAGTATGGAGGAGAAGGTATTTTTCCAGCCTGAGCAACTACATGACTTTGCGAGCGTCCTTGCCGTCTTTCTTGGGTCATATTCTGTCTTCAATCTGGAGTATCAGGAGTCAGCATCCACCACGCTGGAGATGATACAATGGCAAGTACTCTACACCAAGCCATTTATGAATTAAATTTAATGACAGTTTGACTGATGATGAAGAACCATAGCTGATTGCTGTATTGTACGTCTTCATTAAAAAATACAATTAATATATTTATTTCTGTTAAAAGATTCTTTGTGAGGATCAATCCAGATGTTGGTACCAAATGCACAGCCAAAGTCGATACAAGCCGCAAGACGGGAAGTCTTGTCAAGAGGAAAGTAGTCAGTGTCAACTCCCAGATCACCACCTTCTTCCAACAACTTGCTGAATTTGAATGGAGGACTTCCAACTAGGTAAGTATTTTACCAAATGTAAATGTTTATTATTTTGTTGTCTTTTCCTCCTATCTTGCATGCTCTGACTTTACTTTAGCCTTTTTAATCTGATTTTAATGATTATTTATAAATGCCATGTGATTCCTACACAATAGCCCTTTAGAGTAGCCTGCATCTTTTCTGTGTCCGTGGTAAAAAGTGGATGTCGCTGCATCTCTTAATAAATCACAGAAATGTATAAGTGTGTAGTCGTTTAAGTGTGGTGTATTTTTATACTATGCAGTTTTCAGTTTATTAGGCACACCTTTGCAGTAATCCGTCAGCACCAACAAAATGACTAAAAAGATTGTTGTACTTCATCGTCCCCTTGGGGACATTTGTAGTACGCAATCTTTTGAATTACTGAAGACTGACTGACTGCTTTTGCCATAAACAATCCAAAAACCTGAAGTGAAGCCAGTCCTGCTCATTCTTTATGCAGCTTCTATTATCATTTCAGTCCAATTGATTTTTTTTAAACAAATTATCAACTTAATGCTGCTTTATGACAAAGATTTTATGCATGTGAACATTGTCACTTCAGCTTAATTTGTCAACTTCCTGTCGATTTGAAAATGTAGATAACTTCCTGACCATCTCATGACCTCCCACATTGTCTGTCTTATTCTTTACAGTTCAGCTTCCACAAGATGGATCCCACTGATTTTGTTTGACAAATGGAATAAAAGTTCTTCTGATGTAGGAAATGTGTTCTATGGTTTTGTTGTTTTACAGCACATTATATTGTATTGTGACATTGTTCTTTATGACATTGCGAATATGTAAATGGATTTTATTTCTACAAATCTGCTGAAAATAAACACCTGTTATTCGCAGTACTTGGACTAAAATTTCTTTTATGAAATTTTTCGGTTTATGGTAAAATATTCTTATCTTAAAGAAATGTAAACTTTAATTTACAGTAAAACTCTGACATTATCTTGTGAAACAAGTTTACAGTAGACCAGCTTTACTATAAAATACAATTACTGTATTATACTAGAAACTACATTTACAGTAATGCAGTTATAACTGTAAAGCACACTCACAGTAAAAATTAACTGTGAAATATCATAACAGTAAAGGTACTGTAGAATGGTAATTACAGTAACTTACTGGCAACACTGTTGCCAGTAAGGGTACTGTTGCCTTACTGGCAACAGTGTTGCCAGTAAGAGTACTGTAGAATGGTAATTACAGTAACTTACTGGCAACACTGTTGCCAGTAAGGGTACTGTAGAATGGTAATTACAGTAACTTACTGGCAACACTGTTGCCAGTAAGGGTACTGTAGAATGGCAATTACAGTAACTTGCTGGCAACAGTGTTGCCAGTAAGTTACTGTAAAATTACAATAAAAGGTCTAACAGTGCAGTTTTAGCAAGTTGCTCAAAGTCTAAACTGGTATTGTTGTGCATTTAAGATGTAAAGTTTACCTTCAAGCAAACGCCCCCCAAAAGAATCCCAGCGCCACCCTTTTGTAAAAATTTCTGCCAGCGCCCCAAGCCGTCCTCTGAACGCCCCCCAAGGGCGGTACCGCCCCCGTTGAGAAACGCTACATTATATAGTCAAATTGAGGACTACATCGGTTTTGAAATAAAGACCTCTTTGCTTAGAATCATTTTAAATTTTCAGCTTTTCTGTTCCAAATTTGATGCCATGCACAGATATTGACCTGCGTTGAATCATAATAAAAACTAGTGTGAAGTTGTATGTACTGAAGAAACATTTCACATAATCACAAGACTAACGGTTTGTTCAGAGACAACTTGACAAACCTAAAGCCCACAAGAGGAAATTGTTGGACGGAGTAAATACTCATATTAATAACAAGTCTATTTAAAGGCTTGTTTTTATAAAAACTCTTTAAGCCTGATAGAGTGTTAATTGTGGGATGCATTGCACATTAGTCAGGGTTATGTGAGTGTGTGGCATGGCTCTGGGTGTGATGGTATGTGTCATCGACACACTCAGATAGGATGACTCTGAGGATACAGTTGGAGATCTGCAACCTGACCCTGCGTGTACTCAACCAGTACCTCCATCCTCCTCTGACCCACTTACTGTGGATCCCCAGGCAACAGAGGAACCTTTTAATGCTCACTGCTCTACATAAACAAAGCTGAGTTAGTTTTACACTCATCTAAACCACAGACTCAGACCCTGTAGTTTGCTATTTAGTTGTGGCTGTGTTCTTTCAGTATGAGCATAACCAAGCTTATCAAGTAGTGTGTGCTAAGTTCTAATTATTTTACAGGACATTATTTGCTTCAAAGGTTTTTGGGAGAGGAAGTGCTCCAGTGGAAATAAAATTTGACTTAATAAATATGTATTCAAGCATTACTGTTTTATATCCTGTTCCAACACCTTCACCAGACAGGATGGTGGATCTGGCTGCATTGCAGTGTCAAAGCAGATTTGGTCTTTATTGACATACCAGCATCATACAGTTACTGCAGATTTTTTAGTTGAAAATCCATAATGAGATCCTCCTGTTCCACTATATTCTGTTTTGCATTGAGATCTGGTGACTGTGGAGTCCACTGAACTTATAAACCCTGATTCCTCTATTGTCATGCAATTTTTGAGGAAACTTTTATAATGTAGCAACAAAAAAAAGAAAATATGAATTAGGGATGTTTTCATCTAGTGGTATGGAGCAAACCCTTTAGAAAGGGGGGCCAGGCATCTAAGAAGTACAAAATAAGACACATCTTATCTGGCAGTTGTGCCCTGAACAAGTTTGCTACTACTTGTATGCATGTAATTTTCCTTGCTTCTGACTGAGTACTGGGAACCTATAGGTTACAAGCTTTCTCCTGGAAAATCATCTACCGTATTTGCTTTAGTTTGAATTGGTTGAGGATATCATTAGAAGGGGCTCTGGCCAGGGAACCATTCCTGAAAGAACCACCACTGATTTCATGTGTCAGTCAACAAGTGACTGCAGAAACATAACTTGAGAAATGTTTGTTTTTGTGTTGTAATAAAGTACAATATAAGAGTAGAAACAACCTCAATTTAACATTGTGAATATGTAATAAACATTTACAGTTCCAAAGTACTGTTTTAATTATGTATTTCAACATATACCATCTTCACATTTGCAAAGTCAAGACCTAACTTTGTGAAGTCATTTTTTATGCAGAAAAACAAAACAAAACAAAAAATCAGTTGAACAAAGTGAAAACATAACATATCAAGTCCAGCTTTTTGCCATACTTCTACAAAGTCCCTCCACTCTTCACCCATACATCCCTCACAAAGTTTCAACCATTCATTTTCTTGTCTTGCAAACCCTACTTCCACTTACCCCTGAAAGTCCTACTATCTTCAGAAAGTTTATGGCAGAATCTTAGTGTAAGACTTTAAAAAGTGTGCCACTATCAGGCTTACTTTGGAAAAAAAAACTATGTACAAAGTATAAATAGAGGACACTTCCCCTAAAAGACACAAAAAAACAAATGGCAAGATGACATTTCTAAAAATGGGAGTGAAATATAATTCAGTGTTATGCTCTCTCATAACAAATGCATTCATCTCTGTCAGTTACTCATACCATTCATTCTAAAAGAATAATCTGGAATAACAATGATGCCTGACATGTATTAACAAGGACTGTCCAGCAGCTCCACATTCTCAAAGAAACCAGTACAAACAAAAGACAACATGTCACATTACATTTTTTTCCAACCTTAACTTTTAAAAAATGCGCAATAATGTAAATTATGCACATAAAGTGCTTTGAATCAACACTGATTTGTGTGCATCATAAAGCACCAACACAGAAGAAGTCATCATGACAATTAAGGTTGTAAAAACCCTTCGATAAATTCAATAAAATCTAACAGGGAACAGGTTCTTGGATTCATAACTGTATAAAGATGTGTAAATGTCTTCAAAACAAGTAGTTTCTTTTCATTTTAAAATGAGAAGAAACTAGATAAATCAATCTTTATTTTGATTTGGAAAATAAAAATTTTCCAAATCAAACTCTATTTAGTTTCAGGAGTGGGTAAATAATCCCTTCAAAGGAATTGATTCTTGGTTTAGCAGTGGTGTAAAAAAGCATGAATTACAATCTTGTAGAAAGTTTTTTTTTAAATCAGCAGCAGTTAGATAGAATACCTGAACAACTACATTGATCAGCAGACTTAACATCAGTGTAAAACAATGAAGAGGATAAACCGAGAGGTGGTCAATGATCACGAAAGCTCCAGTCCTACAGGGGAGAAAAACAGAGGAGAGAAAGTTCTTATGAACACAGTAAGATCAGATGAACCCCTAGTCTCCACTCAGCCTGTTGCATTTACAGTAATTGTTATAATGATGTACAACACTCACACACTGACCAAAGAACTGGACTTAAAATCAACATAAACAGTCAATGTTTTATCTCTCTATTAGTATATTTTACTATTGCATACACAATGCTGAAAAAAAATTATTTACCAGGATTAATTTATTTTTCAGGGAAAATGTTATTGGACATTATAAAGTTAAAAGACTTCTCTTTGATGCTGGTGACAAGCCATTGTTGAGTGAACAATGCTGCCTTTCACCTACAAGTACCTGGTTTAACCCCCACGGGAACCTACAGTGAGTGGAGTTTGCATTCCTGAGACATCTAAATATAACCGAGCAATCTAATGTGATCCTAGGTGGGAGGTATGAGTACATTTTTGTCAGCCCTTACATGGACTGACCACTATGTTTAGCCCATCAACTTAACTTGGTAAAAACCAGCTCCTTCTTCTACACATTACATTGTCCAGGGGGTCTTTTGGACCCTTGACTACTAAGAAACAATTTCTTTCTGGAGGTATGGACTCTGTTGAAGTTTTAAATGTTACCCAATAGCTAACGTTTGTCTGTGACATATGTAATACACCTGCTCAATGCTACGAAGGTTAACGAAAATTGCCAGGAACAGGTTTTTAAAGGGTTACGTTCGTTTTATACAGTGCAGAGTGAAAGTGAGCAGCACCAGCTGGAAATAGAACTAATATTGCAGTTTTGGTGCCCAATCAAAGATCTGAAAACACCCGAAAAGATAAATCTGCCTGCATTATGTATAATTTTGGGTTTAGTCAGAGGCCCCTCCCAACAAGAAGTCTGAAGGTAATCTTTACAGCATACCACCTTTCCACCAGAGGACATTTTCACCCCATGAATTCTAATTACCCTTATAATCTTTACATGTAAGTCAATGAGGACAAGAGTGTCATCATGACAATAAGCACCCTTCTGCTTACTGCAACCTTTTCCACCCTATACAGAGTATTTGACTACCATTTTATTTTATAAACATAATTGAGCCCTCCATTCTGTGGGTCTCATTGTCAAACAAGAAGGAAAACTCCAAATATTCCCGCAGAGCGCAAACAAGGTTATTTGACTGTTGCGTTGCATACTGTGTTTATGTAATGAAGCCGACTTCTCGCCCTCTCTGTCTTTAAATGACTGCTCCTATAAAAAACCAGCTCATACTGCTGCAGCTCCTAGCTGCCATTCAGAATCCTGATGTCCAGCAGCAGCTGAGGCTCTTCAGGTCACACAGATAACAGATGCTTGCCTTCACCTGAACCTTTCCTCCTGCACAAACATGCAACATTCCTGTCGATGAATATTGTATGTTAATGTTGATATAATATTCAGATAATTTCCATATAAACACATCTTTAAGGTACAAAGACATGTTAGGCTGCAAACTTTACAACTGCACTGTGGCTGTTTCACTTATCATGTATTATAGAGCTAAGAAATTAATATAATTAGCGTTCCACCCCATTCCGCTATCTCCAGTCAAGATTTTGTTCCTAACACAAGTCCTCATTTTTCCAATTTACCTCCAAAGGGTGGAGTGGACATCATTTTGTAAACTCCCACACAAGGTAGAGGACTCATCTCAAAAATCTATAACAGCATACTGTACTCAATACAGTAACTCTCAATAAGATCAGAGCAGAATGGTGAGAAGAACTTGGAATAAACATCTCTGATGAGACCTGGTATCATGCATTGCGTAGAGTAAATGGGTCAACTTCATGTGCTCAACCTGGACTAATTCAGTCCAACATTCTTCATAGAATTCATTATAGTAGAGCCAGATTCTCAAGGATATATTCTACAGTCAGCGTAACTGTAAGGCAAATTTAACTTTCATGTTCTGGTCCTGTAACAAACTGTGCAACCTCCAGTTTATGATATTTCAGACCCTATCTGAAGCTTTTGGAATAGACAGTCAACTCAACCCAGTGCTGAATTGGCAATATTTGGAGTACCAGGGGAGAATCAGTAGCAAGTGATTTTAAAAATATGCTGGCTTTTTCAACTCTCCTTGCCCGAAGATGAATCTTATTAGCGTGGATATCAGAACACCCACCCACAGCTTCTCTTTGGTTGAAAGACCTGGCTCTGTTCTTTAAGTTAGAGATGATCAAATTTTACATTAGATCCAAAAATTTCATAAAACTTGTGCCCCTCTACTATCCTATTTTGAGAGACTAGATGCCCTCCCTCAAACTTGAAAATCGCATAGAAACTAACCTTTCTGTGTATATGCCTGTATCCCCAGCCCGGCAGCTTCAGTAATTCTTTGTAGTTCTAACCACTGACAGTGATTGTCTACTTCTGTAGTTTTAAATATCCATGTTCTAATTCAGTATGTGTACATATACTCATGTGCATGCTTGAATGCATGTTATCCACATATTTAAGTTATATTGTCTTGGTCTCTTGAGTTTTCATACTTCTTTCAGCTGTATAATAATAATAATAATAATAATAATAATAATAATAGTTGTTGTTGTTGTTGTATTTTGTTAATTTTCTTATTTTATTTTTATTTTGCAGCAAAATAAAAATAAGACACATTTACTGTTATTCCTGTAATCAATTATATGTTCTTGCCAGATGATTAAAAATAAAATAATAAAAAATGAATATAATTAATTGCAAGCATCCCTTTACACAGAACTAAAAAATAAAATGGATACAGAACATAGTTTTTATTGCATTTTTCTGTTTGGTTGCTGGATGTTGTCACCATCTTAGAAGAGATGACTACTCGTTTTTAACTTTCACACCAAGCCTAAGCCTCAGTGGACGCCTTCAATTTTCCTAAAAAATAACTTCTTCTAAGAAGAATGAACTACTTTTCTCCTTTTCCTTTTATGTCTTGTGCATTTTATGTAAATATTTTTTATATGCTATAAACACAGTGTATAATTTCTAACCAAAGATGTTAGTGGACATGCCAATTTATATGTCTTTGCTAACCAGTTTGGATATCAGTGTTTTTCTTGTGTGCCTGTATTTTCCATCTATAAGGTGTTTTGTTTTTTTTTGTTGCTTTTTTTTTTTTTTACCATGTAGCATCATGGCAATATTCACTGTATTTTCAATATAGTGAATATTATGTGGCATAACTTTCTTCAGCTAAATAGAAACAAAAAATCAAAATGTCAGAAGTATTTAATTATTTATTTATTACTCAAAAATGTATGGAAAAACTTTGATGGCATTACAGTTGTTAAATCTTTCTGCATGTTTCCTCATGTACCTGATCTTATTAAAGATCTGTAGGATCTTAAGCAAAGATTAGGGTTATCCTAATCTTTAGCTCCCTCCAGAAATACTTTCTCAGATTCAATGTAATATTTTTTTGTTTTCATGGTTAATCTTGATTGTTGAGCCTGATTGAAGACTTTAATCAAGAACATAAATCCCTTGGTGGTTCAATAACATAGTTTAAAGATGTGCAGATTTCTGCAACCAGATCATAGCATCTTTCTATGTTCCTTTACATTTTCCATTCTGGCAAGTGTGTCTAGTCAAATAATACAGGATTAATGTCATTCTAGAGATGGGAAAAGCTCTGACATTATTTATTGGTGTCTTAATTTTTGTACATTACAGAAACCTGCAAACGTAATGAGGATTTGTACACATTTTTGTTGGAAACTGGGGGTTTGGCTCTTTGTGGGGATTTTCTGTTTGCTGCTTCCCTGTTCATCCACTGAGGTGGCTGACTTAGTTCTTTTTATGCATAGATTTATTATTTTTCCAAAATAAAGAAAGAAACTAAGTTAAAAAAAAACATCCATGTCCCTCAGGGTCTTTTATGGACTAAAAGACCCTGTCCATAAGGGCAGGACAATTTGCCTTTTTATTACCTAATTGCTACCTTAATAAATAGTTAAGGTGAACTGTAGTTTCCAGTTCTTCCAGAGGCAAAAATTAGGGAAAATGTGAAGGACTTTCCTGTCCAGTGCCTAGTGGCTGCACTACTTGGAGGGCGTGATTGCTGACTGAGTCAGTACACCTGTGATCAATCACCTCATCACCCAGGAGTATATGAAGAACGGACTGCCAGCACTTAGACATCTGAATGTTTACCAGTTATGGTACTTAAAACCCCTCTGAGTCTGCTCTTTGAAGTTTCTCTGAGATTGTTTCAAGTAATTTTTCCCTGTCGCCTCTCTCTCAGGTGCTTCCTCATGGCGCCTTGGATTTTACCCACTGTGTAGCCCAAGTTCCTGGCCTTCTGGTTTCCCCCTCATGATGCCGTGGATTTTACCCACTGGTTGCCAAGTCTCTCTCCGCCTTTGATGAAGAGTCAGTGACAAGTTCCTGGGGTCCCTGGATCATTTATTCTTGACCCTTCACTTATCACCAACTACCATTCTTCTGGGCTGCCAAGTGGTGGGTGGGGTGTACTGTTGGGAACTGGGGTTTTGGCTGTTTGTGGGGATTTTCTGTTTGTCTGCTGCTTCCCTCATCATCCACTAGATGGTGCCTCGAGGCTGCACTACCTGGAAGGCGTGCCTGCTGACCAAGTCAGTACACCTGTGATCAATCACCTAGGAGTATATGAGGAATGGACTGCCAGCACTTCAATGCCTGAGTGTTTGCCAGTTATGGTACTCGGTGCCCCTCTGAGTCTGCTCTTTGAAGTTTCTCTGAGATTGTTTCAAAAAGGTTTTCCCTGTTGCCTCTCTCTCAGGTGTTTCCTCATGGAACCTTAGATTTTACCCACTGTGTAGCCAGAGTTCCTGGCCTTCTGGTTTCCCCCTCGTGACGCCGCAGATTTTACCCATTGGTTGACTGAGTCCCTCTCCGCCTTTGATGAAGAATCATTGACAAGTTCCTGGATTCACACTGGCACTCAGATTGCTCCTCACCTCTACTCTCAAGAACTTATCTGTCCGGCCTCCACCTCAGCCTCTTCCATCTACCTCCACAGAACTCTCCATCTGGACCTCACACTGGAACCTGGATCATCAAGGGCCCCTACAAAGAGACCACAATCCTGGAGACCACAGTAATTCCCCCCGGTGGAAACTCTCCAAGTAAGATCATTCCACTCCCTCAGAATTCAACCTGTGTGATTAGCCTTCAACTCACCATATCTCTCCCACTGTCTTCAGAGTGCTGACGACCCTGGCTTCCCATCCACAGAACAAGAACCACACAATCTCTTATTTCATCATTGTCAAAATAAACTTTATCTGATTTCCTGTTCTCCTGACTGTGTTCTGTATGTGGGTTAAAAGACTTGAACCCAACATGACAATTTTATTGTCACTGCATATGGAAATTTTGCAGATGTTAGCTATGCAACAAACACCTTTTTATGTCTGCTTGTTTTTACTTCAACTTGCAGAAAATTTGGGAAATCTAAAATTAGATAGTTTGATCCAGTGACAAATGGTTTGAATAAAAAGTTAATGTAAATTACAAATATATGGTCAGGATTATCCTTACTTTCATTGACTTTTAAAATTATCCATACATTTTCCAAAGCCTAAATTTCCCCTGATTTTTTTTCTGAAATGTTAAGTTACACAGTCAAAAATTAACAGCAAATAATTTAGATTATTTTTCAATAATGGGGGGCCATGTTTTCACTGTTCTGACTAAATATTCAATTAGAAAGCTAATATTTAGTTTGGGCATAACTATTTATGCTAACTAAGTATTTAGTTAGCAAGCTTATTATTTAGCGTACTAACTGAATATTTAGTTTTGTGCTAGATATTTGCTTTACAAACTAAATATTTAGCATACTAATTAAGTTTAAAATTGTGACAATTATAAATATATGGTGAGAACAATTAACCCCCATTTGTTTTTTATGATAACCCAAATTAATTTTTGACTGTAACTTTACATACGGCTCCTCATAGTGGTGACTTAGTTTGTTTTATGATTAGATTTATTTTTCCAACAGAAAGAAACTACTAGGTTAAAAAGAAAACATTCATGTCCCTCAGACTAAATGACCATGTCCATAACTGCAGAACAGTTTGCCTTTTTGTTACCTATTTGTTACCTTAACAAGGTGAAGGTGAACTGTGGTTTCCAGTTCTTCCAGAGGCAAAAATAAGTGAAAATGTGAAGGACTCACCTGTCCAGCTTAGCGACTCATCTGTGCTCTAACACAAAACTCATGGTGGTCCCATCAAACGAGGGTGGGGCAATGATCCTTGGCCCTTGCTGGGAGGTGATGTTGATGACTGGCTGGTTCATGCTGGAACATCCATGCTGTGGCCTATTGGGGGCACCATGCTGTTGGGCCCCTGAAGCTGTCTGGGGAGGCTTCCCAGTTGCCATATAGAAAGGACTCTCCATGTACATTCCTTCAGTCTGCTGTGAGGAAGACTTCTCCATGCCCTCTACCTCTGATGGCATGGACATCTGTGACTGTACCAGCGTTCGAGCAGGTATCACTGAAGGGGTTGGCATAAAGCCTGGATAGATCATGTAGGTATGACCATATGCTCCAGGACTGAGCGCTAGCGGCGAGATAGGCATTGGTACTGGTGTCATTGGAGGCTGTGGCATGGGTACATCCATGTACTGGCCCGTTTCTGGGTCAAAAAGACGCTTTGTGGCTGGGGACACCAGCGTGTCCACCAGGTAGTAGTTCCCAGTGGTGGGATCCAGCAGCATTTTCCTCTGTGTCCCCTGAAAGGGGTCCAGGGTGGGGGCTGGAGTGATTGCTGGGGAAAAACAATACATTTGTGGCTGATTGGCAGACACAGCCATTGGCAGGGAGTGATAAATAGTAGCAGAGGGGATCTCTGGTGAATGGGTCTCCATTACAATACTGGAGCATTTTGTCCTCTGACTGTGGCCATCCTGGACTCTAGAAGCATAATCTTCATGTACTGCATTAGGGGTTGGCAGTGACTGATGGTGAAGAGTCTTTATTGATGTTTTATCTGCAGATGCTGCCATTTTACTGTTGTTGGGCTGAAATTTGACCGGGATGGTTAGGTAGTTCTCATTGTCAACCGATGCACCTGAAAATTGATGCTCAAATCGGTCCACTCCCCTCTGTTCAGCATCTTCCTTCCCACTAACTCCTGTCTGACTGGTTTTGAATGACACAGGCAATTTAGGAGACTTTGGTGCAAATCTTTTGCCACTGAAAGGTGTGTGTGGGGCAGTGTTTGATTGAGGAACATCAGCAGCTGTGTAGGCCTTGGGTTTGGAACTAAAGCTGGACATGTTCTTGCTCCCTAAGGTGCCAACTGTTTGGACTGTCTTTGTGACCAACCTTTCATCATGCCTGTTGGATGACTGAATCACTTTAAGTAGGTCTTTATCTAGCCACCTTAGGGAGCTGTCAGTGCTGGAGGGCACCGATAATGCCGGGGGGGTCTTGTCTATATTTGGGTAGGAATCTATTCTGACTGCTTTGTCTGTATTGAACCCTCTCCCTCCTCTTTCCTCAGACTCTTGCTGCTCTTCATTGGCTATCAGTGACAGCACATGGCTGTCCGTCAGATGATCAGGCTCACACTTTCTCCTCCACTCATTTTTATCAAACACATAAAGTTGCTCCATGGTTTTTACCGCGGCCTGGAGTTTCTCCAAAGCCACCTGATTTGCCACTTTTGACTCCAATTTATTTTCTGCCATCTCTGACGCTGTTTCTTGCCTTGTTGCACCTGTTTTGCCCCCATTGCTCATCCCAGTGCTTCCTTCTGAGCTGTTTGAGATATTTGCTGCTCTCCCTGATGCCTTCTGGAGTGGAGCACTTTTAACGCCCTCTAGAGACGATCTGCGTGTGTCAGACTGCTCCTGTTTAAGGTTTCCGGTAGGTTTTTCTGCATTGTTAGTATTTACAGACTGACATTTTATTACCATGGGGGACACACAGTTAGCATTATTGTTTTGCATCTGCTTTTTTTGCTCTGAAGGAATTTCAGAGCTAAATGAGTTTGATTTATTTTCATTCTTATCCAAGGAAACAAAGTGGTAGGAACTTTTAACAAGCTTACGTACATCTCTGACTTGGTGAATAGGAGTTTGTAACTTCCCTTTATTATCTCTGATGTCTCGAACCATAAAGTGCGGAACTTTATCTGAGGACTCACCCTTCAGAGCCGCAGCCAGGGCTTGGCATTTGAAGTCCTCTGTTCTGATCAGACTCGATGGGCTAGCGGTAATATTCAAGGCGCGCAGCTTGGAGCCTCCAAACTCTTCCGTTTTATTGTCTCTAACGCTTCTCAGGTTGATTTTAATTTCCGGTGATTTGGATGATTTTGAGCTCTTGGAGTCTGTGATGTATAAAGTGTTGCTCCCATTCCAGGAATAAGCTCCTCTCTGCAGCTGCGGTCGCACCTCTCTATCACTGGGCAGCAGTTGGATATTTGGCACAAACAAATGAGACATTTTAGTCAGTTTATCGCAGCCTGCGGAGAACGGATCCCACTCACTCTCTTTGTCATCAAGTGGAGGCAGCTTGTCCAGCAGAGTTTGATGGTTTTTATGATCCTTTTGAAACTCTAGCTCCTCGTCCTTCCAGCATCTGAACGCGCTATTTTGGCTGCGACGCAAGGCGCCTTTTTTAGTATCAATCCCAGCTTCATTGGTCGAGTTTAAATTAGTTTCTGTTGTAGGAGCACACGCGTCTTGCCTCTTACTATCACACGAGCCGCTGTCCACAAAGTCCCCTAAGTCATCCACGCACATTATGGCATAGTCTGAGCCGCTCTCAGAGAACTTGGAGCTCTGCCTCTCCAGCTCCCTGCTCCCCTTCCACTTATTGTAGCTCTCCTGCAGCGCAAAGCCCGGAGACGGCGCCTGGTGCGGCTCGCTGATCTCCCCCCTCTCCATCCTGCGCTCCTGCTCAAACTGCATCTTCTTAGAAAGAACATTTTTTAACAAACTGGAAGCGAATATGGTTTTCTTATGAGTATCTTCCATGGTTTTAGAGGGCAGCTTGCTGGCCCCACTCTGCTGGCTGCTTTGCAGGCTCTTGGTAACCTCATCCGTGGAACGTGATCCCCCAGCGTTTTGTGCAAAGTTGGTGCGCCTTTCTTCCCCAGACATTCCCGATTTGACATTGCAACGAAAATTCAGTGTCTCTGTGAGTCTGATCACTCCGCTGTGGCCCTGCCCAAACTTTCCCATCAGCTGGATCTGCTTTGATGACGAGGCGCTGCGGGGGTTGGCTTTCAGAGAAAAGATATTACTTGTGGGCTGAATGGTGCCCTTATAACCTCTGTTGTCGCTGTTTTTGCCTATTTCATATGAGACAGCAGGATTTTGACAGGAAATCACACTTTGGTCCAGCCCCTGAGACATGTTCACGTTGCCATATTTCAGATCCAGAAACGTGGACCACCTGTTTTTCCTCCGGCCATGCTCTGATGCAGAGGACTCACTGGAGGTGCTGAAATTGATGGCTTCAAAGTAAGGGTAGGCCAAGCTCTTGAAGGCTTTGGCTGTGAGGTTGCGCACCTCCTTGTCAGCGTCGTCCAGCTCGCTGACAGCGCTGGACGTGCCGCTGGAATACTCGGTGACCTCTTTCCCCCTCAATCTGCCGCCAAAGTGCGGGCGTCCAGGCGCGGCTATGAAACACTTCGCCCTGTCACAAAAGGTCTCTGCCTTCCCATCCACTCCCCTAAACACATAGCGGCTCATGTCTCCGGAGCGCCTGGCATGATAAAGGATATTTTCCTCCTCTTGGATGCTGCCGGGGTCATTTATAGCTCGGGATGTGGTTCTGATTGACAGGTGGATCTGTCCTTCGCCCTGCTTCTGTTCGGGCTCATCTGAGACACAGAACTTGGCCGTGTCGCTCAGATCACTTTCAAGCAGAGTGCTGACCGCTGCTGCTACTACCGTGGCACCCTCAGAGCAGGGCACCCCACAGGCCCCCCTCTCACCTGCAAAGGAATAGCCTACGAATGGGTACACCTGGCTCTCATCTTCAATGTCCCAGCTAGTGGAGGAGCCCATGCCCAGGTCGTAGTCCCCTTCATGGTCAGAGAACTCCGAGAGCTGAATCTCGTGCGTGGTAATATAATGGTCCTCGGTTAAGCACGGAGCAGATTCATCAGAGAGCACCAGGCTGACATTATCCGCCTCCTCACAGTCCTCACACTCGCTTCTCCCACTCAGATTGCTGTTGGTGCTATGGGATTCCTCCTCGCACTCTGCCTTGCTGTCCATGCCTTTGGACACATTGGTGTGTGTAACTGCGCTCTCACCACTATTTTCTCCTATTTGTAGGCTAGTCTCATTTTTTTTCAGGTGAGGTGAGGATGACGGAGAGGGGATATTTCTTAAATCTTTCACGCATTTCTCACCTCTGGTGCTTTCTCCCTCCTTGGTGTGCATCTCCTTCAGGTCAGAGTTCAGCTCCGACGCGCAAACAGCTTCAAATCCACTATTTTTAACAATGACAGACACTTGGTTCCTCTGACCAAAACGACAGACCCTCTCGTCCTCGTACTCCAAATCAACATATCTGGTTTCGTCCTGCGTTTTCAGGATGTCTTGCTCGTCTTTTTGGAGCAGATCTATCACCTGCCCGCTCGCTGCCAGCGTTTGGGCGCATCTTCTCTCTGTCTTCATGTCTGCCGCGACGGGTTTAAGCTTACATTTGGTGTCTGACACAAAGCCGGCCGCGCAGCTGGGGCCACTAAGGACTTCTGCTTCCGTCGCCCAGAGATGGTGCTGTGCACAAAGCTCTGAGTCTGGCCAGACAGACTCCAGTGACACCGGAGCACGCCAGAAATCCCGTCTCAGCGCACGTGAAGTCCTAAAAGGAACCAGAGACATAACCATGTTCTGTCTAGGACATGACTCAAGCTGGGGTCGGTAGTCGCCTCCATTTAGATTTTATATACAGTGCAGACCAAAAGTTTGGACACACCTTTTAATTCAATGAGTTTCCTTTATGTTCATGATTATTGACATTGTAGATTCACACTGAAGGCATCAAAACTATGAATAACACATGTGGAAATATACAAAAAAGGGTAAAACAACTGAAAATACCCCTTATATTCTAGTTTCTTCAAAGTAGCAACCTTTTGCTGTGATTACTGCTTTGCACACACTCTGCATTTTCTTGATGAGCTTCAAGAGGTAGTCACCTGAAATGGTTTTCACTTCATAGGTGTGCCCTGTCTGATTAATAAGTGGAATTTCTTGCCTTATAAATAGTCTGAAAATAAAGAAAACCCATTGAATTAGAAGGTGTGTCCAAACTTTTGGTCTGTACTGTATATTTGAAGTGAAATGACAATATTGTAAACAGTTTATTGAGTTATCTTTCATAATAAAAAATAAACTTCTTCAGAAATCTGCTTTTGGCTTTACATTTTCTACTCAATTCTCAGTATGTTTCTTTAGGTAATTGAATCTATCATACAATAATATTCAAAATCAGTTCAATCTCTTCCAATTTGTTCCCATTTATCAAACAATCTAGCCACGTTCAGTTCATTATTCTAATTTTTAAAAAAAATACATCTAAGGAAAACCTGCAGACTGCATTGAGTCTTTGACTTTGGAACAATTCATCATAGTGGGCATTTATGTAAGGACAGTGGATAGAAAAACTCCCCCTTAACAGGAAAATACTTCCAGCAGAACCAGAATGAGATATTAAAAAATATTTTTTAGGTCGTCCAGAGTTTACCAGAGTTCACCATCCCCCCATATTGCCCCAAAACAAACCAAAGTGGGCTACTTCTTTAGTGTTCCGTTTGTGCAGGCTTGTGCCGTTAAAACGGTCGTTTGTGCAGATTTCCTTTATGGGATATTAAAAATTATTTTTTAGGTCGTCCTGAGTTCACCAGAGTTCACCATCCCCTCGTCTTGCTCCAAAACAAACCAGAGTGGACTGCTTAGTGCTCCATTTGTGCAGGTTTTTACCGTTAAAACTACCGCAGCGAAGTTGTTTTCAAGTTGGATATTGGATATTCCAATTTCCGCGGAGTGAGCGGCGCCTAGCTCAAGGTTGATCCCATTTATGAACGCTAATTTCGGCCATCCGTTCTCTACCGCTCCCTCCTCAAGCGCTCGGAGGTTCCCTTAGGGACTGTCAACAAACTTCCGAACCAAACACTGCTAAGAAACAAATGTAAATAGATATCCTGCCTAGTGATCAGCTGACAAAAATTCATGCTGTTACACGAGAGGCACTGTTCTCTAGTGAATTTTTAAGTCATACTCAATATCTTTAATAATTGTAATATTAAAAAGTATATTTTTATTTCTTCAATAGCTTCCAAGTCATGTGTCCTATTGACTCCAAATCAGTGTGAAACTGTTCTAGACTCTAGAGATGAGGTACACTCATTTTTATTGCATTTGAACCTTTTTGATATTATTTTAGCATTTTTTGGTCAAAATTTAGTATTTTTCTTCTATAGTTTCTGCTGGTGTAAATGGGTTAGTTGCCCATCTCCAGCACAGGTCACCAATCTGTGACCTGTGATGGACAGATAAAATGTATGGAAGAGAAATGGTAGATTAACAAGGGGAATACATTCTGTCCAATTACTTTAAAATCAAATCATGTTTATTAAGCACTTAGTGTTGGAAACACACCAGTTTTTGCTGTTAAAAATGTAGTAAACTGCTCAGTGTAAAAAAAAAAAAAAAAAAAAAAAACACCTTACACTATGAAGATGATGTGGAGGTTCATCCTCAGAACTGGTGTGGTGACCTGGTGGAGCAAGAGCCTCTTCTGAGATAGAAAAGTCTTTAGGTTTTCTAATACCTGATCCCTGACTTCCTCTTTTCTTTTCTTTTGTTCAGACTGGAAAAATATGTTGAAGATAAAAACAATAATAACATCAATATCAAAGTCTCTTTGGCATATTGAGCTTAATTAAAACCAGGTTAAGTTTATGAAGAAAACTATATTAAGTCACAAGACATAGAGCCTCCATGCAGTTTCTTCAGTTATAACATGAAGTTGAATGATTGTTACAATAATAATCATAAAACTCACAATAAAATTGATAAAATAACTACTTCTGAAACCAATGTAAGTTTGTTTATATATGTACTGCACTGTTTATAATTAAACAAAGATAATTGGCATTTTGAAGCAAACTTACCACCAGCTAGCAACACGTTAGCAGCCTTCGTCCCTATGGTCTCCTTTGGTGATCCACATTTCATTTCTATCCAGTTCTTTTCCAGTTGTGTTGTCATCTAACTTGGACTAGGAGGTCGCCAGCTTGAATTTACCAAAACTACTATTATCAAGGCTATCTCCACTTTTAAGGCAATATTATGCGAGTAAAAATGGTGAATTTGAAGAGCACTTCTTATCCTCCCCAGCTTCATGGCTGTCACTAAACTGTCAATGTTTGATGTTTTGAGGCATGAACACATTATTTACTACTTTGTTAAACAACATTATATCAAGTTCCACTATAAGAATTATTTTTTTATTCTTTGCCATTTTAACAAAATAGTAAAGATTATTAAAAAGGCATACTTCATTAGCCTAAAGAATACACTTAGATGTAATGTAAATCATATTGAAATTTCAGTATATTTAATAGTTTACTTTTAAAGTAAGTGTTAAGTTCATTTTAAAATATTATATTTTGAGCATATTAAAATATACACAAAATATCTTTAAAAGCATATCATTCCATTGGTACACTTGAGCAAATACATATTTTGTTCACTTAAAGTATACTTTTATTTAATATATTTCTTAAAAGTATATTTTGGTATAATTTGGTTCAAAGTTATAATGTCAAAATTGATAAAAGCATACTGTTAGTATATCCATCCATCCATCCATCTTCTTCAGCTTATCCGAGGTCGGGTCGCGGGGGTAGCAGCTTCAGAAGGGAGGCCCAGACTTCCCTCTCCCCAGCCACTTCTTCTAGCTCCTCCGGGGGAATCCCGAGGCGTTCCCAGGCCAGCCGAGAGACATAGTCCCTCCAGCGTGTCCTGGGTCTTCCCCGGGGCCTCCTCCCGGTGGGACGTGCCCGGAACACCTCACCAGGGAGGCGTCCAGGAGGCATCCTGACCAGATGCCCGAGCCACCTCAACTGGCTCCTCTCGATGTGAAGGAGCAGCGGCTCTACTCTGAGTCCCTCCCGGATGACTGAGCTTCTCACCCTATCTCTAAGGGAGAGCCCAGCCACCCTACGGAGAAAACCCATTTCGGCCGCTTGTATCCGCGATCTCGTTCTTTCGGTCATGACCCAAAGCTCATGACCATAGATGAGGGTGGGAACGTAGATCGACCGGTAAATCGAGAGCTTCGCTTTTTGGCTCAGCTCTCTCTTCACCACGACGGACCGGTACAGCGCCCGCTTGACAGCAGACGCTGCGCCAATCCGCCTGTCGATCTCCAGCTCCCTTCTTCCCCCATTCGTGAACAAGATCCCGAGATACTTAAACTCCTCCACTTGGGGCAGGACACCCCCCCTGACCCGGAGAAGGCACTCTACCCTTTTCCGGCTCAAGACCATGGCCTCGGATTTGGAGGCACTGATCCCCATCCCGGCCGCTTCACACTCGGCTGCGAACCGCTCCAGCGAGAGCTGCAGATCACGATCTGATGAAGCCAAAAGGACCACATCGTCTGCGAAAAGCAGAGATGAGATCCTAAGGCCACCAAATCGGATCCCCTCAACACCTTGGCTGCGCCTAGAAATTCTGTCCATGAAAGTGATGAACAGAATCGGTGACAAAGGGCAGCCCTGGCGGAGTCCAACTCTCACCGGAAACGAGCCCGACTTACTGCCGGCAATGCGGACCAGACTCTGACACCGGTCATACAGGGACCTGACAGCCCGTATCAAAGGGCCCGGTACCCCATACTCCCGGAGAACCCCCCACAGGGCTCCCCGAGGGACACGGTCGAACGCCTTCTCCAAGTCCACAAAACACATGTAGACTGGTTGGGCGAACTCCCATGCACCCTCCAGGACCCTGCCGAGGGTGTAGAGCTGGTCCAGTGTTCCACGACCAGGACGAAAACCACACTGCTCTTCCTGAATCCGAGGTTCGACTATCCGACGGACCCTCCTCTCCAGGACCCCTGAATAGACCTTGCCAGGGAGGCTTAAGAGTGTGACCCCTCTATAATTGGAGCACACCCTCCGGTCCCCCTTTTTGAACAGGGGGACCACCACCCCAGTCTGCCAATCCAGGGGAACTGCCCCCGATGTCCATGCGACATTGCAGAGTCGCGTCAACCAACACAACCCTACAACATCCAGAGCCTTAAGGAACTCCGGGCGGATCTCATCCACCCCCGGGGCCTTGCCACTGTTAGTATAAAAGTATACTGTTAGTATACTTTGTTTATATTTATATGTAGTATACTTAAAACTTAGTATACTTAAATTGTACTTACACAAATGTAAGTATGTTTGTAAGTATATTTGAAATATGCAAAAGTTGGTTTTTTTTTTCATTCGGACCAGCTGAATAGATAGACCTCTAAGCGCAGTGTTTCATGTTTCATATTTTTAAATACCATCCGAAATAAGTGTTACTATTACTGCTACTCCTACTGACAACAACAACACAAACAACGACAGCAATAATAATATTAGGAAGCTGGGGTTTGGGTTCTGTGTAGGGTTTCCATTTAGTCATCCACTTCCACAGTTTCTCCACCATTTGAAGCTAGGGAGTTGGTGTCACGGACTCCAGTAACAGAAACTTCCTGTTGCTGCACAAATGATGTGCAGGTGCTGATCATTACACAAACACCTGCACATCATCTACTGAAATCAACCAGAGGAGTAACTGGATAGTCCTCCAGTGCCTGAGTCTTAACAATATATGGTGTTCTCAGCAGTGTTCTGGATTCTGCTCCCTGTGCTTTGTTTCTCCTCGTGCTCTCCAGACTCAATGAAGTTCTCTGGATCAGGTCCCATGACTGGTAATGTCTCGCTCTTCTTCCTCCATGTCTGTGCAGTAATCTGTCTGCCCTCCAACGGTATACTTTCCAGCAACCTCCACTAGACCACTCCATGGATTCCCTGCTCTCAGCTTCACAACTCCAGAGTCCACAACCACACAAGAATTTAAAACCTGGAAACCAATCACTGCCCCCTGGTAGACACATCTCCATTCATTAACATATTCATTGTAAGTTACTCTGCTACTCACTATGCGTCTACTCTGCTTCCAGTGTTCCCATTACCTCCCGCCACCTGACTCCCAGACAAAGAAGCACATCCCTTATTAATAGTTCAATAAATTTTATTAACCTTTACCAACGTCATCCTGAGAGTGTTCTGTATGTGGGTCCAAAAACCATGCTCTTAAAAGTATTTTCTGTGCCATGCCTAAAACTGTGCATGTAGTTTAAGTTTAAATCCATGTAGTTGCAAGCACATGGATTAACTGCTTATCATGTCTGCAGATCTGTTTTTAAAGGGGCAGTATTATGTAAAATAAACTTTTTTATATACATGTTATGTTCTTCCCTCATCAAAAACAAACCTACAGTGTTGCCTTGATTTTTTTGTGAATATTTGAGAATTCCTTGAATCTCCCATGACAACCATTCAGCTTTACAAAACACCATTCTGGTTGGACGTAGCTCTGCCTTCGAGACGCATCTCCTCCTAGAGCTGCAGATCCTCCTCAAAGCTGCAGATCCTGAGCTTCTGCTTCACACAGCAACCCTCCACCACCCAGCTAACAGAAGATTGGCTTTTCTCTCTTCACAGTGGAGGACGGTTGTTTATAGCGCAGTCAATTTTCTATCAAACTGGCAGATTCCATAAGTCACAGGCAATCATTGGTGTTTGGGCAAAATGTAAAACCTCAACACAGTCCACACCCCCAGGAAGAAATTATTTCTCAATAGCTGAGACCCCAGAGCCTGTGGACAAAGTAAAGCATAGAACAAGCAGCTGGTTTTCCACCAGGCTGGTAATGCTCCACTACAACCCTATGAAGTTTATCTGAAATTTCATGTGCTTTAAACAACCATCCTCCACTGTGAAAAGAGAAAAGCCAGTCTGAATGAGGAGGCTGTTGATATTAATTCAATATTTAGAAACGTGAACTGAACAGCTTCCTTCACTTCCTCTGCTGGGGGAACAGCGCAGAAAATCTACATCACCATTTACTACTTATTCTTTTGTTTGCTTATTGGCCCTGTAAAAAGTGAAAGAGTTAATCTACTGCCTGAAATGAGGCCGACCCACCGTGACAAGTTTAGGAACTTGTCTCACATTCTTAAACACATTTCAATGTTGTTTTATACTACTTTAATTTTACCTCTTTAAAAATATAAACACTGCCCACCAACAACTTTTTGTTTTGATCAAAGGAAATTATTGTTGTTTCATTACTCATACACTTTGAGAACCTTGTTGTTCCAAAACTTGACTCCAGCTAAACTGGGCTACTGTAATCTCTGCCACACAAACAGAATATTTTTAGACTACTATTTTTGTGCAACAGCTTGGTGACTGCAGGTCTTGAGGAGATACAGTTACTTCTGGAGCCCACATTAAAACATCAGGCAATCCATCATCTCAAGCTAGTAGTCAGAAAATATTAAGTCGGCCACACAAGTGGCTTCAAAAACAAGAAGAGGGCACTATAGATTAGACCATTCTTTGCCTTTTTTCTGCTACTGAGCATGCAGAGGTTCTGCACAGCAGCAGCAAAGATAAATAAATGCAAACGCTTAGGTCATATATTCAATATTTCAGAAGTTTCTAAAATGTCTATAAAAGCTAGCCATGTCTCCTGGCAAAGGAAGACGTCTTCTTTTGCAGATACTGGAGACTCAGCCATACACTGACTGACATTATGAGATCACTCTGTTCATTTTTCTCATAAATAACTGTTCCTATCATTCAGCTTTTACAAAAAGCTCATCTTGAATAACCATAAAAACCGAGTTAACTTATTAAAGGCAAATAAGTGACTACATTGTTTTGAAACATCAGAGAAATAGTTTACTGTTACAGTGGAAGGAAATTGGTATGAGGTACTCATACCACTGAAAATATGAAAGTGTGGTGTCTTTACTCTGACACCCCTAACAGAATCCAGTGGGAAAATAATCAGAGAAGTAGCCAAGAGGAAACTGGTAGAGCCACAGGGATGTATACACATGGAGAAACTGCAAACTTGCAAAAACATGACTGTTATTGTACAAGTTACAGTTATTCTATGTTAAGATTTCATATTATTATTAAGTAAATCAATGTCATGTATCTCACCATTAATTAAACAGTCTACTTATCAGTCTGACATGAATTATGTGAATTCCCAATTTAACAATTATATTATCCATTTTAAAAGACAGGAGCACTTATGTACAAAAACTATGTGGATTTCCTATTATAACATGCCACTCCTTTAAGTCCAGAAAACTGCAGAGGACCCAGAACTATCCAGCTGTATAAAGTGAGTGCATGCCTCGACAAGCCTCCGTTTACATGTGCAAAATAGATGTAAGTAAGCTGTGTTGCCACTATCACCAGCAGCTTAGGTCATTACAACTTTCAACAAGACACATAAGGTTGCTGAGTCCTGTCCACCGCATGATGCAGGAACTAAGATATAATAACCGAGAGGATATGATATTACAAACAACGGGCCAAATCCTGACATCTCCCAACCTGACTGATCTGATTTCCATCTGACCTTCCATCGGGCTTGAGTGCTCAGTTTCATTTGATTTCATTTTTTTCTAAATTAAAAGCCTGATGGCTCAATCACTGAATATGATTCAACAGAGGACAGATCAAACTTTAGATACAACTGGATCATTTTCTCCATGGAACCTATATAATTTTTCTAGCATTATAACATAAATAACTTGTTAGCCCTGACAGTTGGCTGTACTCTTCTATTTCTCTAATTTATTCTTCTTTCCTGATTTTTCTGTTTCTCTCTGTTGTCATTTGTGTGTGGTTGCTGAGGTTGCCTCCAGAAGTTTATCTATACCACCAGATCAATTATGTAACAATCACAACTCCTAACAGTTTGGTCTTTGTGAAATGGTTAAAGCCAGGATGAACTGATGGTGCTATATCAAACCCAGCATTTATTTCTTATCCTGGATTTTGTAATCCTACTTTTGTGAAACAGCCCTGTTGCCATCAGAATGGTAACAGAAATAAATACTGATCAACTACACACAAACATTAAGAATAACTGAACAAAGATATAAGTAAAAGCAAAGACTAAAGACTTCTAAAGAGAAAAATTACAAACTACAAGTCCAAACAACCGAAGGATCACGACACCATGAGGCTGACCCTGAAATTTACTCTGTCTGAAGGTGACACACAGAATTTGTGCTTAAGATCAATAATATTCAGACCTCACTGACTCATTGAGTAACTCATTAACATTTGAAATGCTTATCTGATTTAATAAGAACATAGAAAGAAAGCAGTCTGTGGAACATCTCTGTCTGATAACAGTGGAAAGACAAACATGTACTGGCTGGCTGTTCCTCAGCTTCACCTGCCAAAGGTGTGACTTTACCAACAGTCATGGACTTCTGCTGAATAATACACTTTCTAAGTGAAAAAAACTCATTAATCAGTGGGCTTCTGGTCATTCTGCACAGCAATCGGACAATGTAAACTGACAACATAAAAGCACTGAAGCTCCAACAACATCTGTGTCATTAAAACAGCGGTGGGTGTTGACTGAACATCTGTCTGACAGAGTGAGTGAGTGATTTGCAGGTCGGTCCCCTATATGATCTCCAGGAGCTAAGCTGGGCCACATCTTTCTGTTATTACCACTAGAGAGCAGCACAGCTCTCTAGCACAGCTCTCTAACAGGAAGGGCACAGGAAGGCACAGGAAGGGCCCTTCCTGTGAGGAAGGGCACTTCCTCTGCCCTTCCTCACAGGGCAGAGGAAGTGGCTGGTCAGCCCGGGAATCCAGAGAGGGATAAAAGAAAGGGTTGCACATATTCTACTTATCTTAAAACTAAAATTGGGGGTGTTATAAATGATTGTTTTGCAGCACAATGTCATGAATACTGACAAAGATAGACTTTCCATGCATGCTGTGGTGGATGATACATATTAAAGATAAGACAGACCTGGATTAATTGGTTGGCACTTAAAAAGTTTTATTCTAGCAGAATAAAATCAGTTCAGGTATTATTCCACTAGCATAATCTCACTCTGAAAAATGTTAAATCCAACATCAATCTTCATCAAACTTCCATTCTGGCTCTTCCCTGATTCCTTTTTGACTTCAGCTCCCACCACAGATCTAATTTCACAGGATTTAGAGTCATATGAACCTTTTCTGGGTTGATTTGGTTGTTTTGGATCATTATCCGTCTAAATAACTTAGTGAGGACCCCTTCATAGAATCTGTTATTAAGGTCTCCTAGTATTTCAAAGAGTTCATGATTTCATACATTATCACTAGGTTCCCAGGAAATCTGGAAAAGCATCAAGTCCACAGCACTACAGGTCCTCCACCGTACAAAACAGTGGGGTCCTTCTTTAATTAGACATACATTTTATTTACTATTATTTATTATTCTATGTATCCTTCATGGTTAGACTAGTATAAAATACATATTTTAGATTTTTATGTAACATTTGTCAGAACATTGTTCTTTTTCCCTCTGCAATTTTTCTGTTGTTTCTAAGGCTGAAACAATTAATTAATTGGATTACCAGTAATTGTTTATTGAAATAATTGTCAACTATTTTAATAATTTAGCTATCGACTGGCGACCTGTCCAGGGCAACCTGTCTCTCACTCTTTGACCTCTGGAGGCACCAGCACCCATGGTGACCCCACTAGGGATAAGTGTGTATGATAATGGATGGATGGATGGATGAATAATTTAGTAATTGATAAATCTTTAATTAGATTATAGATACTCAAAAAAATGCTATTTGTTGAAAAAAACAACACATTCACAACAGAAACTAAGTCAAAACTGTGCAAAAATATATACATTTTGAGTTGAAAAAAAAGTCTGTAAAAATGTCTACCCAGAACTCGAGGTGACAGTTCTAGATTCTTGTCAGCGTCTGGAGGTGTCTGAGTCATTCCTGCACATATACATGCATTTTCCATTGTCCCCGCCCCGTTCTCTCCCCACTCGGACTGCATGTTCTTGTCAGCCAGTCTTTTCATAGCTTTCTTTAAGGGGCCGGGACTATTCAACAGCCTGGCTCGCACATGGAATTTTCTCACTTCCTATTCTCAGTGAAGACATAACGGCTGCAGTCAGCACAGAGGAAGCTCTGCAGCATTTGGTCTGTTTGCAGTATCAGATCAGCTGAACTGAAGCTCAAACTGGAAACATGGATATCTGAACTGAGAGCAGATCCAGAATCTGCTTGAAGGAAGGCATCAGCGAGAGCATGTGAGTGAGAACATTGAGCGTCACAGTGGAGTTACTGAGGAATGTTCTCTTTAGGGTGGGCTTAGAAATGACTGGCTGTAGTTAATGCTCAGCTATACCGACGGAGACTACGTTTAAAAATCTAGATTTTTTTCATATGTGAACCTTAACTACAGCCTGGGAAAACTGGATTATACCCATGAAATACTTCCAAAATCACTCAGATGTACTTAAAGGATCAAATATGGTTTGATGATGTTTACTATGTGTAAGCTTCTCATTTATAGTTTTTTACATTTTCTGTGGTGATAGAACATTTCTACAGCACATATTTTAAGTCTCTACCTGAAACATGAGCTAGTACAATTAGAATAATGCATGTTAAAGTTTTATATGTTAGTTTGAGCTGATTAAATGATGTGAAACCTGATAACATTTTAATTATTTAGACCAAAATGATTAGTTACAGATGAGGTTTGAAACACTACCTCACCCACTGAGATACCCAGTGTGATGGAGAAAATCTAGCATGTTAGGTTGATAATTTTCTTTATTTTTCTATTTAATCATATCTGTGTTGCTTTTTTCTCTGCATACAACTCTATAAATTTCTTTATGTTTTCAATTATTATTTGCTGATAATACACTGGCATTTCCCCAGTAAGAATCATTTTATTCTATTCTGGTGAAACCCATTGACATTATTCTTATGCATACAGCCACAGTAAAAATAGAATAAGTTTAGAGTTTCACATATCAGGACATAATGAAAAATGATCTGGCTTTTGTTCTAAATGTTAATAGATCTAAAATACAACAAGTTCTACACTCTGATTTTGTCAGAGGAATTTCATTCCACTCGTCAATATTTCAATCATGTTGGGGAATGGACTTTGGCAGAGCTATTTCAACAACGCTACTCTTTTTCTCAGCCATTCTTGAAACGTGGGCAAAGCATCAGCTCACATTGAGTCAGAGGATTTCTTGGTCCACTCAAAGACTGCCAGCTCTGCATGTCCTAAGGTTAAAAAACACCCAAATCACCATGCCTTCACCACCATGCAACAGTGCCAACAGCTGTTATTAGGTCTTTGTGCCTTTGGCTTTGTCAGATGGTGAAACTTCTCTGATTTCCTTAATTTTGGGTTATCAGCTGATGCTCTTCCTCCACAAAGGTCTGAAAATCAGCCCCTGTCTCTTTCTGCTCAGCTGCCCATGAGAGACTGACTGACCGACCATCCCGCCTAGCAGGTCACCCAACTGTCACCAATGTGCCTACTCTGTCACTATACTTAATGATGTTCAGAGAAGAACATCAGTATTGGCCAAAATCGGAATCAATAGGTCAGGCTTTTTCAAGATCGGTGATCCAGAAAACTGCAATCGGTGCACTTCTATTTGTATTACATGTTTTTTTTATTTTTAGAGTGTTTAGCATGGGGGTGATTTGCATGTTTTAGTGGATTTTATTGATTGGTTTCCACTTTCACATAATGACCCATACTTGTGTAAGCTTACATCACCTATCTGGAAACATCTCTGGGAGGTTAAAGGTGAAAGGCACACAGTCGAAGCTGACAGATTCCTCCCATTCTCATAGAAGGGCAATTAACAGTAGAGGAGCAGCAGAAGGCCAGGCAGAGAAGAAAACTTTTACTATCATCACCAGCAGCTGCATCAACAGCAGAAGCTCCCAGACCTCAGGGAGCCAGTCTAGAGCTCTTCCCACTGAGTGAATATGAGTCTAGCACTCATTTCTCCCCTGACATAATTGATCAGAATGACTGATGTCCAGTTGTTTATGTGATGTCCACCGTGTACTGCCCCCTGGTGGTGTCTGCTTGGCCCAAACAGAACTGGACTCCCAGAAGGCCTTTTGTCTATTTTCTGATTTTTTTCATAAGGTCTATAATCAAAGGAAAATTGCTTTGGAAGCTGAAACACCTACTCTACCTGACACGGTATTGGTTGGTCTTTGAAAAACAGCCAATCAATTAGTGCCAGTCATTTTCTTTGGTGCTGATTGGCTGAACCTCCAAGACGAACAATATGGAAGACAGTTGCTGTTAGCTTCTAAGGTAGTGCTAAAACTGTTTCCATGCATTACTGCATATTAAAACATTTGGTGCTTGAACTACTGAAATTTGCAGTTATAAGCATTTATAGAGGTGATCTCAAGTATTCTGTTTTTTAAGCTATGTGGCTGTTTTCCCTCACCTCGTTAAAACCATGAGCCCACTGTAACTTTAATTTACCTCTGGATCACATTTTTTATTCCAAATGTGTATTTGGAACAAACTTTTCCAAACAATACAATTCCAGTAAACTTGTTCTTCAATCAGATGCAAATTTATAAACCTAAGAGAAACTTTTTTCTTCAACTCTCCCACACCCGCCATGCCTATTGGATCTTTTTCTAACGCCACTGCTAGTACATTAACATTTAGAGTTTTTGTCATTTTTTGAGCATTTTCTGACTTTGGGATAAATTTGCTGGGACATCCACTCCTGGGAATATTGTCAATTGTACATCCTTCCAACGGTAGAATATTGGACTTGATATTCTTTGGAAATTGCCTCATAATATAACTGCCAATTACTTCCTGTTGTAGTGGCAACTTTTTCCTCACACAGCTTTTCCATTTTGGTTTTATCTTTGTTTAATAAATAATGACAGTGTGAAATCTGCTGTGTTTTTCCATTTATCATTGGAGAACCCTAAAAATGTTGAACCTAATACAGACCAGATCATGTTTTAATATGTCCTGATATGTAAAACTGCTCAGCTGAAGTAAGGAGCCCTTTCTTTTCCCATGACTGCACTGCAGCTTCACCATGAATAATTATTGCACACATTAACTCAACACACTTCTGAGAGGCAGGGGCAGCATGATCCTTATCCATAGAATGTGGCAAATTCGAAATCCTGATAACCAGGACTTTCTGGAGTCAGTGTGGCAAAGTGGGTGTGAAAGACCAACAGCAGGTTGCCAACCCTTCCAGACCTGGCCAAGACACGTTCCCTTTAAATCCCCTTTAAATATCCAATCAGCTGATTGCATTACTGTCAGTTAAAGTTAATCAAAACAAACTGTTGTCCTGTCAAATTTCACTTACTATGAGCACCCTCCCACATGACTGCTCTTATCTCACTGTTTTGGGTTGATGGTGGAAAACCTTTTATGTCTCATAACTCATTTCCAGCAAATTAAAAAGCACACCAGGGCACAGATGGAAGTTAGCAGTTCATTCTTTAAAGGGGCAGTGTGATGTAAAATTGACTTTTTTGAACTTTACATCATGTTATAAAATTATTTCCTCATCAAAAACACCACTAGAGAACTGCCTTGATTCTTTCAGGCATGTTTGACAAATCCTTTAATCTTCATGGACCTGCAGCTCCTCCTCAGAGTTGCTGTTTCAAGCTTCAGAGTTTCCATCTCACAAATCCCCCTCTCAGCTCCTTTGGACTACCGAGCAGCAATAAGCAAACACCTGGTGGAACTGAGCATCTGCTGAGCTCATCAGAGGAGCTACTTCTCAGTGAAATGCTGGTAAAAACGTTGTTAAGTCTTAATAGAGGAGCCATGTTGTGTTCCTGAAGGCATGTTTCAGAAAGAGCAGGAGTTCTTAAAGAGACAGAGGCCCAATTTCAAGACATTAAATTACAAAGTCAAACTTCTTTACAGTCATATACAAAATTTTTATGACAACTGAAGATAACATAATTACTTGACTGTGCTATAAAATGACAATATGTGCCCTTTAAGGCTCAGAAGAAGGAGATGTTGCAGAGTTAAAAGCATCAGTTTAGCAGTTCCTTCTGATATATCCTCACTGGTCGTTCTCACAGCAGACAGCGGAGTCAGAGAATTTTCATAGAGGTGGCCAGGATGGGACTGTTGCTCACTCAAAGGTGACCAACAACTGATCGACACCAGAGCCATTTCGCAGAACATCCGTATTCTCAAAATAAGTTACTAAAGATAGATAATTTTTTAAAGGCCTTGTTATGTTAATAGATACAGAAGTATATTGATATTATAACTGCTGCCACCACCTGTTTTGGAGGGAAAGTGCTTGATCTTATGAGGCCACTTGGCCAATGATTGGCCACCCCTGCTGTGAAGTTATGAAAACATTTGTTTAAGTAAGGAAGATGTGAGCCTTCTGATTCTTTCAGAGTAATTTATGAAAACAAATGGTGATTGATAAATATTATGCTCACATAATGGCTCAGCTCTGCAGAGAAAAGACAATTACTGCAAAGTGAGACGTTTTATGCAGTATGTCAGCAGGTCGTGGGTTAGTCCATAAGGTGAACATGTATCCTGTCCGACATAGATCCATTATTTATGCATTACATATTATCAGTTAAGATTGTTAGACTGTTGAGGATGATGTTTGTCATAATCTCTGCGTATGCTTCTGACCTCTCTCCAAATTAGATTTTCTTTCTCAACAGTCCCTCCTATCACACTTTTGTTCAGTGTGAACCACCAGCATCAACAGGCCATAAGCAGACATAAAACCCACTGTCTGTACAAGGTTAAAAATGTTGATCAATCCAAGGTCTTTAATAATGTTCAGCTTAAGATTTTATTGTTGAAATCTCATAAGAGCATCACATAAATGCCTGAAGCATCAACCTGTGATGTTTCAACAATAAACTGTCCGGTTCCAGCAGAATGGACATTTCAGAATCGAGTTTAAATGGAGAGAGATAAGAGGTGCTAGAAGATACAAACAAGGATACATCTTATAAAGCATCTCACAGTTGACTCCAATTCGAAATCAATCCGGTGTATCTGAGTATTATAAAGTCTTTAGAACTAAATATCTTTGTGACTTCTTCTCCTGCAGGTACAGCTTTAGGCTGGTCTACATTTTCTCCTATAACTTGTTCCAATTCTGTGGTCACACATGGATCCTGGCTAACACCATCGCAAGATTTTTTACCTTTGGTCAAGGTAAGTTAAAAAAAATAAAATATGATCATCCTGCTGCATTTCTGTCCTCCAACATGAATGCTGAAAGCTTCTCCAGAGCTTGTTGCAGGTTACATTGTTGTTCTACGGTTTGAATTGAAGAGGTCACCATCTATTCCCAACAGGAAGCTGGATCTATCTGATTGAAGCCAAACGGCGCTGTCAGCACCAGGCTTGCTGGTTTCCCCACTAACTTACATTGAGTTTATTGAACAGTTCAGGATCATGAAAGTGGGGGGTGATGAGCAACACAGCTGGAATGAAAGTGACTGAACTCTGCAACAATCGTTTTATCAAATAGAGCTTCTGTTGGTGGTTTCTTCTTGTTAATATGTAATAGGTGTTAATAGGTAATAGGTGCTATTTTCCACTGTTGCCAAGTACTTGCTTAGGGTGGCAGATAGGTTCAAGGAAGATTGAATTGAATGGTTTCCTTGGACAGGCAAGTCTTCCTGTCCTGGGATTGTTACTGTGGAATGGGAAACTAAACTGTACTGGATTTGAATGTGAATCTGCTACATTAGAATGAGCTGAAATTTATCAAATGGATATATTTAACTGTTTAAAACTGTATATAAATGCAACCCATTTACATAAAAAGGTTCCTGTGGAAATAATACTGACCTGAACTAACATTAATCTAAAGAAAAAGAGGGAGGTAATTATGTTGGAGTGCAGACTAACTAGAAATAAATTGAAGCTTATTTTTATGAAAGAAGTTCTGGATTACTGATAGCTCTTGGCCTTCACCGGGGAAATGCAGATAACTAAAACTGCAGGTTGTTTAGCAGAAGAAAACCAGCCTGAGGAAGCCTTTAAATCCCAACATTTACAGGAGGATGCTTGTTTAAATTTTTATTGTTTCCTTTTTTGTTTGCAGTTGTTAATTTAGCAAAATACAGCAAATATTTTTCTGAAAAATCAAACTGAAGATCAGAATGATGGTTGTTGGCATCAGGCGAGATGGTTTGGTAATTTTAGAACCTACTAATCTATTGGAATTTTCACAAGAGGTGGATGGATTATAGTTTTCTGGTTAATCACTGATCATGAAAAAGCCTGGAGTTGCTGATTCCGAATTTGGTTGATACCAATTTTTTGTCTAAAAGTTGGTAAATTTAATGACAAAATCTCTAAGTTGTCAACAGTGGGGTGAGTATTATTAATTGTGCTCCATAGACGTGACCTGGTGGATCTGTCAGTCAGTCCTATCTCATGGCAGAGCAGAAGAAAACAGTGGCTGATTTTCATACCTTTGATAAGGTAGATAAGATTGGTGGATAAGATTGGTTTCTCATAATTATTGGCAGATCTCTGATGTCCCAAACTAAGGAAATCAAAGACAATTTAGCAGTATATTCACAGCCATCTTTCAGGTTTACTCAGAATGGTTTGAAAAATAAAAACAGGAAATTTTGCTCCAACCTACTACAGTCATTGTATTCATAATAATATCTTTCATCTAACAGGAGTGTAATGAACGATACCTAAAACCCACAAGACGAGACACAATATTTAGTTCACCAAAACAAGACTAAGACTGAACAACATTTTAACAACAGTTTCAAGACAACAAGATCAAATTTATGCTGCAAAAAAGACTTTCATTACATATATTTAGAAGTTTTGTCACAAATTCAACTGATATGTCTCTTTTTCTGATTTATTGAATCTCTTCAGACTATGGAGCAGAGCTTCAGCTATGTATGGCCTTCTAAATTTTCATAAAGAAATATGACATTCACACCTAACTTCGAAAAACTGAACATATATAAAAAAGAACTAAAAAATAAGTAAACTATTCATTTTCTTTATGTTCTTTACAAATGTTTTGCCTTCACAATAAATGCAAATAAGGATATTGTTAGATCCTGGTCATTTAGGTTGTTTTGTAGTATGATTTCATTCTACTTTTATTATTATTTTGTGTTACTTTCTTATTTTGGTTAAATCTGTCTTGTTCCTGTTTTCCTTTAGTTCAGTTCTTAGTGTTTCTAGTTATATTTAATTATTATAGTTATTCTTTGTAGTGGTAGATTATTATGTTTCTTTAGTCAAGTTAATCTGTAGTGTTAGAATTACTTCCCTTTTCTCTGTGTACACTTCCTTGCCCCTTGTGCCACCTTCTCTCTCCCTCCAACCAAACCTGCAATCAGCAGAGGTATTTTGTTCAGCATTCAACCTCCCCATTATTTAAGCCTTTGTTTCTGACTCATTAGTATCCTCTCATCTTTGTCATCTTTCCAGTCTGATCCCCATTGTCGGTGCCCCCTGGACTTCATGGTCGTGTTCCTTTTTTGCCTTTATCTGCAAGTTTCTTCATCTTTTCATTAAAATCACAAAAAATCAACTCTAACTTACATGCCTGCTTCTTAATGGGTTCACTCTAAAAACACTCCTTCACCTCCTTCACCAGTCTCGTCTCCAGCCACATTCCCAGCCAGCAACATCAGAACCCATTCTTACATCAGCAGCAGCCCCTCGGGCTCCAGGTTTCCACAGCTGTGGAGCTAGGTTGTACGGCTAGCTCTTGGGCTCCAGACTACCCAGTCTCCTAAGCTTCACAGTGTTTGCCAGTCTCCTGAGTATCACAGTTCTCTCCAGCCCCCTGCCTCTGAGAGATGCAAGAACGACCCGCCTCTGTTCCCAGTGCCACTTTGTGATTCCCCAGCTCCCGAGCCTGTACATCGGTCTAAGACATACACCAGTCTTAAGGGGAGGATTTTAAGGCCCTTCAGCTGCCGCCAGTTCTTCAAGTTCCACCAATGCCGGTCAGCAAGCGACAAGCGTCCTGCACTTGTCATAGCCAACAACTCTGGCCTTGAGCTCTAAAGCTTCTAAAGTATTAAGAAGTCTTCTAAATCCCAGATTTTCCATAACAGAAAATGGCCTCATATAGGTTGCAATAAAAATGCCAATCTATGTTGTTATTGCTGCAGCACGCACATGAGTGTGGAAGCTGAGATGCAAAAATATTTTTCAGCACGTCTGCAGTGTTGGTCATTTCTTCACTTGTGATGGTCCTGAAGGTCTCTTTGCATTGTGCTAGTGTTAGTCACAGTGCACAGTAATATATTCTTGAAGTGTTTACATATTGTTCATGTCTTGTCTGTCACTCTGTTGCCGTTTCTCATTTCTACTGGAAACACAAAATGCTCCCAAACAAACAATTTAAAAGTACTGGGGGCAACTTCTATTGCAACTTTATTGGGCAAAACCACGCTGACTGGGAATGACTATTGATCATTGTTTAAACTCCACAGCCTACCTGCGTATTGTTACTGAACATGTCCACCCTTTCATGACTATGACTAGTGTACACATCTTCTAATAGTTGCTTCCAGCAGGATAATGTTATAAAGACCAGCTTATCTCAAAATGACAATGAATTCATGTACTTCAAAGGCTTCCACAGTCACCAAATCTCAACCCAATATAAGAAGTTTTAAAAGTAAACTGCTTATATCCAAAGAGGGTTTTAGTAAGCTGTACCTAATAAAGGTACAACTTTATTAGGTACAGTAAAGCTGTACCTTTAGTCACACTTGTGAGTGCGACTTTCACTCACAAGTGCACTTCTGAGTGAAAGTAGTAGTTTCACTTCTGAGTGAAAGTAAGACTCTCAGATGTTTCTCTAGTTTAATTGCCTTTTGCAATTGTTGCAGATGCTCTGGCAGACACATTTTACTCTGTGGGTTTTGTGATGAGCCTGTGCCAGCTGCTCTCCATCCTGGAGATCTTCCACATCGCAGACGGCATCGAGAAGGCTAGGCTCCTTCCTCGCTTCATCCAAGTGTGTGCAGCAGTTCACCTCTTTGTTGATGTCTTTTTGATTCTAACCAGTCTCTGGTTTCATCATGATTTCTTTGGTTAGGTGATTGAGAAAAACATTCTGCTGATTATGGTCATCATGTTTGAAGAGATCCAAAGTAAGCCAGTGGTGTGTGTGCAGTTTTTCCTGTGGAATATACTGGACCTCTTACGGTGAGCCAACAGCCAGTCACATATCTTATGAGCACCAAGCCTGTTTCACTCAGATCTTTCAAAGTAAAAGTGAGAAGATGTTTGTAGTAAATAGGCATTTGTTCAATTTTGCACATAAAAATTGGTCAGTTAGTTGCACTCTTCACACTATAAGTACACACATTCTATATTCTTTGAGCTACTCAAACCTAATTTAAGGCTGCAGAAACCAAAAGCAAAAAGTATATTATTCATAATATCAGTATATTATTTGCTATAATTGTAACTGTGCAGACATGCTTATTACTTTATCTGTGATACTTAGTTAAAAAAAATAAACAGTATTTTGTTTTCTTTGTCACATAATATCTCTGTTCCACATTTATAACATTGTCTCTTTGTACATGATGTCAGTTTATTATTTCCAAATCAAAAGAATTAATTGGAGCTGTTTTCACATTTCCATTCCTAGCTAATAGTAATAGTAGATGTTTAAAATTTTGCAAATGTAGATGCATCATGCAACCATGCTGCAAGCACAACTTCATAAAACAAGAGCATTCTTATCTTGAATGACATTTGTTGCCACATTTAATGTAATAAGCCTCCACAGTTTATGTCTATTGTAGTTTCTGAGCCAGAAGGATTTTCTTAGCAATGTCTAGTTATAATCCATGTAAGTTAAAATCACCTCAGTATCATCGGTCCATTTGTTTTCTTCCCACACCTACTACACTTTCAGATCAAAACTTGGAGGTCTGTTTTTACAAAGGTTCAGAGGCTTTTGGGGATGCTGCTTGCTAACCCTAAATTAGTTTTTGTTTTGTGCTGTTGTGCCTTGGTTAAAAAACAACAATGTCACTTTCTGATGCTGGCTGGAATTTAACTCTGCTTCCTTCAGTTAAAGCACAATTAGAGGAAGTGGATTTGTGTAGAAATACAACTAAAGAGGATATTGCCAACTGTAATGTCCAAACACACTTCCCTTATGTCAAAGAGTGCAACACACTGCATGTCCATGTGGCTTGTCACATATTGTGTGTTGTCTGTACTTCAGGTACCCTCACGAACTTCTGTGTGTTATGGAAAGACCTTCTGTCGCCATGTTGTGGAGCCGTTACTCTCTTTGGATCCCCTTATACATCCTGTCAGTTGTCATTGAAGGTGAGTCTGCTTCAGAACTCTGAATGCATGCTGTGCCTTGAAAATCATGATGTCTCCTAAAACGTTTCACATGTTGTCACATTACAACCAGGAACTTCATTGTTCTTCACTTTACATCACAGAGTAACACAAATTTGTGTTACTCTGTGATGTTCACAAATTTGTGAATATGAAGCAAAAGGAAAATGCAGAAGACCTGGGACTAAGGCAGAGGTTCCACCACCCCGGACATCTAGCCAGTTGTTTTAAAATGGCCTATTTACAGTCCAGATTGAAATACAACTGAGAATCTGTGGCAAAACTTCTGCCAATCAGATGCTACGAAAAACATCTTCAGCCCCATGGGCCAAAATCAGCAAGTTAAAAGTACAGGGCTACAGTACGAGGATAAAAACTATAACTTTTTTAAAAGCCAACTCTACAAAAAATGTTCAGTTTTTTACCTGCTGTACATTAAATTATGCAGAATTTTAATGAAAAAAGTAGTTAACATTTTTGTAGGAAAGAGGTCAATGTTGAGGCAAAACCTGCCTTTCTTTCTCACTGAAAGAAAGGCATCCAGCTTGACCATTATACGGGACTCCATTGGAAAAAGTATATACAAAAATTCAATATATTCTCAGTACAAGAACAGAATGTGGGTCACTGTTTCTGGCTGCTGTACATTATACAGCAGCCATTTCCAGCCATATTGATCCTTTTATTATTTATTTATTTATTATTGGAGCCTTGCAATGAAATTTCTTTCAATTTGTACATTGCCAGTTGAATGGCAATAAAATCTGTCTATGTGTTTGGTCAAGCTTAATAAATTATTTAAATGCAAATTTGGGTGCATTAAAGTCTGCTTCAGAATAAAAGTCACTGGATCAATGCAGTCAGATTTATTATGTGTTGTACCTAACTAATTTTGTCCAAATGAAGTAATCACAATCTCCTTCCACCACCTTTGCTGGGGAAGCCAATCTTGAATAAAAGTCCAAAGGCTGCCAATGGCCCCTCAACCGCACTTTGGACACCCCGTTCTACAGAATACTGTCTGGAAACAAATGTACAGCCACACTTTCCCTTTTGTAAAGGATGTTGAAAATTGGGTATCATAAGGGCATGAATGGTTTTATAAAACCTTGAATGTGAGCTACTGATCAACTACACACTAGGTGTTCTGATGAGCAGCAGCTGAGGCCAGTTCTCTCTGTTCTCCAGGTGTCATTATTTATGAGGCGCTGCTGTACCTGGAACCGTCAGCCCCCCACCTGCCCTCCCTGCTGCTGCTCTACCTGCCGCTTCTCGCTGTGGGTAAGGAAAGAAAGCAGTCCAACTGAAAACACACACACTGCATGGGGCCTTCATTATGTTGTTTTCACTTTTCTGACATTTAATCTTCATTCCATCTCAAATGTTCTCTGTTATAAAGATATAACTGATGGGCTCTGATGGACATTAGAATCCATTCCTGATTTTCTTTGAAGATTCTCCTGGATTATGTTTCAGATCAGAGATATCTCTGATGAGGTTTCCCTTGGAATCTCAGAATGATTGCAAACAGGAGCTGCAGTTGAGAGCTCTGTTGCCTAGCAGCAAGAAGGTGCTGGGTTCAATTCCAGCCTGGGCTCTTTCTGCTTTGGGATTATCATGTCATCTCTGTGTATATGTGAGTTCTCTCTAGGTACTCAATTTTCCTCTCTAGGGAACTTTGTCTGTAGTTACTGTTTGGCTGTTTATCTGCAGGCCACTGAATATTAGGTTCAATGGTTTCTCGAAATCAGTATTTCCCAACACTGGTCCTCAAGGAACACAGACATGCACGTTTTAGATGCTCCCCTGCTTCAACACACCCATCATATATTGGTTGTATCATTTATGCACAAAACTTGGCTGTTATGAGTATAACACGGGTATAAATCAGGATAATAGATCCGGTATGGGAGGGATTTCTGTGGTGTATGTGTCTTTGCTATTGCTTTGTGTTTACATAAAAATACAATAAAAAGTATTTGATCAAAAAAAAAGAGTTGGAGATAAAACCCTGAGCCAGCCTTTCTAACAGCAGCTGTGCTGGTGTTTCATGTAGGAGGCTCGGTAACAGTCTGGCAGCTGCTGAAGGAGAGGAAACACCATCTGGAGAAACGCTACAAGAGGAAGAAACAGAAATGACTCAGAGTTGGATTCTTCAGGGACAACGGGATGACTCTGTTTTCAAACCGTCTGATTTATCAAACGAACATTTCAGATTGCACAAAAGGAAAAAAGAAATGTCAGATTTTTGAAGTAGTTTAATGAAGACAAGTTTCTGACTGAACTCATGACTGAACAAAGAGCAACACAGCAGCAGTTTCCACTCAAGTTTCTTTCACCAAGTAGGACAGATGTTGTGTACAAACGTTACCATATTTGTACCATGGATCCTCTGAACTACCAGCTGAAAGCTCTGGTCCACACGGCTTTCTTCTTGAACTCGGCGGACGACTTCAGACCCAGGAGAGCAGCTGGAACCAGATCAGAACATGGATGGTCAGATGGATGGTCAGATGGACAGCAGAATGAATAAACCATTCTAAACATTACAAATCACTCTTTATATCAGAAAGGTCTAACTGATGTTCAATCAGGTGATTTGTACAAGTTCCCATGGAAACCTTCTACTACCTGCAATCAGGGGGCTCCATCTATGTGAAGTCAAATTTACTCCAATAAAGTAAATCTCACTTTACTGGAGTTCAGAATTGGGCTTCGTTATTAAGTCTAACTCTGAACTTTAAATCCCAGAAAAAAAAGAAAAAAATCACATAAGCTTAGAAGATAAATCAAATTTTCTGTTTCTTAAATATGTGCCTTCATCTGCTGGAGATGATAATTTAAAATAAAATGTTAAAATAGCCTAAGTAAATCTGGACATCTAGGCTGCTCTCAAAGATGGTAAAAAAAATCTCCCGGGTTGGACAAAAAGTCATGGAATGACCTCTGGGTAGGGTCTCACTACATATTGTGCATATATCACAATACCAGACTAATATATTTTACAAGTTTTGAAACTACCAAAATGCTAAATGTTAGTTAATGTGTTTTATTTTGCATTAGGAATTTTCTTTGTGTTATTAGGACATTTATTTAGGAAAGTTTTAAGTAGGAACTAATATTCAGGATGTTTGTTCCACTGGGGCACCTAAGAGAGATGAACCCCCTTGGTGAGATATGAGGAGAACAACAAGTGTCAGCAGAAAATTCCAGTTTAAGTAGAGCAGTGTAATGAGTACTGGAGATTAGTCATAAAGACTTCATTTTAACCTCTAAAGAAGGGTTTGCCAGCAAGGTATGTTTATATGTTATATATAATTTTTTATGTCTATTGTATTCATTGCACCATCTCATTGAAGTTTATGTTGTATTTTAGTTCAACAGTCATGACAAAGTATTCAAGTATTCAACAAGGTGGTACTGCAACAAATGCAACTGTAAGATTCTATATCTCACATTAAAGCCGACTACCAGTAAAAAAAAAACCTATATTGACACTAAGAGGTGGAAGTGATAGAGCAGGAAGCTCACATTAGAAAGAGAGGAAGGAAGAAAACAAGCAGATATCACACCTGATCTGATTGTCGGAATCATTACTTATATTATTGTCATCACAAGATTTTCTAATATTGTGAGAATCAAAAACCTGAGAGTCTGGTCTTGCTCTCCTGAAGCCAGTATCTGAGCTGGGTGTGTGTTACACTCCTACTTGTTCCAGTTCAAGGCAGTTCTAATACCAACGAGTCAACCTATGATAAAAATCACCCACTTGAGACATTTGTTTCAGAATCACAAGAAGGAAAAAACAATAAACCTACAACCATGAAGTAAAAAGCTATCAGTGTAATTTAAAAAGGAAAAGTCCAATGGAGTATAAACTTACACATTTATTATTTCTAAATGTAAAAATAATTTGTTTGCAACTCAAAGCCTTGAGTTGCAAACAAAGTTGTCTTTTAGAATGACTCTTCTGTTTGGGTTATGTCTGTTTACTTTCACTCACTTTTAGGAAAAAATGTGAGTGCATCAGGAAGTATAAACGGACTAACTGTACAGAAGCAGCTGCAGGAGACCTGAGCCGTAAACAGGTGGAGGAATGAAACGTGCTGCACCTCTGGCTGTGCTGATGGTGACAGCTGACAGATTCTCTTCAGGACCTTCTGTTATGCTGAGAAGCCAGTCGATAAACTGAAACACACACACACCCACGCACACGGTTGTCATGTTGGACCTATAACCTAAAGCCAGCAGTAAGTCACCTGACCTATTACCTCTCACCTTGTGTGTCTGGCTGCTCCATGGCTCTTTGCCTAGCAGCAGTGGCAGGCTGTGTGACACTCCCAGCATGCACTGCGGCAGAGCGAGCTCGCTGAATGAAAGTGACCCGTACAAACCGTGCTCTAGCACTGGAGGCTTGGAGTCTGGTTGCCATGGGAACCATTGGGCCCTGATGCCAAAGAGGAGGGGCATGAAGTGGTCACCCCAGGAGATGACAGCAGCAGCAAAGAGCTGGAACAGGAAGTCAGTGGCCTGCAGATAAACAGCCAAACAGTAGCCACATGTTTTTAGCCACTAAAATACCTTCCACACTATACATTTTCACAAAATAGTAACCATTAATAATTTAAACATATTTAATGAATAGAAATCTGAAATGTGAGGCATGCATCAAAATTCAGTATCCTGAGTCAATACTGTCTCTACTGATTTTGCACAAACAATTTTCTCTCTTCTGTATATCAAATCTTGATGGGTATAACAAGAGCCAGTGGAAAACAGTAGGCAAGTATGTGGATGTCCTATTCTGGTTACCTTGCAAAACAGAAGGGACCATTGGATTAGAAAATTAAAAACCACAGAAACCCATCTAGATATACTGATAATCTAAAAAAAAGTTGAAACAATTGATATGCTTAGGCCTCAAGGTAAATTGAGTTGCAGAATATTAAAAGGTTTTGCTGTAAAATGCTGTCTGATATCTGAAGAGAAGCTCTAAAAGGTTTTTGGTTTGTGCTTAATAAGAAGCTGAGTCATTCCTGTGAGTTAGTTGGAGAACAGGACCTGCGCAACACATGCTGAGTCATCAGTGACATGCAGCAACATTATGGAGTGAAAATAGTCTCAAAATATCTGTGTGTGTGTAAAAGTATCTGTGCGTGTGTAATACTGGATTTGTAACTCGTGTAACTTTGGATAGTTGTGTCTGTGAAATATGATTCCTAAACTGTAAAAAGAAAATAAACCTTCTCCTACACCTACAAATGTTGAAAAAGTACACACGAGTTGCCAGATACACACACACAAAACTGCATTTGTACAGATCCAGTTACGAGTGCACGAGTATTTTAGAGACTCATTTCACACTTCCGGAGTTCCCAGATTTGTGTGTAGATGGTGCGTTTACATGCTAGTAGAAAGCTGATTTTTGCTCTGAGTCTGGTGTTTTTATCCTCTAAACGTTTCTCACTGTTATTGTGTAGAAGTGGCAAATACGTTAGTTCAGTGGAAAATGGCATATCTCAGCACTTCCTTATAATATTCCAAAATGATTTATAGACATATTGTGCATTTTTGAGCGGTACAGGAGACTACGTGGTCTGAAAAATGACCACTGGGTGGCGGAATGGTTCGCTGGCTGGAAAAATAGGCAGGCAAACCAAGAAACAAGATGGAGCGTCCCGGTGGTCTGCCCTCAGAAGTAAATAGAAGTTAAACCTGCAGACTTTGCTCTCCGATTATAATGAGACATCGAGTAATTATAAATAATTTCAGATTACTTTTTATGTGTCTGATACTCTGCCCTCCTCATACGTTTCTGTTAGCGGGAGCTAATGTTTATGTGAACTGTGGTACTTTAGCTGTTCGTAGCGAAGTCCGTGTATTTTTAGTGTTACACGAGTTACAAATCTAGTATTACACACGCACAGATACTTTTACACACAGACATTCATTTTGAGACTATTTTCACTACATACAACGTGGAAGAACAGCACCGACCGGTGTTATAGATTAACTGGTGGCTAAATTAACTGGTGACGGCATCTGGGAGAGACAGATGTTTCTGAGCGCGTGGCTTTTCCGGACCCCTTTACCGAACCAGGAAATAAATAATGCGATAAGCTTAAAAAACTACAAATGTTTGCAAAAATACTATCCAATTCCGTAAGACACCCATTACGATCCCGGGAATAACTAATTAGAAAGACTTTTATTGGTCTTATATGGTATGTTGCCTTTTTTTTTTTTTACATTAGTCTGCAAAATCACCAAAACATGTAAATTACACAGAACTTGTCCTGATTTGTGTTGCTTCAGAGGTTGAGACTCGTCAAAGGAAGATCGAAATAGATCTCAAGATGCCATAAACAGATTTCAAAGCAAAGATTAATCCCTGAAAGCTGACATAAATGTTGAAGAGCCATGGGATTAAAAATAAAATGTTTAAAAAGATCGACTGGCTATGTTGTTTTTCACATCTCCCTCATATTGTATATTTCAATTAGATATCCACAGAAACAATAGCAAAATCTTTTTAAACACTTTTTGTAACATGTTATAGTTTATTTCCTAGTTCATTTACAGATAACATGGCTACCGCAGATCTATGTGGCAGTGTCATTTCTTCTTTATTGTTGATATTTTTTTCTCGTAATTTAACTAAACATCTTTATTCTTTTCATCAAGTGACTCTAATACTCAACCATAAAAGACACCCTGAAAAAACAATTGTTTTATATACTTTTACATCAGAAATGGGTTAAAATCTTCACTCAAACGGAGGTTCTGAAAGTGTCACCAGTTAACCCAGGTTACCCTCTTAAAGCGCAGGGCATCCGTTAGATCAGAATCAATAACGGGTAGGATTATTGCACTTCCGTTGGCCGATATAGTTTAGTGGATAAAACAGCACTCTTGGAGCTCAGCGACTGCTGGTACAAGTCCAGTTAGAGATGTCGTCTGATTCACTTTTTGGACCAGTTTATTTTATTGCCTAAAAAAAATTATATTCACTTGCTGCCAACGTTTTGGAGGTAATATCGTTTAACAGGTTTGCCAGGCAAACTTTTAACTGCAAGAATATTGTGAAATTACTAAATTGCACAGCTTTGCGTCTGCAGGTCAGTTAAGGTGCAAACGAAATAACGTGGCTTCCATTAAATGAGCAAGGAATTAGTTTGCATGATATAACTGTTTACATTTATTAACACATTTGCAGAACATGTCAGTAGGCCTGTCAGATAACAAATTTTGCTGAGCGATTAATTGTCTCAAAAATTATTGCGATAAACGATAATATTGTTTAAAGACCTTTTTACTTAGACTTAGACTTGTACTTTATTGATCCCTTGGGAAGACTCCCTCAGGAAATTGAAGTTACCAGCAGCTCCCAGGCAAAAAACAAAGATAACACACAGTAAGCAAAAGTGCAAAAGAATACAAAATACAAATTAAATACTAAGGTACACACCAAATGTGAGTAACCAAAACCTTAAATTATGCAAGAAAAACCTTAAATTATGCAAGAAACAAGGAATAAGAATATAGAATATAAAAATATAAGTAAATATAAATACAACACAAAAGAAATATAAGAATTTGGTGGATAGATTGACCAGTGATATCGTATTGCACTATGTGGTTTGACCTGATAAGTATGGAGAAAAATACAAGGGGTCACTACTCCTTCCACCCTCTGTCCTGTGTCACCCCCTCCCAATGAGGAATTGTACAGTCTGAAGGCATGGGGGACAAAAGAGTTCTTAAATCTATTGGTCCGGCACTTGGAAAGCAGCAGTCTGTCACTGAACAGGCTCCTCTGGCTGCTGATGACGGCGTGTAGAGGGTGGCTGCTATCGTTCATGATGTCCAGCAGTTTGTTCAGTGTCCTCGCCTCTGCCACCGTCACCAGAGAGCCCAGCTTCATGCCGACCACAGAGCCGGCACGCCTGGTCAGTTTGTCCAGTCTGGACGTGTCCTTCTTGGATATGCTGCCTCCCCAGCACACCACGGTGTAGAAGAGGACACTGGCAATCACAGACTGGTAGAACATCCAGAGCAGTTTGCTGCAGATGTTAAAGGACCGCAGTCTCCTAAGGAAGTACATCCTGCTCTGCACTTTCCCATACAGGTGGCTAGTGTGTTTTGACCAATCCAGTTTACTGTCCAGCCACAGCCCGAGGTATTTGTAGGAGTCCACGACCTCAACCTCAGTTCCCTCTAATGCGACTAGTCTCGGCTTTGGTCTGGACCTCCCAAAGTCTATAACCAGCTCCTTCGTCTTAGCGATGTTGAGTTCCAGGTGGTTTGTGTGGCACCAGAGAGCAAAGTCCCTCACCAGACAGCGATACTCGTCCTCTCTGTCGTCCCTGATACATCCGACTATGGCTGTGTCATCAGCATACTTCTGTATGTGACACAGCTCACTGATTACACTGATTTAACGGAAATTACGTAATAATGCATGTGATTTCCTGCCAAAGATAGATGCACTTTATTTTCAAAAGAACACTTAACACTGGAACTGATTAACAGAATAAACAAAACAACCAAAAACAAAAATAAAATAGATCACCAGTCTCCATTAACAAAAAATGTACTTGAATAAAACTAAATAACATAAAGACAAAGTGTAAATAAATACTGCATTCAACCAAAAGAGTGCAGATTATGAAGTCTGTATATTATATTGCCCTTCAGTAATCATTAGATTTAAATAGAGAAGATGGGCACATCAACTACCTAATGCAATAGTTCACACTACACGATTTTTTTGCCCTGATTGTAGCGTGTTGTGTTACGGTAGGTCGTCATGGCCGCTCCGATCTAAATCAGGGTTTTCCCCGACTGGGAACTTAACACAGCCTGTTGAATGTGACAGGTTGTCAGTGGAGAGCACCACAGTTTAGCCTTTTTTCATTCAGTGTCATCAACAGAAAGAGAAAAAGGCCGGAAGAAACGATAAAGCTGATAATTAAATTAATTGATTTATTGTTTATCAGGACAGGCCTACATGTCAGTCAATATAGGACTGAGAAGATGTAAAATAATCGTCAGTACTCCTAACAATGGGTGAAAGTACAAATTCTGTACAAAGCACAGTCTCCTTTTGAAGTGTGGTATATTTTGGTGATATTTCAATATATTCTTGAATATTCCTTCACATACAAAGAATTATAATTGTTTTGAAGAGATCATAGAGAAAGAGACATTTTCTAATCCGTTTATTTACGTTTGTCGCGTTTTGATCAGGAAACGACACAGCCACCTAATTTTTTACAAACATCTGCATTGAGGACCCCGTTAGTTAATCCAAGTCTTAATGCGGCTCGTTTTGGTTTTAAGTTTATTTCCCCTTGTCACCTGTAAGGGGACAACTTGTAAACTGTTTCCCAGTAGAGAACACACGGAAAAATACTGTATTTATGGCTCATAATCTGTTGGTGGTATCTGACAGTAATGTAGGAACATTTATTATTATAATTTTGGTTTGTCAATTTGGATATCACCACCAGCTGCAACATTGGCTGTTAACTTTTTATCATTTAGATGAGATTTTATTGCAGTATAACTTATCGACATTACTTGATATTCCTCTCTATTTGGACACGTAAACACCACAAGCAACACACATTGGTATGTGATTTAAATTTTATTAAATATGATGACACCAACCTCATTGTTTAAAAGAAAGTTCAGAAACAGTGCGGTTGCATTGTAGGATCTGAGCCAAAAACACACACTAGGCTAGAAGTGTTAAGCAACTCACATTACAGATACTTGAGTCAATTCCAATGTTTTTCTGATAAGTGGTGGTTACAAAAAGCAGAAACCTTCCACTTATGTTTACATTGTGTCTATTCATGAGTTGGAATTAATTTATTCTGGTGAACCTGAATGTGAATGGGATTGTCGTGTTACTCATTGATCTGGTTATGCTCCAATGCGGTGTTTTCGAAGTGCACTGAACGCTGCTCTGTAGAAACTTGTTTTGAAACATAATTTTCAAATGCAACATTAAACATATTTGCTTCAAATGGGATTTATAGTAAAGTTTTGCAAACGGTTTTGTCACACAAGTAGCATTTTTCAACAGGCATCAACACAGCCACCTACAATTTAGAAACATCTGCGGTGCGCATAGGTTTCAACCAGTTAAGTTAGCCACCAGTTAATCTATAACACCGGATGTGTGGTGCGGCGCCGGAATGGACCGGACCTGACTGGACTGGACCCTACCTTCTTGGTGTCTCCACAGCTGATGGAGGTCGCTCCATAGCCGATGTTCCGGATGTGTCCCATCAGCTCCAGCAGCCACTCCATGCGCTTGGAGACGCCTGCAGGGAGAAGCAGGAATGCTCAACACCCAAACTTAGACAGTAGAGCCGCTGTTACCAACAGAGCTGCACTCTGACCTGTACTGGTGCCAGCAGTCAGTCGGCACTGATAAAAGGCCTGCAAGAGGATCCAGCCCAGTCTGCAGCTCGACCAACCGCAGAGCACGCCGGTGATGACATCATTGAGGCTGAGCAGCGGAAGTCTGCCCTGAGAGGTGAGGAATGCCAAGACGAAGCAGGCTTTTTCCACCTGAGCCTGAGATTCACACAAATGCTCAACTTTACTCACAGAGCAATTGCTGTCACTTCCTGACACCACACTGATCTCTGACCCCACACTGACCTCTGACACCTGAACGATCCTGTCGATCTCTGTGTCGGACATTTCAGACAGACACCTGGCCACACCCACATACAGATCCACCTCAGCATCCTGAGACAAGAACAAATACCCGGAGCTGAACAGCATTCTTGTTTTGATCTTTGATTTCTCTGATTAAATTTGTTATACAGAAACTTTGTTCCCAAAACACAGAGACACAAAAAATAGACAGACTTCAGTGCTTTGTCAAAGTATGCACATCCCTTCTCGTTTGTCTCGTTACAACAGGTGGCAGCTAAAGGATACAGATTTGATTCAAAAATAGTCAAAGGGAAATTAAATGTCATAACTCATATCACCTGCAGAAAAGAAGGATCTCCAGTAGCAGTCAGTTTTCTGAATAGGCCTCTGACTGAAGACTTGCTGTATTACAGTCTCATGACTGTCATGTCATGCTAACAGCTCGATATCATGTTTCACAGTAACATGTCCAGGATGACACAGTTGTTCACAGCCCTTCTAATCCGCTTCATTTGCTTTGGCTGCTCCACTTTAAGGAGCACTCTCCACTTTGACTAGACCATTTGAAAACATGAACATGCTTTCAAATGGCCTTTGACTGCCACCACCAAGAAGAGGACAGCCATCTTAGTTTGAGAAAAAAAAAACATGAATCCTGTTTCTTAGCTATATACTGATAAGGGCAGAGAATAATCGGATTCACTGTGATGAATTGATTATTGAATAATAGTCAACTAATTTACTATCAATTAATCATTAACTGGTGAATACAGACTCAAAAAGGCATTTTACTGAAACAACACACCCAGTACAGTAAATAAGCCAAAACTGTGCAATAAATATATATATTTTGCATTTCAGATAAAAACACCTTTGATAAGATAAGATAGATAAGATAAGATTTATTTGTCATTGTCATCAACAGATTACAACGAGATTGAGATTTGCTCAACTCGAGTTAAAATGCAGGTTATGTGTATACACATAATATACAATATACATATACATACATACATAAAAAAGATAAAGAAATAAATAGTACAAAATTAGAAATAAATAGACATCAGAAGATGGTTGCAGCGCCTGGAGATGTCGCAACAGAATTTACATTTTTAACAAAGTGGTGTCAAGAGCAGAAGTTCTTATGCCTCTGAATTTAGTGCCATGATTGCCATTGGGTAAAAACTGTTTTTTAGGCGATTTGTCCTGGTTTTTATTGGTCTGTATCTCTTGCCTGATGGCAGCAGCTGGAAGAGACCATGGCCAGGGTGTGAAGAGTCATTTAAAATGTCCAAAACTTTCTTGTGGAGCCTGGAAGTGTAAATCTGTTCCATAGTGGGGAGGGGGCAGCCTATGGTTCTCTCTGCTGCCCTAACAACCCTCTGGAGCGCCTTCTTGTCCGCGGATGTGCTACTGCCGTACCAGACACACAGACTGTACGTGAGCACACTCTCTATGGAGCAGTAATAGAAGGCCTTAGGCAGGTCTGAGGGGAGACGGTTCTTCTTGAGTATTCTCAGAAAGTACAGTCTCTGCTGTGCCTTTTTCAACAGCTCCTTGGTGTTGGTGCTCCAGGTTAGCTTGTCCTCCAACTCCATGCCCAGAAACCTGAACACTGGGACCCTCTCTACACAGGTCCCACTGATGGTGAGAGGGTGGATGTCCGTTTTGTTCTTCCGGAAGTCGATCACCAGCTCCTTTGTTTTGGAGATGTTGAGGAGCAGGTTATTGACTTTGCACCACTCTGACAGCCGCTTCACCTCATCCCTGTACTCCAGCTCCCCCTTCCCGCCTGAGATGAGACCAACAACAGTCATGTCATCTGCAAACTTTATGATCTTGTTGCTGAGGTGGTTGGAGACACAGTCATGAGTGTAGACGGTGTAGAGAAGTGGGCTGAGCACGCAACCCTGTGGCGATCCGGTGTTCAGGCTCAGAGCAGTGGAGGTGTGGGGGCCCAGTCTGACCCTCTGGGAGCGACCTGTTAGGAAGTCCAGGATCCAACTGCAGGTGGCTGATGGGAGCCCAAGGTTTACTAACTTGGACACCAGACGTTGGGGAAGTATAGTATTAAATGCTGAGCTGAAGTCCATAAAGAGCATTCTAACGTAGCTCCCCTACTTCTCTAAGTGGGTCAGGGTGGCATGAAGTGCAGTGGATACAGCGTCCTCTGTGGACTTCTTTGCTTTGTAGGCAAATTGGAGAGGGTCCAGTTCAGCAGGCAGGCCAGCGAGGATGTGACTCCGCACCAGTCTCTCGAAGCACTTCATGATGATCGGTGCGAGTGCCACTGGACGGTAGTCGTTCAGGGTGTTGATGTTGGTTCTATTCGGCAGGGGGACAATGGTAGAGGACTTTAGGCAGGGAGGGACAGTGGCTTGAGACAGGGTCTGGTTAAAAATCTTTGTGAAGATTCCAGCCAGTTGGTCTGCACAGTCTTTAAGCACCCGTCCCGACACACCGTTAGGTCCCGCAGCCTTCCTTGGGTTCACCTTCCTCATCACCTGCCTCACCTCACACTCCTCTACTGTGAGAGCAGAGCTGCTGTGGACAGGCAGGTGTGATGGAGCTGTGGTAGGTGTCACCTCAAAGCGGGCAAAGAAGATATTTATCTCCTCTGCCAGGGAAGTGGTTCCCTCCGTGCATGGCTGGTTGCTGGATCTGTAGCTTGTAATGTGCTGGACACCCTGCCACACCTGCCTGATGTTGTTGCTCCTGAGCTGCTTCTCTATTCTCCCTCTGTATGATGCCTTAGTTTGGCAGATGCCTCTTCTCAGGTTGGCTCTGGCAGAACTGTAGAGTGCTTTGTCCCCAGACCTGAAAGCAGCGTTCCTGGCTTTCAAGAGGCCCCAGACCTCCTTAGTCATCCAGGGTTTCCTATTCGGATAGATCCTCATGAGTCTGTTCCTGGTGACATTGTCCGTGCAGAACCTGATGTAGTCCAAGACTGCTGAGGTGTAGTTCTCCAGGTCCTGATGTGCAAAAACCTCCCAGTCAGTTCTCTGGAAGCAGTCCTGTAGTTGGTGAGAGGCATCCTCAGGCCAGATGGTGACAGTCCGGGTTGTACTGGGGATACGTTTCCACAGGGGGGTGTAAGCAGGGATCAGTAGCAGGGACATGTGATCAGACTGGCCAAGGTGTGCTAAGGGTTTAGCCCTGTATGCCTGTCTGATGTTTGTGTACAGCTTGTCCAGAGTTTTATCACCCCTGGTTGTGCACTTTATGTGTTGATGGAATTTGGGGAGGACTGATTTCAGATCAGCATGATTAAAGTCCCCAGAGACGATGTGAACAGCCTCGGGGTACTTGTTCTGGCTGTAAATATGTTCTACCCAAAACTCCTCAAGTGGCAGTTTAATTTTCACCTGCTTCAAATTCACTATAGGAATGCCATTTTTGCATTTTAAGCATTTTAATTTTATTATTTAAAAATGAATTGATTTTTTTTTTAAATTAGCATCTTATAATATATTTCTATTGTACACAAAAATGGTTGAATTGTTCAATTCAGTGAAAAATCTGTATAATGTGGCAATCTTGTCAGATTAATAATCAGAATAATCGATTACTACAAAAATTTGTTAGTGTTTGCTATGTGTATGAAGCAGAACGTATCAACAAAAAACACTACCATTACTGATATTATAAAAAGTCTAAACTTTAAAAAGTCATGTCCTCATCCTGCTTGGTGAGGCAGCAGAAGGTTCATCCTCTATTCAGTTGTGGATGTGTTCCAATGTGTAACTATGGCAACAAGGTGTTGTTCCAAGGTGAAGCTGTAATAGGGTGGAGCTGTAAAAGAGAGTTGACCCCACCTGGATGTGGCTGGGCAGGAGGCTGAAGGCCATCTCGACGGAGGAGCAGAGGGTGGTCCAGCAGTGGCTGGGGGGGTTAGGGAGGGCCATGGCCTGAGCCATGCCCCGCAGCAGAGAGACACACAGGGAGCGCCTTTGGAACTGCTGCAGGCCCAGGTTCTGCACATACATCTGCAGCTTGTCCTCTGCCACCTGCTTCATCCACACACCCAGTGTCTGGTAGAGGTGGGCCCAAGTGTGATGCTGCAGGGGGGGAGAGGAAGTCATATGAAAGCTCTGCTTGTATCTCGCTGCAGCCATGATGAAAAGGACAGGAATAACCAACACTGAGGCTGTGGACGAGTGGCGGTGACAGCCAGGACCCCAGGAAGAGGGACGCACTCTGGGAGGACTGGGCCTGGGACGCCGCCAGGACTACACACTGATGCTGGACGCCTTCCCCTGTCAAAGTCAAACCACACCCTGTGGTCACCTGTAGAGCATGTGAGAGGTAGGTGTGTGTGGGAGGGGGAAGGGGGGGGAAGCAGGAGGAGTTACCAAAGCTGAGCCTCATCAGTGGGGACAGGACAGCGCTCCAGTTAATGGGGGGGAACTGGAAACCAGCTCCTACTGACGCCATTGAAGTCAGGGCAGTCCGGACCAGAGCAGGCGGGGAAAACTCTGGACCTGCAGCCGCAGTCACAACCCAGATCTCACATTGCATAGTTACACATAGTTACACACACACACACACCCACACACACACGCACGCACGCGCGCGCGCACACACACACACACACACACGCACACACACACACACCCACACGCACACACACACACACACCTGTTCAGGAGAACACACCTTTCCTTCCAGCTTCAGTGAGGAAGTCAATTATGGATCTGATGATGCTGCTCTCTGGGAGGTAGTTGAAGTCCTGAGGAACTGATGGGGAGAGACAGAAGAACCACAGATCGGAGCATTGCTACAGCAATAGGCCTCATTCAAGCATTCATTATCTTCGCTTCTAAACTACAAAGTTCAACACATTTCTGAGGAATTTCTGTGAGACCAACAAACTGCAACATAAATTTAGAATAATGAAGTAGAAGGAAAATAGAGCACAGTTTTCAGAGATAATATTTCGGAATAGTGGGCGTCTCAGTGGGTGGAGCAGAGGCTGTAGTCGCGCTGAAGGTTTTCATAACTTTAACATCAGACCCACTGTTTTAACCACAAACAAGTGTATGATGAAAAAAATATATGTGTTTGACCATAATTTGATAGTTAGAGACTGCAGTTAAACCCCCCCTCCTCCTCACCATGGGCCCGGTGTCTTAACAACATGGAGGCAGAGGCACTGAGAATCCTCAGTCATTATTAGACCGAGGGCAGCCAAACTCATTTATTTTGCTAAATTGTTATTTTTAGCTAAATATTATTGTTGAGGGTCACAAACAGGCCTCCTGATGCACAAACTGTTAAAAAATATTTCAAAAAAGGGCACTGGGGCATCAGGGATAATAGGGGAAGGGGGGCTCACGCCTCCTGCACGTGCCCGTGGAGTTGATTGATTTTATTGTTCTTGCCCGTTTCCAGATTGGTGTTCCTCAGGCCCAACCTGCAGCTTCTAGTGCCTTTCTTTAGGCGCAGTAGATCAGAAGCTGCTTTTATGTTTCCTCCTTCGGAAGTATATATATGGGACCTTCATGCCTGCTGGTCAGACACCAAGGTGTTTTCACGTCTGACAACGGATGTCAGGGCCCTGGCGGCCATGCAGGGGGCACCCAGGGTTGGCTTAGGGCAGCTGCCGGCTGTGGAACCGGCGATTGCCTCTCTTATTATACCGCCTGATGAGACTTTGTGGCCCAATGCCTGTTGTCCGTGGTCTAAGTGCCAATGACTCTGGGGCCCGCATGGGCCGAATTGGGAACACTCTCTCCCATCTGATGCTGGCCCTGTCTTCCTCTTCGGAATCCGTTCCACTGGACCACTCCACCCAAGGCCTGGTTGATCCATCTCTGTAGGCCTTTGCTCTTATGACAAAGGCCTGCATGACGAAGGAGCTTGGACACACACTCTCCACAATGGTTCATACTCGTCGCCAGGTCTGGTTGTTGCAGTAGCCATTTACTGAGCCTTGTAGGAGAACCCTCCGGGCCCTGCCTGTAGTTCCAGGGGAACTTTTCAGCTCTGCAACACTAGACGCCTTGGACAGCTCAGGCCTCTTGTACACGGCAGCAGCTGGCAGGGCTTCACAGACGTGATTGCCAACCAATTGGCAATTGGGCAGATGTGGGTCCTTCATGGAGGTCGTCGTGCCCATCTACTTCTTTCATTGAGCCCCAAGGTCTGGTGCCGGTTCAGAGATCGCTCCAGATGAGGGAAATGGGCTCGAGACTGGGGCCAGGTCATCGCGCCCCTTTCGGGCCACACAGTCTGGCCGGTATCCTCCTGGTCATATATATCCAAAAGACAAATAGCCTTTTTGTTTGCTATGCGGGCTCACGGAAAGGTCAGGCACTTTCTAAGCAAAATTTGCTGCACAATTTCGCTTCAAAACACTGGATTAGTCCATACTGACATCTGCCTACCAAAGACTTTATCGAGCCGGTGACATGTTTCAAAGACATGTATGTTGAAGGTAACAAGATGGACGATCAGTGGAATAATCTGCTGGAGAAAAGCAGTAGGATTCCAGCCTTCTGACTTCTTGGACATGTTGAAAATTCATATATTATTTCTCCTATTCCACTTATCAAGATCATCTAGTTTGTCTTTAAATACAACAGCTTCTACTCCGTCTTGTCCAGGTGTTTCAGAGCGTCGCACACATTTTCTTATTGGCCGAGACTCACCCTTCCATCTCCTCAACTTGCTCCGACAAAGTTTAAAGTGACATTTCAATCTTTGTAAGTGCGGCCTGAATGCTGACCATCTTGCCTTCGGTCTGTTTGGAGAAATCTTCTTTCTCGCATCGACAATATCACAGATTCAAGCCAGTTGGTTTCCTCCTTATCAGCCACCATTTTGAGAGGTGGTTGTTTGGATCCGTCGATATTACTCAGCGAAGATGTTCTATTTCTACAAAGACTGCACTGTGCCATGCACTTATCTGCTATGTTATGCGTGGCTAAGTTTAAAGATAGAGGTTTCACGTAAATAAATTCAGTATTAAGAACAACTGAGACGGAGAAGCAAACCAGCAGAGCTCATGATTGCATGACCATCCTTAACCATGCTTCTTTCTTCTGACCTCTGACCTTGAACTGTCTGCTGGGTTCCTTGGTCTCCATGGTGCTGTTTGTTCTCTAACAATGTTCTGAGACTGGAAACAGATTAGCTGCATTTACTTAGTTGACTTCTGAAGGTTCAATAATATTTGTTTAGTCTGCACACTATTCTTTTCCCATTTTCTTTTTTTTTTTGCAAGATAAATTATTTGAAAACTATCCATCCTATTTCTTGTGTTGTGTTGGTGTTACATTAAAATCCAATAAAATGCCAATAATCAGCGATCGGAAGCATGAAACAGCTTAGTGTACCTGTGGTGTGACTGTGGCTGGTGGACATGTGGGCCAGGTGCAGATGGCCAATCAGACAGGCACTGTTAGCCTGCAGCCCCATGGCTCCAGAGAAGGTGATGACCTGCAACAAAAAAACAGAAACAATGTACTGTTCTCCTGCATGATGGCCATTAGAGGAAAAAGGAAATAATTACTGACACTAAACCAAGAGGAGATAATATTCAGTAATATTCTGGCCAATCACAGAGCTTTAAAAAGCTTGGAGTGTCCATTCGGATTTTTTTTGTCTGAAAAGTTGTTAAATGTAGCCACAAAGTCGCAAAACTGGCAACAATTGGGTAAGCAAAAGGGGATATGGGCTAATTTTCAGATATAGATCAGATCAGGTTCTCTTTTACTGCCACAATTTTAGTTTATGTTTTATTTAATATATTTTTGTTATTATGACATTTAGTTTGAAAGGTTTTATGTTGGAAGTGGAATTCAGCATGTTCGCAGGGACACTAGAAAAAAGATGCATGTAGTATGAAAGCATGACTGCAGAAAAGGCAATTTAAGTTTAAAGAATTTGTTTGACCTCATTTCTTCCTCTAAAGAAGAAATGAGGTCCAAACTTTGGACCAAACCAGAATGTAGATCTTGCAGCTGCAGGTCTGATCAGGGTACGATAGGAGGAATTTCTTCCTCTGAAGAAGGAAGAAATGAGAAGGGGCAGCCGGCTAGGTATGTTTTTATAGCAATTTTATGTCGTTATTGTACTCATTACACCATCTCATTTAAGTTTATGTTGTATTTTAGTTCAACGGCGGTGGTGTCAGTGGGAAAGAAAGTGGAGTTGTAACAAGAACAACTTTAAAGATTTGTATTAAAGCTAACTTCATACCATCAGTTAAACTTTTTATTGCCATTAAGAAGAGGTGGAAGTGATATTCTCATTAAGCAGAGACTGGTCGCTGATCTCCCAAAATTAAAGAAATCAAGGCCGATTTATGGGTGCACCCATATTTCATAGCCAACCTGGATGCTAATAAGCATGCTAAGAAGAAAATAGTTGTTACCTGGGTTATAGCACGGATGACCTCGTTGAGTCTGTTCTGCTGCTGGACGGAAAGCTCCAATTCACTCTGGTACTGTAAAAACACAACAGTGATTATTCCTGGTGAACAGCTGGACTCACCTTCAGCCTGCAGGTGGCTCATGACTGGCTCTCAGCTCCTACCTGAATCAGGCAGCTCTCTGACCCCACTAAAGCCACCAGCCCGTTGGCAGCAGCCAAGCGCTGCATGGTGGGACATCCCTGAAATACAAAGACAGGGTCTGCATGACTTTAATTGGACCAAACCAGAATGTAGATCTTGCAGCTGCAGGTCTGATCAGGGTACGATATGAGGAATGCTGATTCATGTGTTGTACCTCAGCCAGCAGGATTTTGATCCAAGCAGCCAGCAGGCGAGGGTAAATGTTCTCTGCTTTCCCATGGCCGGACACTGATAGGCCGTGAACCACCAGCCCAAGAGCCAATGAGAAGCCTGGAGTCTGGAGACAGTAGAGAAGCATCAGAACGCCTCAAAATAACACTTTCTATGTACATTAGCTCAACGTCCTGTCTGCTTTTAACCTATCGTTATGATTTTGATTAGATAAGAATAAAGTGCAGTAAAAATAAATTTAAAATAAAGCTGGGGTGCACCAAGAAATCGGCCGGCCGATAATCAACCCTCGTTTCCATAATTTTGGGAGATCAGTGATAGGTCGATACTTGCATGAGAAACTGATCTCATCCATTGATCTGAACTCCCTCAGCAAAGATCTGAACATCAAGCTTTAACCTTCAAAATATTCTGGCAATCATAAAAATGGTACCTTCTACCTGTTAATAATACATAAATCCCAGACAACTCAACAGCCCTGACAGGAAGTGAGGCTTGCTGACCTGCTGGCTCTCCTCAGTCAGGGTGCGCAGTGCATTCAGGACCTCCTCGGCCTTGGCAGCATGGATCAGCCCCCTGCTGAAGGCCGACACGCTCACACAGGCTACTGAGTAAGACAGGACCTGCAGGAACAGATCAGATCAGGTCAACCACTGCTCACTGGGGCTGATAAATACTCATAACAATGAACTGATGGGTTCTTCTTAAGTATTTCAATGTAGAAAACAAACAGAGCCAGTGTCATGACTGGATCAGTGAGGGAAGCATGTACCTCCTGCAGCATGCGTCCCTGTCCACTGCTGTCTTGCAGCTTGTCCAGCAGCTTGTCCAGGGTTCTGCTGACATGAACCTGCTGCTCCACCCGTCCCCTGCTGCAGAGCGCTGACAGCACCAGGCCTAGGCCCAGCACGCATCCAGTGCTGAGGAACAGGAAGCAGAAAAATGCTCTAGTTACTTGCTGAAATCCAAGACAAACTGAAGCCCTCCGTCTGCAGCTCAGAGTAACAAACACTTAAGCTTCTGTCCATTAAAATACTGAGGAGAAAAACTGATCTACTGAATCCTAAAATGCTTCTTCTTCTAGTATTTTACTGCTGGTGAATGTCCTCTGGACCTGTCTGCACCAGACCACTAACTTGTATTCCAGGTTGGGGTTGAAGCAGCAACCTTCCAGAGCGTCCAGAGTCTTGGACAGGACATCCGTGTCCTCCTGGGCAGAGACATCGCTGTACAGTAGAGACAGACTGATCAGTGGTTGCATTCATGTGTTTAACTGGGGACTCTTCTCAGAGCCAATACCTGAGGTTCTGGTGGTGCAGGCTGGAGAGAACCATGCCCACTGCCAGGCCCGAGTGGAACTGGACAGCCTGGGAGTCATCTGCAGAGGGGGCGTCCGGCAAGCTGGCCTGCAGAGCTGAGAGGACCTGGACCAGAGCATCCTTCTGCCACATCACCAGAACTGGGACGAGCAGGGACAGAGCCAGGCTGGCACAGGAGCGGGCGATGGCGCTGGCCGTGTTCTCCCCAGAGTATGACCGCTGGGGACGAGCGTAGCAAAAACACAGATATAGTAGCTTACAGCCACTTCAGCAGATGAAAAGGACATTTTACAACTTTTTCCACATGAAAGTCTGTGGGTTATATATTCACACATACACAATAACACCTCAAAATTCACATAATGTACCTTACCAACTTTTTGCAGCCTGTATTTTAAAGGGATCCATGGCTAATTTGAACAATAGATAATATTTAAGAATTTTTTTTTTCAGCTATATAAATAACACAGTAAAAAATCTTGCAGGAAAGGTTTGATCTATTGTCTTATTTATACTTGAATGTTAATGTAAAAGAACCTGGAGATAATGTGATTAATATTCACTGGTCTTGAAGTCAACTTCATTCCTGATTTGGTAAAATTCACTCAGACATATTCTATTTGAAACAAACAATTACATCAAGTTAAACTGTTTGTTTGCAAGACACTAAATGTGATCAAACTGACTGTGATGATTAAAACAAATTTAGAACATCAATGCCTCAAAGTGAATAACGATGCATAATCAGGCCCGCCCACTAGGTCCTGTCTGTACATTAGGACTGGACAATAATCAATGTCAATAGATAATATGTCTATTAGAATATTTCACTGAACTACAATCCTTACTGGTGGATGTTGGCAAAGGAAAGATATTAGCTGCTCAACCTCTCATGGATAGCCAAGCAAGGACAGGGGCATCCACTAATTGACTCGCTCTTTGGTTACCCAGCAACAACCTGTTCAGTAACTTGCGCAGCAGCAGTTTCAGGTTTCACCACCATGCCTCATAACTGCTCAAAAATAATTAAAAAAACAGTGTGGAGAGAAAACTGTGGATAAAACAGGAAAGATCACACCACCAGTTTGGCAGTACTTCAAATATTTAAAACAAAAAAAAATGTTTAAACACAAAATATCAATTGATCAAACCCTTATTTTGTGATTTGCTTTTCAGCAATATTATCCGGCCCTATTGCACATGCACAGTTAATAATAACTTCACTGTTGCCAACTCATCAACTTTGTTGTTATATTTAGTATCTTTTCAGATAAAAGACATCAGTATTGATCAAAATCAAAATCCGTAGGTCAGGCTTTTCGGTGATAGATCGGTCTGAAAAATGCAATTGGTGCACCCCTAATCTAAATGTAACTAAAACAAAAAAGTTCTGACATGAAACTCACGTGCAGGAACCATGGAAACAGCTGCCCTTTGGCTTTGTAGCCACTGCTGATGATGCTGAGCAGCGTGTCCAGGACCATGCACATCCAGCTGGGAGTAGGCACAAACTCTGGGCCAGCCTGCAGAGATCAAACAGAGTTAGTACTGTCAAAGTCCGACTCAGTTTTAGCTTGCCATGGTAAAGAAAAACCACAGGTTGGTATCGGTGTAGGAAATTGTAGCTTTCAGCCTCGTGTAAAAGCAGAAACACTGAAGCAGCCTCACCCCCATGCCACCGCTGCTGTGGGTGGGAAGGTTGTTCTCATACTTAGCGACGACAGCAGCCAGCCCACTCAGGGCCAAGATGGAGTTGCCCTGTACAACAGGACTGTCCCTGGGGAGCAGATGGAACCATCCACCATTAAGACATGTCAATACATCTGGGTCAACTTATATGCTTCAGCATATAACTCACTTTGTAGCAGTTTTGATGACGTCTGTCAGCTGATCTCTGGCCCTAAACACAATAGACGAATCAGAGTGTTAGCGTTCTGAATTAAACCTCTCAGGCTCCATATGCCTATGAGAAACTCTCACAGAAAGTCTTTATTTTATTTCCTTTTTCTGCTGTGTTGAATTGACATAAAGCGTTAAAAACATCGTTTATATCTTTAGATCTCAAAGGACAAAAACAAGCCAAGTAATTACAATGGATAATAAAATAATAACATAAATTAATAAATAAAAGAGATTAAAACAAATATCTAGAAGAGTGAACCAATAATGTTGTTAAAAAGAAATGCCCTAACCCTAAGCCCTTTTCTAAAGCAGTCCGTGGATTGTGGTTCCCTCAGAGAATTTTATCAGGAGTGAAAAAGTTGTTTTGGGACAGTCCATAGATGTGGAGAGACAGCAGAGAAGGCCCTATCCCCCATGGTCCTCTGTTTGGTTTTTGATATGTGGAGAAGGTTTGAGTGGGTGGAGCAGAGTGAGTGAGTTGTGTTTTGTAGTTTAAGCAGTTCTTTGAGATTGTTGGGGGTTTTTCCATAGATGCATTTTTTTGTGAGGAGGGATCCTGGTGGAAATGGGAAGCCAGTGGAGAGTTGGAAGATGGAAGTGATGGAAGGATAGAAGGTACACACCTATGTAAATCTGATCAGTAGAAATGGCGACACACGGTTGGTTGGGCTCCGTGTTTGTCTCCCACGATTTTAACTTTAAAGCCCAGTATACCCAGTATAATCCTAACTAAGGATTATAATTGACGGATTGACGCAGCAACAACGCAAAGACCACTTATCTGACGGATTGATGCAGCAACAATGCAAAGATACAAGCCAACAATGGATTTCCGGTAATCTCTACACCGCACATGGTAGGCTTGCCTCAAACAGACAAGGAAAGCGGCATCACTTTCTGAAAATCTTTCTAGCTCAACTGTTTCTTCTATTCGTTGTGGGATTTCTACTATGCCGCCTTTTTCAAACTGAACAAAGACAGGACTCTCAAGATGAAATCACCGTTCATCTGAACTATTTGGGACATGGTCATTTTCCAGCATATTATACTATCTACAGACTAACTTTGAGGTGAGCCAGGGCTGGTTGCTTATCCGACCACAAAATCACTGTTAGTGGAAGAAAATTACCTCAAAATCGTTTTGTCAGTCGCTATAATACACAGAAACAGATTGTAATACAAATTCCAAGAAAGTGATGTACCCAAATTTGAGGCAGAATTTGCAAGGGTTAATTGGGATGACATTTCAAATCAGAATCAGATAAATGATTGCTGCAATACCTATATTCTTAATGTTTGTAATATTATGAATAAGTTTCTTAAAACTCAAATGAAGGGACGAAGAAAAATACAGCTACCTTGGGTATCGGATGACATTCGGCTATTGATGAAAAAGAGAGACTATGCTCTAAAATCTTTTCTTAAAAACAAAAAGACCACAGATTGGCTGCTTTTTAAAAGTTTGAGGAACAGAGTAGTTAAAAAAGTGTACAAATCTAAAGCTAAATATTACATAAATGTTTTGTCAGAAACAGGAGGGAATGGTAAGATGATCTGGAAACAAACAGTTTACTGAATCCCAATGCAAGTACTAATTACAAATATGAACTTAGCAGGAAAAGCCATAACTGATCCTGCTCAGCTAGGAACAATGTTTAATGATTTTTTTCCTCTCTTCAGTTAAAGACTTGGCATCAAAGTTCCTACCATCTCTAATGGTTATACATGGTATAAAACCAACCAAAAAGTGTTCTGATTTGTTTGAGATAAAGGAAATTCATTACTCTAACATTCAAAAAAACTATCATTAGCTTAAGCAATTCTTACCCAAAGGATTTGTATAATTTAGACGCTATGTTTTCAGCTGCTACAGGCCAATAAGTCTTGTTCCGGTCATGTCAAAAGTGCTGGAGAAAATTATTCTAGAACAACTACTATTGTATTTAGAAAGTAACAATCTTCTGCACCCTCCTCAGTTTGGCTTCAGACATAATCATTCCACAGAGACCGCTATAAGTCTGCTGCTTGAAAAGGTTAAACAATCACTTGACAGGGAACAAATCACCGGTGCAGTTTTCCTTGACTTGAAAAAGGCTTTTGATAAGGTGACTCACAATTTACTGATCTCAGGGCTTTCATCATTTAATTTCTCAGAACGGTCATTGTCTTGGTTTGAATCATATTTGAAAAATCGTGAACAATGTGTTATCATTAATAATAGTAAATCTGTCATCTGCAAAACAGTAACAGGGATTCCACTAGGAACTATCTTAGGTCCGGTCCTTTTTAGTTTGTATGTGAACAGTCTTCCTGAAATTTGTCCTGAAGTTATCTTGCAAATATATGCTGATGACACCATTGTTTACAACTTGGACAACAGCAGTATTGTGGTCAGTGAAAAACTTCAGAACAGCCTGCAGAGATTATCATCATGGCTAAAGGATTCTTGCTTAACTCTCAATACAAGGAAAACAAAGTGCATTTGCTCTTTCAATCAAGACAATGTCATTACAGTCCTTGAATATCCAGATCAATGGGGACCCTATTGAGCAAGTATCACAAGAAAAATATTTAGGAATAATTCTGGATGCACAGTAACATTTTAGGAGCCATGTTGATAAAATCAGCAAAACTGTTAGATCAAACAAACTGTTATAAAATTATTAGAAATTGTTTAACATTTCACTGTGCAGAGATGCTTTTGAATCAATGATCCTCTCACATTTTTCCTATGGAGCTACTGTCTGGTCTCAGACTAGTCAAACTATACTCAAACCATTAACAAGTTTCTATCATCGGGCTTAAAAGGTTTTATATCAAAAGCCAATCAGATTCCATCATTGTCACATTTTGGCTAAATTTGGCATTTTGGACTTTCCTAACTTTATAAATTGTAATCTTTTAAAATTGATTTTTAAGTGGATATGCACCTAAACCATTAAGTGATTACATACAGAGACTGCAGGGCAATAGCAGATCTACTAGAGCGGCTTTAGATGGAAATTGTAAGGTCCCCTTTCGAAGAACCACTTTTGCTCAAAGTGCTCTGTCTCTCACGGACAGAGAGAGGGACTTAAATCAACAGAAATCACTTTCTGTTGATTTAAAGTCTGTAACCAGTTTTAGTACGTTAAAAAAACAAAATTCTAGTTATGTCAGAAACAGAACTGTATCCATTTTTGATGTTTTATGTTTCACTGGTTGTTTGTAGATGTTGTCAACATTATGTTGTGCTATTTTAAATGATTATCACTTCAATTATTTAGAGGTACTGTTTAAAAGCCCATCTAGGGACAAGTGCTGCGAATTAGCTGTTGCTATTGCACTATGATGGGACTGCTGTTTTGCTCAGTTTTTCTACGTCGATGTGTATCTGTCCCTATCAAATAAACTTATTAATAATAATAATAATAATGTGGTCATGTTTGTGCACTCTCATCAGGATCCTAGCTGCAGAGTGTTGGATGTACTGGAGCCTCTGTAGGCTCTTGCAAGGAATCCCACTGAGAAGTGTGTTACAGTAGTCCAGTATGGAGGAGACAAAGGCATGGAGAAGTTTTTCTGTGTCTGAGAGGGAGAGAACTTGCACACCCACTGACTGGCTGATTCACAGTTTGACTAAGTGACTGACTGGTAACTTAGGGAATAATTTAAAACGTCTTATTTTGACGAGCTTTAATTTATAAATTTCACATCAGTTCTGGAAGGCATTTGCTGGGTGTTCCCTAGAGGTGTCACTCTGTCACCCTGAAGTGAAAGAAGACACTGGTAACAGAAGACTTTTCAGGAATTAGCACAGTGACTTAGGAAGAATAAACTAAAAACATCTTATTTTGTCAGGCTTTTAGTTTGAAATTAGTCTACGCCAGCTTTTCTATGCAGGAGCACTGGTATCCCACAGGTAGAGCCACTGCTTAATAATAAATGGGCCGGTTGTTCTCATAGCTATCATTATTGACTATTGTTCTCTGCTTGAGCAATACCACTTGATCAAGCAGAGAATAAATAATTATTTAAAATAAATAAATAATTTTAAGAATAAAGAATAAATAATTATTTATTCTCCACAATAAAATAATTAAGAAAGGCATGTATGATTCATGCTGATATTGTATAGGGTCAATATTGGTATCGGCCAATACTCAAAGCCACAATGTCGTATCAGGAGTGAAAAAGTTGTTTTGGGACAGCCCTACTTTGGAGAGGCACTGTATTTGTCCACCTGTCATCAGCAGTTTGAGGTTTGTCATGTTAAAGATGGAAACTTTTCACTCAAAGTCTAAAAGAAAACATCACCGGTAACATCATGATGCTACACAGTAGCATCAAGATGGTGCAACTGCAGTTCATGAGCTAATGTGACATCATACCAGATAGTGAAGTGGATTAAGGTGTGACTGATTCTCACCACAACCAGGCGCAGTGCTGTTCATATTGCAGCTGCTGTGGATCCCCTTTGACTTGTTTCTGCTGCATTTCCAGATCAGAGCGGCGGCCCTGCAGACAGACCCAGACTCAGCTTCATGTCTTCTGTACAACTGTATCTCGCTTTATATACAGACTGGATGATTTCAGACCAAGTCCTAAACAAAGAAGGCCAAAGGAAGCAAAGCTCCGACCTGAAGAAGAGCACTGAACGCCCGGCCCATGAACCCCCTCCAGGCCTGGGGCAGCAGCAGAGCACGGTGCCACTCTGACAGCTGGATGTTCACCTGCAGACAGAACCAGCAGTGTTGTATCTGTTCTAGCCAAACCAAGCAACAGGGATGTTCTGAGGAAGCGATGGGTTTGTACTTCGTGAATGAGGGCAGTCAGAGTCTGCTGGAAGCTGCGGCTCCTGGTGACCAGGAAGCGGTCAATGGGCTTCCCACTGCGGTCCGTCTGCACAGGGAGCTCATAGCAGAGCAGCAATCCAGCTGAAACACAAAGCCAATGGCGGGGAGGTTTATTTGGGCTACAAGGCTGGAACAGGCCCAGCACACAAAACACCATGTTGATCAGTGCAACATTTAACTATATATGTAATTATTATCACTCTTTCCTATTGAAAGGCTGAATTTACGTTATCAGTTGAAACTAAACCTGTGTCCTTAAAACAGCTCCTCCAGAAAACATGAAGCCATATGGAATGCAACTTTTCTTTTCACAAAGAAATCTGGTTCATCAACAGAACATGGATCTGATGTGCATGAGCAGAAAGCTGACTGCACTAAATTGGACTGTGACTTGTGACCTTCAAACATGCAACTATACGGAGCTATATTGTATCTTTAAAAGACCTCAATAACATAGACACCCACACCAACCCTCTACATATCCTCCCTCACTATCTTGCTAATATGTTCTCTTTTCTGCACTCGCCGTGGCTTTAGATCCCACGTGTCAAAATGAAGGCCCGCAGGCCAAATCCGGTCCACTAATCAATTATAGTGGCCCTGTAGAATCTACAAGGTCACATAAACAGAACCTTCAAAATGAAAGTTATGTGCTTAAATATTTTTGTTAATCAAATCAGCTTTTATTTGAAGAGTTCCAATCACATCAGTGTGAATCCATTTTTATTATTATATAATTTAAAGACATACTTATGAAATACAGACCCAACTATTCGTAAACATTTTAACAGTTTATTAATGGGTAGTTTTATAACTGGCCCATTTAGGACATTCATAATCTTAATGTGGCCTGAAAATAAAATGAGTTTGACGCTATGGGTGGGCATTTACCAAGAAAATTTCTTATTATGATAAGAATTTAGATTTATCGTTGTCTTGACAAATACGACTTAATGGTGTTAAACCTTATTGGAAATGTTATTTATGCTATTGTCTCCAGTGTTCCACAAATATCAGTAAATTGAAAATATGATTAAAGTTACTGTGTGCAGTTTAGTGATATAAATCACACTTCTTTATCAGGAGTCCTGAAGAAGCCAATTTAAATTGGAATTTTTTTGTATGTCTGTGACACTAACAAATGCTAAGTGAATGCTAACAAAACTATAATAAACAGTTTTTCATCATTATTTTTTTTATTATCATTATTATAATAGTACTCCAAAATATGATGATAAAAGTCCATATTGCCCACCTCTATTTGACACGCTGGTTTAGATGTTTGATACTTGAACTTTAGTACATCTTCACATTACTGATCCACTAGTTCCCCCTCCTTCACACATGTACATCTGTCTAGCTTCTGTTGCCTCCTTTTTCCAGGGCTACTTCCACCTCTCCAGGTGCTTCCAGATGCGTTGTAATCATACCCTATCATGAATCCAGCTGTCACTCCTGCTGCACACCTCACTGCTGCCTCTCTGTCCTTGAACACGATCAGCTCTCTGCACTTTACCACAAAGCTAACATCTATCAGAAGAAGCAACACCAACAACAAGGAAGACTTTAATCACCTGCTAGTCCAGGCTTCAGTCCAGGCTGCTTGTTTTTCTCATAGGTCTTGAGCATGAATGCTGGGATCCCTGCTACAGTTTTTCCTTGGTCTGAACGCAGGCCACCCCCTCTCAGAGCAGAGAAATACACTCCTCGTGGCATCTGGCTCATCTCATGCTTCACCAGCGATGTCAGGAAGGTCTCAAAGGCTAATGAGAAAAACACCATTAAGATGAGCCACAGGGAACCAGCTTCTCATCCGTCGTCAACTTGTGCAGCTAAAGATGGAATCCAGACAGCTGGGCTGAGGACGACTGCTAGAGATGCATTGAGAAAACAGCTACTGCTGGCCATCAGTGACCTTGTCAGTGTCACCACAGCACAGAACTTAATGAATTAGGAAATGTTTAAACACTTTTCTGAAATCTCAGGATTAAGTGAAGGATCTGTATCTCCAGGGGATAAACACAGAGACCGTTGTCTTAGTAATGCTAGCTGCGCTAATCACTAACATAGCATTTCAAAGACTAAAAAAATTCCAGCTATTTGCAGACATAATACACTCTGCCCAAGATGTGGGCAAAAGGTTTTAATCACGACATTGAGAACTTTACTGCATGGTTTGATTACTGGGATCAGTTCCAAAAGGATTCACTGACTTGGAATCTCTGGATGATTAGATAAAATTTAGGTTTGTTTGTTATGAACTGAAGCTACACAAGAAACGAAACTGAAACTGAATTAGGACAAAGCTAAAATGATTGATACGCTGTGATTGTCAAAACAAAATCTCTATGAAACTCTTATAAATACTATATATGTCAACTATGCTCTTTAGAACACATTCTTGTTTTTTATCTTTAGAAACCAATTCAGTGCATGTCTTCTCTGTTCTGGAACACCTTTGAGACACAAACAACAGACTTTATTTTTAAGGGTACACTGATATACCGGCTGGCTGATAAATTGGCCTCCGATTTCCCTAATTTTGCAGATCAATTTTGGGTCATCTGCAATTGAACGATACTTACATGAGAAACTAATCTTATCTTCCCCTGCAAAGCTCTGAAAAACAGCCTCTCTGCTGTCCTCTTCTGCTCTGCCACGATAGAGACTGACTGACATCACCAGGTCACGTCTGGATATGTGCAGTAAACTGTCACTCCACTGTTGCTAACTTAGTGACTTTGTTGCTATATTTAGTGACTTTTGAGACAAAAGAAGAAAACAAAAATTGGTATTTGCTGGCCGTCAAACCTTCCTGTCAGCTTTTTGTTTCATCCCTGTACACCTGCAGTAAAGACCAATCCAGCTTAGTCAGCACCATCACTTTGCTTCTGAATCCAAAGAATGGAACCGCCAAGAACCATCATGGTGGCCCCTCCTTGGCCATCCAGAACATCTCCCAATTCCTAGGTTGATTTGACCTCTGGCTGTCAGATTGATTTTTAAGACTGATAAGAGAAATATTTTACTTAATGTGTTTTTTTGTGAGACAATTTTTGATACAACAAAAACTTTTTCAGTAGCTATTTCAATCATCCAATGTTTATGAAACATTATTCATCCAATTATTCATCCAATTATACATTATTCATTTCAATCATCCAATGTTTATGAAACATTCCTTCTCCAAACAAAGATCTTTGTTGTACTGCAACTAATCTCGTTCACACATGCACACAGGGCATGTGTGACATAACCCCGCCTCCTAACATAACATTAATAACCACTCAGAGCGGGAAGGAGAGAAGATATTTTCAGAATATGATCATTTTATAGCTATCATCTAGTACCGACAGCTTTGCAACAATCAGAAATCTGAAATCTACAAAACATTTCTGATCACTATTGATCACTTATACTGATCGCTTCATCTCTACAGCGTTATGTATAAAGAGGCTTTACCTGGCAGAGCAGAGTTGGAGGTGAGAGCCAGTAGTTTCATGTAGGATTGTCCAGGGATGGAGAGATCTTTCTCTTCTTCCTCTTCTCCCTTAGCGTCATCTTCACTTTCAGAAACCTTCACAGCAGGTCTGGTCTAACGGTGAACCAAAAGAACACAGCAGGTTCACCGACAACCAGGAACTAAAAGCTGAACAACGCAGCTCACTCCTTGCAAATTTACAGAATGCAGTAAAATTAACATTTATTCTGGATTTTCTGTTACTGCACACAATATAAAGAAGTTTATGTTTATCTTTATAAGGTTTGATTTATTTGTTCAAAAACACCCATTCCAGCATGTTTAGGTCAGCAACATTTGGTGAAATTCAATTTAATTCATTTAAAAAGTTCTTTATTTATGCAGAAGGGAAATTAAACATTGTTGTAACTCATATCATACAAAGAGCCATGGACAACGAGGGAGAATCTATGGTAGCAGTCAGTCTTGCAACAAATATGCATAGGCCTCTGACTGAAGACTGTTGTGGTCTAGCAGTCTCATGATCCTAACAGCTACATTTCTGGGCAGCAGAGATGATATTCAACAGCAACATGTCCTGGATGACACCACCACCTTTTGGAAGGCCCTGCTAGTCCACCTCCTCTGCTATTGCCACTTCCCTTTAAATGTCTGCCTGTATGGTTAGACGGCCAGTTAGAGAGATGACGGAGCCAGGGTGAATCGATTTATAGGCTCTGATTTCCTTGATTTTGGAAGATCTGTGATCGGCTAATCTCTACATGTGAAGCCAATCTTATCTACATCAAATGTCTAAAAATCAGCTACTGTCCTCTTCTGCACTGCTGTGGCAGAAGAGGACAGCACTGCAGAAAACTGACCCACTAGGTCATGTCTGCATCTTTGCAGTTAACAATAGTCATTCCACTGTTGCCAACTCAGCCACTTTCTTGCTATATTTAGCAACATTTCAGACATAAAAAATGGTATCGGCCGAAATCAAAACTGGCAGGTCAGGCTTTTCAAAGATCAGTAATCAGTTCTTGGCCAAAAAATTGCAATTCAAGCACCTCCAGTTTTTTCCCGTGATGATGTGTTGGAAAACATTTTTATTCACAAACTGATTAGATCTAATTCCTAAGCATTCCTTGTGCTGGAGAAACCACTGTAGGAGACGTCACATTCTTTGTGCTGAAGACATCACTCCCAAACACCCTGCCTGCAGTAAAACTCAGCTGATCAATCAATCAATCAATCAATCAATCAATCAAATGTTATTTGTATAGCACATTTCAGCAGCAAGGCATTTCAAAGTGCTTTACATCATTACAAACACAGAAACACAATGCAATATAGAATCAACAATCAAAACACAGCATTAAGTCAGGTTCCATCAATAAATTTGTAATTGATTACATTTTTTTTTTTTTTTGGCGCCGGCACAGCTGGCTGCTTGCAGACGCAGCTCCCGTCGTGTGTGTTAATCTGTGTATATTTGCTGTAACCGATTAAGGATCCGTGCTTAAAGAACCCATAGATCATCAGTTAAGCTTTCCACAATGGCTGGATGTGGTTCTGTCGCTGTTCTCCGTGTTCTTCTGCTACTTTTTATACTCTTTGTTACGGAGAACCTCGCCAAATGGAGTAGCGGCATTGTTTACGCGCGTGAACAGCTGATTGCGCTGTGTAAGCCTCTGCTGCTGCCCGGAGACAGGCCTGTGGTCCCAGAGGAGTTACGGAGGAGACGCCGGGGCTGCAGGTCTGGAGTTAAACAGAGGGAGAAGAGGAGACGGCACAAACCAGCGGTACCGGCGATTATTGTGGAGAACGTGAGGTCTTTGGGGAATAAGGCGGACGAACTCACGGCGCTGGTTAGGACCCAGAAGGAGTACAGGGAGTGCAGTATCTTCTGCTTCACGGAAACCTGGCTACACTCGCTTATTCCGGACTACAGTGTGGAGGTCCCTGGATTTTCCTTGGTGCGGGGGGACAGGGACTTTTCCAAGAGTTGGAAAAAGAAGGGCGGCGGGATTGCAATTTATGTGAGTGAGAGGTGGTGTAATCCCGGTCATGTTAACGTGAAGGAACAGATTTGTAGCCCGGACATTGAACTTCTGGCTGTGGGAATGCGGCTGTATTATTTACCGAGGGAGTTTACGTCCGCCATTTTGATCGCTGTTTACACTCCCCCATCAGCTGATGCAGCGGTGGCCTGTGACGTGATCAGCTCTACCGCAGCCAAACTCCAGACTCAACACCCGGACGCCTTCATGGTCATCACAGGTGACTTTAACCATGCCTCATTGGACAAAACTCTACACAACTTCCAGCAGTATGTTGACTGTCCCACCTGGGAAAACAAATGCTGGATCTCCTGTATGCTAATGCCAAAGATGCATACAGCGCCACAGCCCTGCCCCCCCTTGGCAGGTCGGACCACATCTTGGTAAGGATGACTCCCAAGTATGTCCCTTTAGTGAGTAGGCAGCCTGTGCGCATCAGGACGGTGAGGAGGTGGACACAGGAGGCAGCTGAGGCACTGCAGGACTGCTTTGGGTCGACAGACTGGGATGTGCTCTGTGGGCCTCACGGGGAGGACATCGACAACATGTCTGACTGCATCACGGACTACATCAGATTCTGTGAGGACACTGTCATGCCAGCCCGGACCGTGTGCTGCTTTTCCAACAACAAACCCTGGATTACCAGTGACCTGAAGGCACTTCTAAACAAAAAAAAGATGGCTTTCAGGTCTGGAGATAAGGAGGAGCAGAGGAGAGTCCAGCGTGAACTCAGAGAGACACTGAGGACATGTAAGGACAACTACAGGAGGAAGCTTGAGTCCAAACTTGAGCAGAACAGTGTGAAAGATGTGTGGAAAGGATTGAAGCAAATTGCTGGGTTGAAGGGGAAGGACACACAGGCATCTGGGAGCCTGGATAGAGCAAACCAGTTTAACCAGTTTTTCAACAGGTTTAGCTCACCTCCTGCTACTCCCCTACCACCACCTTCCCCCCACACATTCACACTGCCCCAAGTTGTTCAAACCACCTACCGGCACTCTCTTGCACACCACCTCTCCTTCAGCCCCCCCTTTCCCCCATCTCCACTGCAGACAACAACACCTACCCCCAGCTAACGGTGACTACAGGCCAGGTCAAGAGACAGTTGGAGCGATTACACCAGGGGAAGGCTGCAGGACCTGATGGCATTACACCATGGATCCTGAAGACCTGCTCTGGCCAGCTGTCCCCTGTACTGGCACACATGTACAACCTGAGCTTGAGGATGGAGAGAGTCCCGCTGCGGTGGAAGACATCACATGTGGTTCCTGTTCCCAAGAAGCCAAGGCCATCCGACCCAGAGGACTACAGACCAGTTGCTCTCATATCTCATGTGATAAAGGTTATGGAGAGACTGCTCCTGACCCAACTGAGGCCTAGGGTGAGGACGTTTCTAGACCCCCTGCAATTTGCCTACCAGCCCCACTTAGGAGTTGACGATGCCGTCATCTTCTTGCTGCAACGAGCACTTTCGCGCCTGGATGGTGGAGGAGACACTGTTAGAATCACATTCTTTGATTTCTCCAGTGCCTTCAACACCATCCAGCCTCTGCTACTGGGTGAGAAGCTGCGGAGGATGGGTGTCAACGACTCAGTGATCTCCTGGGTTACTGGCTACTTGACAGGCAGGCCACAGTTTGTCCGTCTGGACAGTGTCCTGCCTGATGTGGTGGTCAGTGACGTAGGAGCTCCACAGGGAACTGTACTTTCTCCCTTTCTCTTCACCCTGTACACCACTGATTTCCAGTACAACTCTGAGTCATGTCACCTACAGAAGTTTTCTGATGACTCAGCGGTTGTCGGGTGTATAGGCGATGGAGGGGAGGGGGAGTACAGGACACTGGTGGACAGCTTTGTGGAGTGGTCTGAGCAGAAACACCTGAGCAGAAACACCCGAGTAAGACCAGAGAGATGGTGATTGACTTCAGAAGGAAGAAGACATCTTCACTGCCACTGAAGATCAAAGGGGAAGTGGTGGAGGAGGTGGAGGATTACAATACCTGGGAGTTGTAATCGGCAACAGACTGGACTGGGCATCTAACACTGACTCTGTGTGCAAGAAGGGGATGAGCAGACTCTATTTTTTAAGGAAGCTGAGATCCTTCAAAGTGTGCAGCAAGATGTTGGAGACCTTTTATCACAGTGTTGTTGCCGGTGCCATCTTCTTTGCTGCTGTGTGTTGGGGAAGCAGCATCAGAGCCAGCGACTCCAATAGACTGGACAAAATCATCAGGAAAGCTGGCTCTGTACTGGGACTAAGGCTGGAGTCCCTGGAAACTGTGGTGGAGAGGACACTGAAGAAGGTTCTGTCTATTATGGACAATAAACAGCACCCTCTCCACCTCATAGTGGACAGACAGTGGAGCACCTTCTCACATAGACTGCTCCAGCTCTGCTGTCGTAGGGACAGATACAGGAAATCCTTCCTGCCACATGCCATCTCACTGTACAATAAAAGCTAAATCATTGTTCTGCACTAATCAGTCCGATTTTGCACAACTGCATTATGGCACACTTGCTGTACATATATTTACATATACATATCTGCATTTTTTTTTAATCTTTGCAAGGACTGCTCTTAAGTTGCTTTTTATATTAACAGCATTTCATATTTTTACAATTTAAAGACAACTACTACTCAGTGGTAGTTGTTATTGTGTCTTGTCTCTATGCTGAAACTGCGAAGTAATTTCTCTGCTGGGATGAATAAAGTACTTCTATTCTATTCTATTCTATTTCAAATACAATTCTAAACAGGTGGGTTTTTAGTCGAGATTTAAAAGAAGTCAGTGTTTCAGCTGTTTTACAGTTTTCTGGAAGTTTGCTCCAAATTTGTGGTGCATAGATGCTGAGAGCTGCTTCTCCTCGTTTGGTTCTGGTTCTGGGCATGCAGAGCAGACCAGAACCGGAAGACCTGAGAGGTCTGGAAGGTTGATACAACAACAGCAGGTCTTTAATGTATTGTGGTGCTAAGCCGTTCAGTGATTTGTAAACTAACAACAGTATTTTAAAGTCTATTCTTTGAGCTACAGGGAGCCAGTGGAGGGACTTTAAAACTGGTGTTGTGTTCTATCTTCCTGGTTTTAGTGAGAACGCGAGCAGCAGCATTCTGGATCAGCTGCAGCTGTTTAATTGATTTGTTGGACAGACCTGTGAAAACGCTGTTGCAATAATCAATACGACTGAAGATGAACGCATAGATGAGTTTCTCTAGATCTGGCTAAGACATTAGTCCTTTAATCCTGGAAATGTTCTTCAGGTGATAGAAGGCCGACACAGTTTCACACAGATACAAAGAATCTAGCATAAATGATTGGCTGTTGAACTGGACCGTTCCAGTTCGCCATCAAAGTGATTTTCTTTTAACAGCTACATAAATCTTTTTAATAAACATACCAAGACACATGAAAACATACCTTTATCTTGGCTTTTTTCTATTACTATAGTTTATTATAGTAATAAAGTAAAGGCAAAAAAATACAGTTGCAAAGAACAGCAACTGCTAGTGAAATATAATCTGTCCTCCCTTAATATTGAACTGTTAGCAAGTTATGACGTCATGAGGCTGTCACAGAGCAACAGTCTTCAGTCACATTTATTGCAAGACTGACGGCTACCTTAGATCCTTCCTGTCCCCAGCATCACCAGTCGATTTAATGGTGTCAAGAAGCATACTGGAATATATAACTATTATTGCTCCATGAAAAACATTTCACATGCACCTGTAAAGTTTACATAAACAAAGCTCTACTGGGTGTGTAATTGCAGCATTTCAAAATAAATGTAAACCAGCCAACCAATATGGAGAAGAGATGGAGTCTTACTGCCTCAGGGAGGTGCAGGATGGTGTGATCTGTTTCAGGAAAAGCTGCCAGACCTTTATAGCCACAGCTGGATACCTCTGGATCCTGGTAAAGCACAAGGAACCGGTTGGTAAGTGAGCACTTTTCTACAGAAGCACTACAAACTGATCTGGATGGTTCATCAGACAAATATTTGGGGAGGACACAAACCTGGCTGGCAGCATAACTCCAGAGAAAGCTGACCACCTCCTCTTTCAGTTTCTGAAAGGAAAACACACATTTCAACATAAAAATCTATAAAGCAGAACATGAAAACACTCCAATCTAAAAAGCAGTCAGGCATTGTTTTCTAATGTAATACAAAGTTCAAGAAATTATGGTTTATGTTTTTTCCACATTTGTTAAAACTGTCACCATGTCGTGACGGTATGTATGTGAAAAGCTCAATCTCCTCCACCTCCTCCCTGTGGTACTATTGCCATCTGAAGAAATGCAACCAAAAACAACCAATCAGAGCCAGGAAGAAGGTCTTAGCGCTGTCAATCAGGCTCATGTACACACCGCTAAGTGTGCTAATGGCAGAAAAACAATTTATTGTCACAGGAAAACTGTTTATTCGCCACCATTGGTGGTCAATGTAAGTAGAATTAGCATTCATGGCATACTCTGTTGTGGTGAAGCAGCTGTAGCGTAGCACAGAAAAAGGGTGATTGCCAGTGCTAAGACCCTCCTCCTGGCTCTGATTGGTTGTTTATGACGGAGCAGTGTAATTGTTCTGATGTCACATGTTCATAGGGAGAACAGAGAGGAGCAACATTTTTTCACAGATTATATGTCTCATAACAATACAGCCACAAAGAGGGTCATTTTGTGTCTTTTGTGCCGGTCCCAAGCCAGGATAAATGCAGAGGGTTGCATCAGGAAGGGCATCCGGCGTAAAACATTTGCCAAATCTGACATGCAAGTCAATAATATGATCTCCAGTATACCGGATAGGTCGAGGCCCGGGTTAACAACGACTGCCATTGATGCTGGTGACCAACAGGGTACCAGTGGAAATCGGACTACTGTTGGTCAGCAAAGAAGAAGGGAGACATGTATGTAGGCAGAAAGAGAAGAGAAAAGGTAAGAGTATAGAACTGAGAGCAGCGACTTTGAATGTTGGGACTATGACAGGGAAAGCTAGAGAGTTGGCTGACATGATGCACTGGAGAAAGGTGGAGAAATATTGTGTGTCCAGGAGACCAGGTGGAAAGGCAGTAAGGCTAGAAGTCTAGGAGCAGGGTTTAAGCTGTTCTACCATGGTATAGACAAGAAGAGAAATGGTGTAAGGATTATCATAAAGGAGAAGTTGATCAGGAATGTTCTGGAGGTGAAAAGTGTGTCAGGTAGGTTGATGATCCTGAAATTAGAAACTGAAGGTGTGATCTTCAATGTTGTTAGTGGTTATGACCCACAGATTGGATGTGAGTTAGAAGAGAAGGAGAAATTCTGGATTGAGTTAGATGAAGTGATGCAAAATATCCATAAAGGTGAGAGTGGTGATTGGGGCAGATTTTAATGGACATGTTGGAGCAGGGAACAGAGGTGATGAGGAAGTGATGGGCAGGTTTGGCATCCAGAACAGGAATGCAGAAGGACATATGGTGGTAGACTTTGCAAAGAGGATGGAAATGGCTGTAGTGAATACTTTCTTCCGAAAGAGACAGGAACACAGGGTGACATACAAGAGCGGAGGTAGGAGCATGCAGGTGGATTACATCTTGTGTAGACGAGGCAATCTGAAGGAATTCAGTGACTGAAAAGTAGTGGTAGGTGAGAATGTTGCTAAACAGGATGGTGTTGTGTGGAGTGACTCTGAAGGTGAGAAAGGTAAAGAGGGCAAAGGCAGAACCAAGGACAAAGTGGTGGAAGCTGAAAAAGGAAGAATGTTGTGTGGCTTTCAGGGAGGAGTTGAGACAGCCTCTGGGTGACCAGAACCTGCTTCCAGATGACTGGACAACTACTGCTCATGCTATCAGGGAGACAGATAGAGTACTCAGTATGTCTTCTGGAAGGAAAGTTGACAAGGAGGCTTGGTGGTGGAATAAGGAAGTGCAAATATGGGTACAGAGAAAAAGAGCAGCTAAGAAGAAGTGGGACAATGTGAGGACTGAAGAGCATCACCAAGAGTACAGGGAGATGCAGCGTAAGATGAAGGTAGAGGTAGCTAAGGCCAAACAAAGTTCATACACTGACTTGTATAATAGGGTGGAGAGCAAGGAGGGAGAGAAGGACTTATACCGGTTGGCGAGGCAGAGAGATAGCGATGGGAAGGATGTACAACAGGTTAGGGTGACTAACGACCAAGATTTAACTCTACTGACAGATGCAAAAAGTGTGATAAGGAGATGGAAGGAATACTTTGAAAAGTTGATGAATGAAGAAAACGAGAAAGAACAAAGAGGAGAAAAAGCTGCTCCTGTGGATCAGGAAGTAGCAAAGATTAATAAGGATGAAGTAAGGAAGGCATTGAAAAGGATGACGAGTGGAAAGGCAGTTGTTCCAGATGGCATACCTGTGGAGGTATGGAAGTGTCTAAGAGAGCCAACAGTAGAGTTTTTGACAAGGCTGTTCAATGAGATCCTAGAGAGTGAGAGGATGCTTGAGAAATGGAGGAGAAATGTGCTGGTGCCAATTTTCAAGAACAAGGGATATGTCCAAAATTGTGGCAACTACAGAGGTATAAAGTTGATGAGTTGTTGAAGCCAGACTGAAGTCAGAAGTGGACATCTGTGAGCAGCAGTATGGTTTCATGCCAAGAAAATGTACTTCAGATGCAATCTTTGCATTGCGGATGTTGATAGAAAAGTACAGAGAATGTCAAAGGGATCTGCATTGTGTTTTGTAGACCTAGAGAAAACATATGGCAGGATTCCAAGAGAGGATCTGTAGTACAGCATGAGGAAGTCTGGGGTAACAGAGAAATGTGTTAGAGTCGTGAAGGACATGTATTATAGCTGTAAGACTGTGGTGAGGTGTGCTGTAAGAGTGAGAGGAGTTCAAGGTGGAAGTGGGACTTCACCAAGGATCAGCTCTGAGCCCCTTCCTATTTGCTGTGGTGATTGACAGGTTGACAGATGAGGCTAGACAGGAATCTCCATGGACTATGATGTTTGCAGATGACATTGTGATCTGTGGTGAGAGCAGAGATCATGTGGAGGAAAATCTCAAGAGATGGAGGCTTGCCCTGGAAAGGAGAGGAATGAAGGATAGCCACAGAAAGACAGAATACATGTGTGTGAACAAGAGATATCCAAGTGGAGACATGAGGTTACAGGGAACAGAAATAAAGAAAGTGAAAGATTTTAAGTACTTAGGGTCAACAGTCCAGAACAACAGCAAGTGTGGAAAAGAAGTGAAGAAATGTGTCCAAGCAGGGTGGACCGGGTGGAGAAAAGTGTCAGGTGTGATGTGTGATAAAAGAGTATCAGCAAGAATGAAGGGAAAGGTGTACATGATATCAATGCTGTTTGGTTTAGAGACAGTGGCAATGACAAAGAGGCAGGAGGCAGAGCTGGAGGTAGCAGAGATGAAGATGTTGAGGTTCTCTTTGTGATGTGTAGGAGATAAAGTCCAAGAAGCCAGACTGAGATGGTTTGGACATGTACAGAGGAGAGACACTGAATACATCGGTAAAAGAATGCTCAGGATGGACCTGTCAGGAAAGAAACCAAGAAGAAGACCAAAGAGGAGATTTATGGATGGAGTGAAAGAGGACATGAAGGTAGTTGGTGTGAGAGAAGAAGATGCGGAAGATAGGGTTACATGGAGACGGATGACTCGATGTGGCGACCCCTAAAGGGAAAAAGCTAAAAGGAAAAAGAAGATATGTCTCATAACATAATGTCACAACATAGTGATAGTTTTAACAAATATGTAAAAAAACATATTTTTTTATAGAAGTTATTTACTGCAGCTTTATATACAAAAGGAGAAGAGAAAGCAGCTGAAGTACCTCATACTCCTCTGATTTTACAGTGAGCTGAGGAACCAATGACAGAAGCTCGGCTATGGCTTTAACCATCAGTGGACGGGAGTCACACTTCAGCTCAGCTCCAAGACTTTTCCATGTAGAGATGATGTCCACTACCTGAAAACATAATGGAACCCTGACATCACTCAAAGCAAAGTTCAAATAAGCAGCCAGCTTCTCAGGGCTGAAACTGGGAACTCTGGCTGATAATTCTTGGTACAGTTACCAAGGCAAAAAAGTGAACATTGTTGAGAAATGAATTAGGAAAGCACTTGATCATGTTATGCAGAGGTGGTTTACCTCTGCTTTGCACAGCTCCTGTAAGCCTTGCAGGGAGAGAGCAGCAGGGGTTGCCAAGTCTGGTCTGTTGCACTGCTTCAGAGTGAGTGAGATGGCAGCTAGCATGTCACCTCCATGCTGGTAAGGCCTGAGATACGCATAAAGAAATGGGGCCAATTAACAGGTGTACCAAGGACACATCATCAGTCCACTATAGATGAAACAACCATTCACACTCAATTCTCTAAAAACAGGCAAATTTAGAGGATCCACTGACTCTAACCATCATATTTTTGGACTGCAGGAAGAAGCTTGAAAGGTATTTAGGCTGACCCCTCAGTCATGGCAAAGGGTTGCTGTGTGAGGTGGGAGCACAGTAGTGTGGAAGCTGCAGCTCAGAAGAGGAACTGTGCCTCAAAGGCGGAGCTAGGTCCACCTGGCGTTTTGCACAACAAAACGCATGCTTGAGAAATCCAGAATTTCTCAAACATGCATGAAGGACTCAAGGCAACACTCCAGGTATGATTTGGATGAGGTAGTGATGGGTCTGGCAACACCGATGCATCGGCGCATGCGTCAAGCCAATAGACCAAAACCCGTGTCAGTGCACGTATTGCTTTCAGCAAGTCATGTGACCGATACAGGAACTGTTTTGAAATGACACTGATGCACCAAACTGTGTTTATAAGAAAGCAAATCTGTCAACGAAATGCATTTGCCAAAAGAATTCTTGATCTTTTACGGTACAGCATCAACTATGGAGCAACCCAACCTCAAGGCAAACGAAAGGTTTCCACAGTGTGGGACCATTTTGATCTTACATCGGAAAATAAGGTATTGTTTTTCATTTCGTTGTTTTATCAGGTTCTTTTCAGTTTCTACATGATCTAGCCAAGCACATCCAATATCCAATACATGATGTATCCAAATTCAGTTGAAATTTACTCTTAGAGGCTCTGTCATTGGGTCCTGCCAGATGTCAGGACCCAATGACATACTGACAGAACCAAAAGACAATTTATCCTAACCTCTCCTGGTTGTCATTGCAATACCTTTGCAATCCAGCCTCATCTGTGCCGTGTGAGAGGGTGTTTTCTACAGCAGGAGAAATTGTGTCAAAAAAGTGTAAGACTAAATTTCAAAATGTTGTGTAACACTTATGGGCTAGGCAAGCTAACTGCGGCTACAAAAGCAGCATCAGAAGGGTGTCCTTTTAAGGAGCCTGAGGTGTGAAAAAAACAGGAGACAGTACTTTTAGTTTTGGTACATATATATTAAGTGATTTGAATAAAAACAGACAATTGCAGCAGCACGATGAGAGACAAGACAATTGACTCAGAATAAATTAATTCAAAAATCATAAAGTCCATAGTCCTTTTCTAGCTTGCCATCTTCAGATCCAGATGAGGATCTGATCTGACAAGGGGAGGAAAAAAACCCGACCTAAAAGGTCCTGCGGCCCCTGTAAGGGAAAACCGTAGAGGACAATGTAAGCCTGTCGTGATAAACAACAAATCAATTAATCGCAAGAAAAATTAAACCTATCGACCTCATTTCAATTATCGGCTTTATCGTTTCTTCCGGTCTTTTTCTCTTTCTGTTGATGACACTGAATGAAAAAAGGCTCAACTCCGGTGCTCTCCACTGACCTCTCCCTTCCTCATTTCATATAGTGTGCGCTGGGCGAACACTATACGATCTTAGAGTTGTCGGCCTATTTTCAAAAAGAGACCACAAAATCCTAGGTATAACGGTTCGATCGGGTTCGTTTTTTAGTGAATGTCATAATTCTGTCTCCTGAATATCCTCCTCAGTGTGTCCAAAAATATGATCATTTTGTGACTAATCAAGTATTTCAAATGTTTTGTGTTTGTACAGAAAGTGTTCCATTAAGAGTTTTAGTTTATTGAGTGTGTAAAATACATTAGTTTACAGTTGACTAAAATGTGCAGTTGATCTAAACAGAAAGCAAAACTTTACATAAACTAGAGTCCAGAAACCGTTCACGGATCTCTGCTCAGTGCACTCTCTACACACACATCCTATTCCATTAATCAAATGACGCACCTCTCTCTGCAGATATCCCTGAGGCAGGCGGCCCTGGCCACCGTCTGCTCCCACTGAGTGTCCTTCCCAACCACCAGTCTGGTGTCCTGCTGACCCAGAAGACGCTGTAGTTCTGGGTAGACTCGGTCCTTTGGAGACCCGGGAACAAAGTGATCAAAAAGGATTTTTTTGAAAACGTTCACATGGAAGAATATCACAGGAATGACTATCATTTTATTGCTGACCTGTCTTTTCCACAGAGCAGTCATCAGGCGCATTGCAACAGCTTTCAGCTTGGGTGAACTAGCCAGCATGTGGAGAGTCTGCAGCAACATGGGGACACAAAGCTGGAAAAGAGCACAGCATTATCATAAGGCTTACAAGACAAAACCTTGATATTTACATTTTAAATATCAAGTCACTGTACCTTATGGGTGCCAAGGTTTGGCAGGCAGTTAAACACAGAATGGATCAAATCTGGATTTGTTTCCTTCGATAGTTTGAACAACAGGACAGGGATGAGAGAGGGGACCTGCAGACACACAAATTCAAATCAGAACTGCTTTATTAATCCCTGAGGGAAATCAATTGTTGTTTTAACTAAATATTATTCAAGGTTCTTCAAAGAGTTGTTGTAGATGTGGGCAGGAAGGATCTCCTGTATTACAGCACATCTGAAGAAGCCTCTGCCTGAAGACACTATTGTTGTAAAATAGTTTCATGAAGAGGATGATCAGGGTTGTTTTATGAAGAATCCTTTTTGCACAAGAATCTCCAGAGGTTTCACAGTCGTCCTCAGCATTACCTTTTAATAAGATGTTTTGTTTTATGTTTTTTGAGTATTTGAAATATGTTTGTAATAGTCTTCTGACTTGATTAGCTAGTGTTTTCTTTATGTGAATGAGGGGTAAATATAAGTTTCTGCTCTTTTTCTTTCACAGTGTATTTTAGTTGTTACATAAACTATTCATATACTGAACACTGATTGAATTAAATAAAAAAAACGGAACAAACTGAAATAAAATAGATTAGGTGGATAATAAACTGAGGTTAAATTCCAATCGAATAGTACAACTCTGCCCCCTGGTGACAGGTATTTATAGAGTGTAGACCTAAAGTGTGTAGAGACACACTAGCTAATGCTTCCTGTTGATGCTGATTGGTTGTGATTTTGCAGGGTTTTAGGTTTTTACAGTTTTTCTTTAATGTCAATCAGCAGGTGTGCTGTGGTGTCTGAGCCCTAACGCTAATTCCACAATTAAATGACACGTAGATGGATAAAACCTTCACTAGAGGGAGCTGTGGGCCAAGACTTCCAGAGTCCAGCTATCAGTTGCCATAGGCAGAGCTTTAAATAATGACTCTATTAACCTGAGTTCAACTTCAGACTGACCAATAAGAGCTTCAGATTTAAAGGACTGACTGATCAACAATGCAGACAATTCCTTTCAGTGCTGAGGTTACAGGTCACAAGTGTCACATCTGTTGCACACAAAAGCTCTGCAGTAAAACAGTCTAATCTGCATATAGCATCACTTCTTCTATGCAGCATTGCTGTTGCATAGCAACTACTTCACCTGTCGAGCTTATGAGTATGAAAATGCAAGATTTTCTTTAAAGTGAAATTTCTTTAATAGTAATGTATTCTAAAAAGTCATAAATCCTCCGCAGAAAGCTCTTTCATCTTCTAATAAAAAGCAGCTGCAAAGTATCAAATGCAATAAGCTACCAAGAAAGAGATTCAATGGATATAGATATGCCAATAAACATCTACCCACATATCAAACCTCCAACACAAGTGGCACTTTGGGAGCAATTAGGGCAGCAGGGGAATACTCTGGGGTGTCTTACAAGCCTTAGTAATGAGGAGCCTTTAACGTTGTGTGATATTTCACATCATCTTCCTCAGCTAGCGACTCCATTTACATTCCCTGAGGGCCAGACGGAAGCCTTTCCCTTTAAATGTCTTTCTTTATCATCTTCAGAGGACTCAAGAGTAGAAGGCAGGATATGGAAGCTACAACCTCTGTTGTTTGATTGTTTGCTGAAGTAATAAGATTACATTATTGTAGATCCAGGAGTTCTGCAGATTGCACCGTAACTGCAGACCTTCCTACAAACCGCTAAAAAGTTGGAGCTTTTAGCATACCGTCTTTGAGAAGAGCAAAGATGAAAGAAGTTGTTTATTATTAAATATCCTTCAGCTCTGAGCTCCTACAAGGAGCTGCGGTTGTCATGGTGATGTTATGTGCACCATACTGTCAGACTCAGACCAAAAGATTTCCTAAAACTCTGCATCCAACTGCTGCAGTTGAGAAATGCAGCTGTTGATGGCAGTTCTTCAACAATAAACATCAGGAGTACACACCAGGAGCATCATGTTGTCCAGGTCAATGCACACACAATTAGGCATGTCACGATAACAAATTTTCCTGAGCAATTAATTGTCTCAAAAATTATTGCGATAAACAATAATATTGTTTGAAGACCTTTGTACACTGATTTAATGGAAATGACGTAAAAATGCATACGATTTCCTGCCAAATATAGATAAGCTTTATTTTCAGAAGAACACTTAACACTGGAACTGATAAACAAAATAAACAAAACTTCCAAAAACAAAAATAAAATGGATTCTCAGTCTCCATTAACAAAAAAATGTACTTGAATAAAAACTAAACATAAAGCCAAAGTGGAAATAAATACTACATTCAACCAAAAGAGTGCAGATTATGAAGTCTGTATACTATATTGCCCTTCATTAATCATTAGATTTAAATAAAGAAGATGGGGGCGTGCTGTGGTGGCGCAGGGGGTTAGCACGCCCCACGTTTTTATTCCTTAGTCCTCGACGCAGACGTCGCGGGTCCGACTTCCGGTCCCGGCGACCTTTGCCGCATGTCTTCCCCCCTCTCCTCGCCCTCTTTCCTGTCTGCCTACTGTCGCAAAAAATACGAGCCACTAGCGCTGCAAAAACTCTTCGGAGAAAAAAATGGGAAAAAAAAGTAAGTAAAGAAGATGGGCACATCCGACTACCTGATGCAATAGTTCACACTACACGATTTTTTGCCCCAATTTTTCCCCTACAACAATCTTAGAACGTTGGGCGTTCTAAGATTGTCGCTTGCGATTTCGTAACCGATCATCCTGTACTGTGTGGTATATTATGGTAGATCGTCGAGGCCGCTCCTGTAAGGATTTGAGTTTTTCTGTGTGTTTATTTAGGATTCTGTGTCAGTTGAGTCTCTGTGTTGTCTCCCCCTTGATTGATCCCAGCTGTGTCTAGTTCCCTTGATTACCCCTTGTGTATTTATACCCACCTGTGTTCTCTGTCAGGTCCTATCTATTCTGTCTGTTCTCTTCAAGTCGAGTCCAGTTACTACCGGTGTGAGTCGTTGCCTCTGCTCATCTGTGCTGTCTGGATTGTTGAGATTTTCATCATTAAATCATCATTGCCTTCACTTCAACCGGGGTCTACCGCTTCACCCCCACTTCACGACAGCTCCGATCTAAATCAGGGGTTTTCCCTGACTGGGAGCGTTAACGTAGCCTGTTGAATGTGACAGGTAGCCAATAAGAAAGCGAGGATTCCCCTCCGTGATTTCTGAGGGGAAATTACGGAAGGGAATCCTAAACAGCTGACACTGCGCAACCCGAAGTCCAGTGGACATTGGAGATGATACCTGTAAACAACATTAATGTTATTCAACATTTCGTGCAAAGAATATAGAAATGACAAGCGGAGGAGTTGGAGCAGTTGATAAACCCGGTAACTTTTCAGCTGTTCTTTGTTAACGTGACATAAATAGGTTATAATGATTTTCATTCAGTCAGGACTGACACTAGCCCCATGCATTGCAGATAGATTGCAGTAAAGCATTGATTAATGTCTGATTTTAAAATTAGTTAACTGGACTTGGAGCCATTATTTTGTACCCATTGTTGGACACCACAAGGCACAATCGAACCCGATCGAACGTTATACCTAGGATTTTGTGGTCTCTTTTTGAAAATAGGCCGACGACTCTAAGATCATATAGTGTGCGCCCAGCGCACACAACTCCGGTGTTGAGCCTTTTCTCATTCAGTGTCATCAACAGAAAGAGAAAAAGACCGGAAGAAACGATAAAGCCAATAATTGAAATGAGGTCGATAGTTTTAATTTAGCGTGCGATTAATTGATTTATTGTTTATCGCAACAGGCCTACACACAATGTGCATTACATTTTATGGTAAAGTATCAGCATTTCTTATTTTTTAATTTATTATGACTGTAGATTTTGAGAAATGTCAAAATACTTCAGATTTTCTACCTGGCAGGGATCGGCAGCAGCGATGGCCTGGGTTGCTTTCAAAGCCAGCAGGCAGATATCCTCCTGAGCCGTGATAAGGAGGTAAGTCACAATGAGAGCAAGGGAAGAGGACAGGCGCTGGCTGGACGTTAGGGCAGAAGTAACAGCCAACAGCCAATCAGTGGCCGCACAAGGATCATGGGAAACTCTGCCCAATATGGACAAAGCTACGCTGAGCTCAGCATACCAGGAGCTGAGAGGGAGGGTCAGCGTTGGGCCAGGCTGAGGACGAGAACAGCAGAGGTTAAAAAGGAAACACAACAGAATAAGATTTCAAAACTGTTTTATTGACAATGTACACATTGTAAAAATATGCCTACCTCATGGACCTTTTCATATTACAACCACAAACTTCAATGAATCAACTTTAAAGGGATTTGATACAACAAACCAACACAAAGTAGTAGTAGTGCATCATTGAAAAATCTTAACTGATTTGTAACACTTTTAATGATTGTCTGCATCTGTATGCAGCCCCCGTTACTACAAAAAATCCAGTGCAGCTAGTGCCTTCCTAAACATGGCACTACATTCCTAAACACCAATCAGAGCAGATGTAGCTTCGGATGTAGCCCTCACAATGAAGACTGTAGCTGGTGGATCTTTTTGCTGCTTCTGTCTGACTGCTGGTTTTTAATCACTAACCTCCAAACAAAACCTGTCAGTGCTCTATGCAACTATATCTTAAATCAGATGAATGTATTCAGTGTAAAAAAGTCATGTGTTTTTCTCTCAACACCTGAACAGAGACAGAATGAGCTCAAACGTAAGTTACGTTTGAGAAAGAAGCTGGGTACCTGCCGGGCCTTTTTTGTGGGTTTGTTGATGCTGCGTAACAAGCTGTGGGCCAGACTCTGGTTTAAGCTGTGCGTCACTGGGTCAGCCAGTGGCTCAGTGAGCTGAGAGCAGGAGAGCAGCTGCAGCACAGGAAGAACCAGGACTGGACTTAGCCAATGAGACAGCTCTGCCTTTTCTGGAGATAAACGCAGAGCTGCAGGAAAAAAATAAAGTTTTATACAACAAAGTCAGAATAATATTTGTTTTGAAACCACATAAATGAAGTAGAAATCAAATATTTTCCCATTCTTTATATATATCTTTTAAAACCATTGGTTTTAAAAGATATATATATATATATATATTTTTGTCTTTTATTCTTTATATGTTGTGTTGTCTGTGTATCATCTTTGTGGACCTCGAGTCTGTTGAATAAAGTAAATCAAATATATATCTTTTAAAACCAATGGTAGTTACTGGAGCATATGGACAATTACAATGAAGAATTATGGCCACATAATGACATTTTTGATCATAATAGTACAATAAAGATGCAACATTGCCACAATAAAGTTGTAAAATTATGAGAAAGTTCTGACAGACAAGTTTGTCTAGTCCGCAGCTCTTTGTTTGATAAAGACTCAGTTGTCAGTCATTTCAAAGTTCTGGTACTGATAATAATAACTTGATGCTGATGTGTCAAAAGACAAAGTATTTCCTTATGTGTAAAACTGATATCAAAGAGTAACTTCACAAGACACTCAACATTCCTCATTTAAATTTTTTATGTAGTAGTTAATTTTTTTTTAAATTTTCCTAATATTACAACTTTATTCTGGTAATGAGTTTATTCTCATGTCTTTTATTTAGATTTTGTTGTCGTACGACTTTTTCTTGTATTATTATGACTCCCGTTCATTCTGGTAGGACTCATTGAGGACTCGCACACATCATCACTATCCACAATGACTCTTTAACAATACTTGGATGATATGAGTTATAACAATTTTTAATATCACTTTAGGATAATAAAGTATATTTGAACTGAACTGAATGTTCTGGTGCATAACAATAGAATTGAAGGAGGGTCTCATGTCTCTTACCATGTGTATAAACATATTACATTTACATAGATTGATTGAAACCTTAAAACGTACAGCCGTTTTGTGTTCAAATACACACTCCTTTGTTGTGTTTTGGGTATAAAGGTGATCAATTTGAACTACCGTGGCATCATTTCACTGAGGAATATTTTTATATAGATTTAGTCTTACCCAGACTAAACAGGCTGTTCTGCTGATCTGGAGGAGCCTCACACAGAAGCAAGGCCAAACCCATCATCAGCTCATCCACTGGCCACACCTACAGAACACAGAAGTAGCGGTATTCATTATTTATATGAACCCTGCTCATTATTAGACTCTTTGGAAGCCTAATAATGACCATTAATCTCTTCCTTTGTAGTTCAGAAAGAATAGCAATTTCAACTCATCCAGCATCTGATAAAAATGTACCTGACCTTGCATGCAGAGAGGAGTTGCTGTATTAGGCTGAGAAGCGGTCTGCAGTCTCCATTTAACTTCAAGCATTGGTGACATGCACACAGCAGCTGCACCAGCAGTCTGGCTCTCTCCGTTGCCCAGAGCTCTCCAGGGGCGTCCACAAGACCCTGAAGCAGAGCGTCCACAAATCCACACAATTCCAGCACTGCCTCCACACTGTCCACCTGCAGTGACAAACAGAAACTTTTGTCAGCCACCATGTAAAGTATAAAATCAGAATACAATAGCCCTTCATTCTACACAGGCAATACTTACAGTATAAAGTACCAAAAGTATTATCATTTCATTTAGCTATTAAAAGTCTAATTGCAAACAAATCACATGGGGGGTACCTCAGGGCTGCATACTTGGTTCAGGTTTACTGAAGGTCCACTTTCACCCAAAGGTATTTATGCAAAATGACATAATGAGAGTGTCGTCCACAGCTAATGTGTGCTCATAGGACACCCATGGCCTGTCCACAGGATACCCACTGCATGCCCAATACCTGACCACAACACACACACACACAGCCCGCCCACAATATGCCCACTTTCCCATATTCACCCTCGCAAAGTGAGAAACGGCAGCCAAAGGAGAGACACCCAACTTGGCGTGTCTCCCAATCTTGAAAGAAGCACCAGACAGGGTTGTCCACTCTCCTCCTCACTGTTCTCTATATTCACTGAACTGCTAGTTGCTCCAATTTGTCAAAACAAACTTATGGAATTCAAACAGCTAACAGAATCTGCAAAATTTGTTTTTATGCTAATCATTTCCTCTTTCTGTAAACTGCAAACCAATCTCTTCCAGAGATGACTTAAATAATGCATTTTTAATCATTTCAGACAACTATGAACTGAAAATGATCAAAGATCCTCTGGTTGCCTCGGTGGCACATGATCCTCATGAGCGACCTGCTGCAGTCACTCGGTGGAAGTATGAATTTGCCTCTACCGTCACCAATTCAGACACAGTAACTGCTTCCATGGTGATGGCAGCTTGCAGTGGTTCTACAAGCACAAAAATATGTCAGCCTAGGGCAGCGGCTCTGATGTTCACAATTTATCTTTTCCAAATGTCTTTGCAAAGATTCTAGAGCATCTGCCCTTAAGAAATTATGTTTTGTTAACATGAGAAAAAGTCACCATGGAAATATTGACTCATGATTTGTAACAGAGGAAACTGGACCAATCTACCTCATAGGTGAGCTCAACATTCAAAGAACTAAAACATCTGTTTTCCTTTAATTGTCTTGTGCACTTTGCAGAGTCAGTCTGAGGGAGCACATATTGCAGTTTTCTAGCTAATCCCTAATCTTTAGAAAGCCATATCTGCCGAATCCAATTTTGGCCAACGCACATTTTTTGTCTGTAAAGTCACTAAATATAGCGCCAAAATCACTGTGTTGCAACAGTGGGGTGACTGTTGTTAACCGCTCATGGGCAGATGTGACCTGGTGGGCAGGTCTGTCATCAGCCTTCTCTCACAGCAGAGCAAAATGGCAAAGCAGATAATTTTCAGACCCAAGATCAGTGGAAAGATCGGTTTCAAGTTTCAAGCAATTGTCGGAACAAGTTTCCAACAATTGCAATTTTCCAAAATGGAGGAAACGGGGGCCGATTTATTGGCCGGCCCATTTGTCGCTCTGCCCTTAATCAAGTCAAATAATTTTTTAATTCACCATTAACTAGTAAGCAAAAAGTTCTTATTAAAACAGATCATCAGTGACCTGTAAATATGAAACCAGCTGACAAAGGCAGAGCAGCAGGCTGTCAGACACCACTGCAGTGTTCTTGTGGTCCTTGCTCTGGGGCATCCATCCAGCCCCTGGCTTTGTGGGCAGCAGCACCCTGAGCAGGCTCTGTCGGAGCAGTGCGTGCTGGGACTGTCTCTGAGGCTCGCAGTACAGATACCGGAGGAAGGGAACCAGCATGCTGATGTAAGATGCTTTATTCCTGGGAAACAGAACCATAGAATGAGGTAATTTGACTAATAAAACTTGAATTTGTCCACGAAGTGTTACCACTTACACATGGAACTGAATACATCAAACCCATGCGGTGACAGAGGGAGACCCCCACTTCAGCCATGCTTACCTGTCAGCAGCCTGACAGATGAAGTCATGGATCTCCAGCAGCAGCACCGGCCAGCAGTCTGCTCGGTTTTCCAGCACTGTGATGTATGGGTGTGGACAGCTCCTGCACAGCAACAAAGGAGCAAAAGTCAAACACTTCTCATAGTTTCCCCCACAGATTCCCGATTACAGCAAGATGGAGTCTGTGAAGCTGCCTGAGGCCAAATGTCATGAGTTTGAACAAGTCAACAAGGAGGATGGAACACCACAAACACACGAGTTCTGTCTGCAATAAAGCACCATCCATCAGACAAAATCACCCTTAATAATGAGAAATAGGGTGAACCCATAAATTAGCCCTCCAAGTTGATCATTTTGGGAGATCAGCCAATACTTACACATGAATTCGATTTTATCAATCAATCTTATTTTCCTCCTCAAAGGTCTGTAAATCAGTCAGTACTCTTCTGCTCTGCTGTGAGAGATGCTGACTAACACCAGGTCATGTCTACACAGCACAGTGAACAACAGTCACATCACTGTCGCCAACTCTATCCTTCTATTTATCAACTTTTCAAACAGCAACAAAAAGAGTGCAATAGACAAAGACATAAGACTTTATTGTCATTCATTTACATGTACATATTCAACAAAATTTTGTTGCAAGGCTCCAATAATAATAAAATAAATAAGTAATAATAAGAAGTATCAATATAAATATGTAGAAGAAATTAATGGGAATTTAGTAGTATTAAGGCATGAGGGATGAAGCTGTTGTGGAATCTATAGACACTTCTCAGAATTTTTTTCACAAAAAGCTTTGAAAACCTTTTCCTTTCTTTCTAGATCTCATTTTCAAGAGGGACCTGAAACAAACTTCACTCCCCGTCGGGGAATCGAACCCCGGTCTCCAGGGGATACTCACCACTGTACTAACGAGGAGATAACGAGGAGATGAATACTTTGCCAGTCAACGTATTTTCCAAGTATTGTTCAGATACTGTAGATTACAGTGGTTAACAGAGTGAGCAGACTGTTTCACCACTTCAGCTTGTTTCCTGTAAAGAACAGTTAGCCTGCACTAGTTCATCCAGTCATTGCAGAGCAAACACCAGGGTCAAATCCAAGTGGAAGCCGTTGTTAACCCTCCAGCCCACGGCAGGACAGAGGTTAACACAACAGTGTTGTTGGTGGGGGGTCAGCACCAGCAGCTGGTCCACTTCCCCAGTGACTTCCATCAATCAGCGAGGGAGGAAGGAAGGAAGGAAGGAAAAAAGAAAGAAAGATGGAAGCGCTCAGACTGAGCATGTCTGTACCTGCAAAGGCTTACAACATGGCTGTGATGCAGACAAGACCGTCTTCTCTTGTTCAGTCTGTTCGGTCTTTAAATTGTGTAATCTATCTGACCATCTCTGTCCTCTTTCCTTGGGTTCCCTTTGGCGATCTCCTGGCTCTCAGCTATAACATGGCTCCCATCCATCAGACTTTCAGCTGCCACACAAAAGAATGAGTAAAGAGCAGACTACTACTCTTTTTAGTTTGATTCCAAGTTCACCAGTAAATCACTGGCAGATAGCCAGATGATATATCCTCCTCACCTCCCCCAAAACCTATTTTCTTTCCTCAGGTGTTACAAGTTACACCTACCCTAGAGGAGCTATCTTATTTTTTTCACTTTTTTTTTTTAGATTTCTGGCACTATTGCCTTTTATTGAACAGTAGTTTGACAGAAAGAAGAGCACAGAAAGAGGCAGAAGACAAATGTATCAGGAATCAAATCCTGGCTAATGTACGGCCTCTGTACTTGTTGAGCCTATGCTAATAACTGATCCACTCAGTGCCCCCCACAGACTTGTCTTACAGAAATGTGTAAATGATGAAAACTTAACATATCTAAGCTGCAAGAAACCAAAGTAGTGACTTGCTCATTTATGGGTAATACTTAGGTCTGCGCTGACTGAAGTTCTGAGTTGATCATGATCTTTCAAAACAGATTTTTTTTTCTATCTGAAAAATCAGAATAAAAAGCAACAAAATCTCTAAGTTGACAACAGGGGGGTTCACTATTATTAACTGCACATGTGCAGATGTGACCTAGTGAGAGGTCTGTCGGCCAGTTCTCTCTCATGGCAGAGCAGAAGGGGACAGTGGCCGAATTTTGCATAGGTAGTCAAGATCAATAGACAAGATCGGTTTCTGATGTAAGTATTGATCAATCTCCAAAGATAAAGAAAATCAAGACCAGTTAATCGGCCAGCCGAATTATCAGTGCTCCCCTAGTCATTTGAAACAATTAATTGTTAAAAAAAATAAGAACTGAATTATGCCAGATGATTTTGAATGTTTTATAGACATTAGAAACAAAATCGGCAGTTCAGACTTTAAAAAACAAAACCAGAAATTGGTATCTGTGAGTAAAATCTCTAGAAATGCATCAATATTCTGCATAATCTCACACAGATTATAAACAGGCATGCTAATAAGAAATGCACTGAGAAATTGTCTGATTGGAGGAGTCAGACAATTTTATGCTTGATCAACCATACACAGCGAGATTTTTTTTTTAGTAAGATTTTTTTTTCTTTTGTGAACCCATCATACGCAAGATCTGACTGATTGCACAGACAACAACACTCTTCAGTGTGGAAGTTGTTACTGGGGAAAGAAGCTCGACTCAGTTAGAAGGCATGTCGGCTATAAGACCTACAATAAAAACTCTATTGAAGACATTAATGGTCAGTCACAAACCTCCCATCTCAGTTCTCTTTATTTCAGCCCAAATGTGCAGATTACCATTTGACTGAGCAGACAGGCCAGATAGATGACGTGGGAAGGCCTGCAGGGGGCAGTCAGGATGGACTGCACCACTACAACCAGGTCAACATCCCATGAGAAACAAGATGATGAGACCAAGACAGGCCTGGAGCTCCCCTCATCCCGCTGGGGGCTAAAGTACTCCACGTCTCGGTGGCAGATTGCAAAGGGCTGCTCTGAGCATACGACCAACAATGGCCGTCAGTGTGCATCCTTCATTAATCCTGCAGCATTACAGTTACCCAGCAGTACCAGCGCTCACAACCAATCACTGGCCAGCCTGCCAGGCCAATGGCGCCACCCTGCTGCCCTCAACACATTCATCTTCCCACCAGGGAGGTTAAGGCTTCCAGACAGATGGAGCTAAGACACCACAATCAAGACGGAAGGGGATCGGACAAAGGGAATGAACTGGGAGCAAAAATGCACAGAGCTTTGGGAGAAAGCAAGGATTAGAGGGAGAAACGTAGCAAAAAAAAAAAAGGAACAGGCTTCAATGTAGAAGGAAGAAAATGAAGAGCAGAGGGAGCAAAATAAACATGAAGGGTAAAGAAAAAAAAAAGACCAAGAAGCTCTTTTGATCCCCCGCTGCAACTGATTAAGGAAGCCCCAGGATCTTGGCAGAGGTACTCATCTAAGTTGTGAAAGGGAAGAAGATGGCAGGGGCTGGTTCAGTCCAGGCTGCCTGGCCAAATGCAACAATATAGCCTGACCTATATTATTTCTACAACTCTCATATTGTTGTGTCCTTAATTTGTTAAAGTTTAAATTGCAAAATACACTGCTCAAAAAAATAAAGGGAACACTCAAATAACACATCCTAGATCTGAATGAAAGAAATATTCTCATTGAATACTTTGTTCTGTACAAAGTTGAATGTGCTGACAACAAAATCACACAAAAATCATCAATGGAAATCAAATTTATTAACCAATGGAGGCCTGGATTTGGAGCCACACACAAAATTAAAGTGAAATAACACTACACGCTGATCCAACTTTAATGTAATGTCCTTAAAACAAGTCAAAATGAGGCTCAGTATTGTGTGTGGCCTCCACGTGCCTGTATGACCTCCCTACAACGCCTGGGCATGCTCCTGATGAGGTGGCGGATGGTCTCCTGAGGGATCTCCTCCCAGACCTGGACTAAAGCATCCGCCAACTCCTGGACAGTCTGTGGTGCAACGTGACGTTGGTGGATGGAGCGAGACATGATGTCCCAGATGTGCTCAATCGGATTCAGGTCTGGGGAACGGGCTGGCCAGTCCATAGCTTCAATGTCTTCATCTTGCAGGAACTGCTGACACATTCCAGCCACATGAGGTCTAGCATTGTCCTGCATTAGGAGGAACCCAGGGCCAACCGCACCAGCATATGGTCTCACAAGGGGTCTGACGATCTCATCTCGGTACCTAATGGCAGTCAGGCTACCTCTGGTGAGCACATGGAGGGCTGTGCGGCCCTCCGAAGAAATGCCACCCCACACCATTACTGACCCACTGCCAAACCTGTCATGCTGAAGGATGTTGCAGGCAGCAGACCGCTCTCCTCGGCGTCTCCAGACTCTGTCACGTCTGTCACATGTGCTCAGTGTGAACCTGCTTTCATCTGTGAAGAGCACAAGGCGCCAGTGGCGAATTTGCCAATCCTGGTGTTCTCTGGCAAATGCCAAGCGTCCTGCACGGTGTTGGGCTGTGAGCACAACCCCCATCTGTGGACGTCGGGCCCTCATACCATCCTCATGGAGTCGGTTTCTAACCGTTTGTGCAGACACATGCACATTTGTTGCCTGCTGGAGGTCATTTTGCAGGGCTCTGGCAGTGCTCCTCCTGTTCCTTCTTGCACAAAGGCGGAGGTAGCGGTCCTGCTGCTGGGTTGTTGCCCTCCTACGGCCTCCTCCACGTCTCCTGGTGTACTGGCCTGTCTCCTGGTAGCGCCTCCAGCCTCTGGACACTACGCTGACAGACACAGCAAACCTTCTTGCCACAGCTCGCATTGATGTGCCATCCTGGATGAGCTGGACTACCTGAGCCACTTGTGTGGATTGTGGAGTCCGTCTCATGCTACCACGAGTGTGAAAGCACCACCAACATTCAAAACTGACCAAAACATCAGCCAGACAGCATAGGTACTGAGAAGTGGTCTGTGGTCCCAACTGCAGAACCACTCCTTATTGAGTGTGTCTTGCTAATTGCCAATAATTTTCACCTGTTGTCTATTCCATTTGCACAACAGCAGGTGCAATTGATTGTCAATCAGTGTTGCTTCCTAAGTGGACAGTTTGATTTCACAGAAGTTTGATTTACTTGGAGTTATATTGTGTTGTTTAAGTGTTCCCTTTATTTTTTTGAGCAGTGTACATCAGTGCTCACCTCAGGGCATAAAGTCTCTGAGGTGAGGGCTTCCATCAGTTTTCTGACCTTCATTCCCACTGCAGTCCGCATGGTGAGGAGCAAACTACATCAATTTAGCTCAAAGTTCACTCTCAGAAGTAATGCAAACAACTTCCCACCATGACCTGAATGTTACACGGAAGCTTCTGGGAGCTGGTCTTCTTTGTCATGTTGACTTTTCAGACTTTGGCATTCACATTTCTCTGAGCATCCAAGATATCTTTAGCTGCTCCACAATCAGAAGCAAAGGTCAGATTTTTGGATCAGGCTGAAACCGATCTGAAAGTTTGCTGCTTTTTGCTCAGCGTTGAGTTGCAATAAAAACAATCCCACACTGAAAAAATTAGAAAAATCCAAACGTTGATTTTATATCACCTATATAATAGAGGTAAACCCATCTTAGGAAACTGTCTATCCGACTTATTGATGGTAGTCTGAAATCTCCCATCTTTTCAACCCGCCCCCCAAAATTGATACTAAATCAGAAACCAATCTGATAGTTTTGAAAGCGTCTGCAATCAATCAATTTAAAGTGCTTTACATCATAAGAACACAAGAATAAGTCATAAAAACTACATACAGTCAACAACTGAGAAACCAATGGCTTCTCGTTTTGATGAGTGCCATCATCAAGATCATCAATACATATTTTTCACTTACTAGTTGCTGAATTTTCTATTTACTGCAGTGGTTTTGCACTAATTGAGACAACAACCACATCATCATACTGTGGTCAAACTACAATGTCTCATATGCCTCAAAAGAACTTTCTGTATTGAAGATGGTATCAAGAGTTTTTCTTAGTATCAATACTGAGTTCAGTGGTTTCAACCCAATATGAACATGAGTATGAACTGACCTGATAGAATAGGGACAGGTGAAGTTTGTGTCCCCTTGTCTCTGGTCAGCTTGCATCTGCAGCAGTCTCCCGATGACCTTTATAAGCCCCTGAACATTTCTGTTCACAGTGAAGAATAAAAGAAAGAAAAAACAATCCCAGATTATATAATTAAATCAGAATAACTAACCACACACAAGATTGTTCTGCTGCTGAAGAAAGACTCCATCTGGGATGGATTCCTGTGTATACAGGGCACTCTTTGGACAAACACCAGGAGACTAAAAACAAGGAGAAACTCAATGATTCATATTATTCTTGTAAAATACAAGTATAACTTTTTGAACTGAAAAAACACGATAATTTATCCAGAAGCCACGCTTGTACAGAAAGTCCTTCACATTTTGGCTCCACTACTGGTGAAAGACTTTGTCCATTTACATTTACAATCAAACATAATACAAGAGCAGTTAGCAGTAGAGACAACTACTATTTAGGAAAAGTTCATTTGGTTAAGTGTCATTTTTTGTTCAGGGTTCAAATTATTGGAATACACTACCTTTAGAATTAAGAAATATTACATCGTTGAACTGATTCAGAAAATCCCTTAAGCAATGCTAACTAGATAATGAAAACTGTACCCATGACTTTAATCATCTCATGTTTTTACAGTTTTTTGTTGCTTTTTTACAGATGTGGCTTGTTTTTATTTTTTGCTATGTTTACTATAAACTACACTACTTTTATCTACACACTGAAATCTGTCATAAATCATAGGCCATGTAAGTTGATATTAATTTTAATTGTAATTTTCAATCCCTTCCAACAACCTATTTGGAATCTACAGAAAAAAAATTGCCTCTCTGACTCTGGCATTTTGCGGTGATATATTCATGTTGATTAATATGCATTGTCCCCTTTATGAAATAAATACAGCTTAAATTTACCTCCACAGCTCATTAAGTTACAGTATTTTACATGTTTCCCCAAACAGCTGCTGACCAACCGCCCAGAACACTGCTGCACAGCATGCTGGGTGGAAGAAAATGCAGAATGTGATTAGAACTCCACGGTACATCGGTTCATGACTCCAATGCAGAGCTAGTTGTATCTTTAAAGACCGTTTCACACCTTGGGTACTCACCTACCCTCCTTTCTAGACACTCACTTACCCGCTTCACATTACATTAAACTCAGAGAAAAGACAGAAAAACTGAACAAAAGTTTCTACCTGTAAGCCATCAACTATCCCCCAAAAGGCCTTCACACGAAACATACCTTAATTGAAATTAAAGGAAATTTAATCCTTCTTAAGGATTATGAAGGATTAAATTTAAGAAGGATTAAGAAGGATGTTCCACATTATTAAGCAGGCCACAGGTTTCAAGCAATATGGGAAAGAGAAAGGATCTCTCTGCTGATGAAAATCATCAGATAGTGTAGTGCCATATGACAAGGTATGAAAACATTAGATATTTAATGAAAACTATCATACTGTGAAGAGATTTGTGGCTGATTCAGACCAAAGATGGGTTTGTACAGATAAAGGCATATTGAGGAAGGTTTCTGTTAGATAAATTCATCAGATTAAGAGAGCAGCTGTTAAAATGCCCTTACAAAGCAGCAAATAGTTTTTTGAAGCTGCTGGTGCCTCTGGAACCTCAAGGTGGAGGATCCTCCAGAGGCTTGCGGTGCATGAACCTACTATTCGGCCACCCCTAACCAGTGCTCACAGGCAGAAACGGTTGCAGTGGGCCCAGCCGTACATGAAGTTTAATTTTCAAACAGACTTGTTCACTGATGACTACTGTGCAACCCTGGATGGTCCAGATGGACGCAGTCGTGGATTGGTGGTGGATGGCCACCAAGTCCTAACACGGCTGTGACATCAGCAAGGAGGTGGTGGAGTCCTTCTTTGGGCCGAAATCATGGTGAGAGAGCTGGTCGGCCCCTTCAGAGTCCCCGAAGGTGTGAAAATGATCTCAGCAAAGTATATGGACTTTCTGACTAATCATTTTCTTTCATGGTTCAAAAAGAAGAGCCATACCTTCCGTAGCAAAATCATCTTCATGGATGACAATGCACCATCTCATGTTGCAAGCAATACCACTGTGTCATTGGCTGCTATGGGCATAAAAGGGGAGAAACTCATGGTGTGGTCACCATCCTCCTCTGACCTCAACCCTATTGAGAACCTTTGGAGTATCCTCAAGCAGAAGATCTGAGGGTGGAATGCAGTTCATATCAAAACAGCAGCTCTGGGAAGATATTCTGACATCCTGCAAAGAAATTCAAGCAGAAACTATCCACAAACTCACAAGTTCAATGGATGCAAGAATTGATATCAAAGAAGGGGTCCTATGTTAACATGTAACTCAGTCTGTTAAGATGTTTTTGATTGAAATAGCTTTTGATTTAGTACATGTGACCACTTAATGCTGCACATTCAAAGAATGACCGTTTGCAGTTCTTTATAATCCATAAAATGTTTAGAAAATCTGCTGTACATAATAATTTGGAACAGTACATTTTTAGTTTTTTTATTTTTGAAAAAATACTGTTCTCATGGGGAGCTTTGTTCAGTAAAATTTGATTTATACTGTAATAGTTCATGACTTGAAAATTATACTGACCATCATTTGCATTGACCATTTAAGAAAATCTGAGAAACTATCACTTGCATAATAATTTGGAACACGGTGTATTAAATTAAAAGCCTGTTTACTGTGTCCCTCGAGCCCCTCCAAAATAAGCCACTGCCCCCCCCAGCTAAATTCCTCTGGAGTCAGATGTGTAAGCTGCACAGTCATTCAGTATACTTAGAAACAACTATTTTTTTTCTTGTAAAAAAACAACAAAAAATTTAATTAGCTGAACTGAAACTTTGTCATATAGTGAACATAAAAAACAAAAAAAGAAGCTGAGAGTGTGTGTTATGTACCTGGCAGAAGGCAGGAGATTGAGGACACTATTGTGAATGAACTGCAGGTCTGCATGGCCCTGATCTACTAGAAGCACCACAGCATCACAGCATGTTGAACGCACCAGAGCGTTGTCACTGCAGCACTGCTGCCAGAGAGCCTCCATTGCTGGGCCCTGAGATGTAACACAATCAGGTCATGTCAGGTCAAACAAAGGAGCCATGAAAACATGTAAATAAACAATTTTTCATAATGTGTTCTACAGCAATCATGAAAGTTATATCTTGGAAAAGAGAAACTGATATAAGATGTGTGTAGGATTCTCAGTACTCAACTGTATCAAGATATTTCAAGTGATGTAATTGACTTTTCAACTGTTGTAATTATCTCTGTTTATTTTGTTTCATATTAAGAAATCGACTGATCTTCTGGATTGCAATTTCAATCAATGAGTGAGTCAGAAAGTTTTAAACCAAATTTATTAGAAATCAGGTCTTGTTGTCAGTTTCACTTTTGAGTTTAAGGATCCACCATGTCAGGTGAGTGAAGCAGATTCATAACATGTCAGATCTGTAGCTCATGTATAGTAAAGCATTATACAAGGTTTGTGAATTTTTACATGTGCAGCACATCTATGACAGCCTAGCTTATCTGGTGATCAATCATGCATGAAAAAGTGCTAAATGTGCCATAAGGTGATATAAGAGCACAATTTTTCAATTGCATGATGGCTTCCCATGTCACTGTACAAAAAGCAGATATGATGTGGGCATAAGATTTTTTTTTTTTTAATATGCTCCAGACAAAAGAGGATTATGATTTCAACTAAGGTATTCTGATAAATCTGCTGTAATTTTCTTCATTTTGGGCGATGTGCCAATACTTACATTAGAAACCGATCTTATCCACCAATTATATCTACCTCCGCAAAGCTCTGAAAATCAGTGATTGTTCCCTTTTCTTCAGCCGACTTACAGACCCGCCCAACAGATCATGTCTGCATATGTGCGGTTAACAACAGTCACCCCACTATTGCCAATTTAGTGATTTTGTTGCTACATTTAGCCACTTTTCAGATGAAAAATTAGAATCGGCCAAAATCAGAATTGAAAGGTCAGGCCTTTTAAAGATCACCCAGATAGCAAAATATAGGTAAATCAATGTCGAAATATAGTTAGGCAGAAACATTGAATCCACATTGAAGCCTGACATTGAAATGATATTGAAAGTGGTCGGTGATTTACATGTTGAATCAATGTTAGGGTTTCAGCCATAACTGACACTATATCAATGTTGATTCAGTCATCATCTGAATGTGGCTCTACATGCATATTTGTGTTGATTTTATATTCAATCAAAGGTAAGGAATCAATATTGATTCATGTACACGTTTTGGTCTGATATATATCTACACCACAAAATGCCATTAAAAGTTTCTTCACTGGTGTTAAACACAATTTTGTTGGCAGACGATTGGTATTATGTCGTTCACAATTATCTTTTCTATAGACATATAGGAACGTTAGGATAAAAGTAATATCACCAAACTTACTGCAAAAGTTCTCAAAGTAGAATTCAATTCAGAAGCAGGCTGCACCAAGCCAGCAACAAAAGGGCTGTGTGGTTGGGATATACTACTAGTGTAAAAAGGGGGAGGTGGACCGCTTCACCACACCAGTTCTGAGGATGCTTGTAGTGACTTGTAGATGTTTTTATGTCAACACATTATGAACAGTCAGTAATGATATTTACAGACAAATAAGAAAATGTACAGAAAGGAATCACAACCCACTATTCTCAACATGTAATGCTTAATTTAAAACATGATAAACCCCTGCCGCCAGGTAATAAAATGCTCTCACCCAGAGCTCAATGAGGAGGAGGGGGAAAAAAGGGGCGTGACAAACAGCATACATTGATTCAACATTGATTACCAGTGTTTCCCAACCCTGGTCCTCAAGGCACACTGACCTGCATGTTTCAGATGTTCCCCTCTTCAGCACCCCCCATTCAGATGATTGCAATTCAGCAAAACCCTGTTAATCAGCCATCAATTGAAATCATGTGTGCTAAATTTGTCATAAGGTGCGGTGTGTGAGGTGGTGAGGTAGATGCCAGGAGGTCCAGGTAAGTGAAATAAAGAATATTTAATGACAGAACTGATCAGAAATGTAGTCCAACAACCAAGGCAGCACTGCAGAGAGGAAACCAGGGCTCTTCGCAGGTAGCGACAAGGAGAAACAAATGGACTGACACAACATCAGAGAAGACGCCAAACGAGACGAGGACCCGACAAAGACACAGACACACAGGTGACACTAAATACACAGGAGGTAATCAGGGAACAAGAAACACCTGGGAGTAATCAAGGGGAAGACAGGACAACACGAAGACACAGGGACACAGGAAACTCAAAATAAACACACAGAAAAACACGGAACATGACAAAATTAGGAAATGCCTAAAACTTGCATCTACATGAATCTGCATATCATTATATGCCTTGAGGACCAGGATTGAAAAACACTAGGTTAGACGTTGGCATTTTAATCCTTAGAATTCGACCATAAAACAACATTGATTCAATTACAACTTTTCAACATTAGTTAATTGCCTAGAATTGTATGATTGATTGATGGTTGATCCACTATTAATCATCAACCTCAACTGGTGTTAAACATAGTTGGTTGAATTAATCAATTCAATTGATTAATGAATTCAATTAACTCAATTGAATAATGAATTCAATTAATCAATTGATTAACTCAATTAATCAATTGAATTAATTGATGTTAATTCAATTCAACATTGAGTTAACATCTCTTGTTATCTGGGCCTTGATCGATCAGAAAACTGCGATCATTGCACCTCTAATTTCTTGAAAGTATGTCACAAATCAGGGTATGAATCAAGAACATTTTATTTACATTTAATCAAAAAGCACTTCTTATTTCCCAGATCTATCTTACATTTTTGAAGCGTTAAGGCAAATCAAAAATAATTTAGGAACTCACCTGGGTGGAGGAATGGGTGATTTGCCCATTTGAGCCTTTTTCCTTCAGCACAGCAGCAACAAGATTTCTCACCGTCTGACGAAATAGGCAGGTTCTGGTGAGACTATACAAACTGCATCCAAGTAGCTACAGCTTTACTTTGTCAATTACAACATCTATCAGACACAATGACAAACATCATCTACATGAATTATCACATAAACAATATTTCTGCTCCCTCATTGACCAATCACTTTATCAAGTGTCTGTGGTAGTTTATCAGCTGTTGTTTGGCAGCTCAATGACTGACTCGTATACAGTATATTGGTTTTTAATTATGTTTTTGCCCTTTATCCCAAGTGAAAAAAAAACTTTTGTATATTTCAAACATACTTACATTTGTGCAAGTACATTTTAAGTATACTAAGTATTAAGTGTACTACTACAAAGTATACTATGAGCATTTCCTGTCTCAGAAGAGGCTCTGGCTCCACCAGATCACCACACCAGTTCTGAGGATGAACCTCCACATCGTCTTGATGGCTTATTTTTTTACAATGAGCAGCTGGTTACATTTTTATCAACAGCAAAAACTGAAGTGTTTCCAACATTAATTGCTTAACCAACATCCAAATATTAAAAATAATTTGACAGAATTTATTTCCCTTGTTAATCTTTTATGAAATTTCTCTTTCATGCATTTTATTCAATGTTAGCTTTCAGGGCCCTGTGATGGACTGGTGACCTGTCCAGGGTGAACCCCGCCTCTCATCTGATGACTGCTGGAGATGGGCACACCAGCCCTCATAACCTCATAACTCATAACCCAAGGATTAGTGAGTTCAGATCATGGATGGAAGGCTTTTAAGGTAGTTTGTTACCTTAATCCACACTTAAAACAACTTCCTAGTTAATGCCAACATCAACTGATTTTATGATATTGCTGACTATTTTTTCTACTTCTGACATACAGGCAAAGAAGTTCCCCAGAAATGTTTTTTCATCGCAGACATCCAGTCCCAGTCATCATCAGTTCTGATGATGCCACATACATAGGGAGTCCACAATGTCTTAAAATTGTAATTCATACTTTTTTCTTTGCTGTTTTTCTGTACTTTGTAAAAATGCAAATACTTTCTCTGTTTAATTGCTCTATTGTTTAATTCTCTTTTGTAGGTTTCTGCAAAGTGCAGTGGTGAAGTGAATGGAAATGTTCTGTCATTTATCGTCACTGTTCTTAGGTAGGAGAAATGTCAGTTTGTCTGGAGTAATACTGGAATACCGTGACATTGTATTAAACCAATACTCTGTCCTTGGTGAAATATTTTTCATATTTCCTCCTATTGTTTCATTGTGCTAATTTTCATAGGCGTGTTGTCTATAAACTTTTATTATATTGACAATTTGTGCAATTCTGTGATAGTATATTAGCAATGTACTCTTGAAAAATGTGAATATATTGAATACCCAATGTAATTTTTGTCAGCCAGAAAGTGTGCTGTAATTGATCCTTCTGAAATTACATCTCGGTGTATAATTTAGGCAGATATGTTTGCAGTACTGTAGTGTGTATGAAGCATGTAATGTAAAAGTGGCAAAGAAGAATAAAAAAGACATTAAGTAACTGAAGAGTGGGTCATGCCGTGGTGGCTTAGGGGACAGCGCAACCCAAGTTTGGAGGCCTTGAGTGCTCGACGCGGCTGTCGCGAGTTCGACTCCCGGACCCGGCGATGTTTGCTGCATGTCTTCCCCCCCCTTTCCTGTCAGCCTACTTTCATATAAGGGACACTAGAGCCCACAAAAGACCCCCTGGAGGGGTACAAAAAAAGTAACTGAAGAGTGTACTTCACTAGCAATTATGCTACACCAAAAGTGTAATTGGAGAATACTGTCACACTACTAATATATAAAATATGTAATGCTCATATACTTAAAGTAAATTCTAAATATATTTTAAATGTAATTCAATCACAAAAAATAGTACACTTAAAATATACTAATCAAGCACGTTTATATTACATAAAAAGCCATACACTTAAAGTATAACTCTAGTTTATAGATAGATACATACATTTATTTTGATATCCAGACACTGCAGCTTACCTGGACTTGGATAAGAGGGTTGGAGAAATCAAACCGGGTTTTGAAACTTTCCATTACTGCACCTCATACCTGAAAGCAGAAACAATCTTCCTTACTAATAGTTCACAAGACCTCATGAGAATAAGGAGTGGTCTACTTTAACGTTTTTAGTAAGGGTGCACCAATAAATCACTCCTGATTTCCTTAATTTTGGGAAATCAGCGATCTCATCTTTGCACAGGCTTGAAAATCAACCACTGTCCCCTTTGCTCTGCTGTGAGAGACGACTGACCGACAGACCCACCCACCAGGTCATGTCTGGATATGCACGATTAACAATAGTCGCCCCACTATTATCAATTTTGTCTCTATATTAATGACTTCTCACTGAAAAGTCACTAAAAATAGTTACTATAAATAAATATAAGGCTACACTAGTGAAAAAAAAATACTTTAGTATATTTCATGTCCTTGGTGAAATATTTTTCACATTTCCTAGGTGACCAGATTTCCAAGACTAAATCTGGGGACATTACTCACTCAGCGATAAAGAAGAAGCAAATTTATCAAACAAAGATGAAGAAACTGGGACAGATAAGTTTACATATTTATTAACATTTAAACATTAAAAATCAAATATAAAAGCAGGAACGTGTCTCTCCACACAGTGGTAATATTACTATTAATAATAATAAAATAATAGCAGCAATAGTAAATTAAAACTGGAAATATGGGGGGAAATTGTGTACATAGTTTGCAAGTGACCATGCATATACATGAATAACATAGTTGGTACCTCTGTTAATGAACAAAAAGCCCACAATGGTAACAGAAGTAACTTGAAAGTGACAAAAGTAGTAAAAAATTGTTTACTGACAAACTGATGAAAGTCAGACACTGCTTTTAAATTGTGGCTCAATTAAAATGATGGTAGTTAAAACTTATTAGCATTTTTGTGTCTGTGACCAAAGAGCTGATGCACTTTGTCTCATCTCTCCCAGAACCTGTGTGGTAAATTCCAGCCTCACTTTTTTATGATTTGCTTTCCTCCTTGGTCATTTCACATCAAGTCCACCTTGACCTTGGAGTTCACCTTTACTTTCTGGACTTGGTTGTTCTGGACTTTTAGTAACCATTTGTATCATAATTCTCTTGAATTTGTCAATTTTCTTCCGGCAGCTGAAGCCAGGGAGATTGGCTCCAGTCCTGTGGACCTTATGTTTCAGAATAATCTGTGCAACTGTAGTCACCTTGGTCTGTCATTTTCTTCTTCTGTTGAACCTCATTTAAAAACAATGTCTGCTTTTATTGGTTAATTTTCAGCAAATTTTCATTTATTACTTTTGTTTGTTTCAAGTTGTTTCAGTGCCACTGTGGGTTTTTAAGTCATTAACAGAAGATACCAACAACTTCGTCCACCTGTGAATGTTGTGCAAAAATGGACACATAACTATCCATAAATACATGAGGTGTGTGTGTAAAGTTATGTAGCTGATATGCAAGGACACTGTGTGTGTTTGAGATGAGTGAACTCTGGTCAGGAAGTCCACCAACATGAGCTCATCTCTGGATGAGCAAACCCTCCTGGGTCTGAAGAGCCATCAGCCACATGATCATAGAGGTCTGGATAGAATAAGAGCAGAAAAGACTATGTGAAAAACTGAAAACACCACAGGTGATAGCAAAGAGAAACACTTAAAATACAACATATAAGACACAATTAAATATGTTTATATTTCATATTTCTCTCCAGCTTTGTCAGTTTTCCTGTCTTCTTCATTCATTCAGTTTATCAGAATATTTTCCTCCTGTCTCATCTTTTATCAGTCTGCCAGTCTTCTAAAACAGAGACATAATATCATCTCAATCTCCCCCAAAAACATTAGAATGTACATTTGACATACTGAAATTTTACAATTTAATAAATAAAATTAGATTTGTTTTCTTTTAGAACTTGGTCATTTTGAGATGAGGAGCTGGATTCTTCCTAGTAAAATCTTAGTATAAATATGAACCTTTTTCATCAGCTGATGAAATGTCAAAAATGCCATATTTAGCCAAAATAAATAAATTGTTTGGAGCTAAACAAACAGAAGAGATTATCTCTCCATCCTCATCAGTTTCAGTTCATGCTCTTCTTCATTCAGTTTTCCTGTCACTGAGTGACTCCATTTTTTGTGAGAAACTTTAATATGCCCAAACTCATATCTAGATTTGAAAATACAACCCACTGATCACCAGTTAATTCCAAAACAATCTGGCTAATTATGTAGCTGTCCATTGCGCTCTCGTCTTGTGTTTAAGAAAAGCTTAGTTTTATTTTACCGCAAACCAAATCTTTATGACAGCAAGGATTAGCCCAGTTCAAACAAAACACTTTGATTCACACATACCGTGTCACAGGTCAGCTCCCTTCGAAGCTGATCAAAACTCGAGCTCTCCACTTCCAGCTTGTTGTCCTCTCTGGCAGCGCGCGCTGCGCTTCTTGATTTTTATTGGCGGTTGGCTATGATGCTCTTCTTCTCTGCAACGTCAACAGTAGCGCGAGCAGCTACCGTAACTGCTGTTGTTGCGCACAACACGCTCACTCGCGTTTTCTACTCCCTGCCATATGGAGTCTCCGGCTGTCGTAATAACAATCTATAGGAAACTTTTTTTTCCCTCATTCATAAAACGCTAAAATCGGGGACTTTTCGGGGACGGCTTCAGCCGGGGACAAGCCATCTAAAACGGGGACTGTCCCCGGAAATCGGGGACGTCTGGTCACCCTACTCTAAGGTGTAAATAGTTAAGTTTTATTAACTTAACCATTTACTTAAGTTCAAAAAAATTAACTAAATAGTTTACTTTTAAAGTGCTTACTTAAAAGCACTAAACTATTAAATATACTAAAATTTCAGTATGTTCTAAATTACATCACAGTGTATAATTTAGGCTAATAAAGTGTGCCTTTCTAGGTGCCTTAATAATATTTTATTATTTTTGTTAAAATGGAAAAGAATTAAAAAAAATAATCCTTATAGTGGAACCTGATGTAATATTGTTCAACAAAGTAAATAATGTGTTTATGCCTTAAAGTATCAAACATTGACAATTTAGTGACAGAGGTGCTACAACAAAAGCAACGCTTGTCCTTAACACTAAATGTAGCAGCTATCTTCAGTTTAACACATCTCCGAATATGATCTGTTGTTTTAAGTTTTTTAACTAAAGCACAGAAGCTGTCTTTATCCAATACATTTTCAGATGTATGATGTAAGTAAGATGTATTAGTGAGCACGAGCTGCAGTTCAAACTCCAGACAGACCAGATGGTGGCGGTAATGCACACTTCCAGTTTTTCTGAAAAGAGGCAGACAAACAAGAACAGCCATGAAGCCGCAGAACATAAGAGATGCTATTCAAATTCGCCACTTTTACTCACATAATATCAGTGACGTGCGGTGAGGTTCATAGCTGGTGAGGCACTGACGTCATCAGAATCAGATTTGCAAATAGATGCATAGATTGACAGCAGTTTACAGGTTATGTTTCACTTCTGCATCCTTACACATACGAACTGTAGCTCACAAAACACACATTTCCTTAAAAAACAAAACAAAATAAATGTTATTACTGTCTTACCTGCTTCGATTGAAAGTCCACTTGAGAAAACGTTTTTAGTGTTGTAATGTAGTCATCCATGTCGAAAGTCGGGATAAGCGAGAGGAAAAAAATCACTATCTCTATTATAATCTATCGCTGCACTTGACTTGCTTCCCGAATCGTTTAGCCTAGCTCGCTGTCACTTACTCGGCAGTTGAGGAGTGAACAAGACGAACGTCTGGGATCTTGAGCGCCCCCTGCCATGAGGCAAGAGAACTGCCTGCCTCACCTCGAACCTGTTCTCTGCCGTTTATAATCGCTCATTACACGAAACACGTTACACAAACACAGTTGGTGACAAAAAGCACTGTACATTATATACATAAGCTAAATTATTGGAAATAAGTTCACATATTAAATTTGTTTAAACCATTTTATTGACGCCGTACAGCAACATGCTCTCTCCGCTTAGCAGCCAGCGCAGAGCCAGGGGTTGCGCAATCCAAGGTGAGGCAGAGCTCGCTGCTGCCTCACCGGCATCGCTTCCAAGCATTTGAATGGGAAAATAAGAAAATTCAGCCATTTTGAACAAATAAAAATCGAAATTGGTGAAGCTACATGAAAAATAAATATTTTTTAGTACAAACCACCGGATGAATATAACAATTTAAATTACTTTATGATTATATATTTTCTTTCTTTCCATGATGGCTGGTGAGGCACTGCCTCACCTGCCTCCCCTGACCGCACGTCACTGCATAATATTGCCTTAAAAGTAGAGAGGGCCTTGATAATAGTTAGTAGTTTTGGTAAATTCAGGCTGGTGACTAGGGCTGAAACGATTCCTCGAGTTATTCGAGTACCTCGATTATTGAAGTTCCTCGAGGAAAATTTATCTGCTTCGAAGCTTCGTTAAATTATATTTTATTATTTAGCGCACCGTGTTCCGGCCGGGTTATTACTTGCGCTGCGCAGTGCTCTCACTTCCGACTGAGTTGTTGACGAAAGCTAAGTGTTAGCAGCATAACGTCCAGTTTTCAAGTTCGGCCTGGAAGGATTTTATTGATTGATGATAATCTCTGGGTCTTTGTCGATGCCCAGGGTAGTCTTTTCCCCTCCCGGAGCTGCTGCCTGGTGGCGGTTTAGAGCGAACGGCGGGGAAGAGCGCTGAAGGTGTGAGCGGATAGACTGAACACTGCGGGCGGCTGCGCATTAGATAATTAAGTGTAGATTTACGGACAAACCGGAAAATTAATTTCATATCATCCCGGTCTCAAGAAATGGATGGCGGAGCGCATCGTGACATGTATACCTGGTAGATGGTTCTGTGTGTGAGGAACGAAAGTGTCAAATCCCGTCGCTAACATAAACACAAAAGCTATGAATGTCTGAGCAAGGTGAAAGTTCATCTGACTGAAGATGAATGCATAAACGAAAAACTGGAGTATAGACATTTATTAGAAGCGTATTTGTGAGCCTGCCTCCTTATTATTGAATTGAATATAATTTCAGATTTTTGTATAACTTTTCTTCAAGTTAACTTGGAAAGTGAGCTATTATTGTTACGAGTTAATTTTCTAAACTACAGAAAAGTTATTGTTAGGGAACCGCAATTTTGAAAAATTTGGACTGATGTTGATATGCGATAGTAATACTGCTGTTATGTTAGATTTAACAATGTTTTACTTTATCTTTTTTTTATCCAATTACTCAATTAATCGTAAGAATAATCGATAGATTACTCGATTACTAAAATATTCGTTTACAACAGCCCTACTGGTGACGTCCTAGTTAGACGACAATACAACAAGATAAGAACCGGATGGAAATTAAATGTGGGTCACAAAAGACTTTTCTTCATAAACTTAACTTGGTTTTAATTAAACTCAGTATGCCAAAGAGATTTTGATATCGTGAGACTGTTGTTATAACTTGTTCATTATTGTTTTTATCTTCAATATATTTTTGCAGTCTAAGCAAATTAAGATGAAAGAGGAAGCCATGGATCAGGTATTAGAAAACCTAAAGACTTTCCTGTCTCCTGTCTCAGTAGAGGCTCTGGCTCCACCAGATCACCGCACCAGTTCTGAGGAGGAACCTCCACATCGTCTTGATGGAGTAAGGCTTTTTTTTTTCCTTTTACTGAGCAGCTGGCCACATTTTTAACAACAGCAAAAACTGGTGCGTTACCAACACTAAGTGCTTAATAAACATGATTTAATTTGAAAATAATTGGACAGAATTTATTCTCCTTGTTAATCTACCATTTCTATTTCATACATTTTATTCAATGTTAGCTTTCAGGGGCCCTGTGATGGACTGGTGACCTGTCCAGGGTGAACTCCCCCTCTCATCTGATGACTGCTGGAGATGGGCTCCTCCAGCCCCCCTCACCATCCTGCAAGGATCAGCATGTTCAGATCATGGATGGAAAGCTTTTAAGGTAGTTTGTTACCTTAAGTCCAAAACAGCTAATGCCAACATCAACTGATTATGATATTGCTGACTTTTTTTTTCTACTTCTGACATACAGGCAAAGAAGTCACCCAGAAATGTTTTTTCACTCCAGGCATCTGGTCCCAATCTTCATCAGTTCTGATCATGCCACATACATAGCGAGACATATTGTAGTCATACTTTTTTCTTTGCCGTTTTTCTGTACTCTGTAAATATGCTAATACTTTCTCTGTTTAATTGCTCTATTGTTTTATTCTCTTTTGTAGGTTTCTGCAAAGTGCAGTGGTGAAATGAATGGGGATGTTCTATCATTGATCCTCACTGTTCTTAGGTAGGAGAAATGTCAGTTTGTCTGGAGTAATACTGGAATACTGTGACATTGTATTAAAACAACTCTGTCCTTGGTGAAATATTTTTCATATTTCCTCTAAGTGTACCTATTGTTTTATTGTGCTAATTTTCAAAAGCCTGTTGTCTGTAAACTTTGAATGCATTGACAATTTGTACAATTCTGTGATAGCATATATGCAAAATATTCTTGAAAATGTTTTTAACACTTTATTAAAAGTGCGTGTGTAGTGGATCTAGAAATTAATGTGTTACTAAAACAGACACCCCCATTTTTGAAAAGATTATTTTAAGATGATTAGAACAACTGTCTAACATTAACTGACTCATGTCAATGACTACCTAGTCAGTAGAGGGCGCTACTGTGAGTGAATGAACAAACGAGGAAACTTCTATAGTCTCTGCCTGCGCATGCGCAGTCAATAATAAATCGCTGCCAGCAGAGCAAGGCACAACGCATTAACGTGTCTGTTCCTCATCATTCACAGGTACTATTTATAACTATTCCTAAACATTCTTAAAGATGTTGAAAGTAATGTGAACTGTCTGTGACATTATAGTAACATTTTGAGAGAACTTGATCCGGGTTCTGATAAGTATTTGTTTTGTCGAGTCGAATAATGGCTACCGTTAGTAGTTCTTTAACGGCTTGATTACAGAGAGCACATGGGATGTACAGATGTGCGTGTGAAAGAGAACATCGTATTCGTTTTACGCTTACTTTTTGTATCTGAGCCAATGGCTGAAGGTATGAATGGGCATTAGAGTTATTACTGTCTTTGGTGATGGGAAGTTATTATTTTGATGAACATTAAGTTTATTTTGCAATGAATGACATATACACTCAGAGACAGACACACGTAATGGGTTATTATGTTGCACTTTATTTTATTTTACAAAAGGGTATTTGTTTGTATTACTCAGGTTATTAACAATATTGCAAACCAAGAGGTCAATTGTATTTTGAGCTGTTTTGAAGTGAAAGACGATGACAGTGTATTTTGACATGAATACTATCCCAATGTTATGATGTTTTGTGATATTGTCAAAGCAAGGATAGTTTGATATTTGTGTTTAAATGGAATGACTGAATGTTTAAGACTGTTGCAGTCAATATAAATCGCTGCCAGCAGAGCAAGGCACAACGTATTAACGTGTCTGTTCCTCATCATTCACCGATCCACAGCGCAACCTGCCTGTGCATCGCTTGTGCCGGCCCAGATTCCCCCTAGGTCTGGGGCCGGTAACATGTGCATAAGATTGACATGATACTGTCTTAAACATGACATAACACCTGTTGGGAACATAATAACAGGTGTCATGAAGTGTCATTTGGTAAATAATGACACTTTTAATGAGAAGTTGCTTTAAAAGTTGGATTAGAAGTCCATTGCAAAGTTGACACTTTTAATGGACTTTTAATCCAACTTTTAAAGCAACTTTACATTAAAAGTGTCATTATTTACCGAATTGCACTTCATGACAACAGTCAGACATTCATAAAGACTCCTTCATGTTCATGACAGGTGTTAAGTCATGTTTATGACAGTGTTATGCACACCCCATCAAATAAAGTGTTATCAAAATGATAACATATTGAATACACAATGTAATTTGTTTCACCTGGAAAGTGTGTCATTGATCCTTCTGTGTTCTGGTAGCCTGATATGTTGGCAGTACTATAATTGTAATGTAAAAAGTGGCAAAGCAGAATAATAAGACATTAAGTAATTGAAAAGTGTACTTCATTAGTAATTACAATAAACCAAAAGTGCAATTGTAGCATACTGTAATCACACTACTGATATATAAGATATGTAATGCCAATATACTAAAAATACATTCTACATATATTTTAAATGTAATTCAATCTCAAAAATAGTACAAATATACTAATCAAGCACGTTTATATTACATAAAAAGCAATATACTTAAAGTATGCTAAGTGTAACTTAAGTTGTTCCAAAAAAGTACATGAAAGTACACTTAGCACACTTTAAATTGTGATTTAATACAATTTAAATACTATTAAAATACACTAGGCACAAAATTAGTTGTTCCAAAATGTCACACTTTATTAACTCATCCTAAGTGAAATAGAAATATACTCATGATTAATCTGACTTAAAGAATGCTTACGTATACTAAAATTTAACATACTTAGTATATTTATTTTTAACCAGGGTATGTATTTTCAGACAAAATATTTGGTATCAGGCAAAATCAAATTTGCCAAGTCAGGCTATTTAAAGGTTGATGATTGTCCAGAAAACTGCAAACCCTTAGTTTTTACCCCCAAAATATACCATATTTTGATACGTATATGAAAGTAAACTTTTCAGTCAGTGGCAAGTATGCCTCGTCAGTAAAACAGTACCCAAGCTTTTATCTTTTTGGGTCTAAAACACAGAGATCTATCGCAGGATGTTTCTTTTCCTACATGATTTCACTAAATGTTCATCAGCAGGAAATCATCCTAAGAGCTAGGGTTGATCAGCAGGTGGAATATAAGTTATAGTTATAGCTAGGAGTGCACTGATTTCAGTTTTCTGGCCAATCACAGTCATGACCTGCTGACTCCAATGTTGGCTAACTTTTCGTCTGAAAAATCAAAAAATATAGCAACAAAGTTGCTAAATTAGCAACAATGGGGTGACTATTGTCAACCACAGACATCTAGACGTGAGCTGGTGGGAGGCTCTGTCAGTCAGCTATCCCTCATGGCAGAGAAAAAGAAGTCGATGTATAAGATTGATTCAGTATCGGCCAATCACCAATCTCCCAAAATTAAGGAAATTGGAGCCAATTTATTGTCACACGCCTCGTTAGAATGAACATAGAATTAAATGAACATTTTAGAATATAAAATGAAAATATTTAACGAGATAGAAAATTAAACAGAAAATGTAAATGTTAATACATGGATGCGAAATGGTTTGTTTACGAATACAAAACGGAGGAAAGACAAAGGAGCAATCTGTAGGTAGGAAATGGGAGTAGGAAATGCCAGTGAGATGAATTGACTCAGAAGTTCCCCAAAAAGAAAGAGCTCAGCATATGAATTTTACAAACATTAAGGCAATGATGATTTGCATAACGTACAATGCCAAACCTCTAACCCACCCAACTCCACCTAACCCTATTCAACCTCATGCTGTTTATTCTACTGAGAAACCAGCTGGCTGTTCACAACCCTGTACTCTCCACACTGGATCCACCTCTGTTTTGTGGCTACATTAACAGGTAGGTGAGCAGCAAGTCTGAATCTATACATGTACTGCATCAGTGCTTAGATTCTGCTGTATCTTCACCCATCTTCTATAGAGATTTTAGCAGGTTTAGTAGCAGTGTGAAAAGTTAATTTTTACAATTACATAGATTACTTTGTAAAGCTGATTGTTGATGTCCATAATTCAAACTCATCGGTCAATGAAAAGCTGAACCTTTAACCTCTGAAACCATATAGAAGTGTTCTGCTCTAGTGGCTTCTGCAGCAGGTTTTACTTTACAGCCAACTAACAAAGCACTGGCTTGTACTGCAAGGTCTGCATTAGTATTACAACTGGGGACAATGCATGAGCTGCCTGAGCCAACTAGAGTTCAGAAATAATGCTCGGGCTTTACTATGTGAATAACCAACCGCACACACTGAACAGACGCATACTCTCTTCTGCTTTACTAAAGATCTACGATCATTTAAAACAGGGCTCTGCTCGATGATTGGATTTTAGCTGGCAAATAAAGAAATGCAATGTGCCACCAAAGCAACACAGATTTATAGAAAAACAATCCTTCAATTAACCACTAGAGCTGTATACAGTGCTAGAAATTTGTAATAATTTTACATGGTTCCACTTTTAACCGCACGTTTCTGTCGCCTTCCTCCGAAGTAGGGGTCTGCAAGTTTTGCAATTCAGAGAATTCAGAGTCCCAATAAATAAATTTGCTAATAGACTTAAATGTTGCATGATCTTTCGAAAAAAAAAAATAACATAGTTTTTCTTATAAATGTCAACTATGGAAATTATTTTTTATAGAACCACTAATTTATTTCAATTTGTAGGTTTTAAAATAAAGCAAAACAAAATGTTTGCACAATCTTTAAGCTCACCTGATATCTGCTGCTGCTCACTCAAAAAAAAAACAAAAAAAAACCCCAAAACCTTTGGAGTTGAGGTTTTATGGTCAATAATTACAAAGATGGAACTATTTGGCCTCTCTGGCAATAACTATGCTTGATATAAAATCAAGCATAGCACTGTACAAACTATCTAGTTTGGTGGAGACAGCATCAAGCTGTGTGGTTGTTTTGCTTCCAGTGGTAAACAGCACCAGAACAGTTGGACAAATGCCACTACACAAAATGCAGTATGAAATGGGAACCACAAGTACAGGGGCGGGAGCTTCATGGGGTGGGGGTGGGGGTGGAGGGCAGCCCGAGCCTAGAGGGGCCCCGGATGGGAGGCAAAACATGACTACTGGGATCCAAGCCTTTATCACATCTAATGAGAGCTGGGATAAGTGGGCCCTCTCCTGTTGAGTCTGGTGTATGTAAGAATACACTGAATGGTGCCCCAGTAAATTATATAGTAGGCTGCCCCAGTCATTGTTGACTCACGGTTGCTAAAAACTTTACAAGACCGATTAATTTTAGTGACATAGGGGGTGTAAAATATTGAATAAAATGTTGTATTACATGACTGGCTTTATTTTCACTCTTACATTTAACCATATGACACACAAAATTACAAGTGGATCGTCCACATTGTCTCCAAGAGTATTCTGGGTAAACCTTGTCACCAGACGTCTACCAAGGTCATCATCAGTCACTTGGCAATAGAATAGCTAGAGCATTTCTACTAAGTTAACAAGAGTGGAGTTCCATGGAGCGGCAAAGTGAAAAGGATGGAAAAAAAGTCAAAACAAATATTTTGTTCCTCGTTCCGCGCTGCTGCATGCTCGGTTCAAGTGTCAACAATAAACCTAGCTTCAGCAGTTGCTAACTGCTCCAGGCTCTGAGTTGAAATTGATAAAGTGCTAAAATGATCCGATCGCCATCCGCAGTTCTGAACTGATTTGAATTTGTGTTGTTTCATCATTAGTGACCAGTAGCCTGATGTTTCTGGTGTTCTCTTGGTTTGTTGTACTTCATGTCAGATGGATTTCAGAATGACATAGTTGCTCTCTGTGGTGGTGACACAAGTTAAATTATCATGAGCTTTATTATTTGGGTATAAAGGGCCCGGTCAGTAGCCCCGCCCGCGGCCCGACTCTTACTTGTTCCGATAGTGCACAAGTACATATGCTGTCCAGAATGATGTTTCATGTATTTCTTTGTCTTTGATAATTCCTGTTTCACTTGAATGTGGACTCTGGACATTTGTTGCAAAACAACTTGAATTGTTAGTTGTAATCCCCACAAATCTGCTCTTCAATGAACAGTGGCAAAAATAAAGCAATAAGAATTTCTGTTTGTAATTTTACACCAGAAATCTGAAGAGGAATGTGCTCTGCACAGGTAAGACCAAAACTGCAGAAAACTACTACTGCATTTGGATACACTATCTCTATGGTGAAACATGGTGGTAGGTGCATTATGCCATGTCGAATCTTTTCTTTAGTAGGATCAGGGAAGATGCTTAGAATTTATGGGAAGATGGATGGAGTTAAATTCAGGACAATCCTGGAAGAAAATCTGTTAGTTGCTGGAGAAGACCTAGGGTGGATGTTCACCTTTAGAACCACAGTACTAGTATTACTGGACCTTAGCGCACTATTCAACACTGTTCACCACTGTATATTACCAGAGTGACTGCAGAACTGGGTCAGACTTTCTGGCACATTACTTAATTGGCTTCAATTTTCCTTAAAGGACAGTGACTTATTTGTGTGATGAGGAAACTTTACATCAAAGTTAGTAAGAATCACACAAAGGATCACATTTATTGGCAGAATGTTTAAGGTATATATGCTGCCATTAGATGCTTCCAGAATCTGGGTGTAGAGATGGAGTCTGACATAAAGACAATTACAAAATCAGCCTTCTATCACAAGAAGAACACTTCCAGGATTAAAGGACTAATGTCCCAGCAAAATCTAGAGAAACCCATCAATGCCTTTATATTTAGTTGCACTGATTACTGAAACAGTGTCCTCACAGGTCTCCCTAAAAAAAAACTTCAGACAGCTGTAGCTATCTGATTGAAGCTGCCTGAAAATGGATAGCTGATCCAGAACACTGCTGCTGGCGTTGTCACTAAAAAAAGGAAGATAGAGCACACCACCCAATTCAACACTGGGTGGGTCCCTGTAGCTCAGAGAATAGACTATAACATTCTGTTAGTTTTCAAATCACTGAACGGCTTAGCACCAAAATACATTAACTATCTGTTGTTGTATCAACCTTCCTGACCTCTCAGGTCTTCTGGTTGTAGTCTACTCTGCATTCCCAGAATCAGAACCAAATATGGAGAAGTAGCTTACTCACAGGAGCAATTTTTATACTCCTGTGATTTGGAACAATCTTCCAGAAAACTTCAAGACTGCTGGAACACTGAGTTTCTTCAAATCAAAGTAAACTCCACCTGTTTATAGTTGCTTTTGATTAATAGTAGCTGGAACATCATAATCTGAATTCATAACATTTTATTACTTTCCTTTCTTATCCTACTGCAACACACTCCTATTGTTCCTTCTGTGTACCATCATGTAAAGCATTTAAAGTTACTTTACAGCTGGAATCTGCTATACCAATAAACTTGCATTGCCGTCTAGCAAAATAAAAGAGCCTAAGCATCCAGGTCGGGCTACAATGAATGGTTTAGAATCAGTGTTTCCCAACCCTGGTCCTCAAGACACACTGTCCTACATGTTTTAGAGGTTTCCCTGCTTTAATATGCCTGATTCAACTCATTGCAGTTCAAGAAACGCCTGTTAATCAGTCATCAATTGAAATCAGCTGGACTGAAGCAAGGAAATGCCTAAAACATGCAGGGCAGCGTGCTCTGAGGACCAGGGTTGGGAAACACTGGTTTAGATCATAGAATATTCATAAATTAGATTGGCCTAGCGGCCAAACTCCGGACCTAAATCCAGCAGAGAAAATGTAACTTGAAAATTGATGTTCAGATACTCTCTTCATCCAATCTGTCTTGAGCTAACCTTCAAATAAGAATGGACAAAAAGAGCTATCTGTACAAAGCTGGTAGAGATTTAGTACAGAATACTGCATCTGGAACTATGGAGCGGTTTTGCAAAGTATTGACTCAGACCATTTTATTTCATTTTTTGTTTAAAGAATGTCAAGAAGACAATTCTCGTTGCTTTGTACAATAATTCCATACTCGATTTGTCACAGAAAATCTCAATAAATCACACTGAATTTTATGTTTGCAACTTTGTAAAATGTGGAAAAGTTCGACGTGATACTTTTGTAAATCACTGAAGAAAGCAAAAAATTACTCTATTATTAGCATTTACTTACCATTCAATGAGCGTTAACATTAACAGAAGGCTAAGATGATTGAAGACAACATATTTTTTAAATCTGGTTTTAAATAGAGCTTTTCATGCTAAGAGGCTCACGCGTTTCATACGTCATCGGTCCGAAAGATTAACTGTTATCTCGACCTTATTTTGCTTCATGTACCAACAGTCCGGGAAGGTTTCAATCTTTTAGGTCAGCCCTTTATTGAGCTTCCAGGCAGTGAACGCAGGCGTCTAGATTCTCTCCGACATGCTAATAAGTGCACTAATAAGAAGTTAGCGATATAACTTATCTACACGCTAATGGAACGTGTCAGTCGACTCTAACTGCAGTAATCCAATCTTTTGAGAGCCGCTGAACAATATACACATCTCGGTTTCAATAAAACACAGTCAATAATAGATGCTGTTAAACTGTACCTTCCTCATTCAGCTCACTGCAGACCGCCGTAAACTCACATGGAAGTACGGCATCCTCCAAGGACCAAACTGAACGGTTTTTAGTTTCTCTAGGTTAACTAAAAACCCGTTCACAAAAAGATATTGCAGCGTGCTGTTTCACTGTTTCATTATTATTATTATTATTATTATTATTATTATTATTATTATTATTATTATTATTGGTAGTAGTAGTAGTAGTATATTCTAAAACTGAATGTGTGTCTGTGCTTGATGGACTGGCGACTTGTCCACGGAGTTCTACTAAAGTGTTATTTTTAATGAGCATACAGTCACAACAGGTATTTCTCTTCTTTATTTTATCCCTTCCTTTCTCTGTGTGATTTTTTATTTCTTTCTTCCTCCCTTTCATTCATTCATTCATTCATTCATTCTTTTTTCTTTCTTTCATTACAGAATACTAGGTTTATATTCGATCTTTTTCATTTATTATTCTGTAAAATAACAGAAATTTGGTCATAATAGTCATAATAAAATATGGGGTTGCGTTTAAACTGCAGAAAAAACGCTCCATTTCGAGCTCCCCTCGGGATATGAAGGCAACATAATAACACTGTGTGGTTGGGGATCACCATTTATTCTCTCCTCTTATTGGTGGCTTGCATCTCGTGCTCTGTATGTGATCCAAATGAGTACAACCAGACTGCGCCTGCGCAAATTTTCAACTGTCAGGCTTTTGGAATTTACCTGGAAATGGAAATGGAGTAGGAGAGCTTCAGTCTCAAAATAAAGGTCTGGAGAACATATTTCAATTAGCTTCATTTTATTTAATAACAAAGAACCTAAAATAATCTGTGGCCAGTCAATGGACAGAGAAGAGCAGAGAAGGGGAAAGTTAAAACATTGTCTTCTATTGATCATACTGGGCATGGCTCATATCTTTGACTCCAATGTCACTAACGGCTTTCTAGCCATATGGTCAGGCAGAGGTGGAATGTCAAAAGCAAACGAGGTCAATTGGCAGTGCTTGCCAACAATTGTTGCTGTTGTTGAGAATCTGTTAGCCTGCTGTTGAATATCCTCTTTTAGATATTGAACTGGTAGCATGTCTGTCATTACTGTCATAAAATGTCATACATCAACAGTCATCAGTCAGAGGCTTTATGAGATTTGTTGCAAAACTGACTGCTATTGGAGATTCTTACTGCCCACAGCAGCACAATCCGCATACCTTTTGAAGAGGCTTGGATTAAATTAGTTACGATAATGTTCAGATTTATAGTTTCAGACAAATTATTTTTATTTATTGTTTTGAATTATATTTTAACTCTAGGGTCTGGGTGGGGTCTCCAAAGTAGCCAGTCCAGGAGTACCACTGATTTTCCTCAAAGAGGATATATAGAAGATGGTAGATGCCAAGTTTTCTTTCACTGTGCGTTTCAATGCATGTTAATATAAATTTGGTGCCTGAACTATAAAAACAAGCAGTTATGAGCATTTTAGAGGGAGTCTCAAATATTCATCAATTTTAGTTATTTCTCGGCACTAGTCCCTAAACACCTGCGAACACCAGGGGCCCGTCATATTTGTGGTAATTTGTTTATCTCTTAGATGAAACCACTAATGAAACTAATGCCTTACAGATTCTTTAAAAAAGTATGAATACTGTTTTCTTTTACAGAGAAATTCCTTCTAAAGTTTGTCTTTTCCCCCTTATTTGTCTATCTTCGGTGCCCTTTGGCAGGAGGCCACTCATACTGACCCTATTCTGTTGAATGTTTCTTCCTGTTAAAGGAAAGTGTTGTTTTTGGGGTTTTTTAACCAAGGTAAGTTGTTGTATTTTTCCACTGTTGCCACATGCAAATTCAAAACAGAACTTTCTACGAAGTAAATCTTCACCTAAAAAGGATAAATTTTTTATGTTGTTGTTGTAATATGAAGGCCTGTATTGCTACTATTATTGTATTATGATCAATATCGAGGCCCTGCGACAAATTGACGACCTGTCCAGGGTGAACCCCGCCTCTCGCCCGGAACGTTAGCTGGAGATAGGCGCCAGCATCCCTCCCGGCCCCACTAGGGACAAGAGTGTTAGGGTTGGATCAATAATGAGGAATTTCTTTGTAATTTAATTTGAATGAGGTTGTTTGATTTCAAATAAAATGACATCTTTGGGAATTCTATATAAGAACATATGGTTTATAAAGTGCCCTCACGATTTTGGTTGTAATTCGTCGGCCCGAACCTGAAACGAACTTTCGTTGAATTTATTTTGAAAGTGTATACCGGAAACGGTATTACTAACTGTGAGGTATTGACCGCCGGCGAGCCTCTGAGAGTCTTCAGTTTGACTTGGGTCCAGGAGAGACCATGTCCGCCGTTACAGGCAAACTGTATTCACCTTTAATCTCATTTAAAACTAATTCTCTATGATATAACAGTAACGTGGGGCCTGAAGGATGGCCGGCTCGGTGAGTAGCCAGTCTGTCGCCTTTATATGAATATATGTTCGATTATTTATCTGTTTAGTCGCACGGACCGCAGCGGAGGGTTGTTTTTTCTTTCTTTTTTTCCCTTTACTCCCAAGAGGATTTTACAGCCGCAGTTAGCTAGTTACTACCTGCTTTCTATGAGTTAATATTGCGGTATATAACTGTAACCTAAAACACTGTGGTGAAATAATTCCAACAAAATAAAAGCGTTTTACTGCTTTCAGTAACGTTGCTTTTAAAATAGATGAACGCCATCCTTTTATTAAAGGTGCAAAGTGTCGCGCGCTTCAACTGGAATAATGTCAGCCTGTCTTCATCACTGTAGAGTAGTTCTTTTACAGTTATATTATCTCAGAGCATTTTAGGTCCGACTCATTTGTTTATCTGGAAGTTTAGTAAAATGTGCGCAGACTCGCCTGTCACATGAATCCGCTGTTCACTTGTTTAATTTCAGAGCGCTAATTTAACAGAATGCATTCCTCAGGTGAATCGGCCTGAGAGACTGCATAATGGCGCGATATTTACCATTAAGCCGCATTGATGCATGTCTCTATAAATATTTGTTTCAAAACGTATTGATTAACTCGGCAGCATTGTGTACCGCAGGGAGCTGTTCAGGTGAAACTGGAACTCGGACATCGCGCCCAATTCAGAAAGAAACCCACGGCGGAAGGCTTCACCCACGACTGGATGGTGTTTGTTCGGGGACCAGAGAATAGCAACATCCAGCACTTTGTGGACAAAGTGGTTTTTCACCTACACGAAAGCTTCCCAAAGCCAAAGAGAGGTAGAGACCCCCTGTTTATTTATTTTTTCCTCTGCGGGCTCTCTATTCTTCTCAATTCTGGCGAAGAGGAGGGGACCTGGGTTTGAAGTTTCACTATTGCCCAGGATCAAAGACGGCCTGCAGTTCAGGCTTCCCTCTATGCCATAAAGTTTAGCTTTGGCTGCTTTCCGTGGATTATGTAAATGAATTCTGCAGTGAGGAGGCTGCTCTACTGGTGTATTTTCAGAGTGACCTGCTGGTGCAACATATCAGAGAGTAAAAGAAGTGTCTCATGGTTTAGACAGATAATTTTTGGACTGTTGGCAGAGGTGGTTTTAGTGCTTCTGTTGCAACACGAAACCTGCATAAAACAGACATGCAGCTGGGATTCTGTAGACCACTTTGAATTAGCATTTATATATATATATATATATATATATATATATATATATATATATATATATATATATATATATATATATATATATATATTTTGGATGAATTTAAAACTCGAACTGTTTTAAGTGTCTTACTGAAAACTGAAGTCATGCTGTTTCTTGTCCTGCTGTATTTGCTGGCACATGTAAAAGCATGTTACAGGGCCTAAATGGAAGGAAAAGATGACAATTTTGTCAAACTTCAAGTCCTATTAGGCAGGATATTACACTTAAAGTGTAAGTATACAGAATGCATACTCTGTATATCAAAAATATATTAGGTTAGTTAGAAAGGTGCTTGTTTTTCTGTGGTGTTGCCATTTTGTTTACTTTTTTGTCATAACAATAGACCATCCAGTAATTAAACTACAGTGCTGTATGAGGGCCCCCAGTGGCCAGATAGTTGGCTAAATTAATACACATACATAACGTAATTTCAAGTGTCCGGCATGACACTTGAGGTGGTGAGTGAAGCATGTACATTGCATAGTGAGAAGTTAAGTAATGTTAATGTCAATGTCAGTTTTATTTATAAAGGACTTTAAAAACACATTTTAACTGTACTGCACTAAAGTGCTGTACAGTATTCATAAAAGACAGATAAAACACATAAGAATAAAGCATAAGGTAAAACAGACAGGGCAAGTAGTTTACAATGTCAGGCCTAATGGAAAAGCTAAAGAATAAAAATGAGTTTTAAGAAGTGATTTAAAGTGTTCCAGACTATGGGCAAATTTAATCTTAAAAGGTAAGTTGTTCCACAGATTAGGAGCAGTGACAGTAAATGCCCGGTCTCCTCTGCTTTTCAGTCTGGTTCTAGGAACATGTAAGAGAAATGTATTATTTGACCAAAGTGTTCTAGAGATGGAATGGTTATGAAGAAGGTCTTGAAGGTAAACTGGAGCTTGGCCATGTAAAGGTTTAAAAACCAATAAAAGAATTTAAAAATCAATTTGATAAGAACCTGGCAGCCAATGCAGAGAAGCCAATACTGGTGTTTTGTGCTCTGAAACTGGGTTCCAGTTAAAAGTCTAGCTGTGGCATTTTGAGTCATTTGGAGATGCTGTAGAGAAGATTGGTCCATATTTTTATATAATAAGTTGCAATAGTCTAAATGTACAGTGATGAAGGCATGGATACGTTTCTCAGTCTTTAAGACAGAAGATAGATTTAACCTTTGCTAGAAGGCGCAGATGAAAAAAGCTTGATTTCAAGACAGAGCTCACCTGCTTATCCAATTTAAGACAACTGTCAAAAATGACACCAAGATTCCTAACAGAATACTGATAAAAAGAAGCAAGGGAACCACATTTCATCAGGTTTAACTAATAAGGCTCTTTTGTTCAAACAGAATAACGTGAGTTTTATTATCTCTTTTCACTGCTTTGCTGATGATTTGCACATCATCAGCAAAGCAGTGAAAAGAGATATTACATTTCTTAAAAATATGTCCAAGAGGCAGCAAAAACAAAATAAATTAAATAGGGCCTAAAACTGAACCTTGAGGTACTCCATAATTTAGGGGTGTTATTTATGAGTCATTGTTGCAATGGTGCTCATGTGCAGTATATATGTGAGATTTTATGACTGTTCAGCAAATCTTTTCTGAAATGTCCTGATATCTGTGGCAGCCTGGCTTTTCTGACGAGACAACTGTCTACATGCTACAGTGTGAAATGAGTAGAAAGTCAATGCTGGAGCATTATTTTCCTATGACATCAATCTTCCTATACTATTGAATGTGGTACTGAAATGCTAAGTGAGGCCTGTAGAGTTTGAGTTCAACATCAGATTGTATAGTCCTTTGAGGTTTTTGTTTTCTTAAGAATTTTAATGCATACAATATAAAAAATCAGCTGCAGGTTCTTTATAGATGAAGTTGTTTTGAATTCAGCTGAAAGTGAAAGAATTACAAGAGTTAAGTTCTGCATTAAAACATATGCCCCCAATATATTTTAAACTAAAAACAACTGCTTTGCATTCCCTGACCTAAACTGGGGGGAGTTTTTAGTTGACATTTGACCTTTGCTACCTGAAATCCTTCATTAACAAAAGGAATTCCACTCTTAACATTCAAATGTGAAAACAATTTTATTCAGTTTATTTATTGAACTAAAATTTACAACAAATGTTATTCTGAGACAAACTGGTCCAAGTCATTTGGGAAATGGATTGTGTAGCGCCATTCTAGTCATGCAGACATTTCCAAAGTGCTTATTTGACACAAATCACATTCACCACTCTGTGTGCACACTTTAATACAATTTGAGATTCAGTGCCTTGTGACACTTTTTGACATTTTCGGCCCAAAATACAGCAATTTAATCTGTCCATATAGACAGATTCACATTTAATTTCACACATTCCATTCTGATTCTGATTCTATAAAGAACACAATTAAAATTTGCAGCTTAGTTTTCAATTATGTTTTTTTAAGGATGCCCAATATATTGACGCTAACATTGGTGCTGACCGATATTATTTTTTTTAACATATTAGTATCAGTTTAATAAATGAAACGGGGCTGATATTGATAATCAATATTTATTTCCATCTTGTAGCCTTTTGTTTTTGGAGTGGAATTGGCAGAGGTTGGTCATGTGATATTTGTTTGGTCATGTGACACTGATGGTGATATAGCAAGGGAGCATGGGTAGTTTAACTGAAGCAGTGTTAAATTCTGCAGTGTGTTTTTTGTAAAGTATTTAAAGGGTAGTAAAAAAAATATATCCGTTATTGACTGTAATAGCAATATTAATATTGGATATCGGTACCCAAACTTTCATATCTATGCATCCCCAATAGTTTTCAGAGCCACACATGGCCAGGTGATTCTACAAATTTTGAAACCATGAGGTTGATGTTGTGTCTGTCTGAAATTTAAGAATCAAATATTGACATCGTAACTTGGCATACGACGTTTTTGTTGCATTATCTTATTTTAAAGGTTACATGTCATGCAAAGTCACTATTTTAACCCTTAAATAATTTTTTTTGTGTAGTTTGAGTGTCTGGGAGTGCAAAAAACTTTAATATATCCTGTCCCGTTAATGCCTAGATATGAATAGATATCTCTATTTTATTTTTGGGTTATATTTTTCAGTCTATTTTTCTATATTACCTGTAACGTGTTCTTATGTATGACGTCACCACATTTGCGGTGCAAATGCTGTGGTACTGCAAATGCATTTGCTGTGGTACTGCAGGAACCACAGCAATGATGTCTGGCTAGTCGGTTTATTGAATCGGTAATTTTTTTTTCATCATATTTTTTTTATGGACTACAACTAAACTTGTAGTCCAAGTTCATTATGCCGAAGTTGCAAGTAGTTGTCAAAATATTGAGTTCTAGCATGGATTAAACCACACAATTCTTTGCATTGTCCCCCAGCATCAGAGCCTCTTTGAAGTGTCTGGTTAAATTAGATTTTATTCAGGAATGTACCCACTGAGGAAAGTCCCCCTTGGTTGCACGGAGCACTTATGGACTGCCAGTACCAAGAGGAATTTTCAGAAAAACTTGATCTGATTGAAGGGTCAGTTCCTTCTCTCTTCTGAAACGAGATTTACAGCAAAATCTTTTAGACATAAATTTTGTGTGGATAATGACGTCCTGGCCATTAGTTTGATAGTAGCATTGAGCTTTCTGCTTCTGTTGGCTCTGTATACTAGCTTTTAGAGGTTTACCTGAAGATATAACTGCATTGGATATTTTGAATATAATTATTTGGCTTTGTTTTTGTTGGGGGACACATAATCCAAATGCATTCAGTGACGTTCTTGACACTCATGTTGGCTAACTCCTTAATTATGTCGTTTACGCCATTCATATTGTGGTGGCATTAATATTTTAAGAGGTATCTGATATGCATGGACACTGTCCATCTTATACCAGCCCCATGAGGCTTTGCATGATTTATAGGTACAACTTTCACCACAAACCGGAACCGCCAATTGTTTACATGTTAGCAACTTGCTAACCGGCTTTTGTCAGAGATTTTAGGCCAAAAATATGTGGAAACATTCAATATTGTTTTATCTCTACCTGCAGCTATTGAGGGATGGGAGGATGACTTGAAGAAGTGGCCGCAAATGACCCGTAAAAGCATACTTAACTATCTCACTGACTCAGTTGCTTCAAATGCAGATGCCGATTCCATTGGGTTTTTGTCCACACAGTGAAACCAGTACACATAAAGTGTTTAGATTTTTTTGCCAAATTATTTTTGTTTCCCCATCTGTCGGTAGGCAATAAAAACTGTATGGGTTATTACAGGAACACTGCCTTTCTGTTTTGGGAGCACGTTCTAAACACACTTGCTGCAGCCATTAATTCAGTTGGGTCTGATTATTAGAGCACAACCTGAGTTTGGTTGTATAATGTGTTCACCTCATTTCAGGGGCAAGCCACTAGAGTATTGGAATTTTTATCTTTTTTTCCCTATTAGGAAAACTATTGTTTCTTTAACATTTTGTGTCTCTCAGCAAGCAATATTTTCTATGTAGCTATGGCTTTTGACTTTACTCTGATCACAGTTATTGAACAAGGGAAAAACAATAAATTATTTATGTATGTTAAGGGGAAAAAAACTTTAGGCTACAAAAATGGATATGTTAACAAGTAATTAATATAAATGGAATAAATAATCCTATAAAATTCTTACCCATCTGAAAGATTGAGCTGTTCAATTGCAATGCGTCAGGAGACCCACCTTAATGAGACAGAACATAAAAAACTCAGAATGAGTGGGTGGGGCATTTTAACAGTGCTTCATGTGAAAGGGGTAGAAGTAGAGCGAGTTGTCATTCTGTGACATAGATCACTTGTTTCTTTAGAGAACATGTATGAAGACAAAAAGGGGATGATGTGTCTTGGCTTAAAAAATATTTTCTAAGTACCTCTATACATTCATCAGTGTTAACTCTTACATGAAATGGTTTATTTTCTTGTTCTTTTTCTGCTATAACAATTATACAATGGAAATACTGGGAGGCGGTCGCTGATGTCATTTACTAATTGTCCACTTTCTAATTCGCTTTCTAAATCATTTGAAAACATACTGTCAAGCTATGTGGCACAGTGAACGCCTAGTCTAGTGAGTTGTGTGATTTTAGGAAATAAGCCAATATGGTGTTAATAAAATCCTCTGTACCTTTACGTTTGCTTGGATTTAACAAGTTGATATTAAAGTCACCACCAACAAATAATCCTATTTGTCCACGTTAAAGTGTTCCTCTATACAGTTGTTAAATATGCTTAGGTCAGAATCTGGTTTTTCTGTAGATGCAGCTTATAATTATATTTTTCTGTTTTTCCCTATTTGTTTCAATTGTAAGGCATTCATGCACATTGTCTACAACAGTTGATATTTCTTTCTCTACTTTATAATTATAATTCTCATCCACATACACCACCACCCTTTTTGTTTTGTTCTATACAGATCAGTTCATAACTGCGTTCACAGTCCATGTCCTTATCACTATTTTATCCTTGTTTCTGATATTAACATAACTGATGTAAATAGTAGGCCTGTCGCGATAAACAATAACTCAATTAATCGCACGATAAATGAAAATTATCAACCTCATTTTAATTTATCGGCTCTATTGTTTGTTCCTGCCTTTTTCTTTTTCTATTGATGACAGTGGATGAAAAAAGGTTCAACTCAATTGCTCTCCACTGACCTCTCCCTTTCTCATTTTCTTTGCTTAAAGGAGGAGTGAACTATTGCATCAGGTAGTCAGATATGCCCCTGTTCTTTATCTAAATCTAATGATTATTGAAGGGCAATATAGTATACATACTTCATAATCTGTATTCTTTTGGTTGAATATAGTTTTTATTTCCACTTTGGTTTTATGTTGTGTTTAGTTTTTATTAATGTGGATTTTTTTGTTAACAGAGACTGAGAGAGTCCATCATTATATTTTTGTTTTTGGTTGTTTTGTTTACCAGTTCCAGTGCTAAGTGTTCTTTAGAAAATAAAGTGTATTTATTTTTGGCAGGATGTGCGTGCATTATTATGTAATTACCATTACATTAGTTTAACTGTTATTCTTCAAATAATATTATCGTTTATCACAATAATTTTTGAGACAATTAGTCGCTCAGCAAAATTTGTTATTGAGACATGCCTAGTAAGTAGTCCTTAATCTTATGAAAATTGGCATACAAACTTCTGCTAATTGTTAAAGTTAATAATTGATATTTAGTTGCTAAAGTACTGTTAAGCTGCTCAAATGGATAATATTGAGAGTCATTGTTGATAGGCAAGAGAAAATTATTTTCTGGTTCATTGTCATTTCCAAAGTCATGCGACTTATAGCTAGTATATTGTGCAGTGTTTAATTCCAGGTGACCAAGTGTATCTAGACCTTTTGGTGAATAGTTAGTCAGGTATGGATGTATTGAGTGTTGATGAGTTGATGTTCAGCATACCCCATGATGAATAGCAACTTCATGGTTTTTTCGGTGTATTAGTGTGTTGTCTGATAACCAATTTGCCATGTTGCAGGTAAGCAAAGTCTCCTCTTCCTCTTGCAGCTCTCAGTGGAGGCATCATGTCTTTTCTCTTTCTCTTGAGAGTGTCTGGGAAGTCCTCATTAATATAGACATTTGATATTTTGATCATATTACTGCGGTACAATATGATCTCTTTCTTCTTGAACCTCAGTAGCTTGGCAGTGATGGGTCTAGGTCTGTCACCACTGGATTTTCTAGTTCGATGAGCTCATTCCACCTCTTTTTTTGATGCAGTTTGAGTTTCTCAACAAAAATGTTTTTTAGTTTTTCTTCAGTTTGCACCCAGGTTTCTTCTGGTATTTCTACAACTCCATTAACAACCTAGTTGTTGTGTCTAGACTGTCTCTCCAAGTTTTCCATCTTGTCTGTGGTGGTTAACATGCTATCGCATATTATTAATAGATCTGTCTACATGCTCTTGCCCTGGATTGATTGACGGAGGATTGCTCAACATCCGCATGGGGACGGAGCCGGCGTCATGTCAATTACAAGTGCCAGTTGAGGTAAAGTTTTGAAATCAGGGAGAATTCCTCCAGTTGAAATGATCAGAAGTCAGCAAGTCTCTGGGAACAAGGGTCTTTTGGTCCTGCAAAGCCTCACTGCAATATGTTGTCAACTCCTAGATAGAGAGATGCATTGAGTGAGATATGAATGTTTTGTTTTTTTGTTTAATTTTGTTATCTCCATGATTTATTCTGTGCAGTTGAAAATGCCTGCACCAGTGGTGAATCCATCTAAACGACGCACGACTTCAGATTTTTCCATCACCATTTGAAGAAACTGGTCAAAGACAGAAAATATTCAGTTAATGAATATTTTAATTCATTTTGGTGAAATGAAACCTGCTGACATCTCAGGTTTGGATAAAGGCGTTCAAGATCAAAGCAACTGTGCAAAGGTGTTCCTAATAAATGACTGATGAACTGATATTATTTCTCATGATGTACCAGCATCAGTTCATGCACAGAACAGAAATGTTTGATGCTCTGCCTGGTGAATATCCTTTCTGTGCTTCTCTTTTCATTGCCGGGCTTGTCCCACATGGTGGCTCGGCCTACGATCTGATATAAATCAGGAAGTAGTTAATTCTCCCTAACAGCTTTACTCTGTGCTTACGACATGTTTGAGAGCTTGTATTTGGCTGGAAGAGCTGCTGCCTGTGTCCTCATTTCTGAAGTGTACTGGTTGCACACTCTATGCATTTGGGAACAGGCTGTTTCTTATGCTGGGGTACGGGGGAAGTTATCAGAGTAAATAAACTGGAACATCACCTTCACTGTCTCTTTTTTTTAAACCCCGGTTCCTAATTCATCTACTTTGCGTTGAATTCTCTCAACAAAGGGATCTGGACATAACAGCTGGAATTCCTGACCTTTCTGAAGCAGGAAGTATTTCAAACCTTCAGCCTTCAACAGTAAGCAAATCCTTGTGGTTTTTCCCACTTCAACTGCACAAAAGATTGTTTTGATTAAAAGATTTCATTTATTAGATTAATTGTAGTACCTCCACCAGTGCCAACCAAAAGCAAGCAGTGAGATTCAGAAAGTGATAAGAGCGTGAGCAGAACTTCCTCCCACACCTAATCAGAGAAGCTGCCAGACAAACATTAAGAATAATGACGAATCATTCGGCAAAGCTGCCACCACACTTCATTATTGCCATGCGGTTAACGGGCTAGTGTTGAGGCGTCTCCATGGAGACAGCCAAATGGCAAAGCTGTCTGAACGAATGGAGGTAAAGGAGCTCTTTGGAAGCAATGAGGGGGTGTTATTTTGGCAGTAGGCAGCAGCAGCTCATGCTGCTTAAGCACCTCATTTGTAACCCTGGCTGCTATTTAACTTGCACTGAAGATGGCTTCTCTTCAAAGGTGTTTGTGATATTTCAGAGGATTGTCACTTTTATAGAAGGATGGGAGATGCTGTAATGGGAAAGACATGGCACAAATCAGTGAAAGAACAGGAAAAACCTAAGATTTTGCTTTGTGGCTGTCTTTAGTTAAAATGCTTTTTGTCACAGCAAAATCCTGACAAAGAATCTGTAAAGAGGGTTTCCATTAGTTTTCCCTGCTCTGACTATCCCCAGTTTGACTAATACTGAAAGAATTTCTCAATTCACCAAGTAGTCGTGAGGTTTTGGGGATTTGAAGAGGTTGACAGGTTATGTCAATATATCAGAACATAAAAATATATAATTCATTCTAGTAATGATAATAGTTCCACTTTTGATGTGCAAATGAAATGCATCCTAAAATTGTCTTTTTAAAATTTGCATGAAAAATGCATCAAGTGAAATTTATGAGAAACATCTCATTTTTAACTTTCATCAAGATATTTACAACATAAGAGCTTCCTTTTGTGATGTAGTTTGCACAGACTTGAACAAAGAAACATAGCTGAAAAAAACTTAAGAAAGACAGTGTGAAATAAGAATGCACCACATTTAGAAATGCTGTCAAAACTCGTTTACATGCCCAGAATTCCTCGATCAGATTGAAATGATCCACATGCATCATTTATATGGGCATGAAATTAACTAATCCAATCATGACCTGCATTTAACAGTCCCTCCAGTTTTCTGTGATTCCACAATTGTGGAAATCCATCCAAAACAGATCCTCATTTTCATGCAAATGCATAATTGTGAGCTACAGTATATATGTGTATGTGTGTATATATACGTATATGTATGTACAGTAAATATGAATCAACAACATCCCCCAGGTGCCTTGGGCCGAACTTGAAAATTTTGCATGAGCCTGCGTATGTATATAAGGAGACATGAAAGTCCCATCATCAGAAATTTTATGGTTAAAAATTATTCAAAAAGAATGCAAGTCATGTACTGAAAGCTCCCCCAAAAAGCAGATTTCCTTTTTTATTTCCTGCAAAAAGGTAGAACAGTTTAGGAGTCTTGGAGTCTTGTCCACCTTTATTTTCAGGTGGGTAGCCTTACTGGCCTTTTCAACATGGATGCTCTCTAGACAACATGGCTGTGAAACAACCACAGGGCCTTCTTACTGTAGGTTATGTATGTCTGTTCCTCATGGACTCTTGTGTTGTGTAGGCCAGATCAGTGATAGGATACACACACAGATTGATTCCTTAATAGATTGGGCCAACATGTTTGCCTCTGGCTATCTCCTGGGCTTCTGATGCACAACCTTTTAGCCCAACTTAGGCTTAATTTGTGGCTTATGTGCACATACCACATAAGTCTATAGCGACCTGAGCATAAGATACAGGTCCCCAGGCTGAAATATGTCTTGGAAACTTCAATGCATTCCTTTAGTCTTTGCTAATGGGATTTGCCAGAGTTCTGAGGATTCTGGGACTGATATACTAAACTGGGAATGAATAAATCTTTCCCATGTTATGACCTGTCTAGGGGTGGCCAGATCTTAACATGAAAGATTCATCCTCCTCAGGTCTCAAGCAGTCAACACATACTTGAGGTCTGAGGACGTTATAAGACATTACAAGATGTTTTCAACATCTCACAATGTTGAAAGCATTTAAAAAGATGTATTTTGCAGGACATGTTACAATAATTGGAGCATAGGTTTGGATGAGTGAACTATAATGCCAAACATAAGAAACAAAAGCAAACTATCTTAACCATAACATACCTATTTTAAAGTAAATAAACCAAATGACAAAAACTTACCTGCCTAAATGAATGGCAGTTCACTCCTACAAATCATAATATATTTTAACAAGGGTGTTAAACAGAGACAACAAACTGTGGCTGGTTGGTAAGAGGATGGATGGAAGGAAATTCGTCATCGTCTTTTATAGCAGTCACCTCTGGCAGGCCACCAATCTAACTTCTCCGGTTTTCAGGAGCCAATCAGCAATGGGCACCTGGACACTCATATTTGCATAATAAAACTTACACACCAGCCGTAACACCTGTATATCTGTGCATGAAGATGCTTTTTATACTTCCTGGCAAAGGTCAATGGGCCAGGTTTTGAACTTGTGACAGTCGCATTGAGGACTGAGGTTTCTGTACAAGGGCTCTGCGGTCTACCCACTGTGCCACCGCCGCCCCCTTTGTTACTCATGTAATCATTTTTGATAAATTAAATCAAGGGTGTAACTTTGTGTTGCAAGTTGGTGGGGATGAGAAGGAGAAGGGTTGGGTGGGTGATGCACTCAGTTACTTTAAGTTACTTTTCTTTTCCAGTGCTAAGAATGAAGCTAAAACTTACATGTGAATGCCTTGCAGTCTTATTCAATAAATTAGGATATTTATTGAATAAATAAATATCAGGACAAGTCCTGATCAGGCTTGTCAGATTAATAGTACCTTTCAAAAATAACTTTTTAGCAGGTATTAAACATACTACAAAATATAAATATATTAAAATGGACGTAATCTTGGGCGTTAGCGAGACCCATATTCGGAGGCCTTGAGTCCTCGACGCGGCCGTCGCAGGTTCGACTCCCGGGCCCGATGATATTTGCCGCATGTCTTCCCCCCTCTTCTTCCCTGTTTCCTGTCAGCCTACTGTCATATAAGGGACACTAGAGCCCACAAAAGACCCCCTGGAGGGGTAAAAAAAAAATGGACGTAATCTAATTAAATTAACCTATATAATGTTTTTAATTTGGTGATGGAATTACTAACAAAGGAACTTTTAAGTCATATTTTAATTTATGGAATGAGTCGGTATTTGCTGAACATATTTGCTTTAATATAGCAAATACTAAAGTGGTGAAAAAATGTATCTGGGTCTGGTTGGGACAGTTGGTGAGTAGAGTAACCATCGATGTTACTGTATTCAATAAAATCCAGTAAAATCCAGTAACATTAACTGACTGTTAATGCTTTGAATACAGTGCGCAGCTGCTGCCGAGTTGCTGTCCGCACGTAGATGCAGGCACATAAAGAAAATAAAGAAGGAAATATTGGTGTGGACTGTCCCCGTCAGGTCAAAGTTGGTGGGGACATGTCCACACCAGTCCTTCGGGAAGTTACGCCTATGAATTAAATATGTTTGTGTATGTTTTCCTCACCCATATCAAAGGTTTTTGTTTAAGCCTTTGTGTGCTACACACACACACACACCTTTGTGTGCTACATTTTTATGTGCAGGTTTGGTTTGTCTATGCATGTGATTCAGACTAAAAAAAAAGACTCCTCATCCTGTAGGAGTGGCACTGCTGTCTGGAAACACAGTTCTCTGACCAGAGCAACAGAGAAGTCCTGAATGTGATCAGAATATTACAGCATTAATCTATCTAACAATCAATCTATCATTGTTTCATAGTACCTTTTGAGAGCTTCTTATTTACTTGTGACTAATGCCTGGTTCACACTATCAGATTAGGGTATCCCCCAGAAAACTTGCTAAGCCCGGTGGTCAGGACACCGAGGTGGCCCACCAGCGGTTCACCATGTTTTTGTATTAAAAGATGTTAAGTTGACAGGAAATGTAAAAATATTGCTGGGTAATTATATGTTATGGGAAAAGATTGCCAGTGACTGCTATCTAAACCTACAACTAGCCTTCAAAACAACAAATTAAAAAAGACAATTAAAATGAATATCAATTATTTGGACTTCTATTTAATCCAAATTAAGTCAGTGGCTCCATCAGGCCCCTAGGGCTTAAGGGGCCCACAAATGCTAATATTTTAACACAGACATATAAGTGTAACATTTATTTATTGAGATTATCAATGCTGCTAAATTTGATTTAAGGGTTTCAGCATACATAAATTAAAATATTTTAAATTGTTTAATATTTAAATTTAAGATTTTAAGGAGCTGACAAGTTTACTCTGTAAAAGTTCAAAGAACAATCTTCATAGTTAGATTGTTTTGTTACCAAAGCTACACTCTGACGCTAAGAGTTTAATCTTTGAGTTTGAGCTCTGGTTATTCACAAATACAAATTACTAAACTGCAATTATAACTCATTGCTTTTTAGGTTGGCCAATTAAACTACTCCCCCTCTCCCAGATTTCACTAAAATCTAATACAGAAGCTGTTAGAGATGCTGATGCTTTTAACAGCAAGAGAGGCCCCCAAGTCAAATTTTGCTCCAGGCCTCATACAGCCTTGGACTTGCCCTGCATGATGAGTTAAATCCGCTGCACTGAGCGCAGAGATGCTCAACAAACGGGAGATTTAATTTAACGCTGCTAATGTGGCTTTAGTAGCTCTTTCATTTCGTGTCCGTTTAGTTTTCAAATACACAAAAACTGTTGTGTTTGCCCAACTTTAAGGGGCGAGTTTTTCTGATCTTCCTGCGGCCAGGCTCATTAACTCTGTCTGACTAAGTAGACAAAGCATCATGTAACAGGAAAAATAACACTAAAAATAATAATAAAATATAGAACCAGCGTGATGAGTGACTACGAGGAGAGCGCGAAAGCTCCTCACCGGGCTGAACCTGCATGATAAGTTTAGCGCTGGTTCGTTAATCACTGATGCACCGGCCAACCGGGATCACAAACATGAACTTTACAGGGAAGATAGAGCCACACACTGACCAGCGTGTGGAGATGTAAACGCCCCACATAATTATTTGTTCACAAAGATAAATCATTCTCACCACTTGCTCAACGGGCACCTCTGAAAGCGTGACTCCGTTATTCCTGCGATTCACATAGAGCTAAACTTTGTCAAGCAGCGGCAGCGCGGGCTTCAATGCGCAGAGGTGCCAGCTGTGTGACTGGTTCACTCTCCCAGCTTTAAATGCATAAACTACAAACTTATCTTTTAGGAATAAATTTGATATGCCAGTGAAACGCTCAGAGCAACAGAGATGCTTGCAGTCCAGCTTAAACTTAAAAAAAAAAGTATTATTATTTTTTGCATTATTAATTTTTCTAATAACAAGAAAAAGCAAAGCTTGGCCTGGCAAGGACTCCCAAATATCAGGATGGTTCTTAGAGTAATCTTAAGAGATATTCCTACCATGTTTGGAGTGATCTGGTCCAAATGAAAGCATGTCAGGACCACTCTGATCTAAAATCAGGAATATATAAATGTTCCATTGTCTTATCTTGATATTGCAGCGTGTGATGTTCCCCAAGGACAAACTATATCACAACTTGTTGAAGGTGAAATGTAACCAATCAGAAAGCAAGGAGAGGGAAACACAGATGGGAATTCTATCAATCATAAGGTTGGCTGTTTGTTAGTCTATAATGTTCAAAGGTCCTTAAGAATTTCTTTTTCTAGAGCTGGTTATAGAAAGTTTCCTATGTTCTCTATTTAAACTTTCTTTGTGATGTAGTGTGCATTCCCTCAAGCTCTGTTGAGTCCTTTTTAATTGAACTCCAATTTGTTTGCCTATAATGTCTCGTTCATTTGGAGAGTTGTGAATGCAGACCAAAACAGCAAACTTTGGTCCGCTTATAAAAGTACTGTAGATCTTGGGTTGGTTGAAGTGAGCTCTGGTATAGTTTGAATACATATATGAATCCAAAGAAGGAAGCGAACTACAGCATAGGGCATTTTGGGTAAACACAACCAAAACAAATGCATGTGTCAAGCTCAAGCTGGAGAAATGACCTGTAGCCTGTTGCCAAAGGTAAAAGAGCAATGCTGCAACATTTCTGTTTGCATTTCATGAAGATGAAAGTTGTGCTCGGTGTCTTATTCAGAGGTTTTTGTGTGGTGGTTCTCGGTGCAGCTCCACCACAGGTGAGGAAGAGGATTCTCAAATGGTTTAACTCGATGCAGTGTGAAAGTGAACCGCAGCAGCTAAAAATGGACTAAATGTTGCAATTTTGATCCCCAAATCTAAACTTAGTCTACCGAATTATCAGATGGAAAACATGCTAAAGAAAAGTTCTGTGGCTCTTCTTCCAAAACTCTCATTACAGCATTCTGATTTGTAGAGAGATTGAGTGCCTATAGATTCCTACCCTTACATGATATTCAATGGCATTTGCGATGCCGTTGGGAAAAAATAGGTGACAATTTTTAAATAAAACGCCCTTTTTTCTCCGCTCGTGGGCTTCCAAGAAAACAGGATAGCAACAGTTTCATACAAAAAGATATAACTATAATGGCTGCAGATTGGCAGCTGCTAATTCCCCAAAAGGATTGGGAAGAGGAGGAGTTGCAGATGGATGTGATAACCACCATCACCACAAAAGAACAGGAACTGAGTTATAAATACCGGCCTTCCCTCAGTTCAATCAATGACGGAGGAGGAAGTGTTTTACTGTAGCTTGGTTTTTATGGGCTGTCTGTTGGCAGCTCTTTCACTCCTTTTTGTAACTTGATGCTGCCATAAAATCTTGGCCTTATGCTAATGACACCTTTACACACAAAACCTGCAATGCTTGAATAAGCAAACAGTGAAAACTACAGCATCCTCTTTTCAACTCTGCTGCAAGGATCTAAAGGTCACAGAATGGTAGGATCGTTCGAGAAATGAGGAAACAATAGATTTATTATGACTGATCTTGTCTTAAGCATGTTACCAAACATGCCTAATTTCTTCTTCCCTCTTGCTCTTATCTGTCCTCCCATCACGTTGTGACCTTTAGCATTTTTGAAACGTCATTAGTTTCCAGTGTGAACATCTGCTGTTGTGAGACTGTCCAACTAGCTGAATATTACATTAAAATGACAAATGCAAGTTCATAGCACTTGGAATATATTAGTCAACAGTTATTGCGTTCCAAACAGTCCTTTACAATTTGAACATTGCACACTATAGTTGTGTTTCCTTTACAAGTGTGAGCAAAACTTTGTTATCCCACTAATGTCAAAAAAGAAATCACAATTGTGGTGTTTCCATTAAATAACAAATGCAATTAAAATCATGTGAATAAGTTTGTTCATGCCATAAGTCATTAAAACATTAAAAACCATGTCGAGCCATCATCCTCCTACCTTTTCCTGTAATCTTCTTTTGCTTGTATGCAAGTAGTAACATCCGCTTGTTGATAACTTGACTCGTGTGATGCAAAAAAGTATTCCATTACAGTCCTGTGAAATACACTAATTTTGTTACCACAGAAAAAAACACCTCATCCTCGCACAAAAGCTTTTTATTAAAAAATGTACTATTCCAATTAGCAAACTTATCATCATTCCAAGTTGCACAGTTTTAAGGTCAATGAACAGCCCTAGTAATTATTACAATCTAGTTTTTGTCCAAACTGGCCCTTTGAAATGTCTTTGGAATTTTAACACCTCAATGTTTCCAAATTGATCAGGTATATACTAAGGTTGGGCAATATTTAATATTCATCAATCCAACAAATGATGATGGGTGATATATTCATGCAGGAGGCTCAAACCATCCAGCAGATAACAATAGGCAATCACCAGGGGCCACATGCATAAAAGAGTGCACAGTTTTCACAGTAAAACTTGGTGTACGGAAAAATTTAAAAAAGTGCAGCGCACAAAAAAATTTGGATATATAAAGCCTTGCGCACGTAGCTGCGCACCTTTCCTTTATACATCCCAATTTGCGGGAAATAGAGCGCAGCTGCTGGTCTGTCCTGTCGCCACCCATAAATACATATGTAAATTAGTATAAATACCCGGAAGTCTGCAACCACGTTGTTTGTAGCAGTATAAGTATTTACAATATTAATAATTCTTTATTTTATTTAAAAGGTGCTTTCAGGGCACATAAAAAATTTGAAAAAATGTTTTCTTATAAAACAACCAGCAAAGGGCGCATTTGGATAAATTTATCCAATTGCCAACCTTAGTATATACTTTAGATTATGTTTTTACCAGTTGTAGCAATCTGCTGTTGTGAAACCGTTATTAATTATACAACAGCTTTAGTAGGAATTTGTCTCCCCTCTCTGCTGGCGGACTTATGGTTTTTCCTGCCTCTAGCCAAAACTTCTTTAACTGTCGTCTAGGCTCTGAACAAGTCAAACAGAAATAAATGATGATAAATGATAGAAATAAGATAAATCAACAGTGAAACAGTGGACGGAAGGAGCATGCATCTGTGCCATTAAAGAATGTAATATTTCCAGAGGGTTTTTTTGTACCATCAGGTTTTTGCTCAGCTTAACCTCATTACAAACCAGTCTGGGTAGAGAGGCCAAATATGGAGTGACTGGCATTGTTCTGTGATTGGCATGCCGATTAAAACCAAAGGCTGTGTTAATAAACGCCGTGGCCTGGTTAGTCTGTGGAAGCGTCTTTGACCACTGGCTCGTCTTATGTTACAGGTCACTGACTACTTTGTGAATGTCTGCCCCTCAGACACTCCTTCCAAAGATCTAACCTTTTCAACCTGAACCAGTGAAGCCAGGCCACAATGCTGCTCTGACTTGTTCTCATTTCATGCCCTCATACTGCTGTCTCTTTGGCTTTTCTAAGTAAAAGTATTTTCTCATTAAAGGTTTCCTTGAAAAAAAAAAACTAAAAACATCTTGTGAAAAGGTTAGGGGCCTCAAGTATAAAAGAGTGTGCAGTTTTCACATTAAAACTTGGTGTACAGACAAATTTAGAAAAATGCGGCGCACAAAAAAATTCAGATGTATAAAGCCGTGCACACGCACATAGCTGTGCACCTTTCCTTTATACATCCCAATTTGTGGGAAATAGAACGCAGCTGCTGATCCACTCTGTTGCCACCCATAAATACATAGGTAAATGAATATAAATACCCAGAAGTCTGCCACCACATGAAGCAATAACTATGACAACGGTCCTTGTTTGTAGCAGTATAAGTATTTTTAATAGTATTTATTAGGCCTGTCACGATAAACGATAAATCGATTAATCGTACGATAAATTAAAACTATCCACGTCATTTTAATTATCGGCATTATCGTCTCTTCCGGCCTTTTTCTCTTTCTGTTAATGACACTGAATGAAAAAAAGGCTCAACTCCGGTGCTCTCCACGGACACCCCCTTCCTCATTTCCTCAGTGTAAAGCCCAGCGCACACTACACGATCTTAGAGCTGTCGGCCGATTGTCGGCCCATTTTCAAAACCTGACAGACCACACATTAGCTGACAGAAATCCTAGGTATAACGGTTCGATCGGATTCGTTCCTGCCGTGTGGTGTCCAACAATGGGCACAAAATAATGGCTACAAGTCCAGTTAACTAATTTTAAAACCAGGCATTAATCAATGCTTTGCTACCTGCAATGCATGTGGCTAGTGTCAGCATAAAGTCCTGACTGAATGAAAATCATTATAACCTATTTACGTCACGTTAACGAAGAACAGCTGAAAAGTTACCGCGTTTACCAACTGCGGTAGCAATTTCGCTCCAACTTGTCCTCTTGTCATTTCTATATTCTTTGCATGTTGAATAAACATTAATGTTGTTTCCACATATCATCTCCAATGTCCGCTGGACTTCGGGTTGCGCTGTGTCAGCTGTTTGGGATTCCCCGACGTAATTTCCCTTCAGAAAACACTGAGGAGAATCCACGCTTTCTGATTGGCTACCTGTCACATTCAACAGGTGGAGTTAAAGCTCCCAGTGGGGAAAACCCCTGATTTAGATCAGAGCGGGAACGACGATCTACCGTAACAAACCACACAATCTTAGAAAGACCAACGTTTTAAGATTGTTGTAAGGGGAAAAATAGGAGCAAAAAATCATGTAGTGTGAACTATTGCATCATGTAGTCGATGTGCCCATCTTCTCTATTTAAATCTAATTATTACTGAAGGGCAATATAGTATACAGACTTCATAATCTGCACACTTTTGATTGAATGCAGTATTTATTTCCACTTTTACTTTATGTTTAGTTTTTTTTTCAAGTGCGTTTTTTGTTAATGGAGACCATTTTAGTTTTATTTTTGTTTGTTTTGTTTATCAGTTCCAGTGTTTAGTGTTCTTTTGAAAATAAAGTGTATCTATCTTTGGCAAGAAATCGCATGCATTATTATGTCATTTCCATTAAATCAGTGTAAAAAGGTCTTCAAACAATATTATCGTTTATCGCAATAATTTTTGAGACAATTAATCGCTCAGCAAAATTTGCTATCGTGACAGGCCTAGTATTTATAGAGGACGCCTTTGACTACTGGATTCGCCTCAACAAAGCTGCAGATATGGCTGAAGAAGGTTTAAAGCATCAGGGGAAACAAACTGACAATATGAGCAGTGAAATTGCTAAAATGTTTATAAAACACTGCCCTGATGCAGAACTGGCTTCAGTATTTAAGTACAAGCAAATACATGAATGGACCTCAAAAGACATTCAGGACAGGCTAGATGAGCACCAGAGAGAGCGTGTGTCCAGGATCAAAACACCAATCCACAAACCATCTGCAGCCCCACTGTTCTGCTATGACACACACGTTGAATCCCAAATCCCTGGTGGTGCACAAAGATCAAATAATGTTTTGTCCTCTTACAAGGAGGCTTGTAAGAATTTGGTGGAGCCTGCCTCTGAGGCTCCACCAAATTCATGTTCTCCTGTGATGGTACAGAACCAGCAGCTGGCCACTACATTAGATTCCCCTTCTTCACAGTCTTACATTCCTGCCCTGTAATCTGCAAAGCAGCACAGCCAGTTCTCACAAGTGCAGTGCCAACCTTTCGCTTCAGTCCCACAAAGTCAGCCGCTCAGTCTGCCACAAGAAGGTGCCATGCTTGGAGAGATGATGTCTATGCTCAGGCAGATACTTGATAAAGTTCATGTTGGTGGCCAGGTATCATCTGCTCGCCACAAGCGTACATGGGGTAGAGCCAGACCTGTTATAAACTGTCGCATATGCAATGATGACAAGCAAACCACAGAAGCCCACTGCCGTTCAGACCACCTTTGTTTCACATGCTTCAGCCCTGACCACACGAGGCGCTCTTGTCCAAACAGAGCTGTCCCAACAGAAAATGTGCAGGGAAACTAAGTGACCTGTGCCTGGAGGGAGGCCGCATGGGTCAAAGTGATTCCTCCCACATACTTGATACTGCTGAACTGTACCAAGATATTTAAAGACCGAGCCTGAGAATATTATTATGCAAGACACACAAAAAGTCAAAAAAAGTGACAGTTTATTTTACACAAATGTCAAACTTAATGACAAATTAATTCTTGGTGCCATGCTAGATAGCGGCTCGATGGCATGCTCGTTAAGCGACGTAGCCTTACAGTCACTGATTAATGCTGGTGTTGTAATCTCTCACCAGGAGGCTACCAACATTGCATTTGTGGGATATGGTGGTTCTAGAGTAAGACCGACCTCAATAGTGGATCTGAATATGGAGATCTATGGATGTTAGTTGTCGGTCCCCACCTTTGTAGTGAAAAACCAACAGACTGATCTGCTTCTGGGCTCCAATGTCATCAGGCGACTATTGCACCTATTAAAGAAAGACTCCTCCTACTGGGCAGCAGTTTCCACACCTCACAAAGGTCTCCCAGAACTTGAGGAGTTCCTCTCTCTTCTTGCTGGCCTGGACCGTTGGTCTGATGAGAATGTCCCAGACAAAGTTGGCACGGTGAGATGTAACACAGCTGTTACTCTGGAGGCAGGCACTGAGTATCTTGTATGGGGCAAACTTCCCAAGGGCACAAAGTTATCACCTGGTTTGACTGTGATGTCTGAGCCCACGTCAGCACATTCCGCTCCCCGTGGCATTTTGGTGGCGAGAGCTGTGATACCACTCTAGGGAGATTCACTCTCAAGATTTTAAATGCTTCCAGTGGTCCTGTCACCATACGTAAGAATGCTAGACTGGCCGATATATACACCTGTCTTGCTATGGAAGACCTACTGTAGATATACAAGATGTAACATGCTCATATCAGGCCACCTCTGTCAAATGCACTGAAGTTGATTCTGCAATAGAAAACAATGACAATATACAGGAAAGACTGAGAAGTGCTGGTCTGGGGGATCTGGACCTACAGTCTTGTGATGTGTCAGATGATTGGCGGAGAAAGCTAGCAGATCTAGTGATCATTTACGAGGATGTCTTCTCCCTCCATCACTTAGACTGTGGAGAGGCAAAAGAATTTGTACACATGATCCTGCTCACTGATGAGAGACCCTTTCGGCTGCCCTATCGCCGCGTGCCTCCTGCTGAGTACCAGAAACTCCGTCAAGTCCTGAATGAGATGGAGGAGAAAGAAATTATACGAAAATCAAGTGAATTTGCCTCAACTCTTGTCCTCGTTTGGAAAAAGAACGGTGATTTAAGGATCTGCACAGACTTCAGATGGCTCAACAGATGGACCCTGAAGGATGCTCATCCCCTACCACATCAGGCTGATTGCTTGACTGCCTTGGGAGGAAACATGTTTTTTAGCACAATGGACCTCACGTCTGGCTTTTACAACATGCTACTCCATGAAGATGACCGTAAATACTCCGCCTTTACAACACCCATGGAGTTGTATGAATACAACAGACTTCCCCAAGGCCTGTGCAACAGCCCAGCCAGCTTTATGAGGATGATGACCTCAATATTCGGTGACCAGAACTTTCTCAGCCTGCTATGTTACCTCGATGATTTGCTGGTGTTTGGACCATCTGAGGAGGTGGCTCTCGAGAGGTTAGAGATGGTGTTCGGTCGTCTCCGTTACCATAACCTCAAACTGGCTCCAAAGAAATGTTTGCTGCTGAGAAGATCTGTGAAGTTTCTTGGTCACATAATTGACAAATCTGGTGTTTCTACACATCCTTCTAAAGTTGAGTCCATCAGCAACATGCTCACTACAGATCTCATGGAGCCAGATGGTATCACTCCATCCCATTCACGCATCCGATCATTTCTCGACATGGTCAACTACTACCGACATTTCATCCCAAACTATTCTGCGATTGCCAGACCACTGTTTGACCTACTGCTGGTGCAAAACAGAAACACAAACCAAAGATACCCACCAAGCGAAAACTCCAGTTCCGCAAACTGACTCCAGCTGATTGGACAGACGAGCATCTCTCTGCATTTATGGAGCTTAAAGCAGCTTTGGTTAACTCAGTAATTCTGGCCCACCCAGACTTTAACCGCCCATTTGTCCTGTCTACCGTTGCATCTCTAGACGGTTTGGGTGCAGTCCTCTCACAAGTTCAGGAGGGCGAAGGTGTGGCTCGTCCAATAGCATTCGCTAGCAAGTCTCTCACACGCGCTCAAAAGAAATATCCAGCCCACCGTCTCGAGTTTTTAGCACTGAAATGGTGTGACAAATTTAGCCACTGGCTGAAAGGACATATATTTACAGTGTGGACAGACAACAACCCACTCACCCACATTCTCACAAAGCCATGCCTGGACCCCTGTGAACAGTGATGGGTGGCAAAGCTGGCTTCTTATGTCTTTGATATTAAATATATCCCTGGCTCTAAAAATGTGGTGGCAGATGCCTTAAGTCGCCATCCCTTTGTCAAATCTGCCGTGGGAAGGAGGCTGTTGCAGAGCGCATACAGCCAGCTACTTAATGAGGCCCTCCCTGTTTCACCTGGTTCAGTACAAGAGGCTTTCAGACAGTCAAATGCCAAAGACCAGGACTCCAACATGTTGCACTTACCTGACAGCACAAAGTTTCAGTCCTTCACAAAAGATGATGTTCATGCTCTTCTTGAGACACACAGTGCATGGGAGTCTGCTGCTAGAGTACGAGCTGTTGACACCCTTGAACATCTGCCCCAACTGATCCTCCCATCTCAAGAAGATCAACCTGTGTTTTCAGAAACTGCATTGAGAGAAAAACAGCATAACGATCCTGTGTTATCAAGAGTGTTATACTATGTTGATCGTGGCCGTCATCCGTCAAGAAGAGAAAGATCGAATGAACAAACAATGGTCATTAAATACCTCAAATATCCTCTATAGACTGTCTAAAGACCAAGTTACCCATAAGAGACGCCACCAGTTCATGGTCCCCGATTCTCTCAAGTGTGATGTTCTCAAAGGGATACACGACAATGCTGGTCATCAAGGGCAGTTCAGAAGTTTGGCTATTGCTCATCAGAGGTTCTTCTGGCCCCATATTGACCGTGATGTCAAAGAGTATGTTCGCCATCGGGGACTTTGCGATGTGCCATTGCAAAGTCCCCCGATCCAGATGGTCGAGCACCTCTTGAGAGTATAAAAACATCTGCACCACTGGAGATTGTGTGTATATCGGAGACATCGGAGGATTCTAACAATAAGTCTATTGATGTGCTGGTTGTAACTGATCATTTTACACGGCTCGCTCAGGCCTTTCCTTGCCGTGACCAATCTGCAAAACAAGTGGCGAGGCAGCTTTGGGACAAGTACTTTTGCATCTATGGTTTTCCTGAGAGAATCCATTCTGACCAAGGCCCATCCTTTGAAAGTCAGCTCATAAAAGCGAACTGTTGAAAGTTGCTGGTGTGAGAAATTCCCATACGACCCCCTATCATCCAATGGGTAACGGCAGTGTGGAACGCTTCAACAGAACACTGGGAAACATGATAAGAGCACTTGCACCAGATGCAAAACAGAATTGGCCAAAACAACTTCAGACATTGACCTTCGTGTACAACTGCACAGTCAAGGAAACCACAGGCTATGCTCCCCCTTTTTTAAAATTTTTTATTATTTTTTTAATTTTATTTTATATATTTATTGTTTTCAACAAATTAACAAAACTGCAGGACAGTTATCAAAATACAATGATATCCGGATCATCGATCAGACCGCGATGACCAGTTGGCATTGGTTGACGCTGGCATTGGGATCTTCTATATTGTCATCATCAGTGAGTGAGTCCAAACAGGATTGCAGTTACAAATAAATTCCAGAATACGACTGTCCAACTGTCATTTATGTAACCAGAAAATAAACAACAAAAACAGCGATACCCCAACCCAACCCACCCCAGGTTATTAAGGATAGAAGATAGAACAGCAAATAGATAGATGGCAGGAAATAGAAAGAAAGAAAACAAAAAAGGGGGAAGGTTAATATGTACAACTAAAACAAGTAAGATAACTAAATAAAATATTCAGCTCCTCCGCATACTGCTGGAAATGAGTGCATCAGGGTGTATTAAGTCACATGTGTACCAACCGAGAGGCCAACCTGCCGCCTTTCTGACAGGCAGGGAGGCAGCAGGGCCACAGAGCAGACACTAGTCTGTCACTACCAGTCCAGTGGTATTACTCAAAAGTTCAAGGAATGGCCCCCACGTCCCAACATATACAGGTACATTATTATTGAGAGTGTAGCGTATTTTTTCAAGATGTAAACAAGAAGCCATGTTATTCAGCCAACATTTAAAGGAGGGAGGTGAGGCAGACTTCCACTCTGTAAGAATGACATGTTTAGCCACGACCATCCCAAAGGCGAGAGCCTCTCGAACAGGCAGGGGCAGAGCAGGAGTCAGATACACCAAACAGAGCAACAAGACAGTCCGAAGGTATCAGTTGTTTGTACGCCGTTTGGTAGAGACAAAATATGTCAGACCAAAAGGTTGTTAAATAATGGCAGTGCCAGAATTGATGTCCAAGGGTAGCCTTAGGGTGTCCACATTTGTCACATGTACTTGAATGACTTGGGAATATTTTACTCAACCTTGCTTTAGAGTAGTGCAGGCAATGCACCACTTTAAACTGGATTAGTTGCAATCTGGCATTAATGGAGCAGTTTTTTATTCCCAACAGCACACGGTCCCAAAGTGCAGTGGAAATTGTAACTCCCAAATCATTTGACCAGGCATCTCTGATATGAGTAGACGATGTTGACATAGAGAAAACATTGACAAACAGTGAGATTAGATGTCTGGAAGTGGGAGGTTTTATAAAAAGATCATAAAAAAAAACCAAGAACCCCAGAACCCGACAATAACGGACTGAATGTTATGTTTTTAACGTAATCTTTGCTCATCTTGCAGGGCGTAGGCGATTGCCACAGTAACAGTTGTGCTTAAACTACAAAGAGAGAGAGAGAGTAAAAAGGTACTAGTGGTTTTGAGTTGATCACCTGTTTGGGTTATTTTACCTTTGTTTACCTTTGCTGTGGCACATTACAGCCGCTGTAGTTTCTAAACTACAGCGGACTAATTACTTCGTTTGTTTGTGAGTATACGTCATTCACAACAAACAGAACAAATATATTTCATAAAATTTTAACAAACAAATGGCTTTTACCGCGATAATTATGTGAAATTAAATTAATTATATCCCAACTTCAGAAGATTTGAATTTACCTTTACAGAGCTCTTTGGTTCCTCCTATCAGTCTGTAGCTTCTCATATTGAGGTCATCAAACCAAATTTCAGATCTACCATAACTGACTGACACCTGCTGGCCTCAGGTTTGCAACCAGCTTGTGGCTGAGAAACCAGTAACCTCCTCCCAGTGACAGAGTCTCACTGAGGAAGAAACTGCATTAGGTTTCATATCACTTTAATATTTCTGCTATAACTGATGTATATTCGCATATAAAATAAGTCAATAGAGTTTAATTTACAATTTTTGTGTCTTCGTGTCATGAGGTAGATCTCAGCCGGCTGGTGAGAGAAAAAGTAGATCTTGGTCTCAAAAAGTTTGGGTACCCCTGATGTAGAGGGGGTGTGGATCTGCCGTTTTCCTCATCGAGCGAAAGCATTTTGCTGTGACGTGCACAATGTTGGAGGCATCGCGTGGCTCAAACACCTTGATCTCATCCAAAAAAGATGACATGAACTTATTAGTTCGTCTGTCCATTGTAGTAGCTGATATATTGTGAAAATCCGGTAGAAATGATGCACTAATCGAGTCATGTTTACATAGAAACAACGCCCCACGAGGCTTTGTTTGTGAGACTTGCGATCACGTGGGTCAGTTGTGGGCGGAGCTTGATAAGGTCCTTTGTGTTCTGCGTCCTGATTGGCTAAACGGTCTCCGTGCTTCTTCTCTGCCTGTGTGCCAATAATGTTACGGTATTTAAATATACAGCTTGGCAAGTATTTTTGCCCAGAAGAAAAAATAGCGACAACTACCGATAACTATGTTCTTCTCTTGAAAAAACACACAAGCACCACAGGCTTCAGAAGAAAAAGACACTAGCAAGCGGAGTGAGACATCGTCACAGTCAGAGGAACAGTGAAATACGCAAGTCACAATTTGTCCTACTGTACTTCGTATTGATGATTACAATGATTATTTTACTGTAGTTATTTGTAAGAAAGTGTTCTATTTGTTTAAAAAATGCTTGGGCCTGAAAACAGTTTTTGTTCTTTGGTTTCAATGTAGAGTATTTAATTATGCTGTATAGTAATTGTAAAAAATAAAGGTAACTACTTCACGGATTTCGCCTATCACGGATTCTTTTCGGAACGCAACCCCCTCGAAAAACAAGGGTTCACTGTATACCACAGTGGTTCTCAAATGGGGGTACGTGTACCCCTGGGGGTACTTGGAGGTACTGCAGGGGGTACGTGAAGCTTTTCAAAATATCTTTAAAAAATCAGTAGGCTCCTCATAATAAGTCTTGGGAAAAATTATTTTGTAAAAAGTTCGATAAAATATAAATGTGTGTTCATGCACTGAATTTTATATTCAGTATTTAGTTTCAATATCCTTTAAAATAAAACGGTTTGACTGGTTTTATACCTTCCTGGTGGTCACCGTCTTCTGTTTTTCTTTTTTGTTTAACCATGCAATGTTTGCAATATGGATGTATTTGTCAGGTTCACTGATATAAGTTGTTTGGCTTTAATAAATCAGACAGTGATTTTACAGCACTGTACCTGTTTTTAATTCCAAAAATGTTTTGCCCGTGTCAGGGGGTACTTGACTAAAAATATATTTTTAAGGGGGTACATCACTGAAAAAAGTTTGAGAACCACTGGTATACCAAATGTCATATGGACAAATTTGCAAGGTAGTCCATTTTTGTTTATCATGCTTCATTAGCATGCATACCCAAAGCAAATAGCCTAACCCTAACTTATATATTACCTACTTTGCCAAATACCAGCTGATTTTTTTTTTTTTTTTTGGTTTGGTTGCTAGGTTAATGGGCAGTGGCCTCCAATTGGGTCTGAATTGGAAGGTTTTTGAAATGACACATTTTAAAGACACCAAAAAAACATTAACATAGTGCCAGTGCTGGATGTTTTCTTCTAGCACTTGAATTGTTTCTAGAAGCAGTAGAGACCCAAATGGGATACCCAAATAATTTAAATGGGATCCAAAGGTGGAACCTGCCTTCACCGTTTCTCCCAAGAAAAAATCTCAGAGGTCCACAGAAGCAAGTTTAATTGGTGCTTTTTTTGCAGAGTCTATAGGGAAGGACTCTGACAAACACACTCCTCTAGGGGGAAACACCTGAGCTCTGTCAGAGTTTGTTTGTCTTTTAAGTCCCAGAGGTGTACAACGGGGAAGCCTTGACCTTGTCATCAGCTTTAAAGGATCTGCTTCTAATTTAAGACATTGCTTTTTTCTGTTTCTACTTCAGGACAAGCTGTGGAAAAGGGATTTAATGAGATCTCATGAGAAAAGAGTGCCAGATTAAATGGCTTTGTCAAATGACAAAGCCATTTAATCTGGCAATCTTAATCTGTAAATACATAATATATGAAAGCAAAGCAACAGTGACATATCAAAAATGTTCTGATGTTAAGTTTAGAAGAAGTTTTGATTTATTAAAGTATATAGGCTCATTGAGATATAATATGCAATGGAAGTTTTTAAAACAGAACCGTAAATTTTTACAGCTAAACTCAAAAACTGTAATTTCTGGGTTTAGTGAGGAACAGATGTAGCTCTGTGGCTATCTTGTGTGATAACAAGAAAACCAAACAACTGGACAACAAGAAAAAAGTTTCTATAAGTCTAGTATACAAAGATATAACCAGTGGTGCACCAATTCCAGTTTTCTGGCCAATCACAAATCACCGATCTTTAAAAAGCCCGACCTGCCGGTTCTGATTTTGAGCGATACAGATTTTTTTGTCTGAAATGTTGATAAATATATTGAAAAAGTCACAACATTTGGCAACAGTGAAGTCCCTATTGTTAATTCCGAACATGCAGATGTGACCTGGTGGCAAAAGCCTTCAATTATTACACCATTACAGACACAATATCAGAGATATTTGTATATTTTTGGCTAGAAATAGCAACTGCAAAATACTTAAAATCCTGGGGCCTTTTCAGAACATCTATATGCATATTAAAATTAAATTGCACACAGCTGGACTGAGCATTGCACTGAAAAAGTTTAGTGCTTGTAAACATTCTTAGCTTTTGAACATGTAGTGATTAACCTCTAATTTTTGAACATCTCTTGAACTGAACTATAGTACTGTAGCCAGAAATAAAGAATTGTACCGTAACAGTACAGTTCTTCATTTCTGGTTACAGACTAAGTGGGCACGTGGAGATTCTTGTTCCGAAAAAGCAGCTGATCCACATGCTCAGGCTTCAATGCACTTCTCTGGGCTGTGACTATGTCACCTGCTGTGGAAAAGATCCTTTCAACAGGTACACTACTGCCTGGGATGCAAAGGTACCTTTTAGCTTGGCATGACAACAAAGGGTATTCCCCCTCGTGCTCTCTCCACCAGTTGAGTGGATTTGTGGAGAGTGGCAGTGGTTGTACCTCTTTGTAACGCACCACCAATGCCTTGGTATCTGTGGTTCTGGACACTGCTACTGGAGTTGTATATGCGCTTCCAAAAAGATCAGCCAGAGCACAAGAGTCCCTTGCTTTCTTTGGTGATGGTCCAGAAGGGTCATCAACCGGCTCTCCCTGCTGTTCAATTGCCTCACGGTCTTCATCCATCAGCCCACTCTGTTGCTGCAAAAAAATAAGAAAATAATTGCATTGGTAAGAAGAACTTTATCATTTCGAATAGCTCATTTAACATGCATTGTAGGGCTAAATCATTAAAATAAAAAGTATATTAATTTGCCAGTGTTCAAATAATTGCAGACCGATAGCATTCCATAAAACAACAAAACAAAACTATTCGGTGTGTGTGTGACAGAATGCATTTTTTATTTATACTTTAGTACTTACTGAGCTTTTAACAGTGGCCAATTCTTTAGTGAGAGCTATAAGATGCGTGAACACTTCTTCTCGCTCATCATCATCTGACAGAAAAGGTAGGGCCTTAAACCTTGGGTCCAGGGCAGCAGCAATGGAGAGCTCATCCTTCAGACCCAGGTACCTTAAAAAAATTTTAAGTGACTTTGTGTACACCATAATCATTGTTTTTATAAATATTAATGACAAATTATTTCATTGTGTTGCAAAAAAGTTATATATATATATTAATACCTTTTTTGGAGATCCCTGCACATAGCAATCTTCATTTCCTTCACCACTGCAGAGTCACTGGATGATGGTTGCATCTCCTCTAGAAGTCTTTCTTTTAGAGGTGCAATGACAGACAGAGTTGGGGTGCTTTCCTGAGACATCACCAAGGTGGCTTTCTTTAATGGCTTCAGAGCCTGTGCAATATCCTCTGCTGCTGTAATGTCTGTCTCTGTAAGGGAGCATAGATCTTTTTCCTGCTTTCGCACTTTAGGTGCAAGTAATGCAGCAGAGACAGCTGGTTGTTGTTCCAAAAATATCTCCAGCATATCTAAAGCGCTATTCCATCTCGTAGAGACATCAGTCACTAACTTGTGTTGTGGGAGGTCCAACAACTTTTGATTCTTCTTGAGTGCATGACAGGCCAAAGTGCTTCGATGAAAAAAAGCAGAGATGCGCCTCACTCTGCCCAGAAGCCGTGTGACTGCAGGGGTTTTAAGAGCAGCCTGCGAAGCCAAGCTGAGCACATGGGCAAAGCAGCCAACATGCAATAGATCAGTGAGACCGACAGCAGCTAGCATGTTAGCCGCGTTGTCTGTAACAACAGCAGGCACTTTTCCGGTTATGCCCCATTCGTTTATTGCCTCTGTCAACAAGTTTGCTATATTGCTACCTGTATGACTTCCATGAAGGGGCCTGGTCTGAAGCACATTTGACACCAATTCCCACTCGTTCGATATGAAATGAGAAGTGATGGTTACATAGGGGTCGGTCGCTCTCGAGGTCCAGCCATCACACGTCAGAGCAACTCTTTCGGCCTACTTTAATGACTCCAAAACGGCTGTCTTCACCTCTGTATACAGTGACGGGACAGCGACTTCTGTCATGTATTGACGTGTTGGTATTGCGTAGCGTGGTTTGAGTATCTTTAGCATATTCTTAAAACCCTTGTTTTCAACAACACTGTACGGTCGTAGGTCCTTGCAAATAAACACGGCTACAGACTTTGTGATTTTTTTGTGCATGGGCAGAGTTTGGCGGAAGTTTAGAGATGAATGATTTGTCGATTTGTGTCTGTTTGGAGTCAACAGATTGTGCTTCGGGTTTTTGTAGCGCATCTGCGTGGTATCTGGTTAAGTGGTTGCGCGGGTTTGTCGTGTTACTGCAGTACTTTAATTCTCTCTGGCACAGCTTACATACCACCTTGCTTTTGTCGACTTCTTGAGTTCCAGATTTAGACAGGAAAGCAAATGAGCCCAAACATCTGACTTAAAAGTTGACGGAGTTAGCTTTCTACAGCTGCTCGCCATGACTGTTATGCGCTCAGGTGCTCAGCACAGTAACCAAACTCGCAGCGCCCCAACGTGTCAGGAGGTGAATCGATTCTGAGGAGCCCCCTAATCGATTATGAATTTTGCGTGAAATTATTGCGATGCATCGATTCTTCAATTATTTTACCCACCCCTATAAATGACCCACATCACCAGCCAAAACAAAATATCTTTTTCATTCAATCATAGTATTCCTAGCAAATATGGAACTTGCTTGGATAAATAACAGCCAGTCACAAACAGCAAATTGTCAAAGGATAATTTTACTAAGCTCTAAATGGTCTTGGGACATCAGTTACTAGTCATTTCTGAACCATATAAACTCCCTCAGACCATGAGAGATCTGTTTACTCAGTGTTCCCACACTGAAAATAAATGTTTCTTTGAACCAACTTAAATGTCTAATCTGTTACAACTAATTTAATCAGATCATTTATATTATGTCTTAGCCTTTTATCAACTTTAAAGTTTGCAGTGTGGACACTTTGCTAGCTGTGTGAACCTGACACCCCATCCACGTCAAAAAAATCCAGCAAATAGTCTGAGTGGTTAGTGCAGGTTTGTGCCATTAAAATTTTCGTTTGTGCAGCTTTGGCTTTCTGAGATATTAAAACTTATAATTTTGGCCGATGACGTCACCATCCCCCCATATTGCTCCAAAACAAACCAAAGTGGGCTATTTCGTTATTGCTCTGTTTGTGCAGGTTTGTGCCATTAAAATTTTCGGATGTGCGGATTTCGTTTTCGAGATATTAAATGTTATAATTTTCCGATGATGTCACCAGCCCCCCATCTTGCTCCAAAATAAACCAAAGTGGGTTACTTCGTTAGTGCTCCGTTTGTGCAGGTTTGTGCCGTTAAATATAGCATTTTTTTTTCAAAATTTTGCATTTTTCTATTATAGCTTCTGGGTCATGTGACACATTTACACTAAATGCAGTTAAAACACGCATTTACAACTAAATGCAGTTGTGAAATTGTTACCCTAACTCCAAGGCAGGCAAGTACTGGCAGGAAAACAAACAAAGAGTTAATCTTAAGCAGACACAATTAACTTTAAGTTGATATAAATACATATGTTAACTACCGTAAATGTGCGCGCTAACAAATAGAACAAATGTATCCCAATCAATTAATAAATGTTTTATTGAAACTAAAGTGTTGTGCCTGTATGAAAAAATTAATTGTGCATAAAAGAAATGACCGACTTTAGACTTTACCCATGTGGCCATGGGTTTGGCCATCACACTCTAAAGGCACACCTGGTTTTATTCCATACTAGTACTTTTTTCTTAAATCGCTTCCCCATTTTAGATCTTTTTACATTTGTTACATAATTTTAAGTTATACCATTGGTTTTTAATAGCTTACATGTCTCATTGACAAGGAATAAAATGTTTAAATGGAATAAAACCAGGTGTGCCTAATCTTTACAGTCTAGTAGAACAATTTCACACTGATTTAGTGTAAATGGGTCACCTGACCCACAAGCTACAGAAAAAAAATACAAAATTTTACAAACAAAATGCTATTTTTAATGGCACAAACCTACACAAATGGAGCACTTTGGAGGAAGATGGGGGGCTGGTGACGTCATCGACCAAAATTATAACATTTAATATCTCGAAAACGGAACCCGCACAAACGAAAATTTTGATGGCACAAACCTGCACAAATGGAGCAATAACGAAGTACAGTAGCCCACTTTGGTTTGTTTTGGAGCAATATGGGGGGATGGTGAACTCTGGATGACCTAAAAAAATAATTTTTAGTATCTCAGAAACCAAAGCTGCACAAACGAAAATTTTAACGGCACAAACCTGCACAAACGGAGCACTAACCACTCAGACTATTTGCTGGATTTTCTGACGTGGGTGGGGTGTCAGCTTCACTCAGCTGATAAAGCTAGCTTTCCAGTTCTACATTCAAAATGTCTATGATTTGAACTGTAGTTGGGGACTGGAGCCTTAATCTAAGACAACAGAGTCTGACGCAAGCATTTATTGGCAATATTTTTCTTCTGACCTGAAATGAAAACCTCATTTCTTATTATGTTGGCTTTCTTATTTTAAACGGTAGTCTCTAACAAACCTTTCTCTATCTTTTCAGTATGCAAGGATCCTCCATACAAAGTGGAGGAGTCTGGATATGCTGGATTCATCTTACCTATTGAAGTTTACTTCAAAAACAAGGTAATTTTAATAAGATCAATTACGTGAAACTTATGTCATCATTTTGAAGCTTGGATTTCAATGGATGCTGACTTCCAAAATTTTCTGGATTTGTCTGTGCTTAAAGAATGTAAGTTGCAAAATATGTGAAGAATTTAGTTTATCTGTATCACTAGGGTAAATACGAAGGCCTACTTGCATCAATAACAAATTTTGTTGGACAATACATTTTCTCAGAAATTACTGCAATAAATGATAGTCATGTCATTGTGACACCATCTTTTACTAACATAATAATGGCATATTAATACAAGTACACCTGTCATGATTTGGGTGGTGAGGCAGAGGCAGCAGACCCAGGGTAAGATGAATAAGATGGTTTAATAATGAAAGTAGTCCAAAAATCCAAAAACATACAAAGTCCAGGCAGCACAAAGGAGCGGATGCAGAAGCTCACAGATAGTGACAACAGGTACTGGACAAACACGACGAGGACCCGACAAGGAACAAAGAACACAGGTGGGGTTAAATACACAGAGGGTAATCAAAGAGACAAGAAACACCTGGAAACAATCAAGAGGAGACAGGACAACACGGAGACTCAGAGAGACAGAAACTCAAAATAAACACAGCTGAGGAACAGATCCCGACAACACCTGCTCAAAGATAAATGTTCTTCAGAAAATATATATATTTTTTAACATTAGACCTGGAAAATATGTTAAATAACCCTAATAAACAAACAAAACAACTGAAACAACAATAATTAAAATGGAATATGAAGCCTCTGTAACAAAAATAGCATTTCAAAAAATATTAATCTTTCAGCTTTTTCAGGGTCCATTATTGAAAGAGGCAATATTTCAATAATTTATTGTTGATTGTGTATTTCTTTTTGACATTCAGTTTCTACCTCATATATCTTCCTTAGTGTGTATTAATTAACACATCATGTAATAAATCTGATCATAGATGCATACTTTGCAAATATTGAAAACAAATTCAAACCTGGAGTGTCTAACAGGTAGGGTTTATTTTTAAGCAACAAGGTTGTTGTGTGTTGCAGATTTCTGCCTAGCTCCCTCTTGAAAATGAGATCTAGATCTCAACAGGGTTTAGAATAGAATAGAATAGAATAGAATAGAATTACTTTATCCATCGCAGCAGGGAAATTATTTCGCAGTTACAGCAGCATAGAGACAAGACACACAACAACCACCACTGAGTAGCAATTGTAGACAAAATAAAAATAAAATATAACATGCTGTCAATATAAAAAGCAGCTTAGAGCAGTCCTTGCAAAGATTCAAAAAATGCAGATACAGTATGTATATGTAAATACCTGGTTATTTAAAAGAAAAAAATATTTAGCACCCTAATGAATATAGTTATTATTTGCATGCAGCTCCAATCAGAGTCAGCATTTACCATGGTGCTATATGTAATAGTTAGTGACAGGGAGAATAGGGGTGTGGGGCTCTGAATGGGGTTAAACCTTTTCAGATCCACTGGTCAGAACTTTGCTGCTGATTCCTGATCTCCAGATCTGGTAAAGCTTTTATCTGCCTATTCTGATTTGTCTTTAAGTACTATAATGTAGGAAGATATACACTGTCCCCATGAGGGATCAATGTGTATGAGAGAGTAGTTTTAACTATACTGTATATAAGATCAGCAAAGATGGACTCAGCTTTACCTGGGAGATGTGGAACATGCCCCTGAGGCTGGCCAGTTGACTGAGACAGACAGCAGTTGGGCTGATAACTGATTCAATGGTGTAGGGGCCGATGTATCTAGGAGCCAGCTTCTTGGAGAGGGATTGAAAGGGAATGTCACGAGAAGAAAGCCATATCTGCTGACCAGGGGAGTATCGAGGTGCTCGGATGCGCTTGCGGTTGGCGAAGCATTGGTTCTGTTCAGCTGTGCGTCGTAGGGCAGCCACAGCATCAGATCAGATGTGCCTGCAACAGCGGATGTGGTGACGGATGGAGGTGACTGAAATGTCTCTTTCATCTGCTGGAAAAAGTGGGGGTTGGTAGCCCAGTGTCACTTCGAACAGGGAGAGGCCGGTAGCTGTGGAGACATGCGAGTTGTGGGTGTATTCAACCCACGGGAGGAACTTACTCCAGTCTGACGGGTTGGTGGAGGTCAGACATCTGAGGATGGACTCCAGCTCCTGGTTCATGCACTCTGCTTGGCCGTTGGACTGGGGGTGGTGACCAGAAGTGAGTGAGAATTTAGCATTTAAAGCCCGACAGAACTGCTTCCACACCTGAGAAATAAAATCGGGACCGCGGTCAGACAGAACTTCAGTAGGGATGCCATGGAGGCGGAACACATGCTTAACCAGGACCTGGGCTGTCTGGAAGGCGGACAGGAGCTTTCTGAGTGGAAGAAGATGACATGCCTTAGAAAAGCAATCAATGACGGTGAGAATGACTGTCATACCTTGAGACTGTGGGAGGCCAGTGACGAAATCGAGGGGGATGTGTGACCAGGGTTTCTTAGGGATGTGAAGAGGCTGGAGGAGCCCTGCGGGAGGTTGGTGAGACGGCTTGCTATGGGCGCAGACGTGACAGGCGTTGACATATTCCTCAACATCCTTGTGTAGTGATGGCCACCAAAACCGGCGGAAGATGAGCAAAATGGTGAGGCTGACGGCAGGATGCGCCGGGCAGTGTGAAACCAGTGGATGAAACAAGCACGAACTTTGGAGGGGACATAAGTTCTGTCTGGTGGACCGTTACCAAGGTCAGGCTCTTCCTGAAGTGCTTGGTTGACCATGTCCACAATTTCCCAGTTCAGGTAACCTACAGTGCAACTGGGAAGTAGAATGGGAGCAGGTAGCTTCTCAGAACCGTCTGGAGAGTACTGGCGGGACAGGGCGTCGGCATTGGTGTTCTTAGAATCTGGGCGGTAGGAGATGGATAAGTTAAACCGGGAGAAAAACAGAGACCACCGAGACTGATGAGAGTTCAGACATTTAGCTGCTTGTACATAGGGGAGGTTCTTTATTCGGTCCAAACTAGTACTGGTTTCTCTGCGCCCTCCAGCCAGTGGTGCCATTCCTCTAAGGCAGTGTTTCCCAACCCTGGTCCTCAAGGCACACTGCCCTGCATGTTTTAGGTATTTCCTTGCTCCAGTCCAGCTGATTTCAATGGATGACTGATTAACAGGCATTTGTTGAACTGCAATCAGTTGAATCGGGCACATTAAAGCAGGGAAACCTCTAAAACATGTAGGACAGTGTGCCTTGAGGACCAGGGTTGGGAAACACTGCTCTAGGGCAAGCTTTATGGTGGGGAGTTCCCGGTCTCCGACGTCGTAATTTCTTTCTGCGGGTGATAACCTATGAGAAAAGAAGGGATATGGGTGGAGCTTAACATCGGTGCTGGACTGCTGGGAGAGGACAGTGCACCCCCCTGCGTCAGAGGCATCGACCTCTAAGATGAACTGTTTCTGATAATCAGGCTGTACTAGGACTGGGACCTTTGAGAACTTCATCTTAAGCTAGCTGAATACCTGTTCGGCCTCTGGAGTCCATGAGAAGGCTACTTTGGTTGACATCAGAGTGGTGAGGGGGGCAGCAATGAGGGTGTAGTTGCGGATAAACCTTCAATAGAAATTAGCGAAACCTAGGATCCTCTGCAGCTGCTTTCTAGAACCGGGGACAGGCTAGTCTACCACTGCTCTTATCCTTTCAGGGTCTGATCGAACCTGTCCACCTTCCATGATGTATCCTAGAAAGGACACTGAAGGCTTGTGAAATTCATACTTCTCCGCCTTAACAAAGAGACGATTCTCAAGGAGGCGCTGGAGAACAAGATGTACGTGTTTGTGGTGCTCCTCTGGGCTCCTAGAATAGATAAGTATGTCATCAAGGTAAACGAAGACAAATATGTTGAGAAAGTCACAGAGGACGTCTTTAATGAAGGCTTGAAACACTGCTGCTGAGTTACATAGTTCAAAAGGGGCAACCCGCCAGGGAGAGCAAGAGTTGGGCTTGGTTCGGGTGGCGATGGAGCAGTAGTAAGCCGGGGCTGCTGCGGGGCGGAGACCACTGTGGGGGTAGCTTGGAACAGGAGGGAGGAAGCCACGATCTGAGTGGAATCCTGAGTCGAAGCGTACCTAATAGGGCAGAACACAGAAGTAGGTGAGCTCTGAACTCAAAATGAAGATCTGAGACTCTGAGAGGCTGGAGTTACCACATTGGCAAACACTCTGGCATCGGAGAACTAGCAGCCAGCTCTTCTTATGTTCCACTGTTGGTGACAGAGGTTCCCAACAGTTACTGGATTTATTAACAGCTGGTAATATTAAGAGACAGTACCCAATGAAGCACATTCCAGTCTGGTTAAGAGCATTAATTATTATGAGAAAATATAGATTCATAATAATAAAAACAGTGATTGTTTTAGATTTCCTATATCTGCATGCCATCTTGTTGGTAAACTGTTCATCTGTCAGAAGGTTGACATCATTCTTGAAGAAATGTGACTTTTCACAGTGTTCTATATTACCCACTAGCCAGTGTTACTCAGAAAATAAAGGAAGTTACTTGAAAGACTTCAAATAGGAAATCTGATTTACTAAAACCTGCAACTGAAGAAAATAATGAAAATGAAAATCATTATCCAAGGTGATCTCACTGAATATACGCAAGAAGTGGCACATGTAGTGACATTTCTAGGCTGCTGCAACAGCAATATTAAGCTACTTTCTTTGTCTTTCTCCCTATATTGGTGGCTGGCACTTTTCTTAGGAAGAACCGAAGAAAGTTCGCTTTGATTATGACCTGTTCCTCCACCTCGAGGGTCATCCACCTGTCAATCATCTACGCTGTGAAAAGCTGACATTCAACAACCCAACAGAGGACTTTCGAAGGAAGCTGCTGAAGGCAGGAGGGGTGAGAGTATGATGGAGGCACTGTTTGTCTTATTCCACATATAAGAATTCACTTTTTTCAGATATTAATTATTATCGACAATTGTGATCAGTCCTACAGCTAAGAGTAACAAACCTAAAATTGTTGGAGACATACTAAAAAGGAGCCAAACTAAGAAAAAGTAGACAAAACAAACAAGAGTTTGGTTCCAGGTCACACTATCAGCACCTTAAGAATTTTTTTTTAAGTTTAAAAAAAACAACACCTAAGTGTGAATACAGCTGTCATCCATGCCTCTTTTTAGAGACAACTGAGGAAAAAGAAATAACAGGAATAACATGACTTTAAACTGCAGGAACATACAATAAATGTAAACGGTTCTGAAACCATAAATGTTTCAACCTCGCTTTACTTTGACATCTATAACTAAACTTAATGGATTCAGTGAGATATCAACCAGTAAGATTGATTCAAATTGGTCAATCTGATCAGTGTAAAATAAACAACTGCTGTTAGTGTTACAGATCTTCTATAAGTGTATTACAGAGAGTGTAATCTCTTCTGCCATCATCAACTGGCGTAGCAAATCTGAATATCGTATTTTCTGCACTATAAGGCGCACCTAAAAACCTTCAATTTTCTCAAAAGCTGAGAGTGCGCCTTATAATCTGGTGCGCCTTATATATGGACCGATATTGAGCCACAACAGGTCTCGCAACTACGGTAAGCAGCCCCCGACTTCATTTTCCCCCGTAGAAGAAGAAGCGCGTGGTGCACGCTGGATTTTGTGTAAAGACCCCAAAATGGCTCCTATTAAGAGACACGCTTACGACGCAGAGTTTAAGCTCAAGGCGATCAGTCACGCAGTAGAAGACGGGAGTAGAGCAGCAGCGAGAGAATTTAACATGAACGAATCAATGGTGCGGAAGTGGATATATATTGTGATTGCACTAACGTTTGATTTACCGTAACAGTATCAGACTGTTTTTACGTGTTTATTGAATCGAGGAAAAGTTCCCCTCCACTATATGTTATACCTTGCTGTTGTTAAAAGATAAACTGTGTCACGAAAATACCACATCACTTACTTTACCTCGGGGAAAATAATAAAACAGCTGTTTATTCATTCTGGGAATGAATGGAGTTTTCAGAACTCTGGTTTGTAATCTATTAATAAAGTTTGGCTGACCTATCTGACTATTTTGTTGACATTCCCTTTAGCGCAGTTCCATCTAAAGGATGCATAACGTAACCCCAGCCTCTACTGTAGCCTCTATTCTATGCGCCTTATAATGCTGTGAGCCTTATATATGAAAAACGTTTTAAAATAGGCCATTCATTGAAGGTGCGCCTTATAATGAGGTGCACCTTACAGTGCGGAAAATACTGTAATTTTCTAGAAAAACCTTGGTGCTTTGAACGTTGAATTTAAGTTATGATACTTCCCATATATTATATCAATTATTTCTAGCTATTGTAGGTTCTTGGGTTATAAACCAAACAAGTTTTAAAAAGAAAGCAATAAAGCAACTTAAAAAGTTATAATTTAAATAACACATAACTTGTATTGAGAGCCACTACAATAAATCAATGTTCAGGGTTTTCCCCAGAAAACATGCTAAGCCCGGTGGTCGGGGCTCCAAGGCTGCCTACCGGCGGTCCACTATGTTTTTGTATTAAAAGATATTAAGTAGACAGAAAAAGTAAAAATATTATTGGGTAATTACATGTTATGGGAAAACATTGCCAGTGAGATGCTATTTAAACCCACAACTAGTCTTAAAAACAACTAATCAAAGAATACAATTAAAATGAATACCAATTATTTGCACTTCTGTTTAATCCAAATTAAGTCAGTAGATCCATAAGGCCTAGCAGGCCTTTAAGGGACTCATAAATGCTAATATTTTAACACAGACCACAGATACATAAATGTAACATTTGTTTATTGGAATTATCAATTCTGCTGAATTAGATTTGATGGTTTCAGCATCCACAAATTAAAATATTTTAAATTGTTTAACATTTAAATGTAAGATTTTAAGGAGCTGGCAAGTTTACTCTGTAAAAGTTCAAAGAACAATATTCATAGTTAGATTGTTTTTTACCATAACAACAATATGATACTGTGAGTTTAATCTTTGAGTATGAACTCTGTTTGTTCACAAATACAAATTAGTTAACTGCATTATAACTGATTGTTTCTAGGTTGGCCACTTAAACTACTCCCTTCTCCCAGATTTCACTAAATCTAACACAGAGGCTGTTAGAGGTGCTGATGTTTTTAGCAACAATAGGAGCCCCTAAGCAAATTCTGCTCAAGGTCTCATACAGCCTAGGACCAGCCCTGCATGATGAGTTAAATCCGCTGCACTGCTCACAGAGATGCGCAAGTGCACCGGCACCGCGCTGAGGTAACTTCAGAGAAAAAGCAGCAGCAGGGCGGGAGGCAACACACAGAGGCACCAGCTGTGTTATTGGTCCGAGCGCTGCCAGCTTTAAATGCATAAAGTATAAACCTATAAATCATTTAGAAATAAATGTGCTCTGCAAGTCAAACTCTCAGACCAACAAAGATGCTTGGTTTTACGATAAAAAAAAAAATTATTTGCTTTTTTTATTCCCCAATTATAAATTTTTCTAAAATTAAAATCAAGCATCGCTTAGCCTGGCAGGGGGCCTAGTAAAGCATGGCTGCCAGGCTTATAATACGCTGGGGGAAACCCTGATGTTTATGAAGAATTTTATGAAGTGGGTTTACTCATTAAACTTTTTTTATTTAGAGCCTTACATTTTTGTAAAAGTGTTGTAGCATGGATTAGATCTGTGACACTGACCACAGGACTCCATGATTACAAACCAAACTCTTATCTAAACATATACATTTTAGTTTGTCTTTTGTGGGTCTTAAAAGTTCATTTAATGATGAAAACCACTCATTTGATGTGCATTGCCACTTATTCCTGCTGCAGATTGAACACATTAAAAATCTTCCATAGAGATATGGGCCTAATAAGGGACATTATTGTAATACTATTGCTATTAATGTGACTATTACAATACATACATAATACATTTTAGCTATGCAATTTCAACCACAATAATTACAAATTATTCAGTAAACTCTACACATTGGTTCTATCTCCACACTTTACGTTAAATTTCACTGTACATTTTATGGAATTTCCTCCTTTGCATATAAACTATGTGCACAATAATTACGCAAGTTGTAATTTTGAGGATTCATTTCATTGTTGAACAACTACAGCACTCTGTCAATCCAAAATGTTAATAAGCTCTCAAACCTGAATATTTAACAAAGTAAAGGTGAGATTTTGGCTTTCTTAGGACTGCATGTCCTAAGAAATGTGCATGAATATTGGGCAACTATTAGTGTGCAGAATTATTATGCGCACTAATTATTATGTACCTTTTACTCTTCATGTAAAAGTTACTATGTTAGGTAGAGTTTATATAAAAAGGCCATTGCTGTATTTAACTATGCTCTAAATGGATAACACTCACATTGTTTTATCTTTTTTGTTTGTCAATAATCAGTTAATATTAATTCCTGTAACCAAAGTATTTCTTACACGTTTGTGAAATTTTCTTTCTATGTTTATAGGCACGGGATCCTCACAAGCGAGGGTCAGAAGAATCAAAAGTAAGAAAAGTGAGAGGAAGGGAGCAGAGGGCGGGGCAATACATAAGCAACTAATCAGAAGGAATACTGTAATGGATTGTTAATAAACAATTTTTGTGTCTTGACACATTGCTTTTATCCTGACAGGTATGTTGGTAGTTCGTTTTCAAAATTTAAAAGGCAATACTGTTCTGACTTGTCACTTTCTTACATTGCTGTGATAAGAGAAGAAATCTATAAATATAATGCTGCACTTGACTGTATGGCTAGCTCGCTGTTACTGTCTCTTACTCTGCAGTTGTGGAGTCACAATGTCTGGGATCGTGAGCGCCCCCTGCCATAAGGCAAGAAAACTGCCTGCCTCACCTCAAATTTGTTCTCTGCCGTTTATGGTCGCTCCTCAGCACACGAAACACGTTACACACACAGTTGGTGACAAAAAACACTGTACATTATATACATAAGCTAAATTATGGAAAATCAGTTTGTACATTAAATGTTTTTTAGCCATTTTATTGGCAACGTAAAAACAGGAGGAACATGCTCCCATAGAATGGCAGTCAGCGCAGTTAGTGAGAGGTTGTGCAGTCGAAGGTGAGGCTCAGCTCCCTGTTGCCTCACCAGCTGCGCTTCCAAGCATTTGAATGGGAAAATGCGAAAATTCAGCGATTTTGAAGAAAAAATAATCAGAATTGGTTAAGTTGAATGAATGAAAAATAGGTACTTTATAGTAAAGTACAAGGTGAATATAGAAATACAAATTATATTATCATTATATTATTTTTCTGTGATGAGCCTCACTTGCCTCCCCTGACCGCACGTCACTGATACATATATATATATATATCAGGGGTGCCCAAAGTTGGTCCTCGAGGACCGGCACTTGACTGTATGGTCCTCGAGGGGACTGTATGGCCCGTGGAGGGCCATACAGTCAAGGACCATATATATACAGTATATATACCAGTTAAAAATCAGGTTGGATGATATATGCAACAATTAGAACAGGGCCTTGCTAACGATTCCCTGCAACTGCATCTCCAACTATCTGACCACTTTATATTCTGCAGATCTAGAAAAGGACAGCAGAGCATACATTGAATGGGTGCTAGTGCTTTCTGGTTGTTCGGTATGTTTAATTAATTTTTTTGCAAGCTTGAATTACAGGTGCTTTTAACTTCTTTCTTCTACTCCCAACTTTTTCAGAGTTTAAGTAAAGTCCTACCAATAATGTTACAGATGGAAAGTTGTAGTTTCTTTGAAATTACCTCCTAGCTTTTTGTTTTATTTTATATCTGTGTAGAACTTTTGTGCAAACATAAAATTATGCGGAAATAATAAATTCAGATATAATCAAGACATTTACTGAAAGATTTACTTATTTAAGTCAAATGTTATCTGAACAGATAAATGAGGAGTGCCTCTCCAAGTCATACTTCATAGCCAAAATATTCAGTTATGTTTTCTTCTGGCAGGTGATGGTAATGCAGGAAGGATCAACCTTTCTGTTCAGCCAGCACCTCAAGCTGCCAACACTTCCCAACAACTCACTGACGTCTTTGTCCTCCGATCCAAAGAGGAGCAAGAGCTTCCACGCTTCAAAGGTGACTATTCCAGGTGCACTACATCACTGAATGGTTTTCTCTAGTGCCATCTGCCCTGATCACACAGCGCTCATATCGATTCACCTTTAAAGACTTTAAACTTTATGTATTTGGGCAGTATAAAGTATTTTCCAGGCACATACTATAATGTATAGTATAATATCTTCAGTTGTTATAAAAATACTGTACAAATCAAATATAAGTTAAAGAAACTTTTATTTTGTAATTGAATGCCTTGAAATTGGGCCTCTAATAAAATTGGGCCTTTAGGGTCACAACATCACTCCTCTATTAACACTATAACAATGTTTTTACCAGTGGTGCACTAAGAAATAATTCAGCATATGTGCAGTTTCACCAGGTGTTTGTCAATTGCTGCTGGCTAGTCTGAAGGAGCTGAGTGGGGTAGTCATGAGGGAGGGTTGCTCTGTGAGGTGGAATCTCTGAGGCTTGGAAGCTGCAGCTCAGAGAAGGAGCTGGGCCTTCAAGGCGGCACTAGGTCCACCAAGGCGTTTTGCACAGCTGAATGGTTGCCATGGAGATCAAAGGATTTCTCAAAAATGCATGAAAGAATCAAGGCATCACTCCAGGTATGTTTTTGATACATGATTAACTTTATAACATGATAGTTATGAAGTCAATTTTACGTAATACTGCCCCTTTAAACTACCAAAAACTATTTCAAAGACCTCATCTGTGTCTAATGCAAAGTGTCCTGTGGCTGCCTGTCATAAGAACTTGCTTCCTGAGTCAGACTTGTTGTGATCTAACAGCCGATTGCTGCTGCTGTCCCACTGTTTCCTATCTTGTTTGCAGAGTTTTGGAAAGGCAAATACATGCCTATCATACTCCTGACAGATTTACACATTCAGGTACCAATAAATTTGTCACTTTATATCCATCAAAAATATGCCATGAAAGAAAATTACATTTCTTTTGTCTGGATGATGGTAGTATTTTCCTGTCATCCAGACAGACTCAAAACAACATATGGCAAAAGCGTATCTTTGATCGGCCAACCAGTAACGGGAGTGGCCTGCAAAATCAACAGCACTCCTTAGTCAGCAGCCTTTTTTTGATTTCTTTGGGTCCTGTCGGGGTAAGAGGGCTCTCCTTGCCCAGTCTTCTCATCGAGAAAATTTTATCCTTGTGTTGAGTGTTGTGTTGTGAGTGTGTGTTGTGTTACCAGCTGACCAGATCCATGATTTGATTTGTAATTTGGAAAATTTGCAAAGAGAGGCTCGAAAAGAGTAGCCTGAATGGACACATGGGTAAAAAGCAAGGCCAGATGAGGGAGAGCATGCAAGAAGAAAAAAGCATCTGCCTTCACAGAGAGCAGATTGACACTATTTTAGTCATTTTGATTATTCAAATAGAAAATTCTCAGGTGGTCTTAGTTGGCCTCCTTTAAGCTTGGGTAGTAGTCTAGTATCACAAGTTAAATACAACAACTGCAATTTGTTTTTAATAGGATATTCAAAAACTTTAGTGTGAATTTATTTTCTATGTCTCTCGGCTGGCCTGGGAACGCCTTGGGATTCCCCTTGGAGGAGCTGGAGCAAGTGGCTGGGGAGAGGGAAGTCTGGGCCTGAAGCTGCTACCCCCGCAACCTGACCCCGGATAAAGCAGAAGAAAATGGATGGATGGATGGATGGATGGATGGATGGATGGATGGATGGTGTGAATTTAAGGCTCAGGGGCAGTTTGTTTTTGCCAAATGAAATCATAATTTTGTACAACAGGGGGTTGGTGTGTATGTGAGTGATGACCAAGGCGTACCCTACATGTAAGCTAGCATTCAGTCAGAAATACAATGAAATAACAGAAATGATGATGCCCCATGGAATTAACAATGAAAATGTCTTGGGATGTGTAATAATAAAGATAATGGTGATAATTATACTGAATTTTAAAAAAAAAACATTGAAAAAGTTACAAGGGTTACAATGGGAAAAAATTCCAAGACATAAAAATATTAGCCTTACATAAAATTTGTTTTATGTTTTTTTGTGCATGAAAGAATTGCCTTTATAGTATTTGTTTTCAAATAATGCTGAGTAGGCTTGGTGTCCTACTAAGCTTTATTTTTAGCTTGCCATAAAGTTACTGTTTGCAGATGTTACAGCTCACAGGGATTGTCTTGTAATTTAAGTGAAACATGGCTTTGCCAAAATGGATGTATTATCATTGTATGTAACCAAAGAAATAACACTTGCTTATCGCATTCCTTGAGTGAGGAATTACTGATTTCTTTGTGCACCATGAGAATATAAGAATTTCTGATTCTGAATTTAAGCCATATTTTTTGAAATTCAGTAAGAAATAAGGGCGCTACGACACTTTTGTGACAATCTTCCACATCCTGCTTCGGAACAGTATAGCTCAATCCACAGTAATGGCACCACACTGGCTGTAGCTTCTGTTAGGCGATGTCCAAAATGGAGAAATCTGATACCACACAATATTAATGTTTACATATTGTGAAGAAGGAAGTTGTACTTGTTTTCTTCAGAGGTTTTGTTCCCATTCCCTTCTGTAGTTCTTGGTACAGCACCACCACAGGCGATGGGGGGTGACAAATTTTTCAGTTAGGCTGGGTTGTTTTGACAGTGCAGTGTGAAAGCGAACTACACCAGCTGAAAATGTAACAAATGTTGCAATTTTGGTCTCTATTTGAACCTAGTCTACCAGAGCATGAGGTGTGAAAACCCCCTTTGTCATGGGATTTGTATAGGGTCACTCTACTCATCTCTTTAATATTGATAGCCAAGAGACACTAAGTGCTGTTGCCAGAGCTTTTTGATGTCAGGCAGCTGAGGAGGGGAAGCAGGTTAACTGCAGTGCAGGAGTGCACTGAAGTTATGAATGGGTTCTACTGAGGACCCCTGGGGTCATTAGCCGATACACAAAATGAAAGGTCTTAGTGGTGATTGGCCAGGGCTGTAACACAACCCGTCGTCTAGACAACTTTAATGGGTTTACTGCGTTGGTGAAATATTGACAACAGGGCTGGAGGTTAGACCCGAGGACAAATGGCCCCTGTCATTGAAACCACAGCATTTCCTCCTTGCTCCTCATTGCCTCTTTCTACACTTTTAAAGTCTAGCTGTTGAAAAGACTCCCTCATCCCAATGAACAGCTCTGCTCAAAAGAAATTGTGAGTTTGCTCTCACTGATAACTACTGAGGAAACCCGTTTGATTCTCCCTCAAGAATGGTGCTCTTTTCACAGATGGTAATGCCAAACGGCAGGGCGGCATGTATGTTTTCTCTTGTATGAAAGGCACAGGGTTAATCTTCTACTGACCTGGCCACCAGGTTTTTGCTAGCTTTGTTCTTCAGATAGATTCAAGTCCTTTTAGTACAAAATAAGTCAACCAGACAGTTGTTCTATGGCGGTGGGTTTTGCTAGACATCTGGTTTAAATATTGAATGACAAAAAGTATCTGCGTTTTTTTTCTCAACATTCAGCTATATTTACAGCTCTTTTGTTGGAAACTCTTATGATCACAGTTGTGGAAGCTCGTCCAAACATCAGCCCCTCATTACGTTTGCCCACTGACCTATGGAGGGATTTCCTACTTCCTTGTGTCTGAATAATTTGGGCTTTGGTTTTCTTTTTGGGCTTTTTGAACTGACTTAGGGTTATTTTGTATTTTTTCTTAGAAGGTTTTCATGTCGTAAATTACATGCTTTTTTCCCAAAGGTTCTTAACTCCAAAATAACATGACACCAATATACAGTTATGATCAAAACTGATGACAATTTAATGACAGACTTAGATTTAAAGTTGTTTTCTTTCAACCAAGAAGTTTACTTCCTCAGGGCTATCATTTTGAAAAAAAAAAGTTAGCTTACATTTAATATCTAACATTATTCATACCCTTCTCAATAATCAATGGAAAAACCTCAACTGGCATTAAAGCCACTCAAATGTTTCTTATAGTGCTTCTGTTGCCAAGCTCTTTGCATGTCTCCCCTGGAATATTTAACTATTCAGCCATTGTAATGAGCTCTAATCTTTGAGGTTAGATGGGCTCTTTGCCATCACCCCAATCTTTAGCTGCCACCAGCTGAAGATAGTGGGAGCTAAGGATAGCTTCCTACATCCTTGGGCCACTGTTCTGACTGCGGCCCAACCACAGTCAGACCTTCAAAGCTTTAATAATATTAAACATATTGTGTTTGTGTGCTAACCAGTTTTTTTAATGCCATTTAGCTTTGAGTTTTGAATGACTGAAATGTCCAGTGTTATCCAAGCTAAAGTTTTTCTGCAAATTTTTGACAATCTTAATGTTATCTTCTTTGTTCATAATCATGATGCTATTTACTTTGATTAGGTTGCCTTTATCATTCTCTCCAAAACACCTAAAAAGTATTTTGGTCCCACCTCCATGCTTGGGAGTGTGGATAGTGCTCATCAAAATGTCCTTCTAAAGTTATCAAGTACCACTGAAAGAATAACAAATTAACCATATCATTCTAGACTTTGTGAAGATAGGTGCCCAACTAGCTCACCAAACATGTTGATCCATTCGAATTGTGGGAAATGAAGAAATTTGTCTTGTGAAATGTAGGCAATCAAAGGAAACACAAATAATATATGTTTGTATACACGAACCATGACTATATTTGTTATTTTTGCTTGAAAGCCATACATTGTTCACCTTCCAGCTAGGTGCCTAGTGGAGACATACAGTAGTCTATTTGTCACTGCACTGGGTACCATATTAGGTATAATATTTAAAGTGTTATTGACATGCATAGCATGTCAATAATACATTTGACCGGTTTGATGGAGTCATCCCTGCCCTTAAGACCCAGGTATGATGTATATTTTTAGTGGCTTAGATGCTAAAGCTCAAGGAGAGTGATTGAGACATTTGTAATTGTAAAAAAGGAAAGGTGTTAAGGAAATTTATGTAAATCAGAATCAATATCATTAAAATTTTCAGCAAATATTTTTCCTGATAAAGTCCAAGGATTGTGTTAAGGATCATCCATGTCATGATGAGGATTTAACAGGAGCTTTTGAATATGCTTAAAGTGGAAGGGCCATCTTAGAACATACCCAGAAAATTAAAGATTCCACATATAAAAGTAGACAACCTTAGACAAAACCAAGGCTGTATAGAATGTCATACTAAGCATTTGATGGATCATTTGCACCATCACTTTCAGTTCGTAGTATTGATTCAACAAGATACCATCCATTAAGCCCAGGTTCCTGAAGACATACGGCCATACTGTGTTCAGTATTGAAAAACAAACAAATACCCAAAGACATTAAAAATGTGCTATTGGGGCACTTGAAGGCACCTCAAGGCATCAAATACACAACAGATCCCAATAGAACATTATGCTAAACAGTAAGAGCTACTCCACACAAAGCCGGATGTCTGGGAAAGCTAATTTTTATGCATTTTGGCCTTTCATCCACACAAAAACTCAGTTTAATATCACAAAAAATGAATAATTTATGAAACCAAAATGAAGATTTGAAAGAAATTTGTATTTTTGTTTTTTCGGTGTACATTGGAAAACAGAGATCTAGGGACCGCTTCTGTAACTGCCTCCTGGTGCCATGTTTATTTCGAAGCAGGAAATCATAGTTGTTTTGAAGCAATCTGATTGGCTGACATAGGTTTTAGTGTAAAGCTAAAACCTATGCCCCCCATAGGTTTGTCATGTATAAAACAGTGCTATTTGTGAGGATAAAAACTTCATGTGGATAAAAACGTTTCTGAAACTGACCTTGTATTATTTTTTTATACAATATAGCGGAGATAATAGATTTTTATGAAGATCCAACTACATGTATACAAGGCCTAATGATGATTTAAGATTTGATTGAGCTGCATAAATACTTCTGAGCAAAAAATAAGAAGCAAGCCTAACCAGATATGTGTGCCCAGAAATTTTAATTTTTGGTGCAGTACTGAATAATCCAAAGTGTGAGAGGTCAGAGATCATTTAAATCTGGTTCACCTAAAAGTGCAGATTCTTTTGAGTAAGTCATTTAGCACTCTTACTCAACAAAAAACAGATTAAAATTTGTCCAAGATGTTCGTCATCTGAACTATAGTGTGTCACAACCCTTTTAAGAACTTTAGCAATAACAGGAAGTTCAGAGATGGGTAGCCTTGCTAAGAACTGGTTAGTTTAAAATGTTTGCTTTTTTAGATGAAAGCAGGTGGTAAACATTTCAGTAACCTGATCCAAATACAGTGAACAGTTTACTGAGCAGAAAAAATTAGGAGATTCCCAGAAACCAAATTTGCAACAAGAAGCAGCTTAGTTTCTTAATTTTCCTTCATGTTTATTGAAGATGTTGTCTTTTGTTTTTTTCTGTAGGATTGCTTCAAAGGAGGTAAAACTGACCTCCTCACAACAGCCACAACCACTAGCACTAACAGCAGCAACTTTTCCAAACTCCACAAACCCTCCAAGGACCACACAGACAAGCCTTTAAAAAACTTGAAAGAGCCCAAAAGTGCCTTTAGAGACTCTGGCTGGGAATCCTCAAAAGTCCCCAAAGAATCTTCAAGGAAACCCAAAGAGAATCAGCCACTGAGAGATAGCAATCCTAAGATGGGTTTTAAGGAACCCAAGTCTTTGTCCAAGGAGCATCGAAGTGAGGGACTGACCCATAGATCAGGCTTAAACAAGCGCCTTTCTGTGTTGGACAGTGATGATCTTATGACCAAAAAACGCAGAAAGGGGTATCTGGAATCATCGGTAAAGCAGACATCAGGTTCAGACTCTCATTATTCCGACAAGAAAAAGTCACAGATGGCAGCAACTAAACTACACCCAGAACTGGGTGAAGCAGAGCGCAAGAAAGTGTCCAGGCTTCCACCGTTCCAGGAGTTGGTGGACCCCAACGACTCTGATATGGAAGATCAGACCAAGTCAGATGTAAGTTGAGCACATTACCTCTCCATTCTTTGGTGTAAGAGTTTTAAGAAGCAAATGAGTTAACAGGCAAATGTTACTGGTGTGTCTTGTGGGAAACACCATCCATTTCCAGTGAAACTTCAGAGGGGGGAAATGTTGGTGGCCAGTCCTTCCTTGGTGTGGAGTACCATAAAATCAAAGAACCAGCAGGAAGAGAGTCTTTAATGGTGGTCTGGCAAGCTGTTGGGGGCTGGGTGAAGGGGTGGACACCTAATAAACTGAGGTAGGAGTTCAGCTGTATGTGTGGCCAACAGAATAGAATAGAATAGAATTACTTTATTCATCCCAGCAGGGAAATTATTTTGAAATGATCAAAGCTGTGAAGAATAGTTAGAAGATGCATTTTGCAGTTGCCTTTATGACCAAAACAGCATCATTTCACCTCACCAATGCTTAAAATGTAGGAACACTGCTTATTTACAGGAAAGAAAAACTTCCTGTAAGTGCCACTGCAGGGAAAAACTTCCCTGGAGTGGCTATTTTCATTAGTAGAGATATTTGACTGGGTTGCCTGGTCCACACACATTTGGTGGAGAACCTCCCCATAAAGAAAGACGGTAATGAAGGCAAATAGCAGACAAGAAAAATTTATGGTTTTACTACACCTGAGGAGAAAAAAAAGAGATGCTGCCATGAATGGCAAAGAGTTTGACTTTAATCTTTGTGAGAGAGGGAAAAGGGTGAGTATGTGTGGTGAAAGTCTGAATCCCACTGTTTTGAATAGTTTTCTTTAATGCACTGCTGTTTTTATTTCTATTTTTAAATGTTTGTGTAAAAGTGTAAAAAAGTAAAAGTGTCTTTTGTGCATGCTTCTGTGGAGAAGCAGCTTACTGAGAAGGGGTGTTATTAACAATTATGATCCGAACCATCTTTGTCTGTGCTGTATGGACAAACCCTTTCAACTTTTATCATACAGGGAATGGGAATGATAAGAGCTGTAAAAGGGAATATAGGGTGACAAGTGCCAGGTGTTTGATTCTCCCCAAGCAACCAACCCCAGTGGCCGAGCACCAGGCCAACAGACTGCTGCTCTCATTTATTTGTGTGATCTCTGTGTTTTCCTCTGAGCAGTGTGCCTGAAAACACATAGCAGAGGAAATGTGGAGTTGGTGATGATGACAAGAGAAAGCAGAGTGTCTTACATGAAAATCATGTTTAGAGCACCCTGCATGTGGGAGTGGACCGGGTGACATCGCCTACAGTTTGCATAAAGCAGAGTGGAGGAGTCAAAGAGATTTACATCCTGGGTGAATTGGTGTTAGATGGCTTTTTTAGACTTCATATTCCACACAGTTTTGATCTGGTCACATTTAATTTTTAGATGGTTATCAACCTGCAGATTAGTTTGGTGGAATTCTATTTTTTAATAGATGGTTTTGGAAGTAACATGACAAATATCTGAGAAAAAGTAGAAATACCGGTACACAAAAATGAAAATATTTCATCTTTTTTTATTTACGTTTTTAAAGTCTTTTAACATTCTTTTTCTGAAAACACTAAGAAAACTTTTAACGTTTCACATGTCACATATTGAGTTCAACAGGCACGTGCAGAGGGGGGGGCGAAGGGGGCTTGAGCCCCTGCCCCTTTTATCCTTGATGCCCCTAGTGCTCTTTTTGAGTTTTTTGTTTTTTTCAAAAAAAATTTTTTATTATTTTTATTTTTAATCTGTATGTCAGAAGACCTGTTTGTGCCCCTCAGCAATAATATTTAGCTAAATATAATAATTTAGTAAAAATAAACTAGTCTGGCTGCACTCAGTCTAATAATGACTCTCAGAGCCTCCATGTTGTTCAGACTCCGGGTCCATGGTGAGGAGGAGGAGGAGGAGGAGGAGGAGGAGGGGGCGGATCTGTGTCCTCTAACTATCAAATTATGGGCAAGAATATATTTTCATACACTGGTTTGTGAATAAAAACGTAGGTCTGATGTTGACGTTAGAAAAACTGTTTCTGTTTATATTTTTATAATCGTCTTTGCAATAGCGGGACAAAACCCGCCTTGCCCCTAAACTCAGAAATGCTTTGGCTGCAGAGAAAACTTCTGACTTTAACTTCATCAGTCTGCTAAATGCCCGGTTCGCTACAGGCAGCTTGAGTCGGTCCACTGACAGATATAAAGAATGTCTGTCTTTATATCAGACATCCTGATATAAGACACGGTACCGACTGTCACCGCGAGTCGCAACGCAGCTCAAAGCCCCAGTACCACCTGGTACCACCTGCTCTCTGTTCGCTCTGCTTCTCCTTAACGTTTCTACCAGGCGGTTTAAAGCCGCTGCTGGCGGGATCTGGGCTGGAGGTTCACGGCTGTAAATAGAAGTTATTGCAGAACCTCAAGTGTTAAAGGAAGATTCGGCCCATTTAGTGTTCACAAAATAAACATCAGAGAAAATATTGTAGCAATAATTAGAACCGCAGCAAAAAGCCAAACATGCCACAATTAAATGAACCAAAATGTCTCCAAAGCATCAGCGGACTGGCATAGGGACCACCGGGGGATTAAAGGTAGATTCCAGGTAGATTCCAGAGATGCGCATCGCAGCAGCTGTTCCTCCAGGGCCGGCCCAAGGTAATATGGGGCCTTAGACAGAACTCCCCTCCCCCCGAAACCCGTCCTACTAAGAACCTCAGCATCGCTAACATGTTTAAATACAGATAAGGTGAAGTCTGTGAGAGGGAGACCAGGTTTATTGGCAGAGTTTAAAATCAATCACTGATTATTGGTTATTTGATGTGACATATTTGTGAACAAACCCAATTCAAACACAAAGATTACACCATGTTGTAGCCATGGTAACACAACAATCAAACTATCAAGGTGATTCTTTAAACTGTTACAAAGTAAACTTCCTAATTAAATCCTAAATGTACTATTTATTTTTCTCAGCTGAATGCATTAAATAAAATGTAATAACATTGTCATTCTCTATAAATGATGCTACAGGTTTAGATCTATGGTCTACAGTATGTTACAATTAAACCATTTCTAGGGGCCCCTGAGTGTCTGGAGGCCCCTGAATGTCTGGAGGCCCCTGAATGTCTGGAATCCCCTGAATGGACCCTACCAGCAGCTACTGAGTTTTCTTTGCCTTGATATTCCAGTCTTATAATTTTAGGTCTTAGAAGTGCTAACATCAAACTATTATATAGAGTTAACGACTTTTTTTAAATCTATAAATCAGTCTGCAGCCAGATTGTTCTAGAGGTTAAATAGATATTATTAGGGTTTAATTAGTTAAATGGCAGCAAATTAGCTTATTTCCTAACTTTATAACCAGAGACCTTCTCTCCTCTGGTCTGTTTAACAGCTACAGTCTCAGATCAACTCAGCCCTCCAGGACTGTCAGCAGCAGAAACAGCAACTTTATACCTGTTGGGGAAAATATAGACTATATTTGCTTTGCATTTCCCAGCATGATGGCAATGATATAGTAGGATCCAATTAGATTCTTGATTAATATGGGTTGTTGCTATGTTGTTGTACAGAGTTTTTATTCAATGTGCCCCTTTTTTAAATTTGAGCCCCTGCCCCTCCAAAGGTCTCTGCACGGCCCTGGAGTTCAAGTCTGAAAATCAAGCTTTACTGAAGTCAGTAAAACAAACACATCAGGCCTGACTTAGTTTTACACTCTGCTAGTACAAGCCTTGAGGTCTGGGACTCATGTCTCATAATCAGTCTTTATTTCAAGTACTTATATATGGAGGTAAATTGTTATCAGACTTCTAAAAGGAATCAGATAGAGCCGCACAATTTATGAGAAATTTATCAAAAAAAATTTTGTTTGCAATAAGCCTTTCATGTTCTCTGTGTTTGTAATATACAGTATTTGATGGAACTTGTTTAATGCAGCACAAAATGCTTAATAATCTTGAGATGGAAAATAATCTCAAGATTATGAGATTGTTTATAATCTCATACTCTTGAGTTCGACCAGTCTGACTCATAGTCGGACCGGTCTGGTCCGACCCGACGGACCAGTACCCGACCAGTGGTACCACCTTGCTGGCGTCTGACTGGAAGTGGAGCTCTGTGTCTGTTACTGATGCACCCACTGGACCATCTATCTGGTCTGTCAAGAGTCAGTCTTGTTTCATCCATAAAACCTTTGAAAAATCTGTCTTCAGATATTTCTCTGCCCAGTCTTGAGGCTTTAGCTGAAATCTGGTTCATTGGTGGTCAAGTCTCAGCCTTCCTGATCTTGGCCATGTCTCTTAGCTCTGAATATCCAACCCATTCTCACTCCCAACTTGTCATATATTGACGCATCGGACGGTCCGTCCTCGTCACATATTGACGCACAGGGTACCCCTTTTGCGTCAATATGTGACGCGAGGGGTTTTACCCTATGCCTTACCATAATTTTTGCCCTAAACCTAACCAAATCGTCGGGTTTTGAAGGTTCGGCAGCGGTTTCTAGAACCCTTCGCGTCAATAATCCACGTAAAATATGTGACCTACCCAAATCGTTAACATGTAACGCTGAAGGACCCTGCTCAAGTCGTCAATATGTGACGCATGGTCAGAAATCAAGAGTCATTTAAGTCTCTTTTGGCATACCTGTCAAGTCTCCCTTTTTGGCTGTTAAACCACCGTACTTTACTCCTGTAAATTGGACATTTTTTACCTTAAATTTCTGTATTATAGTAATTATGTTGCCAGCCCCCTCACCTCCTCCCACTCTGATGGTAGCAGTAAACTGCTACAAATTTCCCCTATTCTCCGATTCAAAACCAATTTTTCCCTAAAGAAAAGAATCTGCCTAATAATTATGTACACTTTGATTTAAGGTGTTGAAATCCATAGGCCACACCCACCTCATTAAATAGATACACATCACTTGCTGTGATTAAATCCATTAAGCAATCAAGTTGATCCACCTTGAAATGAGAAAATATGCCTAAAAATGATAAAATGGACAATATACTTCCTTGCCTAATAAGTGTGCACACTGTGCAAATTACATAGATACACAGTGTGAAATATTTCAAGCCTTTTTTTCTTGTCACTTTGATTAAGGCATACAGATAATAAAAACACAAAATTCTGTGTTTCAGAAAATTTGAATATAGTAAAAAAATTCAAGTACATGAAAAGTTGAGTGGAAGGTAAAAGCAGCCCACTCCTTGTGACACTTCCTTTATTCCTTAAAAGAATTTCTAAATCTTTGTTGCTAGTGCACCTTTTCTTACCACACTTTCCTTCTGCACAACTTTCTGTTCAGTTGCTTTTTTGTTTACAATATTCTAATTTTCTGAGACCCTGAATTTTGGCTTTTCATTCTCTGTATTTGGTAATCATCAAAACTACAAGCAATGAAGGCTTAAAATACACTGCTCAAAAAAATAAAGGGAACACTTAAACAGGTGTTTAACACTTAAAGTGTTCCCTTTATTTTTTTGAGCAGTATATTTTACTCCATTAAAAAAAGCTATATAATGAGTTTCTGTGTTCTGAGGTGAATGACAAAGTATATTGACCTTTTTCCCAATTTTTTTTATATACTCATATGATACAATTGCATTTCTTTTTAAATATCCAACTTATTGCCGTCACTGAGGGAAGAGGTCTGATTCATCTCAGCAGACTGATATTCAACTTTTTATAGTCTGTAAAGAGAACCCCTTTAAGGGGCTGGAGTGGACCAGGACAAAAGCCCTAAAAAGGAGTGGTACTAAGATTTATGGCACATTGAAGAAGCTATCCCATAAACCAGCGGACCAGCTGTGTGTCGTTTGTTGTCAGGAGGTAATGACCACTGAAGCTTTTTAAGAGCACTGTGCTCTTTTTCTTTCATGTTTCTGCTGGAGATCACTGTTCGCTTTGTCTTCTTGGACAGCTGTGGTTTACAGTGACACTCCCACATGAATTAGAGTTTGCACACTTGGATCCAAATCTATTTTGAAAAATTGGAGGCTTGAGTATGGTTCAGTATGTAGTACATATTTACTTATTTTTGACTATTAAAAAAATAAGTATATAGATTTTATAGTATTATGTACTTCACTCCAGATTTGATATCTGTATTAGTGCTGTATAAGCATTGTCCTCTTGTTGTTATTGTTTAGCAAGATGACGGCGCCCAAAATGGCTGCGGCTGCATGGGCTCTCGACAACTTGCGAGTATTTGAGCAAAATACGCTGCCTAAAACGCTACAAACTTTGCATCCACTCAGTAAGTTAGCATATGATCGCCAGCGTCTGCTGGAATTACGATCATCAAGTGATTTTGGACTTATAAATACGACTACTCTGGAGTGTTTACGTGATCTCGGAGTGTTACGGAAGCAAGACCCAGCGGCCCGCAGCGCAGCGGACTCGCCTAGCAGCACTAGCCGGAGGAGGAGAAAGCGAAGGCGGTGCGACCGGCAGCGGAAGCGCGGCTGTCGAAGTGGACTAACAGCTAAGCTAAACACTAACCCCCACAGATTGCCGCTTCCGTCCATCTTCCTCTCCAACGTCCGCTCTCTGGACAACAAAATAGACCATCTGCAACTAGAACTGTCTTCAAAGAGAGAGTTGAGGAACTGCTGCGCTCTTATTCTGACGGAGACATGGCTCAACTCGTCCATACCGGACAACGTTGTTAGCCTGGAGGGGCTCGCTACATTCCGCGCAGACAGGAGCAGCGCTCTCAGCGGTAAAACCCGAGGAGGGGGGCTGTGTATTTACATCAACAACAACTGGTGTAAAAATGCCATGAGTGTCGCCAGTTACTGCTCCCCGGACATCGAGCTTCTGACTGTTAACTGCAGACCATTCTACCTGCCCAGGGAGTTTACTGTTGTTGGCATCACTGCTGTGTATGTGCCCCCCAGTGCTAACACTAAAGAGGCTATGAGTGTTCTCTACCGGACCATCAGTGAGTTGCAATCCTCACACACAGAAGGCGTTTTCATCATTGCTGGGGATTTTAACCAGGCCAACATGAAGACTGTTCTCCCTCACTTCAACCAGTATGTGGATTTTCCAACCAGGGGAGGAAATACTCTAGACTTGGCCTACACCAACATCAAAGAAGCATTCAGAGCAGCCCCCCGCCCCCACCTTGGCTCTTCAGACCACCTATCTGTTATGCTAATTCCTGCATACAAGCCCCTGCTGATCAGAACAAAACCTACAGTGAGGCAGGTGAGAGTGTGGACTGAGGGGGCCATGGGACTGTTTTGAGTGCTCTAGCTTGGAGATGTTCAAGGCAGCAGCCACTTACAATGACCAGATCAACATCGATGAGTACGCCATGACTGTGTCAGCCTACATCAACAAGTGCACAGAGGACGTCAGCATCACTAAGAACATTATCACCCGGGCCAACCAAAAACCCTGGATGACTAAGGAGGTACGGGAAATGCTAAAAGCACGGAACTCAGCCTTCAAGTCTGGCGACAAGGAGGCACTGAGGACAGCGAGAGCCAACTTGATCCGTGCTATCAGGTTAGCAAAGCAAACCCACAGTCGGAAAATACAGGAGTTCTTCCACGACACCAGCAACACCAGGAGTATGTGGCAAGGCATAAAGGCGATCACAGATTACAATCCATCCTCCCCCACCATGGGTGAAGTTGATGCTGACTTTCTAAATGGACTCAATAACGTCTTTGGGAGGTTCGAGGCACTGAACAGTACTCCGGCTGGACTCTAAAAAGAGTCAACCCACGGAAGGCCCCAGGCCCCGACAACATACCTGGGCGGGTGTTCAGGGAATGCGCAGGTCAGCTGGCTGGTGTCCTAACAGACATTTTTAACACCTCACTGGACCAAGCCACAGTGCCAGCCTGTCTCAAAACTGCCTCCATCATTCTGGTGCCAAAGAAACCTCAAGTCACCTCTTTCAACGATTACCGGCCTGTGGCACTGACTCCCATCATGATGAAGTGCTTTGAAAGGCTGGTAAAAGAACACATCGTCTCCAGACTCCCCCCCACATTCGACCCGTTCCAGTTTGCCTACCGCCGAAACCGCTCCACTGAGGACGCTATCTCCTCCGCCCTACACCTGAGCCTGGCTCACCTGGAGGAGAAGAACACTCATGTGCGGATGTTGTTCCTGGACTTCAGCTCAGCGTTCAACACAATCATCCCACAGCATCTGACATAAAAACTGGGACACCTGGGCTTCAGCACCCCCCTGCACAACTGGCTGCTAGACTTCCTCACCGACAGACCTCAGTCAGTCCGGATCGGACAACACACCTCCGATGTCATCACCCTCAGCACAGGCTCCCCTCAGGGCTGCGTCCTGAGCCCTCTGCTGTTCACTCTGATGACACACGACTGCGTCCCCAGGTTCGCCACCAACCACATCGTGAAGTTCGCGGACGACACAACGGTGGTGGGCCTCATCAGAGACGACAACGACCTGGACTACAGAGAGGAGGTGGAGCAGCTGGTGGACTGGTGCAGAGACAACAGCCTGATCCTGAAAGTTGACAAGACAAAGGAGATGATTGTCGACTTCAGGAAGAACCGGCCCAGCCACGCTCCACTGCTCATCAACAGCTCGGCTGTGGAGGTGGTCAGCAGCACCAAATTCCTGGGGGTGCACATCACAAACGACCTCACCTGGACTGGGAACACCACCTCTTTGGTCAAGAGGGCACAGAAACGCTTGTATTTCCTGCGGAGGATGAGAAGAGCACACCTGCCCCCGCCCATCCTCAAGACATTCTACAGAAGCACTATAGAGAGCATTCTGACCATCTGCCTCTCTGTGTGGTGTGGAGGCTGCAGCGCCTCTGACTGGAAGAACGTGAGGAGAGTGGTGCGGACAGCAGAGAGGATCATCGGGTAGGATTGGAGGGCCCCCCTTCCCTCCATTCAGGATATTTCATCCCAGCGCTGCGTGTCCCGAGGCCGAAACATCGTCAGTGACCCCTCACACCCCCACCATGGACTGTTCTCCCTGCTGTCCTCTGGAAAGAGGTTCCGCAGCATCCGGTGCAGGTCCACCAGGTTCCGAAACAGCTTTTTCCCACTTACCATCAGACTGCTGAACTCTTAAATGGACTGCACTCAAAAACTGGTCTCCACCTCATACCTTGCGCATATACTTAGCTAAGTAACTTCCATTTTACTGTCAGTCCTGTACTTTATATTTTATATTCATATTTATATTCATATTTTATACCTTATTTTATTTTATTCTGGAGTAACCTCACAACATTGGAACCTCAAAACACTGTCCTGAGCCGTATGCAACGAAATTTTGTTCCGTATACACCCTGTGCATGGAAAATGACAATAAAGTCAGTCTAAGTCTAAGTTATTTTTCCTTTTTCCTTCTTTGTATGAATAATCAAAATACCTAATAAACATAGTATTAAAAATAAGTATAACAAATAGCATGGTATTTGCACAAAGAGTTTTAACAAAGATGTATGGCATGATCTAATTGCCTCAATTTAACTCGGTAGAAATAGAATGTTCCTGATTTGTCCTGAGAAAAAAAATGGTCACGATAGTTCAAATGTTTGTGTTTTTAAGGTGGAAGAATTGATCTATTTATGCACATGTTCTACTCTGGCTATTAAATGTTAAAACAAAAATGCTATTGTTTAGCACCAAGTGACTCTTTTTCTGCCATCTTATTAAAATGACTTATCCTGTAGGATTGATACGATATATATATTTTAACTCAGAAAACGTAACTTTAAAATGCTTTGAATGGTTGTCAACCCAAGCTTAGTGTGTTGTGTTGGCATTCTGTCAAACACAAAGGGGAGAGATGACAATATAGAGACAGAAGCAACATGTTACTGTTGCTATTGGAAGATGAATAGCAACTGGGTAATTAGTGTGTTTAATATTAGTATAGACCAGTTCTAAAGGAAGGTGTTCCTTCAAGTTAACTTGATGGAGAAGGGTTGTTTCTCACTCCCTCATATTATGGAAGGCCTATGAGTCAGAAAGGCAATGAGTATTAGGTCAAATTTACTTTAAAGTGCTGTATTATGTTATAATGTTATTCCCTCATCAAAAACATATCACAAGTTTTGCTTTGATTCTTTCATGCATGTTTGAGAAATCCTCTAATCTCCTGTTGCAACCATTTGGGGGTGCCGAAACACTTGTGCTCCAAAGCGCCCCCTTTTCCATAAATCTCCTTCTCCAGCCGAGCTTCCACCTCACAGAGCACTTTTCCCCCACTCACTTCCTCCAGACTAGTCGCAGCAACAATAAGAAATCACCTGGTGGAACTGTGCATCTTCTGAGCTCATCATACAAACTACTATTAAGCCCAATACTTCTAAGAAGAGTTTTAAACAGCTTAATTCAGAAACGTTGTGATGACATCCTGAAGGTGAAGTGTGGGAAAGGGTAGGAGCTTCTTAAAGAAGACAGAGGCCAATTTCAAGGCATCAGACATAGCCATGAAGACAAGAAATTGTCTTTCCAGTTGTTTTGATATATACAGCATTTTCATAACAACTGACGGTAACACTTACTTGTTTGTGATATAAAATGGAAAATACAGAATACCACCATTGAGGAAGCAGAGCCTAGGGACTTTGGACCAGGCTCTCCAACCTCTGGTGCTGATATTGCTGAGGTGGTTAAAAAGCTTCTCGGTGGAAAGGCTCCTGGGCTGGATGAGATTAGCCCGGAGATCCTTAAGGGTCTAAATAGCGAACTCATTGCTTTCATCAGGGGTTTCCCCCCAGGCTTTAAAAGCGGCAGTTATCAAACCACTGATTTAAAAACAAACAATCTAGACAAATCACTCCTGCAAAATTACTGGCCAGTCTCCAACATTCCATTCATCAGCAAAATTATTGAAAATGCAGTGTTTTAACTGTAAAATGACTTCCCTACGATAACCAACCGCTTTGATATCCTTCAGTCTGGTTTTTGTGCTCACCACAGTACTGTGACTGCCATCGTCAAAGTGTTTAAGGACATTCATATAAACATAGACTGTGGAAGAACCACAGTGCTGGTTTTGTTGGACCTCAGTGCAGCATTTAACAATGTTCACCATGACATATTATTGAAAGGACTGAAGAGTTGGGTTGGACGCTCCGGTCCAGTACTCAACTGGTTCGATTCTTGCATAAGGAACAGAGATTTCTCTATTTCAATAGGAAACTTCTCATCAAAGCGCACAGAAGTCACATGTGGGGTACCCCAAGGCTTAAACCTAGGAGCCCTACTATTCCTCACATTAGCTCAGGCTATAATAGGAGCTAAGATTAGCTACCTTAACTACGCAGATGACTCACATCTCTACATTACAATGTCACCACTTGGCTCCGAACCCATCCAATCACTGAACAGATGCTTAGAACAGATAAATGTCTGGATGTGCCAAAACTTTCTCCAGCTAAACAGAAAGAAAACTGAGGTTATTATTTTTGGACCTAAAGATCTATAGTCAATACACAGCTTCAGTTACTACAGTTGACAACTAGTGATCCGACCTGAAATCTGGGTGTAGTAGTGAACTCTGACCTGAACTTTCAGAGTCACATAAAGACAGTTACAAAGTCAGCCTTATATTACCTGAAGAATATTTCCAGAATTAGAAATAATCCTGGAAGCAGCAGTGTCTTTTCAGGTCTGACTAAAAAATCAATCTTCCAGCTGCTGCTGCTGATCCAGAACATTGCTGGAAAATGTTATTCATGCATCACTCTTCCAGATTGGATTATGATGCATTATTCTAAACAAAACATTATTTAACTGCAGGTTGTACAAAAATGCACCTTCCAGATTTCTGACAAATCACCAGAAGTTGTCACACCACTCCTCATTCACTCTACAGTAAATCATAGTTCTTACTTATGGGGTTCTGAATAGTCACCAGCAGAGATCTCAGAACTTGAAACCAAGTCTGATTCTGAGATGTTGAACATCCGTTACACTGTACGGCTGTTGTGGATGACGTGTTTTCAGTGATGCATCGAAAAGCAGGACTGTTGTTTTCTATATGGCTATCATGATGTAGTGTCTCAAAAAGACTAGTTTTTCATTGTTTGAAGTTAACCAGTCGATGTGAAGAAATCTCCCAATGTAAAAGTTGCAACTAGAGTCAGCAGATGTGTTGGTGGGTGGTGGTAGCAATTTTCTGAACAAACCATGTGTATTTTCTCTAAGTGGTTTATTTGTGTTCATTTTCTCAGTCTGAACAGCCCAGTCCAGCCAGTTCCAGCTCCAGCTCAGGCTTTGCTCCCTCACACCACAAACGTCAAGGTAGTACACCTGAATTACTCCCCTCTTGCTGCTGTTTACAGGAGTTTACACACAAACAAAATCTGCAGTTCAGTCCATTTTATTTACAAGGTGCCAGTTCACAAAAAATCTGCAACTGAAACTCTGCAGATACAGTAAGCCAATCTTCAATGATTAAAGCAATGTTAGGGGAGAAAAGGATACCAAAACTTCTCCAGAATAATGTTGGAAACGGAGAACATCAGACAGGAAACAACTGAGAGTGGTGGGCTGACATCGCTCTGATCTACAGAAAACCAAGGAGTGCATTGGTGGGAAAAAAGAGATCCAGATTTTCCAAGAATAAAATTTTAATAAACAGAAAATTTTATCAAATCAATGTATGACCCAGCCCTACAGCAGAACAAGCCCTTTCTAATTAGGTAGTTGCCAGAAAATGGCCAGTTTCAATAGGAACCAGCACCACATCCAACATCCTACTTTTATTACTGCATTTCATTCCTTTCTTTCAATGATTTCATAAATGAAAAGTTGTGTTATTGTATTTGACATGCAGTGCTTGGGCCGCTGCAGTCAGTGGTGCAAGATCTGCAGTCAGACGACAACGATGACGATTCAGACGAACTTGAAGACCACGACATGGACTCTGATGCAGAACGACAACCACAAACATGTCTCACACACCACCAACACAGGTTAGTAACCAGTAGGCAGAGCAGAGTATAATCAGGTCTCGCAAAATAATCCATATTTAGGTATAATAATAATTATAATGAAAAAAAATATAAGTTTTTAAAAAAAAAATACAATATAACATATTGTATAATAATACAACACAATAAATTTGAAACTGCCAAAGTCATTTTCATCTCCCTAAAGTGGTGCATATCTTCCCACAGCAGCTACCCACTTTATTCATTATTTGGAGGTATTTTGCCTACGAGGCAAACAAACGAGAAAAACTCTGAAAAGCTCTGATGAGTCTGCTCCAGTTCCAATAGCAAGGTGTGTTTTCCAGGTGCAGAGTTGGTATAGAGTCTGTTGCCTTGCAATGTTTCATTCTACTGCGGATACCAACTAAGACAGAAAATGTCCATCAACTAACAGCTCCTCTTCTTGCTAAAGACGCTTTTCTACCGAGAAGTCACGCACTAATCAGTTAATATGCAGTTCGGTTCTATCCCAGATAGTGAGCTTCTCCATTACATGCTGTTTCTCACTATATACTCAGCAATGCCAAACCTCCAGGTTCTGGTTCTGATGGACTCAAATAAACCTAGATATTTTATTTTGTCTTATAGAAATTCGTTGCTGGCTCAAACATAATAACAAAGGCTCAGATCAGCTGATTATTCAGCTACACATAGAAATATAATTACATTCTGGCACTTTATTGTTTTAAATGTACAACCTTTTGGATTTAGGTACAAAATATGTAAATCAATAACCACTCATGAACTTTATTTTATTCAAAGGAAAAGGAAAATTCACATCTCAATCTAATACTATGTAATTCTGCTAAACTGCCACTCAGACAGAAATCTGACTACAGCTTCACTGTTTCTCTCTTCTTTATTGCTGTTCATTCTTCAGAGCGATGAGCTGCTAGCAGTGCTGCTAAATCATGGTCATTCCAATCCAAAACACGTGTTCCTGTCGCTGCTCCTGATTAAACTCATAATTATGCTCCTCTGTACTGAGCAGCTCTCTGATAGCAAACAGCATGTTCGTGGTCCACAGCTAAACTATAATGTTGTTTGGAGTTTTGAGAGGTAATCACAAATCAGTCAACGACTGCAATCAGCTGTCAATCCAATCACTTTGGTGCAGTACTCAGCTCGGTGCAACTGGCACTACTGCTGAAGTAGGTACAAAAATCTAAGTACAGCCAGACAGAGCTGTGCCAGATCTGCTAATGGAAAAAGAATCTGGCCAGGACAGACCTGGACCAAACCGGTTAGAAGCGCTCTAGATGCTTTTCATCTTCAGCCATAAGATGAAAAGCGTCTTACGTATGCTCACACAGCAAGTCCTGATGCTCAATTCCATTTTTTTTCCTGAAATCCAATATTTTTTGGTGGTCATTCATACTACTGAATGATGCAACCTTAATCAGATTTCTGCGTGAACGGTTTACGACACATAAGCAACCCTCATGAACAGAAGAAGAATGTAGACTAACACTCTGTTTATGGCAGTATTAATGGACGATGCCGTCTGTGAATGGATTTTAAAGTTACTGAGCAAGGAGAGCCAACAGTATTATCACAAGATCATAACAAGACAAAGGAAGCTGATAAAAAGAAACACAACTGTTATTTCAATTATTGTAAATTTCATCCACTATTTATATCCAGATTTACTGCATCTGGCTTCTTCTGGTGCAGAAATATGATGCTTCTCTCACGTCAGTGATATAAAGGAGCTTTTGAATGGAAAAAAAAGATTAATTGCATAAAACATTTTCACATGTTAAAATGTATGTAATTAATGAATCAAAATTAACACGTTAAAGTCCAGGTCCTAATATAAATGTTTTTTTCTTTGTTATGAGGACACAACTAACCCTGAGGTCTTTGTTGTCCTCAGGGTTAGTTTAAGTGATGGCAGTGAGACTGATGGCTCCTCTCCCTCACCCCCCATCTGCAAAGAGGCCCCAGCTTTGATAAAGAGCACCAATAACCAGGTAGAATATTAAAGCACTCTACAGATATGTATTCCATAAACTACCTGATGTGAGAACCAAGCAGTCAACTGAATGCTGTTGTAAACAGTGTGACTCTGTTCTTTTCCAGATTTTAGAGGTGAGGAGCCCCATCAGACAGAACAAGCAAGACAAGAATGAAAACCTAGACTGTGACAAGGTAAACAAGGTCAACATTCAAATGAAGAGTACTGTATACACAGATGGCAAGCAACGGTAATTCAATGTTGAATTATGGTCACAAAGGTAGATTTTTGGCTGAGGTCGACGATTGACGGTGGATCAACCATCAAAAATCATCTAATTTTAGCCAAGTGACCAATGTTGAAAAGATGTACTGTAATTCAATCAATGTTGTTTTATGGTTGAAATCTGATGATTGAAAAGCCAACGTCTGATCAACGCCAAATATTGATCAATCAATGTTTGTCACACCACTTCTCATCCCTTTCCCACCTCCCCTCCTACTTTTTAAGTATTTTTTTAAGTTTGTGTGCACACATTTTTGGAAATATGGTAATGTAAGATAATTGTGAATGACATAATACGTATTGTCTGCCAAAAGATTGTGTGTTGAACGCCAGTGAAGAACCTTTTTAATAGTATGTTATAATGTAGACTTATCAGACCAAAAAATGTACATGGATCAATACTGATTCCTTAACTTTGACTCAATATAAAATCAACACAAATGTGCATGTAGATCCACATTCACATGATGGTTGAATCAACACTGACACAGTGTCAGTTATAGTTGAAACCGTAACGTTGATTCAACTTATAAATCACCGAATACTTTAAATATTGTGTCAATATCAGGCTTCAATGTTGATTCAATGTTTCTGCCTTTCGTCATTTCAATGTTGATTCACTCATGTTTTTCTATCTGGGAAATTACTGTTACTGTAAAGAGTGCTGTAAGAATGCACACAGCTCCCATTTTCTATACAAAAGCAACTTCTCAAAAATGACCCTTTTATCCTTTGTTTTGGGATTTTTTGCCTTGGTCTGTAACCTGATAGCCATGAAGCTAACTGCATGTGGCTGTGTTTCCCAGGCTTACCTGGATGAGTTGGTAGAGCTGCACAAAAGACTGATGACATTAAGAGAAGGCCATATACTCCAGCAGGTGAGCTTTATTTGTCAATACACCATTTTGGCTCAAACACTGATGCACAATAAACACTTCTACATCCTGGGCTCCAAAAATGTTGACCAGAGCAGTTATATCAGAGTAAAATAAAGGAGTTTACTTTGATCAACTGAAGTCAGAAAGTGAAACTGATATTTTTCAGATATGTATTTCTGCATGTTTATGATTCTGACTTAATCTAAAGAAATCCCAAAATTCAGTTTTTCAGAACATAACATTATTACTCCTGAGTGATGAAGGACTTAATGAACATTCTGGATGAGTTGTCTGCACTCAGTCATGAATTAATTCATCAATCAATGTGGCATAGCATGGAGATCAGCTTTTTCTGCCTTTACCTGTGAATATGTTCTGCTACTCCAGAGTACAGTGACTTTCTGCTGATTGTGACAGTCATAGCATACGATTTTTTCCTAAATATCCTCAAATGAGTATTATGCCCTATTCAAATTTTATTAGAAACTGAATTTTGAGTTTTTGTCAGCTGTGAGTCAATGATCAAAATAAGCATTTGAATTTATTGATATGTGTAGTATGGATCCAGATGAGGTTATTGAAATAAACTGTTGAACTTTTCTGTTAAATCTTTTGTAAAATCTTCAGACCTTTGTTCTGCAATACAGTGAACCCTCGCTATTTCGCGGTTCACCTTTCGCGGTCTCGCTGCTTTGCGGATTTGTGTGTTCTGCATTCTGATTGGCTAAACAGTCTCTCTGCTTCTTCTCTACCTGTGTGTCAATAACTTTGCGGATTAATATGCACACGTACGTAAAACAGCTTGCCAGATTTAACATAATTGATGGTGGCATGTCGGTTTATAAGAATTCTTTTGCCCAGAAGAAAAAAGAGCGACAACAACTTCCAATAACTATGTTCTTCTCTCGAAAAAAACACACCTGCACCGCGGGCTTTAGAAGACAAAAACACGACAGAGCGGAGTCAGGAGGAGCAGTGAAATACAGGTGAATCACTATTTGTCCAACTGCACTTTGTATTTTTTTTCATAATCATTTTTTTCCCGTTCTAATCCAATGACTCGGGTCGCGGTGGGGCGGTGCTGATCTCCGCAATTTGAAGCCTTCACTTCGTATTTATGATTAAAATTATTATTTTTCAGTATAGTAGTTATTTGTAAAAAAAAAAAAGAAAAACGTTTATACAGTACTTTTATTTGTTAAAAAAATGCTTGGCCCTGTAAAAAAGGTTTTGTTCTTTGTTTTAAATGTATTATGGAGTATTTCATTGTATAATAATTGTTAAAAAAAATAAAGGTTCCTACTTCGCGGATTTCGCCTATCACGGGTTCTTTTTGGAACGTAACCCCACGAAAAACGAGGGATCACTGTATACCATAAAGTTTATGAGTGGTTCATTTATACACTTTGTTCCAAGCACAGAGCAGGTGGAGCTAAGCTCAACAGGATGGACCACATGCTAGAACAATATTGAGATTAAAAATGAACACATCATAAATTGTTTTTCCACAGAAATACATGCACTCACATCAGTTTCACTGAGCGCTCAGGTCGGGGCTCAAATATATAATCAGCAGCTCAATACAGAGAGACCAGACTGGTTTTTGATCTAACCTCTAGGAAAAGTGAGTGTTGAACCGTCTCACTGGCTTTTTCCATCCAATTGTCACAAGAGCTTTGAGTGAACTTTTAAAATTTTGCAAAAAAAAAAAGAAAAGAAAATACAAATCTGCTGATTCTGAGCGAATCAACCAAGATTAGCAAATGTAAACATCTGAGGTAAATGTTTGGTGTGTCAGAACTAATTCTTCAAATGTGCATTAGCCATTTAAAAGCATTAAAACTTTTTTTGTGGAATTAAGAAAAGTATTTCAAATTTTGCCGTTTCCATCAACCTTCCCTAATGCAATATTTGAAATTGTGCTTTAAAAATTGTAGAGGTAGAGGTTGATGACTTTGTGTCAGACCATTGGGAATGATTTTTGGACGGTTCAGGGCTAAAGTTGACAGAAAACTTGTCAATCATTCTTTTCATTTTCTCTGCCCATCTGCACTACTACCAGTCTCTCTATCTGAGTAGGCTGGTCTTCTTGTCTCTGACTGCAGCTCACAGCACAGATACGTACGTACACAGATATCAGGACCACAGCCAATCAGAGTTTTCACTGTCTCCAACTGATTTCAAGAACAGTATGGGTCCAGCGTCTTGCTTGTTCAAACACAGGAAAACGTTCAGTCTCTGAGACTCTTTCTTTCCTTCTTGTAAAAGAAGTAAACATTTATTCTGCTGTCTCCATTCGGAAAGCTGTTGAAGTTTCAGCATTGGTAAAAACATTTTGCTGTTTCTTGTGGTTTCCAGATCGTAAACCTGATTGAGGAGACGGGGCATTTCCACATCACAAATACTACTTTTGACTTTGACCTTTGCTCCCTGGACAGAAGTACGGTTAGGAAGCTGCAGAGTTACCTGGAGACCTCGGGATTGTCCTGAGGCTCTGAGCGGCTGGGCTGCAGACTTGTTTCTGCTTTGACTGTTCCTGAATAGAATCAAGGTTGGTTGTTGCACTGCATCCAGCCTGTTGGAGCACTGAGTCCAGCAATTCATCTTACAAGTGGAAAGCAGCAGGAGGTGCTGTGGGGGCAGAGCTTGTCCAACAGGAGATCACCTGTAAGGCCTTGTAGCTTCAGCTGATAGCGGAGTGGTGGCTGGTTGCTCTTAATGAATGTGCATATTGATACATGTATGATTCTTGATTTGTTGTTCATGGTGACAAACACATGATCAGCATTGCCTTACAACATGATGTCTTATTTATTGAATTTATTTTGGAGGTGTGTGTGTGTGTGTGTGTGTGTGTGTGTGTGTGTGTGTGTGTGTGTGTGTGTGTGTGTGTGTGTGTGTGTGTGTGTGTGTGCATTGTATGTGAGCGTGTGCGTGTTTGTGTATAAAATGGTTCTGGCAGAATGAGACAGTGGAAGCACTTCACAAAGAGCACATCTTCCAACCTCTGAGATTTGACTGATTCATTCAGTCTGAATTAAAACAGCAGATCTTTAACTGGAGATTTAAAACAGCCCTGATCCACTGGGTATAGAATTCACAAATTAAAAAAAAAATTAATTATTACAAATATGTTTTCACACCATTGTGGTTTGGATCTCCAGATGGATGGAGATTATGTCTGTTCTCCATTGTTTTCCTCAAATGTTACCATATAAATAACAGGACGGCTCTAAATCACAGAAATGCTCAAATCACTGGCCCAGAATTGGTTTTGGATTTATTAAAAGTTCACACAAAGAGAAAGAATTCTTTTTTTTGTAATTATGCATCATAGCAATAAAGCTTATTCTATTGGAAAACCTGTGTACTCCCTTAAAATGGTGCCACGTTTGTAAAGAAAATACATGTTATGTTTTCATTTGCAGAGTTGACTTTGCAAATCTTCACTGCCAATGCCAAGCAGCTTTTGGTAATGGCAGTGTGATGCTGCGGTGGTGGTGGGGGGGGGAGACAAGGCTCGTCATCATTGGTTCACAATGCAGATATATAAAAGATGAACCAGCTGTAGGATATTGGTTGAGCTGACTTTAGAAGTTTTTGATGGATATAACCCACAAATGTTCCTTACAAATGAGGCAGAAATTAAAGTTTTCTCATAACTGTCTGAGATTTATTGCCAAGAAATGATGTTACGTTAATACGGCACAGAAATAAAAGATCAAACACATATCTACTTTTCATTTTAAGTGTAGTAATAATCTGTTGCAGCAAATCCTGCCCTTCTGGAATGTCCAGATATGCAATTGTGTCTATTTAGGTTGCTGTAATAATTTTTCTCATAGGAAGTGTGTCTGCCATCTCAGGAAGAGAGCTCCCAGAGAAACAGGAACTCACTTTCTGCTGTCAAACACGAGGACAGGAGCTCTTGATTTCAGTGGAAATGTCTTTTTTCCCAGAAGAGGGGGGTAGAAAAGGGGTACTGGTGGTCATGAACTGTTATGGAAGTGGAAAAACATACCGCTTAATTTATTTTGGCTGAATTGGCAAATCAAAGTTTATCATTAATTGTTAAGAGAAATGTCTCTGGGGACACATTTGCCAGATACACATGAGGATAGTCCCTTCCAAAAAAAAATTATGAAGGGTTTTTCTTACTCTCGCTCTCTTTCTTAGGGTCTTCTGTGTATTGTGGGGAAAAAATAAATGTTTTGTATGATGATCAGAAAAATTTCTTTTCGACGTTTCTTTCTTTCACACAGGAGAATGAATCCATTTCATTCCACTTGTGCATCCATACACACCGACATGTTTTACCTATTTGACTAATTTCGATCAACCCAAGGTAGTGCATCATTGTGAAGTGGAAGGACAATATTTCTATAGATAAAAATTAGAAAGTGTAGTGTGTATTTCTTTTTCACCCCCTTCGCTAATTCTTGATCTTAGTGTCTTTACCAGCTTAAACATCTAAAAACTGAACATTTAGATCTGCCTCGACAAAACAGCTCAAGCTCGGATTTAATAAAGAACACACTTTAAGGCTTCCCACAGTTGAATTAATCCTAATAAAACACATTAATGGTTGGAAAGCCATTTCTTCTGCTGGATAAGTTTAAAATATCTTTTGCAGCGGGCTTTACGATCATAACTTAAAGTAAATTATCCAGCCTTATGAACACTCAAACAATGCTCCCTTCAATGTATCTTGTAAAAGAAAATTGGACAATATTTAGCATTTGAGTTTAACAGCTGTATACTGTATTTAACTTTTTTTTTTTAAGGAAATCCACCTTTTGTATTTTTGTTATCGGCACCAATGTTCTGTGTTCAGACTGCTGACAGACGTTCTGTTTATTTTTGTTTAATATTCTAGAATATTGTTAGATTTTAATGTTGATAACTTATAAATCAATATTTTGCCAGCTTGCTAAACAAATCATCAGCATTTGGGTTGAGCTTAAACCCAGGAAGTACTCCTAAGTAGTTTCATAGATTTCTGGATTAGATTGTAGAGTTACAGGAGGACACAGGGGAAATGGATCTTGAGGGTTTTTAGGAAGGGGATGGGGAAATGGTTCAGAGTCCAGGCAAACCAGCAGGACATCCTGTTTTATCTTCCAAATACCATTTCCTCGAATAAAAGGGGAGACCTTCGAAATAATCCTCCACAGAAGAGACACAGAGACATTGATTGTCATACTGGCTCAAGGCCAAGGCTGAAGAGAAAGGCTTGCCTCCTACAGCGTCCCTGGAAGCCGGTCAAAAAGCTCCTCAAGGAAGTCATTAAAGCTCAACAGAGATGAAAAGTTTCACCTCCCAGAGCTTTCTGAAAGCACACTGTTCCCAGGTACACATGAAGGATGCGTCCTAAAGGTTGGAATGCACTTTTTATGTGCAATTTGACATTCCTTTTTATCAGAGAACATGTCCTTGTCATATAATTATGTTTTCTGTGTGTTTTGTGAGATTACTTATTTTCTGGCTTAAGGCTTGTCTGCTTTCTTTGCAGATATGTCAAGGAAGAAAAGTAGATAAACAGAATAACTGTAGAACAGAAAAGAAGCAAAACATACAGTTATTGCCTGACCAGAATCACTGCCTGGTCTTTATTTTATTGCCAAAAATATTCACTCCGCCCTCCAAATCATTGAATTTAGGTGATTCAATCACTTCCATGGCCACAGGGAAAACATGCAGACTGCTTTACAAACGTGGGAAAGAATGGGTCTCGTAGTGAACTCCAGCCTGGTACCGTGATAGGATGCCATTCATCTGTACAATAAGACCAGCGCTGACATTTCCTCCTTAATATTCCAGGCTGTTGGTCCATCACTTTAAATGTATAGTTTGTGAGAGGAAACAAACAAAATATGAAAAGTTCCAATGGTATGAATATTTTTGCAGAATGAATAACTTCACAGCTGCAGGGAGAACATTCAGATAGTTATAAACCACAGTCAGATCCAGTAGATGGAACCTCCATCAGAAGCCTTTGATTTGTTTTTTCTGCACAGCTTATTGCCATCATCACCATTCAGACACTGACAGCAAAATAAAGGCCACCAAAGCATGCCCAGTTTTTGTTATCAAAGGCATTTCAGCTCCCTGACCACTCTATTATCATTAAATTTGCACAGAGCTACAATAATTCAGACAGTAGCTTTTGGCTTGCTTATGTCCCCCGTTTCCACCCTGCTGCCAATCGTGTTGACCTTCCTCTGTGTTCCCTCTACAATTCTGGGTGGCAGCCTATTCTGTCCACCCCTAACCCCACCCCACCACCTCTCAGTCACTAAATGCAAACAACTTAGCCTCTGAAAAATCTGATCAAGTTATATAAAGTACAAAAGCAAGCAGACTTCAAAGTGAAGGAACAACTTGCAGAACCTTCCTCTTCAAACCAGGCGGGCCTGCAGACGTGGCCCCTCAGCATCCCCCAATCCCCCCCAGCCCCCAGGCTGCCTCAGACCCCTTGCACCACCTAAATGGCTCCACTCTTTTGGAGCAAATCCCAAACCTGGTCTTTGAATTGGGCAGACTTGGCACCGTTCCTCCTTCCACAGCCTAACCCTCCCAACCCCCCTGAGCTTTGTTCCTCTTGATGGATCTAGGCGGGCTGATGGACCATGACTTCTGGAAGCCCACCCTGTCTGTGAGGCAACACACACACACACACACACACACACAAATATTTGTGACTAGCTTTGTGGGGACTTTCCATTGACTTCCATTCATTTCTACAGCCTAAATCTTACCCTTATCCTAACCCTAACCATTACATACCTAACCCTAACCCTATCCGAAACTCAATTCACACCTTAGTCCTAAATCTAACCCATGACCCAAAAATAGCATTTCCCTCTGTGGGGACCAGGCTTTGGTCCCCACAGACCAAAGCCTGGTCCCCACAGAGGCTTTGGTCCCCACAAGGTATTACAAACGAACACACAAAAACACGCCCACACACACACACCGCCACACTGCTAGAGAGCCCAATGGGGAAGAAGGAGGAAAATATCAATAAATGTCCTGAAAGCATCTGGTGGTCACAGTCTCATTCTGGACAGAGATTACAGGCGCAGTCAGTGTTGCTGCTGCTTTCATTGTGCCTCTTCTGATAAGTTAACCATGTGTGATGGCTGAGGCGGAAGTCTGGGCCGCTGCCTATTCGGCCGCCCTCAAACACCTGCTACCAGATGGATCCAAGAGTGAACTTCAACAACAAGCAGGAAGATGAGAACAACAGTTCAATCTTCAGCGAATGCCTCATTCTCCCTCTAACAGTTTTATCAAGCCTGGCTTAAAACACTGACCTTTTTGTTTGACATGTGTAAAATATCAAAACACATATGGAAAAAAGATACAATTTAAGTGATCATGTTGCTTAGAGAAATTTAAAAGATATGTTTCCGTTTCCAGTTCAGTTGTTGTTGTTCCCTAAAACATGCATGTATTTCTCAGAATTTAATTAAAACTTTTTTCAGATATTTCATGTGAAAAGGCTTGTTTTAGTTAGCTGAGATCAGAGCATACAGAGAAGAAGTCCACCAAGAACATTCTTCATGGTTCAAAGCAGTCCCAGACCATAACACTACCACCACCATGCTGGATTTTGAGTGTGTTTTTTGTTGGGTGTTTTTGTTTTTTTTCTGAAATGCTGCGTTAGTTTTACACCAGAGATGCAGACCTTCCAAAAAGGTCTGCAAAGGTCCTTCTGGTCTGCTCTGAAGCAGTCCAGAAGGTTTTCCTAAAAGGTCTTTGGGATCATCAAGATGTTTTCTGTTCAGTCAGCAGTGGGACTCTCCTATGGAAGCTGATTTAGCCCACTCTCTCTCTTACTGTTGAATCGTAGACTCTGACATTAGCCTTAATAATTGTAGGCTTTAATGTATCTGACTTAACACCTGATAACAGATTTTAGTACGGTTCCAGTTATTTGCCTCCAGATTGTTTGGATTCTCCACCCTTCGTCTTCTGGTGCATTTATTTATGCCTTTGTTTAGCGGTTGACATGACAGAAAGTAGCTGCAGTATTATTTTTACTAAAAAAAAAATTTGATTAAAAAATGTTTTAACATTTGTTTTAACTGTCACTACAGTTAAAATATAATGAGACAGATCATCTGTGAAAAGATCGATCTCCACCTCTTCCCTGAGGTATTATTGCTGTCTGAATAAATGCACCCAACCAAAAACAACCAATCAGAGCCAGAAGGAGGGTCTTAGCACTGTCAATCAACCTCTTATGTACTTGCTGTTCAATATGCTAAAACCGTTTATCCACCATCAACGGTGGCCATGCTAACTAGCCTAGCATTCACAACGGGCTCTGGTGTCAGGAAGAAGCTGTAGCGTAGCAGAGGGGGGACATGGAGGAGGAGGGTGATTGACAGCGCTAAGACCTGCCTCCTGGCTCTGATTTGTTGTTTCTAGTAAGCACTGAGAAAAGGCAGAGAAGTTCTATTTTTCACTGATTATTTGTCTCATACCATGCTGTTTGAACAAATATGTAAAAAACAAATACTTATAAAAAGGTTATAAAAGTTACATATTTAAAGTGATGTAGTTCTTATTTTAAAAACTAGGTGGTGAAGCTGATAAAATCTGTCTGTATTCAACTGGAAATAGAATGAGATTCTAAAGAATAGGCCACTATTGACATTCAGATCCTCTGGTTGTAAGAGCAGGGAGATACATGAATATTCAGCACCTGATAAAATCAGATGCACTGAATTGAGACTGTGTGCTACATTGTCTGTTGAGCTGACTGCTGATTCAGGCTCTTCTGTGCCAATTCTGCCCAAAGCTTTCTATGAGAAACACTTCAGAGAAGAAAAACTGCAACCTCCAAAAGTGAAATTATTGATATACTCCTGTGTTCCTGTCCCTGTCACAGGCTGCTTACTTGCAGTTGTGCTTAAGAATAACACATGCAAAACTTCCTTCCTCATTGTGGAAACTGGAACTTCTCTGCTTGGCATGAATCTAATCAAGGGCTTGCATCCTCTGAATCTGCTGCTGCTGCTAAGGTCTGCACTTCTGTCATGAAAACTACATCACTGTCTTCTACTGCAACACCGTCTCCTACGTTTTCTGGATGTGCAAAAGACTGTGCATAAAATCAGTGTCAAAATCTACACCGATTACCCCTGTCTGTCAGGAGCTCTGTGAGTGATGAAATTCAGTGTCTCCTGCAGTTTGATGTGACTGAGAGACTTAATTAACCACCTTTGGTCTCCTTCATTGTTGTCCTGCAAATGAAATCAGTATAAAAATTGCATATGTGTGAATCTGTGAGGGCTGCACAGTTGGTAAGAAGGTCTTCTATATCAAGAAGGTCCAGGGTTGGAATTTTTCGGCATGGAGTTTGCATGTTCTCCCTTTGCATGCTTGAGTTCTCTCCGGGTAGTCCAGTGTAATGAAGGTCTTCATTACTTAGCTGGAAAACACTTAAAATGTGTATTGAATAATAAATAAAACAAGTACAAACAGATTGAAGTATTTTATTGATTGTGAGTATTTTTAGGCAGTGTCATCTCAGTTGGTACAGTTTGAACAGATATGTAAAAAAATAGGCAGGACATCACCTATTGATGTCTTCTTAAAATAAAACAAACAAATGGATGACATAAGTATATTGTGACTGAAATGCATTGAAAGATGCTTGAAGGCTTTGTGTATGTGTGGCTTACCTCTGTCTCTTCTTCTGCAGTGTTCAGGCTAAAAAATTCCCCGGGGGCCTGAGCATCTTTTAAAGGTTCCAGAAGAGATCATTGTGGATGGAATGGGGGAGCAATAAAACTATGCACTTTAGAAGTTTAATGTTAAATTTATATTTATACAAATGTGCTTTTAGAGGTGCTTAATGATGAATAGTATTTACTAATATATATTACTCTCGTGATTTAGTTATTTTTGTGAAAGTTTGTTTGTGTGTATGTATTTATTTTACCCTGTTTCTTCGTGGGTTTAATAGGAGCAGTCATGGACTATAAAAGGCCTTTTATAATCTATTACTATAGATACTATAGATATCTATAGTAATATCTATAGTATTACTATAGATAATACTATAGATTATCTATAGTAATCTATTACTATAGATTATCTATAGTAATCTATTACTATAGATTATAAAAGGCAGTTGCAGATTGATTGCTGCTGAGACCATAGACCACTGTGAAGCAGGGTTATTTATTTGTTAAATGTTGGTGAATAAACACCTAGTGGGTCTGCAATGTTTGTCTGCCTCAAGTCTCCTAATCCAGCCGCTAAGGGCCATTCTAACATCTGGCTTCCTCCCACAGTCCAAAATCATAACCGCTAGGTTTATTGATTTCTCTAAATTCTCCTTAGTTGTTCTCTGTGATGCCCTGTGCCTGTTGGATTACATTTTGGCTGTTCTTCACGCACCTTAAGATGCAATCATTCCTAGGACTGCTCTCCTCTTATAACAAGTTAATAACAAACTTTGCTACAGTTGTGGAAGATGCAGTGTTGAACTGGTCTGAAGAAGCAGAATGTAGTTTTGGAAAAAGTAAAACAGCTAGTTGAAAGTGCTGCTCTCTATCTTTTTAATCCTGACCTCCCTACTGTTGTGTCCACTGTTGCCTCTGATTATGGATTTGGTGCCATGCTGTCTCAACTTCAATCAAATGGCACAGAACACACTGCTGCATTTGCAGCAGAACTCTGAGTTTTGCTGAACGCCAATATTCTACAGTGAAGAAGAGGCTCTGGGATGTGTCTGCAATATGCAGTACACTCAAAAATAAGAGCAGGAAAGACAAGTAAATTAAATGCATCTTAAAATCCATTTTTGAACATTTTGAATCTGTTCAGAATTTCCAGGACCAGGAATTATGACCATTTTTTTGTTTTGTTTTTTCCCTAAAAAATTGAGACCATCACCCCCACTTCTTTCTGCAGTGGTTTTGTTTTAGAAACCATCAGTTTATAAAATCCTCTAAACTAGCATCACTACAAATGAAATACTAAACGTAGTCCTCCTCATGGCTGGTCTAATATAAAGACTCTCTGCTCTGAGCTCTGTAAAACTTGATTAATGCTCAATAAGTCCAGTGAGGCTAGATGTTCTAATAGGGTTGAGAAAGCTGCAGATGTTGTCCAGCCTGAAGGTAAGAAGGTGAATTCTGCAGCTTCAGTTCCTGCACTTTAATTAGAACCAAATGAAAAGGAGTCCCTCGGGTCTCCCCCACACCCAACACAGTCTCCTCTTAATTGACTTAATGGTTGAGTGGTGCCCTGCCTGGCTGGAGCTGGCTTTGGGCTTGGGAGGGGGAATCTACGGGGGTCTCATTAGCACTTTGCTTTCCACCAGTGCCTACAATACCAATTCATCAATGGCTCAGCAGACAAATGTGCTTGTTAGGGACTCCAAAGGTTAATCATGGATCAACTGGTCATATTTTAAAGTTCACTGCACCTATTTTGACTTCTGGAGAGGCTTTTCATTTTAATAAGTCCTGGTAGAAGGCTGATACTTTCAACTCTTGACTTTAGATAAACATTGTGTCTTCCAAATGTTATAATCAAAAGTGTGAAAAAACTTCACTTAAAGAGATATTTTGAACCCCTTTGATTAATATCAGGACCAGCTTATCTTTCAAATGAAACGAGAAAAAATATGAAATTTTAAGGACAGCTGCAGCGCTGCATGTGTTACAGAGAAAACTTTTACATTTTCCTTTATTTATTTATTTTATATTATATTAAATCATATTTAATTTACTTACAACATCATTCTTATCCAAAGATTATTCCAACTGTGTTCCGAAGTTGGAACACAACTTCCGAAGTTGTGTTCCACTCCGGCTCTCGCACTGGGCTCTCCTTTTTTTCATGTGGGAAATTATCCAGATTCGCCTAAATTTTATTATTATTATTATTATTATTATTATTATTATTATTATTATTATTATTATTATTATTATTATTATTACAGCCGATAGTGACACAGTGTGGCATTATCTAAAAATACACCAGTCAAACGCAATATGATAAACGACTACTCGGGAAAAGTTAGCCTTCCTGTGTTTACTCTGTAGACTCCAGTACAGAATGGACCAAAAACGCGTCATCAGCCCATTGGTGAAAAAATGACGACCTCCATGGGTGAAAAATATATCAAAAGATGTACTTAAAAAAAAAGAAGAAGTAATTATGAGTTTTGGCATATCACAAACAGCATTTTTATTTTTTAGGTAATGGGAATATTGCAACATATAAATTTTAATAACATATCATTTTAATAAGTCCTGATCCAAGGCTGATACTTTCAACTCTTGACTTTAGATAAACATCGTGTCTTCCAAATGTTATAATCAAAAGTGTGAAAAAACTTCACTTAAAGAGATATTTTGAACCCCGTTGATTAATATCAGGACCAGCTTATCTTTCAAATGAAACGAGAAAAAATATGAAATTTTAAGGACAGCTGCAGCGCTGCATGTGTTACAGAGAAAACTATTCCTGGATCCTTTTAAAAGAAGTGTAGCTATATGATTATTAATCTGAATAAAAAAGTAGTTGCTACTGTACTTCGAGGAATGTGAAAAGTTAAATAATTAGAAGTCTTTAGCTCATTTACAACAACAATCTTCCTGCTGCAGACAGGTTTCTGTGAGAACAAATCAATCTGATTGTCGAAGATCAAGTCATTGACTACAAAGTCTGTGAAAAAAGAGAAATCGTATATTCAATAAACCCTATTTAATTTAAAATTTTCTGTTCTGTCAGGATGTTGTTTTTCAGGTAGTGTTAATGTCATTTCCAAACTACATGTGTTGATTATATTTTACATTTATAAAGAAATTTTAAGGAAAATATGAATTGATTCTGAGTCCAAGAATTTTATTGCAGTGAAAATGATACAGTGAAAACACTGAAACTGTGAAAGAAAATGATCTTAAAATGTAAATATTAAAAGAATTGTTGGTTCTCTGGAGTGAGGCTGGTTTTATCTGTAATGCTTTGTTCCTGATATTAACAGCTATAGAGCAACATGTGAAACAAAAAAGCCTCGTGCGCAGAATGCTTGTGATACAACAGTGCCACCTATTGGCAAAGGTCAGCAATCTGCTTGATACACATCTGCAGGCCAATTCTTTTTTACAATTTTGTGCAAAAATAACTCAAACACCAGTACAGAGCCCTCCAGGGGACATTGGAATTGTTTGTTTCTTTTGCGTTCCCTCGCAGCATTTGTGAACGTAGGTCTGAACTTTGATTGAATGTAAATAGTGCTCTATTCTTTAGATTCGAACACAGAGTTTTCAATCTTTTCAGCCTTTAGCATGATTTCTTCAAGGATTGCATATGTTAAATTTCTCCAATTTTCAAACAACTCTGATCAGCTTTCGTTGCCTCTGCTAATAAAAGTTATAATGCTGCTACCACCTCTTACATAGTGATTTCAGGGTGTTAGTTTTCCACATACAAGCTAAAAAGTTCAGTTTTAGTCTGTCTTGATTGCTTGTTTATATTAAGATACATGACTTGTAGAAAACTTCAGAAAGAGATGAATTTTTCTTCCAGTAATGTTAAAACTATTCCATGCAGGCCAGATTTGAAATAGTTGGAGCCTATGACTAATATTACCTGTTGACCATTTCTCCCACCAGAGCTGTGGAGAATCAGTCAACAGAAATACAACAGTCCAGAAGTACCACAGGCCTCTGTTTAACACTGTCCTTCAGCAATCTGTTTTCTTGGGTCGTCAGAAATATCTGTTAGGTTTGTGGTTGAGCCATACTTTTCCGTTTTTCTTGGAAAGATATTCAAAATAACCTCAAAGCACTTTAATTCAAACTTTATTTGTATAGCACATTTCAGCAACAAGGCAGTTCAAAGTGCTTTACAGTATATGATAAAGGCATAAATGTATGTGATAAAAGCATAACAATATTATATTACAACATAATTGTGAAACAGGCAATCACATTTTGTCAAAGGCCATCATAAAAATCATCAAGCAAATACACATAATTTTTTTTAAATCAATGTTCTATTCACTACTGACCAAAGGAAACTAAGCAGGTGGGGTTATAGCTTTGATTTAAAGAAATTTATTTTGGTTATTTTGCAGTTTTCTTAAAATCTGTTCCAGATTTGAGGTGCATAGAAGCTGAATGCTGTTTCTCCATGTTTTGTTCCGGGGATACAGGATAGATTAGAACCAGCAACATTTAATTTTCTTGTAGAGTAAAATAATTTCAAAAATAACTTCAGTGCAGTTTCATGGTTCTGTTATCTGCCAAATCTTTTGTGCTTTTTGGAGACCAAGTGAACAAATATTCAAGTAACAGTCATTGTCACTGGAAGTACTCAGCTCTGGCATGTATTGACTACTCTTGAGTAGTAGTTTCAAAGGTTTTATTGTGGAAAACTGATTTTTAAAAAATATTTCTCCAGCCCAATTTCATTTTGTAATTTGTTAGGTACTCATTTTGTATTACCTTTTCACAAATAAAAACTAAAGTATTCAGTATATATCTTTTGAACCATATACTTTAAGATTTTTTAATGAGTAAAATCACCTAATGCTTCTCTTGAATTTATGGTTTCTTCATCCATCTCTACAAGTTGCAGGAAACTGGCCTTTGAAGACAAATTTGGGTTCCATGGCATAGCCCAGGGTTCAGCTCCATGAAGGTTGGTGTCCTGTAACTTTTAGATTAGGCTTTACTTCAACATACCAGAATTACAGTTAGAACTTAACTGCATACTATTCAGACAGAACCAGGATCCCTGGTCGAGACTTTTGGAAAATATCCAAGTTTACTGTATTCCATGCATTATTTGCAAATATTGCTTCCAACTTTAGATTGGTTTGTATTAATTAAAACATTTAAGTTAAATCCAGGGGAGTTATGGGCCAATAAAAGGGCCTTAATTGCTGCAATTGCAAGCACCAATTAAAACCAATCGTTTCAAGCATATACACAAATTTTAACCAACTGTGCACTATTTTCAAATGTACAACCGAGAGGTTTTATTGATTTACATCAGCCTGCTTTATTCCATATGCACAGCTTCCATATTGAACCACAAACTCGTTTGCTTATGGATTTCAGACTGTCCCAGGAGAAACTCTGGATTAAGGGAGCATTCCTATTGCAAACTTTAATGGCAAGTATTTTGAGAAAAAGAAAAAACCTCAAGGCAAACAAAAGGAAAAACAGAACAAATGCCCAACAAGGGCTTTATTAAAACACCACTTTAAACATGGGAATGCCACACAGCATGGATAACAAACTGAAGCACCAGGAAAAAAAGGGAAAGAAAGCTTCTTTGAAGCCACTTGAGACAGAAAAAAAGGTAATAAAAACCCAGGTGAATAAATGCAAGATTAACCATAAAAATTTCTAAACATGTTTGGATCCAAGACATTTAACCACTTCAGATGCAGACTTCAATCCTGAGACATCACACCATCCAGAGCACCTCAGGTTATACAGTCTTCTGCTGGCCCTTCTTTCCAATTAGAGACTTGTGGATGTGTGGGATCACACCTGACCAAGAAAAACAGCATTAGAAAACAAAACCACGTTTAAAGGAGGTCAAATATCAAGGTGTCTAAAAGCATCTTTACCTCCACCAGCAATTGTGGCCTTGATAAGAGAATCAAGCTCCTCATCTCCTCTGATGGCAAGCTGCAAGTGGCGTGGAGTGATTCGCTTCACTTTAAGGTCCTTTGATGCATTTCCTGCTAACTCCAAAACCTGGACAGAGTCGGGATGCTTTAATGGACACATAGATCAACTCTTTAAACTAATTTTACATTTTTTAACAATACCTCAGCAGTGAGGTATTCAAGAATAGCTGCGCTGTACACTGCTGCTGTGGCTCCCACTCTACCATGGCTGGTGGTTCTGGACTTCAGGTGTCTATGGATACGACCCACTGGGAACTGCGTGGAGAACGAATGAAACAACCATTAAAAATCTGAGAAACAATACGGTTCGCAGCTGATGGGACGGCCGCCGGTGGAGCAGCCTCTGCGATGTGAACGGAGGAAAAGCTGTGGCAATGAATGAATGTGTTCAGACCTGCAGTCCTGCTCTCTGTGAGCGCGAAATAGCCTTTGTCTTGGTCTTTCCGGAGTCCTTCCCAGCCTTACCGCCAGCCTGGGGAACACAGAGAGCGGCCACCGTTTGCAACAGCTCAGCGGATAAGTACCGCCAAGCACAGTTCAAATAAAAAAAAGCGAATTAACAAACGCTTTTATCGTTTAGATACCCGCTGTTTTTTCAAAGCTATCGGTTAGCACGCTAAGCTACCAGCAGCTAACGGCTACATGCTAATGACAAAAAAAATAAGAAAATATCAATGAAATACAGCTTTTTTAAAAACAAAAATACATTATGTTGTAGCGGACATATTACCAAATACGATCAGCGATACATACCATTTTATATTTTTCTCAGATAAAACCTTACACCGCAGTACAAAATACAGATTTTCTTGCTATTGTCTTTAGCCGCTGCTGAAACAACTTGACCCGCTCGCCAACCGTTCCTCATTTATATACTCACTTTATCCGGGTTCCTTCCACTAGCCAATCACATATCACATGTATTCAGCCAATCAACAACACCTTCGTGGTAAAGTTCTGTGAATGTTTCCTATGGGTAATGTAGTACTTTTGTTTGAAGGCTCTTCTCTTCCGCTTCTCAACATAAAATATCAGAGAAGATTTTTTTTTAAATGTAATGTTTAAAAATATTGGAAAACTTCGTAAGAATAACTTGTCTCAACTTACACATAACATACAAAATATGTTTTACAAAACGTGTTCATAAATGTGTTGTTTTTTCTCTCCCCTTTTAGCCACTGTTAGTTTTTAACATGTCCGTGTCAAAATAAATTAAGTTTGTCTCAGTTTGGGAGCTTTTGGTGTTATTTTTTTTTTAGCATAAATAACCTAATGTATGATTATTGTTAACGCTGAATGATGCATCTGGTTTCTCAATACATGACAGAATTTGTCTTTATATAATCTTAAAATTTCAAAATGTTTTGGATTATTTTCCTATCTTTGGAAAACCGATCAGCATTCATTCCAAAGTCAGCTTTTCTTTTTGCACATTAATATGAGGATGTACTTCATACTTATGACCGCATGAGGTCAGTGTTGGTGTTTATTTGTTTTTATCAAGGTGAACTATAGACCAGCGGTCCCCAACCTTTTTAGTCGCGTGGACCGGTCAGCCCTTCGCAATGTTGCTGCGGACAGAGGTGGGGGCTGAGGGGAGCGCAGTACTCCTATGTTGTTTTGTTACTCATTCAATGGGCTCTTTGCACCTCAGCTTCCGCGTTCGGGGAAAAGCGGCTCAATCTTTTCCGATCTATTGAAAAAGGCACTGTACACTGGGTGTTTGCAGGGCTTGTCCAAGGTAACAATTAATGATGTACATCGATCCGAAGCCCCGACAAGTAAGCTGGAGAAAGGTTTTAAGATGTTCGCCTCGTTATACACAGATACAAAGGTGAGTTTTACTTTCTTTAAACTTTGTGGCTAACATTAGCTTTAGCTTATGCTAGACATTTTTCTTGTAAAAATGTGCTATTTAAGTATCTAAACATTTTTCATCCATTCTAATGGACAATGTTTTTTACCTTATTTTCAAGTATATTACGTGGTTTATTGTCGTCAGTGTCAGAGACCAAGTAACAGGGGATTTTATGGTTCAGGCATTTTGCTTCTGAAGCCTGAGGAACAACAAGCCCATAGCTTAACAGTAGAGCGGCTCTGGTGTCGGAGTTCTAGTTCAGCTGACTGCTCAGGTTCAAAGTTGTTGCTTTTAGAAAAATATGGCCGTGTTCCTTAAGGTCTCCGTGTTACTTCGCTTTATTAGTTTTGCATGCTTCTTGTGAAGCAGGACGGTGTTTGCAGCAGTGTGTACAGGCGGATCAGTAGCTCGGTTGTCTGGCTCTGGTCTGCTCTCTCTTTCCCATAAACTCTCTTTCAGGCTGAATACAGAAGTGATTCCATGGAAATAACACAGGAGGCTCTTTTACCTTCTTCCTTGGGCTGAAGAAGCTGATCCAGAGTGAAGTGAAGGCTGTAAACTTTGCTGTGCGGCGTTAGCTTTAACTGGTAGCAACGAATATTTACAAGCCACCATATTCTTAATTCAGGACCGCTTGGAAATCCATGAAAACTTAAAAGCCCATTATATTAGGAAGACAGCAATGTTCATAGTATTATTTTATTTGTGTCTGAAATAAGACCTTGTCTTTTCTAGCTGTCATGGTAACTCAAAGCGGAAAAAATAGAGCCGCGCGGTTGTGACGTCAGCGCAGCAGGTGCAAAGAGCCCATTGGCTCAATCTTGACGCGCAAGACGTAACCGGTAAAATCCGGCTTAGGATTTTCAAAATAAAAGATCCGGAAGTAGTTCGTTATTTCTTGCGCGGCCGGTACCAATTGGTCCGCGGACCGCTGGTTGGGGACCACTGCTATAGACTGTCAAACCTTTTATACAGTCTGAGATCAACTTTAAGAGTTTATACTTAATAATAAATAACCCAGTGAGCTGTTGCCACCTCTGATAGTTAGACTTAGACTTAGACTGACTTTATTGTCATTTTGCATGCACAGGGTGTATACAGAATGAAATTTTGTTGCATATGGCTCAGGACAATGTTTTGAGGTTCCAATGTTGTGAGGTTACTCCAGAATAAAATAAAATACAGTATAAAATATGAATATAAATATGAATATAAAATATAAAGTATAAAGTGCAGGACTGACAGAAAAATGGAAGTTATTTAGCTATGTATATGTGCAAGGTATGAAGTGGAGACCAGTTTTTGAGTGCAGTCCAGTTAAGAGTTCAGCAGTCTGATGGCAAGTGGGAAAAAGCTGTTTCGGAACCTGGTGGACCTACACCGGATGCTGCGGAACCTCTTTCCAGAGGGCAGCAGGGAGAACAGTCCATGGTGGGGGTGTGAGGGGTCACTGACAATGTTTCGGCCTCGGGACACGCAGCGCTGGGATGAAATGTCCTGAATGGAGGGAAGGGGGGCCCCGATGATCCTCTCTGCTGTCCGCACCACTCTCCTCACGTTCTTACAGTCAGAGGCGCTGCAGCCTCCACACCACACAGAGAGGCAGCTGGTCAGAATGCTCTCTATGGTGCTTCTGTAGAACGTCACAGTTGTAATCTGTGTATTTGTTTGTTGCATTTGATTAATAATATTACTCTCATAGCTTCCACAGTGGACTGTAAAAACAAAGTTAAAGTTATCTTCTAAAACAATATAGTTCACCTAAGCTAATAATTGACCTGGATGTTGATAAAATAACAACAGGTCTTAAGTAAGTAAGTATAAAGCCCATTCTTTTTACCTCTGGTGAGTCTGTTTTCAACCTTATTGGGCAGAGGCCATCCTAGCACAACCCAAACCCCCAAACCTCAATGAAGATGTTAAAACTCCACACCCCCTACACAAGATAGCAGTTGCCCATGTTGCTCGTATCAGAAACTGCCACTGCTATTGGGTGAAAGGTCAAACAGATAGTCATAGTAAACGTTCAGTTTGTAGATGATAGCATCATCCAGTCCGATGCTCGGCTTATAGACGAGCTGCAGCTGATCCAATGAAGACCTCACTATGGGGCAAAGATGCTTGAGAATCAACCTCTTGAGGGTCTTCATCAGATACAAGTCTAAAGGGCCTCAGTGGTTGAGGCCCTTCAGATGTTTTCTCCCTACCGTTGGTAGGGACATCCTCCTGATGGTTCAGGAGGGGCCTGAGCCTGAAGCTTCCCCACGTGTATTCACATACCTGCAGGATTTGCACTGCTGTTCAGGAGTCTGGATAGTATTTGTCATGAAACGGTGTGGTGTAGGTGGTGAGGCAGACGCTGTAGACCCAGGTTGAAGTGAGTAAATGATTTTAATGATGAATGTCCAGTGCAACACAGTCCAACATGGTCCCATACAAACGGGCAGCATGGCCGAGCGGAAGCCAGGGCTCGACTCCGGTAGCAACCATTAAACAACTGACGAGACGACGGACTGACAGACTAGACGCCAAAAGAGACGAGGACCCGACAAAGACACACAGGTGACACTAAATACACAGGAGGTAATTGGGGAAACTAGAAACACCTGGGAGTAATCGAGGGGAGAACAGGACAACACGGAGACACAGAGACACAGGAAACTTAAAATAAACACACAGAAAAACACGGTATTAGTGACAGGCTCCTGATGTTTTAGTCACTTCGTGTAGGCCAATCATATAAAACCCCAAGCAAATCTATCAAGGTTTGTGGCTGTAATGTGCCAAAATGTTAGATAATCTTAAATGAATAAAATTATTTCCTTTCTGCTCTTATTGCTTCAAGTTTATTATCAGCAGTAGCTGATTGGGGAACAGCTACTGTAAAAGTTAGAGATGCCAGTTTTATGTTGTGTTAATGTGTAACGGGGTAGAGTTAGACTGTGTGGGAACTTGATAAGGCTGTATGTGTATACATGTGTGTACATCTGAGACAACACACACAGCTGGTGGTGGGCTCATCTCCCCTCAGTCAAACACCATTCATTCTCAGGCTCACTCCCCTTTCAGCAGCCAGTCACTCACTCTCTCCTCTGACCTCCGCTGCCTGCTCACTCTCTTCCTTCTGTCAGGCCTAGAGTCTTTGTCTATCACCCCATAGAGTTTCTGCATCCTGACACTCTGCTTTAAATGCTTGATTTTCAAAAACTTACAAGCTTCCCTCTCATCCATCTGTAGCTTTCCTTCCTCCTGCTGTGCAAACAGGACTTATACTACAGAGTCTTTACCAGAACTTCGGGAGAAGGTTGGAAGCTTAACTTAGGGCACCTGTTGCAAAAGCAGCAGATACTCTGGTCTGGTCTGGACTCAAATCCAAACCTCAGAGAGGTTCCACAAATCAGTGTTTCTCAACCCTTTTTGGGCCAGCGCCCCCTGTCCATTATCCAGGTTCCTCATTGCCCCCCATCTAAGAATTTGTAGGCTACTATGCACTGAATATTATTTTATTATTAATATTACTATCACTGTTGTTGATGTTTTTATTTTTATGGTTGTTTCTGGAGTTATCATCAAAAATAATTTCCCAGAGAACAGAAAAGCAATGCCAATAGAAATTATTTTTACAGGCGTCTAAGAAAAATGCAATGGACATTCAACTTAAAATTGGTAGGCCTAACAGCAGCCAATCAGAGTGGAAAAAATATTGTTGTTCTGTGCCATTTTCTAGTTGTTAAATATTACACAAAATGACCAGATAAAAGATGTACAACAATGCCAGTTTAAACTTTGAACTATTTGCAAAAAGACTGAGCTCTGCAACATAAAAACATGGATGTCTGCAACTATGTCAATCATAACTCTTCTTCTCTCCAATGTTTCTGTTAGTTTCTGGTAGTGCAGCTCGGTGCTGCCTTCAGGAGAATGGGACATCAGATTATCATCCATAAAATTTCACCCAGATGGCATTTACTGTGTAAACCAGAGCTTTCAGTGGAAAAACAAAAGTTCCAGATCCTTTTAATGCCATACAAATATGAGACAGGAACATGGATTATATCTTTATATAGACCTGTCTATTGATTTATAGATTAATAGTTAGTTGCTCCGTCCTATGTCACGGTTCTCCTGTTTCGCGCAACGTGCGCATCGTTTTTTTGTTTGTTTGTTTTTTACGGAGCGGTCGGGAAGTTGGAGAAAAGCAGACTGACGTAAACCTTTTAGCTCTGGTATTCTGATGATGAAAATTCAAAAGTGCTGTGGTGCTACCGTTTCATACCAGATCACCTACAGAACCACTGTTAACTCTATAAAATGAACGCTCTCTATTGAGGTATCATCCATCGAGGGATTTCTTTATTTAAATGGGTTCATTTTTCTGAGAGATACATAGGGAGGATATCGTGACAAGTTTATAAGCGAGATTTTCTGTTGTCCTTCCATGGAAACGTGCAGCATCCAGACGAACATTAAAACACTTTTTAATATAATTTGCTGCTTTGACATGATCACAGCACTGCCAAAACATAAGTACAAAAATCCTCAATAAAACATAAAATATTTGAAAATCAGACACCAGACAGGTGAATAACAGCAGCGTCATCAGCCGGTCCATCGCTGAACTGATGCGGTGAAGCTATCAGTAGCAGGAGCGCGGAGCTGCGCCAAAAGTTAACAAACACTGAAGAGAAGAGCTGCAGTTGCAGCCAAGCATGTTTGAATGTTACACAATACAGTTTTAGCAAGTTGCTCAAAGTCTAAACTGGCATTGTGCATTTAAGGTGTAAAGTTTACCTTCGAGCAAAAGAATCCCAGCGCCCCCCTTTTGTAAAAATTTCTGCCAGCGTCCCCCGCCGTCCTTTGAACGGCCCCCAGGGGGCGATACCGCCCCCGTTGAGAAACGCTATTCCAAATTCAAAGTTATTGGGACGTTTTGATACACCTCGGTCAGGACACAAGGTCTTAGTTTAGAAAGACAGAGATATCTCAGTTGCCTCACTTCCACCAACTCTCTCTCTCTCTCTCTCTCTCTCTCTCTCTCTCTCAATACCTCTTCTTCAAACTACCTAATGTGTCTGTACCTGCACTACAGTCTTATATAAAAATAAGATCCATCATCTTACATGCTTTTCCCTGGAGGATGTCCAAGGGGCTGGTGCGTATCTGCAGCGGTCTATCATTTCATTACAGTGGCATAAATGGGCTTCTATTCTCATCTGTACTCAGTGCCACCTGGATCATCTCTGGAATCTCCGTCGCTCATTCTCACTAATCTCACTCACCTCTCCCTGGTAGACTTTCATCATCCACACAAATAAGCACTATCTGCAGTTTCTGGTTAAGTTCCATTCATATTTCTGAAAGAACAAAATATTCTGAGCAGTAATTAAGCAAAAACAGTACAGTAAGCATTTGCATTTTACAGCTAAGACAAAAAAGCTTTGTCTTTAAATATGTTCTACCTTGACTCAAGTAACATTTATAGCTGCATCCGGTTAAAATTGTTGTAAAAATTAATCCAGTTAATCCAAAACATATTCAACAGATCACTATTGGGTCAAGCAGAAAGGCCAGAGTTTTACAAATGATCAAGTATTCACTAAAACAATGGTGTAAACAAACCTTCAATGAAAAACCTCTAGAATGTACCAATTTCTTCTGTCCAATTAATCAATTGTCAGAATAATCAATAATCATTAAATAATTAAAACTGGCTGCTACCCTAATCATATCGCAAAGTTGCAGAGACTCCCATCACGTTCAACAGATGAAGTCACTTTAAGAACCCTGACACACCTTAGTTTGAAGTCTCTTATTTTGAAATATGGTAATAGCTGCACATGAGGCAGTCAATGATGTGCCAGAAATATTTAGCGATGGCTGTATGCACTTCAGAGAGAGAGACCTGGGGCTAGCAGTATCTGATAGAAGAAAAACAAAAGTCTGGGACTGTTAAGACCAGAGGGCTCACAGGAAGAGAAAAAGGACAAAGAGCGTGAGAAGTTGTGATGTCACTCTGTGTTGGTTATACAAGAGGAAGTAAGCAAAGTAGGTTTAGTGGGAAAATATTGCATGTGAAGTGTGGAGTATTTCCTCACTCTGCAAAGAAGAGCAAGTAAATGTCCTTTGATTTAAAACATGCTCTGAAGACAAGAAGTTCTACAGTGATTCTTTCTGAATACTAACAGCCACCATAAGACCAGCAGTTCCCATAGCTGCTAATAATTTTAGCTGATGACATCATCCTAGAAGGATGTGGGTCAACTTAGAGGAGAAATACTCAGCCTCATTAGAATAAAGCTTAAACTGCTGCTGCTTCTCTTCACCCCTTTCCATTCAGTTCCCTTCAGTGTTCACACATATTAGTGAACTATAAATACTTAAGTACAGTTACACCATCACGTCTGTTTGTCTTATCATAAAGTGGTGGAAGTAGAGAAGCTGTGTCCTCTATCTGTCATATTCACAGACCAGTGTGCTGCTTGTTGTGTATCTGCTCTCTCCTCTTCCTCCTCTACAAGGTGTGATGGGCAGGTGCAGCTTCTGGGTGGTATGCAGTTCCCTCATCAAGAAGCAGTCCAGAGCATACCCGTCAAGTTTTGGACTTGAGAATATGGGAAATCTCACTGTCTGGTGGTATTATCAGAGTGAGGGGGTGCACAATACAGGATGTTTATGGGAAAATACTAATACGTGAGGACGGCGGGAGAGGGAGGTAAAAACGGGAGACCTGACAGGTATGGTCCAGAGGACCCCAAAGCGCTTCAATGCTACACCACCAACTTCCTCATCAAAACTCACCACTTGTCTGGAGGAGATAAAGTTATGGATAGAGCACAGCTTTCTCCAACACAACAGCTTCAAAGATGAAGCCATTCTAGTGGGCACTTCTCATCAAACCCAATCATCATCCATAACCAGCATCTCCTTCTCTGGTTCAGTATTCCACTTTCGTCAGTAGTCACAAGTCTTGGTGTAAAATGACTTTTGAATCTCATATCAAGACCTCCTTCTATTGCCTATGAAACATTTCCATAATCCGTCTTATACTCTCCCTCTCAGACACAGAAAAACTGCTCCCTGCCTTTGTCTCCTCCAGACTGTACTGCTTGAATACACTTTTCAGTGGGATTCCTACCAAGAGCCTGCAGAGGCTCCAATACATCCAACACTCTGCAGCTAGGATCTTGATGAGAGCACACAAACATGACCACATCACTTCCATCCTCCACTCTCTCAACAGGTTTCCCATTTCCACCAGGATTAAATTCCTGGTGGAAATTCAATCAATCAAGATTTCCCTCCTTACCTAAGAAGATTTTTTTTGTGTGTTTTTTTGCACTGAAGCTTCTTGCTCATACCCAGCTCCTTTCTACATCAATGGCGAGAGTGTGGAGAGGGTCCACATCTTCAGGTTTCTTGGCGTCCTCATCTCTGCCTACCTCTCCTGGACTGACAACATCACAACCGTCATCAAGAAGGCTCAGCAGTGGCTGCACTTCCAGAGAGTCTTCAGGAAGCACAAACTAAACTCCAAGCTGCTGTTGACCTTCTCTGCTCATCCATGCAGATCCTGCTGACATAATGCATCACAGTATAGTACTGCAGCTAGACTGTTGCAGACAGGATGAGGCTGCAGAGAGTTGTAAAGGCTGCTCAGAGGATCGTTGACTGTCTTCTCCCTTCTCTGGTGGATATTTACACCTCCCACTGCCTCAGCAAAGAGAAGGCCATCACCAAGGACAGAACCCACTTTGGCTTCAACATGATTGACTTGCTGCCCTGTGGGAGGCGTTACAGATGCATCAAAACAAAAACAGACACACTCAAAAACAGCTTTTTCCCACAAGCAATTACTCTGAACTCTCACAAGTGCTTCATGCATGTGTGTATATATAAATTTAACCATTTAAATATTATAAATATCACCATATTTATGTTTATAATGTAGATATATTTTTACATTGTTTGCACTGTTTTAAAGCTGGCTTTAATCTCATTGTAGGTGTGCAGTGACAAACAATAAATTCTAATTCTAATGTACACACACCCACATGCAGACCCAACATCCAGCCAAGTACTACACGTAATGGTTTCTTGCAGCTGGATGTCTAATCCCAGAAGAATTTAAAAGAAGATGCAATGAGATTCAGTGGTGGGAGGGAGGATGGGAAGGACGAGCATGTGTGTGGGTGTGTGTTTGAGCTCCTACTGGGGCCAATGGGGCTATATAAGTACAAAGTCAACCCAGCCATAAGAGGAAGTGCTTGTTTTGGCTTAGGTATACTCTGGTAATAATGATAATAAAGTATATTCTATTCTATTCTATTCTATTCTATTCTATTCTATTCTATTCTATTCTATTCTATTCTATTCTAATGGTTAGGATGGGCCAGGGTTAGGCTATGGAAATGACTGAAAGTCAATAAAAGGTCAAATCACTAGTTAAAATGTATCTATGCAACACGAAAGATGAGAAATGATCATGGTTTGTGAACCAATGCCCCATTTCTCAGTAGAATAATTTCATCACTTTCTGAATTAAGGACCAGGGCAGATGGGAGTGGTGAGTGCTAGTGTTAGGCATAAACCCAATATGGAACCCCAGTTCTACTCTAGAACCAAAAAGGTTTTTTTCTATCACTAACCAAACAACCAGTTAGCATGTAGATGTGTCTAATGACTGCTGCAGAGACTTGGTGACTCCAAGTCATCACTCTGTACTGCAGCTCTCTAACATTTAGCTTTGGAGATGTTTTTACCTCCAACACCATCCTGCTCACAGTGCGTGGCGTCATGATAAATATGGTTCCTCAAGGGTTCAGTGGCTGAAAGAAATGAAAGTCATGGACCAACTAGAAGTTAAGAAACTCAACTTAAAAATGTAAATGATAGTTTTGGATAGGTTGATTCTTTGGAGGTATCATTACCGGTAATGGTAAAAACAATTCTTCCTTGGCTTGAGATTTTTCCCCACTCCATAGTCATTGAAATAATTTTTTTCATACATTTATCCACATGTGGGTGTTTGCATTTACAGCAGGTGCATGTTATGGTGGCTGCAGTCCATAAACTGAGTGTATTAATGTGAAGAATCCTGATGCTGGACGGTAAGGGAACTGACTTTCTGGAGCTTTATCAACATTTGGATTCTTTAAAGAGACCAGAGATCCCATAATGTAAACAGGTTTTAGCAAATTACTTGAAAACAACTTTATAAACAAACAAAACGTTTGTTTAAACACGTCATAAATTTTAGGAAACAAATATCATCATTACATGTCATTTGTAAAGCCCTGACTTTCATAAAGCGACGGAAATGGTTGTGATGGTTACCATGAGGAATGGGTTCAGAAAGCGTCTGCGTATGTGCGTGTGTATGCGCGCGGTGTAGTCATCTGTTCCTGAGTGAATGGGGAAATAATAATAAGCGTATAAACCTCACGGCAACCATGGGAGACAATGCAGTCTTCCCGTCGCTGCATTTGCACTACAGCGCTACTTCAAGTGTGTGTTCAGCCGCATTTGAAAACATTGGACACACATTTCCCACTGCTACCTTATAATGGACACATCTCCATAATATGCTTCCCGCTCTGTTTATAGCATTAAAAACAAATTGGTAGCAGAATTACCTTAGAGAAATCAGCACAAGACCCGCCCACAATCAGTTAGTAAGAAACCTTCTTTGCAGCCACGCCCACCCTCTTCGAACCCTCGCTCAGGCTGCACCCTTTCTAAACACACTCAAACCAGCCAAACTGAGGCAGTTGGTTTCCGTTCTGACCTATCAAAATAGTAATTGAAATCAAGAAGCTTTTATTAATTTCCTATTTCCACCGAGAAGGGGAAGTTTATGTATTCATTGGGAAAAAAAGTACACCCTCTGTGTAAAGTTAATCTCTTCTTCTAGTTAGAAATTTTGTCTAGTTGTACAAAAACACTCTCCACATATGCAGACGCTTTCTCATCCCACACTATCATTATTTATTAAACACAGAAGAGACCAAAATGAAAAAGCAGTTAGAGAAAAACTAAACACCTCATGATTTAGTCTCCCCTTTACAAACACTCTGGTTCCTGTTAAGATCTTTTCAGTCTCTGATCACCGTTTGACTCTATCATAGAATAGAATAGAATAGAATAGAATAGAATAGAATAGAATAGAATAGAATAGAATAGAATAGAATAGAATAGAATAAGCACCCTGACCAGATCATTTATATGGAAAGTCAAAGAGATGGCAAGAAGCACTTACTCTGTAAATTAATTTTCTGTCCAAAAATGACTACAATTAGCAATTTTATGTTGAGGACAATGACAAAAACATTATGGATTTATTTTTCTTATTTTAAACTAAGAAAACTGATTTCTCAGTTTTCACTGTTAAAACTGAGAAATTCGAAATGGCCAGTGTACTCAGTCATACATGTTTGCGGCACAATTAGGCTAGTAATGAGCTAAGGATATGGCAACTCCAAATTCGAATTTGGCAACTCCAAAACCTCAACTTATGCCAAAAGTCTATGCAATCTGACAGAAAAGTGATCACATGTTCATAAATTCTGGAAAATGTTTGCAACAGAAACATCTCTTTAACATATTCTAAGCAAAACACAATTTTCATGTGTAGTCACGATCCTACATGTGTATAAACATTTTTTTAAAAAAAAAACTTTCAATTCTTCAATAGTCACATTTAAGATCCTGGGTAAAAATGATCACTAAGTAGTTGCGATATAACATATACTGAACTTCATGGCTATTATACCCAAGGTACAAACTGTTTAATTATTACTTCTGACAATTTCTATCTGTAAACCAATGACACACATAGTAATATAAACCATCCATCTATGAATATGTCCTGTATTGTCAACAATAGATAGCGCCACAAGAAATGAGAACTTGAATGGCTTTCTGACTTACAACTCGTCTAACTCCTGTGTGACATCAAATAACACCAAGAATTCAGAGGCAAATAAAAATGTGATGAATTAGCATGTTCACTACAAGGTGAAGCTCACAACCTCAACATCCATATCTGGTAACCATCACTGCATCTTAACAGTTTGCTACTGATCCATGTCTACATGGTCCTGGCTTCTATTCATCTTCTGACTGTTAACTGGTAACCAGTTAACCAGTTAATATGAGTTTGAATTACATACAGAGAGCAAACTATGCATAATCATATCTATTCAGGGAACTTTAATAACCTTAGACCTTTAGGAAACTATTATCTACCACCCACAACTAATGTTAACAGTTCACCTGTCACTCTCAATATGGCTCTTTTAAATGTCTGCTCTCTTTTAAATAAATCTTTTATTTTAAATGATTTAATTTTAGATGCTAAACTGGATTACTTGTTTGTAACAGAAACCTGGTTGGGCACAGATGCACCAGTTGTGCTCACTGAGGCCTCTCCGCCAGGTTTTAAATTTTCTTTCTATGCTCGAAGTGGCAGGAAAGGTGGTGGTCCTGTTTCAATATTTAATAATTCACTGGGTGCTAAAGAAATTTTATTTGAGCAGGGCCCTTCTTTTGAGCATCATGGCTTTGTTTTTAACAACTAGCAAATACTTTGTGTTACTGTCTACAGACCACCTGGGCAAGCTGCTGATTTTATTACTGATTTTTTAAAAGATTTTATCTTGTATTCATTCTAAGTATAATATGATTATTGTGACTGGTGATTTTAATCTACATGTTGATAAGCCATCTGACTCTTTGACTAAACAGTTTCTAGAAACTAAACTGTATAGATTTTATTCAGCATGTCAACTTCTCTACTCTGAGTCCCTCCCGGATGACTGAGCTTCTCACCCTATCTCTAAGGGAGAGCCCAGCCACCCTACGGAGAAAACCCATTTCGGCCGCTTGTATCCACGATCTCGTTCTTTCGGTCATGACCCAAAGCTCATGACCATAGATGAGGGTGGGAACGTAGATCGACCGGTAAATCGAGAGCTTCGCTTTTTGGCTCAGCTCTCTCTTCACCACGACGGACCGGTACAGCGCCCGCTTGACAGCAGCCGCTGCGCCAATCCGCCTGTCGATCTCCCGCTCCCTTCTTCCCCCATTCGTGAACAAGATCCCGAGATACTTAAACTCCTCCACTTGGGGCAGGACACCCCCCCTGACCCGGAGAAGGCACTCTACCCTTTTCCGGCTCAAGACCATGGCCTCGGATTTGGAGGCACTGATCCCCATCCCGGCCGCTTCACACTCGGCTGCGAACCGCTCCAGCGAGAGCTGCAGATCACGATCTGATGAAGCCAAAAGGACCACATCGTCTGCGAAAAGCAGAGATGAGATCCCAAGGCCACCAAATCGGATCCCCTCAACACCTTGGCTGCGCCTAGAAATTCTGTCCATGAAAGTGATGAACAGAATCGGTGACAAAGGGCAGCCCTGGCGGAGTCCAACTCTCACCGAAAACGAGCCCGACTTACTGCCGGCAATGCGGACCAGACTCTGACACCAGTCATACAGGGACCTGACAGCCCGTATCAAAGGGCCCGGTACCCCATACTCCCGGGAGGGACTCAGAGTAGAGCCGCTGCTCCTTCACATCGAGAGGAGCCAGTTGAGGTGGCTTGGGCATCTGGTCAGGATGCCTCCTGGACGCCTCCCTGGTGAGGTGTTCCGGGCACGTCCCACCGGGAGGAGGCCCCGGGGAAGACCCAGGACACGCTGGAGAGACTATGTCTCTCGGCTGGCCTGGGAACGCCTCGGGATTCCCCCGGAAGAGCTGGAAGAAGTGGCCGGGGAGAGGGAAGTCTGGGCCTCCCTTCTGAAGCTGCTACCCCCGCGACCCGACCTCGGATAAGCGGAAGAAGATGGATGGATGGATGGATGGATGGATGTCAACTTCTGGAGTGAGTTTGCTGCACTGAAAGTAAAGGGACCGAATAATATTTCACGCCCCACTTTGCAGTTTTTTATTTGTTAGATTTTTAAAAAATATCCAATAAATTTCATTCCACCTCACGATTGTGTCCCACTTGTTGATTCTTCACAAAATAATAAAATTTTTTAGATCTTTTGTTTGAAGCCTGAAAAGCGGCAAAAGGTTGAAAGGTTCAAGAGGGCCGAATACTTTCGTAAGGCACTGTATACAACTCTGCTGTCCAAAATTCAAGAAATGAATATTTTGCCAAAATAACAGTCACAAAAATAATCCCAAAGTTTTGTTTTCCACCATTGATAATCTGACTAACCCTAACCTAACTGATTATTCTCAGACTCCAGCTGACTCTTTGTGAACAGTTTGCATATCATTTCAGAGGAAAGATTGAGTCAATTAATTTTAACTGAGCAAAATACTGGTTTTAAATCTACTGAATGTCTGTTTTTACCTCTGGAAACACTGGGTAGTTTCGCTGTGAGTGAGGCAGAAATGCTCAGCACAGTTTTCTCTCAAGTCAAACCAACCACATGACTGTCCAAAATTCCATCATCACTTTTTCATTAATTTTATAGATGTTTTGAGTATGAGATTTTAAATATTGTAAATTGCTCTCTTCAGATGGGGGGCTTCCCCTCTCCCTTTAAAATGGCAGTGGTAAAGCACATTCTCAAGAAGAGCAATTCTAGTGTTTTTAATAATTACAGATCTGTATCCAACTTACCATTTTTAAGCAAAATTTTAGAAAAGCTTGTTTTTATTCAATTAAATACTTTTTTAAATGACACTAGTATTTCAGAAAAGTATTGATAGGGGTTTAGGATGAACCACAGTACAGAGACAGCCCTTTTAAAAATTGTAAATAATTTTAGGTGTAATCTAGATTCACACAAGCTCTCAGTCCTTGTGCTATTGGATCTGGGTGCCGTCTTTGATACAGTGAATCACCAAATTCTTTTAAATAGATTACAGCATCTGGTTGGCCTTTCTGGTACTGTTCTGCAGTGGTTCAGCTTCTATTTCACAGATAGAACTTTTATGGTCAGTATGGATGCATGTTCCTCACAGATTCATGATGTTAACTATGGTGTCCCCCAAGGCTCTACTTTAGGTCCTTTACTTTTTAATTTATACATGTTGGAGTGTATACAAGAAGGGTTGGAGTGGGTAATTGTTTGATTTTGTTTGTTTTTATTGATCTGTACAGCACTTTGAGCTGCTTTCAGTCTGAAGGGTGCTTTATAAATAAAATTGATTGATTGACCTTTTTATCTGAAAATAATCAATCATCAAATAACCTCAAAATTCTTAGGTACCGAGAAGTAACAGTAACAGAATACGTTCGATTAGTTTTATAGTTAAAGACTTTTATTTTGAAGTGATGGGTATTCTCGGAGCAACGTTGTTGTGAAATGATTCAAACTTGATTCAACTTCCTGAAAGATTGACAGGTCGTGCCTCTTTTGCTCGCTATTGAAAGCGGCTCCCGTTGTGCGAAGGAAGCGAAAACAACTGACATCGACAGTCAGTTTTAGTTTTTCACTTTTAAAGAAGTTTGAAACGAGAGTGACTCGGTGTGGATTTTTTTCACGAGCCTGTGGGGTATGAGAGTGGTGCGGCCGCGGCAAGCAAAGTAAAAAAGGAGGCAGACCCGTACGTTTGATGGCTGCTGGGGATGGAGCCCAGCTGCCGGCCACAGTAGCGGCCAGTCGGAGCGTGGAGAAAGCTCTGGAGGAGGCTGCCACGAGTGGAGCTCTCAACCTATCCAACCGAAAGCTGAAGGAGTTTCCTCGCAGCGCCAGGAACTACGACCTGTCCGACATAACCCATGCAGGTCGGTTGGTTTCGTCCTCTTTTAATTAGTTTTTGTGTATAATTCAGAAAAAAGCCAACTCTCGCTGTTACGAGAAGCGTCTTTTGTTTTATCGCCACCTGCTTCTTTCTTCTAACGGGGAAGGAACATCCTCCCTCAAACCTCTGCGTTGCACAATACTCTGAAAAAACTTCTCTGTTTCAGTTTCTCTCGGGATTTTAACCACTGCTTAATTGTTCAAACACAAATATATCTTTTAGTGTATTTCAACTTTAGTATACTGATCGTATAAGTGCAGCTTATCAATGTTAACGTAATCACTGGGGCAAACTGCGTTGCGTGTCTGGCATCGCCATTAGCATGCAGTTTCCACCAGTTTTAAAAGTTTAATAATGAAGGTTTATAGCTCGCAGACCTGGTTAACATAGTCGCTTTTTCTTTAACGCGAGCTGTTAGCTTTTAATTAGATTGTAGTGTTCTTTTAAAACAACTTCAGAGAAAATATAATGGAGGAAAAACAAGCGAGTTCCTCTTCCTCCCGAAAACAAGTGTAGAAACTGACAGAATTTGGTAGGTTACCTCTACGGTCGCCTCGGAATTCTTCTTTTCAACATCTTGTTGTTGATTTTACTCGTTTTTAGTTTTTAACCGTAATCTCTCTACTTTTCTCGTTTTGTTTCGAACAATTAGTTTCTCTAGTTTAGTTGTCAACATGACAGCCTCAAGTTGACCCTGCTTCTATCTCGTATCTTACCTCCCTGAGAAAGAAGACACTGCAGACGATTATGGACAACAGCAGTGAGGGAAATTTTAAAGATACTCAATGGTTAATCTAAGAAAAAAATAAACTGGACAATGAATTGTGGATTTCAAATGGTGTAGTTTGTGTAGTACAAAGTTTATAAAAATAGAAAACTGAAGGGAAAGAACCCTCCAATTCAGTTTTATTGTTTAGGTCACCAGAGCTAATAAGCTGCTGTTAGGCAACGTGCTAAGAAACTGAAAACTGGACAGATTATGACAAAGATTCTGAAGAATTTGAGTTGCATAATGTGTTTGAGCCAGAGTTCCACTCTGAGGATCTCCATGCCTTTATGTATAATGTTGTGGGTGGTAAAGCAAGAGTAAACAGTGACTATGACATTAATCATCCTCTGAGTTTTAAATGTGGTCAAACATGTTCTTTTACATGCCGTCTGAACTTCTACCTTAATTTTTAAATTGTGTCTGGCAGCATGTTGAAGCAGCTGTTACATTAATTCTGATGAATTTTCTTTCTTGAGTTTAGTTCATAATTTTTTAGTTGAGGCGTTGCATGTTTGGGCAATTATTCCGTCTGGTCCTGGATGCTGTGCACCTGGAAGAATTTTTGTTTTCTCTTACTTGTTTACTTCCGGACAGTTGTTATAATATGTAATTGTGGCAACAAACTATTGTTTTTACAAACTATTGTTTGCTCAAATAATACCTGAACTATGACCCAAAATCCCAGAGGAGGTGAAAAGGAGGATCATGGATCCAGAGTAGAGAGAGGAGAAAGAAGTTCAAAGGAAGTTCCTTCCATCATAATGGGGAAGGATTCAAACTCCCACCTCCATATCTGTGCTTAACTATTTATATATATTTTTTAAACATCTCTTTTGTGGCTCAAGAGGCCTATAGTGACTGTCAACAGACAGGAAATGGGTGTCCTGTCTGGGGAAGACATGCAGCAAAGGCCTGAGGGCCAGGAATCGGCCCCAGGATGGCTGCATTGAGGACTGTAGCCTATGTACATTATTGGGTACCAGCTCCCTGCCCACCTTTTCAACCACACTGCCAGACACAGATTTGAAGTGGAACAGCAAAAGCAAATGAGGTGGATTAGCAGGATAACAACTGTTGGTTTCATTCGATTCAGTTCAAATTCAAAAACCTAACACATGTTGGCGTGGAATATCATCTTTGTACTGTTTGCATGTCATGGCAGTCATGAAACTGTCATACAGCAATAGTCTTCAGTCAGAGGCCTAATCAGATTCCACATGAATTATGTAGCTGTCCTGGATTACATTGTATTGGTACCTGAAGGCAGCATGTTGGTGCGCATGACGAGTCTTTTCTGTGTATTTGTAATGCTGATCATCTGCTGACAGCAGGCCTGAGCCGGTCCAGTGAGACCTTTCCAGACATCTGCCTGGAAAGCACCACAAAGCACTAAGGACGCTGATTATGTACACTTTAAATTAATATGTTCTACCTGCAGTAATGTTGCTTCATCTGCTCTGGTGTCTGTAAATTCAGATTAAGTTAAACAAATAATCAAGCTTTAAATTTAATATCGGTTTCACAAACTCGAAGAATTGAAGTATTGTTTGTATTGCGCTGCAGCAAGGTTTAATAATCCAGAGATCAAGTTTTTTTTAAAAGTCCCCAGGAAGTACATAGCCAAGGTTATGTTAAATATAATGTTATTATATTTACATAGACTCAGCTGAAGCAGCTGAGGGAATTTAACAGATTGAGTTGTCTGTTGAAATCATGTCAGAATATGTTTCCAGCGACTCCCAGAAACTATTTCACAGTACGGAGAACTGGCAGTCGATACTGTTTTGTTTTCTTTGCTGCTTTTTAGCAGGACCAGAAATGTGTTCTCACTAAAAACCAGGAAGATAGAGCACATCACCCAGTCCTTCCAATGGCTCCCTGTAGCTCAGAGAATAAACTTTAAAATACTGTTGTTCGTTTATAAATCACTCAACGGTTTAGCACCACAATACATTAAAGATCGGCTATTTTATCAAGCTTACAGACCTCTCGGGTCTTCTGCTTCTGTTCTGCTCTGCATCTAGAACCAGAACCAAACATGGAGAAACAGCTTTCAACTTCTATGCACCACAAATCTGGAACAAACTTCTGGAAAACTGGAAAACCACCATAACACTGAGTACCTTTAAATCAAGACTAAGAACTCACCTGATTAGAGTTGCTTTTGAAACATTATGACACATTAATCAACATTTTGATGCAATCGCACTTGACAAATTGTAATGCTTCAATTGTTGACTGTGTGTTCTATGTCTTTGTATTATTTTTTATGATGTAAAGCCCTTTGAACTACCTTTTTGCTGAAAATGTGCTATACAAATACAATTGATTGATAGAAATTCTCTGATATAGCTGTAGTGTGGCTGATCAACACAAGGTTAATGTGTATGTCTCCAGTGGGGCTGACACAGTTAATCGGATTAATCACGATGAATCAGTTATTGAAATAATTGTCAACTAAATTTAGTAATAGATTAATTATTAATTGGAGTATACAGGCCCCAAAAAGCCATTTGTTGAAAGAACAATATAATAAGAGCTGTAACTAGGCTAAAACTCTCCAGAAATATATACATTTTCCATTTAAGATAAAAGCACCTTTGTCTGTAAATCTTTTCTATCCAGAAAAAGATATTTTTGGGAAGGAAAACTCAGAAATGAGTTTGTTTCATTTGGTTCAAATTACTGTAAAGACATTTCCTATTAAGCACCTTTTGCTACCCAATTATGAATTGGTTAATTAATAAATAGTCAAGAAATCAGCTCTACACTGTATTGGTGTTCAGGCCAGCAAAAAGAGCTGAGCTTGTCGTATGTTTTTGCTTCATTTATTGCAAGTGATCAAGCATTCACTAACGAAATGCTGTTATTGACTTTCAGGCAATACAATGTTTTAAATGTTTGACAGGTTGTGCCTGTAAAGAATTAAATGTTTTGTTTATTTGCATCTTTTAATACATTTCTAAAATTTTATAAAAAATCTTAAGTGGATACATGAAAAACCAGCTGAATGCACCAGTTTCTTTATTCGATTAATCGTCAGAGTAAAAGGTGTTCAGTGATTTGTTAAATATTGAATATTGCAATTTCCTCTGCTTCGTAGTGTCAGTGTGGCAAACCTTTACAATTAGATCCATAATGATAACAAAAGGATGCTGGAATGTAAATAACATATTTGACACATTAATTTATTCCTCACATTTATAATATAGTATATAAGAAGTTCTGAATATGTTGGGGAGAGAAAGTGATGAAGCTGTGAAACATATTACAACTACTTCTATTAATGGTTAAAAACTATGTAGAAATTTATAATTAAGTTAAATTAAGTAATAAATTCTGCCGAAGCGTTATACTGGAAATAAATTGAGGAATGTCCTGAATGTTCAGGTCATTTCTAGTTTCAGCTTTTCATTGGTTAATCTGTAAACCTGAGGCACTAGCAGATGGTTTTCCAAACCATTCTCAGTTTCAACAGAACAGTTATCTTTGTTGGTTTTTTAATAGTTTGGAAGTGGATTTTTAATCACATCAATCAATGTCCTGGACATTTATAAAGTGTAGTCTTGCTGAGTGGATGTTTTTTTTGTGATGGTCTGCAAAGAGGAACATAATTTTTCATTGTGAAGGCAAAACTTTTGCCAGGAAAGATATGTTTGACTGTGAAATATTTCATCTGTATCAGGAATAGATCCACTTCCAATTCAAGCAAAGACCAACCACAGGCCACTCACTGTGACTCATTTGTTCTTCTTCATCTTGAATTGGAGTCTTCTACTCCTCAGTGAGGACAATTGTAGATGTCCATTCTTGATTTCATTGTTTCTGCAGCGCTCAGGCTGTTTGTGGTCACGGTGAAGTGTGTGAGTAATGAGGAGTTGTGGGTTCCTTTGACATACCTGGTAGTTACGGCTGCTGTCTCTCAGAGAGGCTCCTTCTTGGCTCTATCTGTTCCTCCTGTATCAGAGTGCTGCTGCCTGTCTGTTCAAATTCACCAGCCTGTCTCACTGGCTGTCGACTGAGTGGAAGGATTCAGATTTTACTCGGGAGTTATATTAAAAGTCCAAATAGAAGTATTTGGACTGTGGCTTCTGGAATTCCAGGGTTTCCCCCAGAAAACTTGCTAAACCCGGTGGTCGGGGCGCAGAAGCGGTCCACTGTGTTTTTGGATTAAAAGATAAGTAGACAGGAAATGTAAAAATATTACTGGGTAATTATATGTTATAGGAAAACATTGCCAGTGAAATGCTATTTAAACCCACAACTAATCTTAAAAACAACAAGTCAAGTATTTGCACTTCTGTTTAATCTGAATTACGTGAGCGACTCCATAAGGCCCCCCAGGCTTCCAGGGGCCCGATAAATGCTAATATTTTAACAAAGACCACAAATAAATAAATGAAACATTTGTTTATTGAGCTTATAAATGCTGCTGAATTTGATGTAATGGGTTCAACATACATAAATTAAAATATTTTCAATTGTTTAGCATTTAAATATTAGACTTTAAGGAGCTGGCAAGTTTACTTTCTAAAAGTTCAAAAAACAATCTTCATAGTTAGATTGTTTTATTGCACAGCCACAGTCTGATGCTATGAGTTTAATCTTTGAATTTGAGCTCTGTTTGTTCAGATACAAATTAGTAAACTGCAATTGCTTTTTAGGTTGGCCAATTAAACTACTCCCTCTCTCTCAGATTTCACTAAATCTAGCACAGAAGCTGTTAGAGGTGCTGATGGTTTTAGCAGCAGGAGGGGCCCCCAAGTCAAATTCTGCTCCATACCTTATACAGCCTTGGACCGGCCCTGTATAATGTACTAAATCCGCTGCACTGCGTGCAGAGATGCGCAACCAACGGGAGATTTAATTTAACGCTACTAATTTGACTTTAGTAGCTCTTCCATTTCGTGTCTGTTGAGGTTTTAATAAGCGTCACAGAAACTGTAAAGTAAAGCATGGTGGGCCGCCAGACTTATAATACACTGGGGGAAACCCTGGATTTAGTTTTTCTTCTTCCACATAACGAAGAATCAACTTGTGCATTTTCTTGAGCTAATGATATCCTGCCAGCTTTTCTGAGCTGAGGAGGAGGCTGAGCTCAATGAGGTGTAGAAGAAAATGTGCTCTTCCTGCAGTTACTGCTGAAGCTGTGGCATATGAGATATGGAATTTCATTTTCAATTACAGAGCCAAACATTGGATGACTCCTGTTTTCAAACTCAAGATGCTATGACTGTTAATATAAACTATACTTAATATTTATACTAATGCTGGGCGAATAAATTCTCTAATGTTTTTTTTTATTCCAAATTCAATTTCCAATTTTAATAACTTTTTTTCCTCACTATTTTTCCTTAAAAGAAAATTCCAAATGACAGAAAATATCTTTAAAAACTTTTAAGATGTATATATTTTTCAATAATTTCTACCTTGAGTTGACCTGAACTCAAGTTGAAATAATAAAAAAACATGCTTGTCAAACAAGAGGATAGTTCTTGGGTGGGTTAATATCACTCTTGGAAACACAAGAAGTGCATTGGTAGAAACAAAATCTAGATTTTTCCAAAAAATACCTTTCAAAAAATACAAATTCAAATAATTGATAAAAACAATTCATTGCCCAGCCCTAAGTTGTCCTATGTATTTTTTTTAACTATTGACCAGCTTAGCAATTATTAATATTCTCCAGATATCCAGATTTAAGATATTTGAACATAAGCAGACAGGATATTTTTTTCTTTTCTGTAAAATATATTTACTTGTTAAAATGCAGCAGGTCTGTAAGAGGCCTGTCATAATGATGCTTTACAGAAAAGGTGTGTTTTAGTTATTTAATTGAGATAAGACAATGCCAGCAGAGGTTTAAGAGACATCATCCCCCATCCCCAAAAGGAGCAGCTTCTCTCTGAGGTCAAAGGTTCTCACACACACACAAACACACACACGCACGCCCACACATGCACACACACACACACACAAAATGGAGCCTTGGCTCGCCTCTTCCTTCGTGTTTCCTGGTAGCCCAGAGCGGAGGGAAACAAAGATCCACCATTGTAGGATGTGTCCACTTTGTGGACCCAGGGACATCGTGTTGTTGCAGGCTGCTGTCTGATGAATATTCTCAGCTCTCCCTGGGGGTCAAATGCTTTCATTACTGGCTCTGTGTGGAACTGTGGGGTTTTTATTGGGGGTCTGTAATTAAGGCCTTAATGTAAACCAAATTTACATTAAAAATTGATTCTTACATTAAGAATATGTTTGAAGCTCATTTGTATATGAAGAAATACATAAATAAGAAATATGAGTATATTTACAACCATTTCACACCTAATCTCACCACTGGTCCCTTTGTGTTCATTGCTAAATAAATTTAACAATTTATTCCTAAATAAATTGCTACATTTATTTAGCAATGAATATATTTATTCATAAAAAGCAATGAATTTCATTGCTAAAAATTAATTTAGCAATGTATTCATTTAGCCCTGCGATAGACTGATGACATGTCCAGGCTGTACCCTGCCTCTCGCCTGGAACGTTAGCTGGAGATGGGCACCAGCACCCTTTCCAAACCCACTAGGGACAAGGGTGTTAGAAAATGGATGGATGAATGTATTCATTTAATCATTTAGCAATGAACACTAACTGATGCCTCTTATGATGCAGAGAGAGTTGGTTGTGAACTGAGTTTTAGGAACTTTTCCCACTGTTTACAAAAAAGTCCACGGATGCATCTAAATTATAATGGGATGGTGAAAAGTCCGCATTTAAACATACCTCAGAAGGAAAACCTAGTATAAATTTCACAAACATAGTATGAATTTTAATTACTGACATTAATCTTAATAAAGGCTAATCTTGGTATTTGTTTAGAACCAGCTCATACTTAACAAAGAAAGCACAAAGTCACCAACTATCAATTAGACTCCCGCTTTACCACCTGTGTTTTCACAAAACACTTCAAGTTACCACTTGGACTCATTCATTCTGTATTTATTTTAAAAATGACCATGATTTGAAAAATGACGTCAGACTGTCGCAATAAGCAATAAATTAATCACATGATAAATTAAAACTCAATCATTTCCATTTGCATGGTTTATCATTTTCTCTGTTTTCTCTCCCTTTCTACAAAAAACTAGATAAGTCTTCAGTTTGGTGTATTGGTTTCAATTAGCCTTTCTGTGAAGGACATTTGTGTGTACTACAGAGACTTCATAATAAATTTTATTTGTTGTTTCTATTGTATATTTATTTAGACTATGTAAAATGTTGTCTAGTTCCGGTGTTAAATGTTCATTAGAATTTAAAGTTTATTGATCTTTGAGAATGTATTCTTGCATTTTCCATACCATTACGTTACATAAAAATGGTTTCAAGACAGCAATATTATCGTTTATCACAATAACTTCTGGGACAATTTATCATCCAGTAAAATTTCTTATGGTGTTAGATAGAGGTGTGCCGATCGAACCGCCACCGATCATAATTGGCTGATTTTCATGAAAAAGATCTCTCAGCCACCATTAGGGATTGTTAAAGCCCACAATTATGACTTACCTGTTTTCCTACTGAAAGAGTATGACATAGGAATGACAGGTGGCTTGTGCCACCAGTTGGCTGGGAAATTTAAAGCAAAACAAGAGCACAATTTCTTGCCAGTAAATCATATTACACAAATGAGGTTTGAGCCTATTTTCTAGACTTCTAGAATAAATGTTTGAAGGAGTTAAAATGTTAGATAAAATGTTAAGAATGTCTGTAGTTAGGCCTGTCGCGATAAACGATAAATCAATTAATTGTATAATAAATTAAAACTATCAACCTCATTTTAATTATCGACATTATCGTCTCTTCCGGCCCTTTTCTCTTTCTGTTGATGACACTGAATGAAAAAAGGCTCAACTCCGGTGCTCTCCACTGACCCTCCCTGCCTCATTTCCTTAGAGTAATGCACAGCGCACACCACACAATCTTAGAGTTGTCGGCCGATTGTCGGCCCATTTTCAAAACCTGAGACCAGACATTAGCCGACAGAAATCCTAGGTATAACGGTTCGATCGGTTTCGGTCCTGCCATGTGGTGTCCAACAATGGGCTCAAAATAATGACTACAATTCCAGTTAACTAATTTTAAAACCAGGCATTAATCAATGCTCTACTACAATCTACCTGCAAAGCTTGTGGCTAGTGTCAGTCCTGACTGAATGAAAATCATTATAACCTATTTATGTCACGTTAATGAAGAACAGCTAAAAGGTTACCGGGTTTGTCAACTCGGGTTTATCAACTCCTCCCCTTGTCATTTCTATATTCTTTGCATGAAATGTTGAATAAACATTAATGTTGTTTCCACATATCTCCAATGGACCTTACCAGAGGGGCAGCTTTTCATTGGCTAATGCCCATTCTACGTGGTCACGTGCGTGGCCGTCTCACAAACACAATCTTCCCGTTAGCCAAGTACAGCATAATGGCAGAACTGATGCAACTTCTACACCTTGAAGTCTGTCTGCTACACAGTCTTACGTTAACTAAACAGATCAATATGCAATGTGTACTGTATCTGACATACACTAAAGATTTTATTTTAGCAGAAAAGGCTTTGGACTAAACTGTTACTCGTGTTAGCCACTATAGCACCAAATACAGCTAGTCAATCAATCATTGCTGTGTTCAGGGAAGCGCTGATTAATAATCGAGAAATAAATATCAAGACTGGAAACTTGATATCGTTACGGACTGAATGTTATGTTTTTAACGTAATCTTTGCTTGTCTTGTAACAGGTGCGCTTAAACTACAAAAAGAGAGAGAGAGTAAAAAGGTAGGAGTGGTTTTGAGTTGATCACCTGTTCGGGTTATTTTACCTTTGTTTACCTTTGCTGTGGCTCATTACAGCCACTGTAGTTTCTAAACGTTGGACAATTAGTCCAACGTTTAGAAACCTCGTTCGTTTGTGAGTATACGTCATTCACAACAAACATCAAATAGAACAAATATATTTCATTAAATTTTAACAAACAAATGGCTTCTACAGTGGTAATTATGTGAAATTAAATTAATTATATCCCAACTTCAGAAGACTTGCCTTTACCTTTACAGAGCTCCTGTAGCTGCTGTAGATTCTCATATTGTGGTCATCAAACCAAATTTCAGATCTACCATAACTGACACCTGCTGGCCTCAGGTTTGCAACCAGCTTGTGACTGAGAAACCAGTAACCTCCTCCCAGATGATGACATGAACTTGTTAGTTCCTCTGTCCATTGTAGTAGCTGATATATTGTGAAAATCCGGTAGAAATGATGCACTAATGGAGTCATGTTTACATAGAAATAACAAGCTGTGAGGCCTTGTTTGTGAGACTTGCGGTCATGCGGGTCGGTTGTAGGAGGTCCATGTCCGCTGGACTTCGGTTGCAGTGTCAGCTGTTTGGGATTCCCCTCTGTAATTTCCCCTCAGAAAGCACTGAGGAGAATCCATGCTTTCTGATTGGCTACCTGTCACATTCAACAGGCTGCGTTAACTCTCCCAGTCGGGAAAAACCCCTGATTTAAATCGAGGGCTATGACTAACACACTACAGGACGATCGGTTATGAAATCGCAAGCGACAATCTTAGAACGACGAAGTTCTAAGATTGTTGTAAGGGGAAAATAGGGGCAAAAAATCGCGTAGTGTGAACTATTGCATCAGGTAGTCGGATGTGCCCATTTTCTCTATTTAAATCTAATTATTACTGAAGTGCAACATAGTATACAGACTTCATAATCTGCAGTCTTTTGGTTGAATGTAGTATTTATTTCCACTTTGGCTTTATGTTGTTTAGGTTTTATTCAAGTACATTTTTCATTAATGGAGACTGAGAATCCATTTTATTTTTATTTTTTGGTTGTTTTGTTTATTAGTTCCAGTGTTAAGCGTTCTTTTGAAAATAAAATGTATCTATCTTTGGCAAGAAATCGTATGCATTATTACGTCATTTCCATTAAATCAGTGTAAAAAGGTTTTCAAACAATATTGTCGTTTATCGCAATAATTTTTGAGACAATTAATCGCTCAGCAAAATTTGTTATCGTGACATGCCTATCTGTCACGATAACAGATGCCTATCTGTTATCGTGACAGATAGGCAGATAGATGCCTATCTGCCATCTGTCACGATGACAGATGACAGATAGGCATCGGCTCGTGCGTCGATGAAGAACGCAGCTAGCTACGAGAACTAATGTGATTTGCAGGACAAGAATGTCCTGTGATTTGTACATTCTACAGTACCTAGTACTACAGTACAGTACAGTACTAGGTACTGTAGTACTGTAGTACTAGGTACTACAGTACTACTTCTCTGTTAATCGTTTTCTAATAGATGACTGCGTGTTTTTTAAAAACTCAATTGTTTGTAAAAGTTTTGTGTTTCTTTTTCTTGTTAAGTACCTAGTACAGTACTACTAGGTACTGTACTAGGTACAGTACCTAGAACACTGTACCTAGTGTTCTAGGTACAGTTAGAACACTAGTTCTAACTGTACCTATTTTATAGTGTGATAAAATTCACTCTATGGTGACATAAACAAGCAGCTAAACAAATGGGAAATGGTTAAAGTGAAGATAAATTACATTGATACCATTAATTAGAAAAATAGCATTGCATTTTTTTGCTCAAAGTAATGATGATAATCACACACATATGTTTTACCATTTTTCTTGTCAAAAGAAAAATATTTATCCCACCATACAGATATCATAATTATCAACAGAATATGTAATTAATGAAGTATTTAAAGCTGATGACAAAACAAAAGCTCAAAGATTTATGTCTAAATTTAGGTTTTTTGTATGTGAAGTAACCAGAATATTCTCAATTTAGAAGTACTCGGGGAGGAAGATGCTCTACAGCATGAAGGCAGATATTACTTTATATTAGTTCCTATTTTATTACCAGAGGTGCTGAGCACAGCAGACGTTTAAATGGAAGTTTTGTTTGTCCAGCATACAGGCAGCGGGAACAGTTGCTACATGGGAGCATGTAGCAACTGTGATGACAAAATATATTTTGTCACCACTATATGAGTTCGGGGATGCCAGAGACTCATGTTGTTGAGAACAGATTGGGTTTTGGACAGCCACACGCTATACTCACCACATCTGAGAGGCCCAACAGCTGACGTGGGTGAATAAAGAGGAGGGTGTGGAAGGGGGAGAAAGGTCTTTATGTCATGTTTGTTTGTTTTTCTTATTAAACTCAGGCTGCAAAAACTCCATTGTTTTCGTATTCTTTGTATTTCTTTTTATGACTGAAGGCTGTCTTTTATTAGAGCTAAATAAATAATGATGTCATCTGATCAGAAACCGGATGGATGTTGGTCCTGCATTAGAACCTACTGTAATACAACCGTCAGTCTGGCTCATGGCTTAACAGCTTGTATCAGACTTACTAATACTGCTGCTTATGCAGTTCAGTACCTTTTGTTGTGATGTGAATTTTGAGCAAACATTTAAAATGTTGCAACAAAGTGAATTTAATGCGTTTCCATCTGCTGCATTTTACTCCATAGCAGTCCTTCCCTACATGCTGATAGGAACTTTAATTGTCAGCTCGTTTAGGCTTCTGTCTGAAATATTAACCTCTTCCTTGCTGTAGGTTGATGAACTCCAAATTCAAATGACATTAAAAACCTGGATCAGTGAACGCAGCTTCATTTCTAAAAAGTATGAGTATACATGTATAATATAATTTAGGGCTGTTGTAAAAAAATATTTTAGTAATCGAGTACTCTATAGCAGTCGTCCCGAACCCCCGGGCCGCGTTCCGGTCCAATTGTATGGACCAATTGGTACCGGGCCGCACAAGAAATAATTAAATATTTCCATTTTATGTATTAACTGAGTCTGAAGGATCTTTTATTTTGAAAATCCTTTAACTGGATTCTCTCGGTTATGTATTGCGCGCCAACATTGAGCCCACAAACAGCAAAATGAGTAAGAAACATATCAAATGTCTTTGGAAAGTTTCTTTGTGAAGGGGAAAGGCCCAGAGAAGAGACATGAGAATGGATTTATCCCGGTAGGTGATTCTCACAGTCAGGGCCAGATCAAGAAAAATATCTATGAGGTGGTATGAGGGAGGCAAGGATTTTTCAGGGGTGGCAGCATATATATTTCTCCTTCTCTCGTTTAGCTTACACAAACCTAACATTGGACTTAATTTACTTATTTCAAAATATTGCTTTTACCTTGCATTGTTTCAAAATGAGCTTCATGTAAACACCTGCTCTACTGATGTCTTGTGTTCTAGCAGGTTGTCCTATTTTAGTGCTAATGGAACCAAGAGCGTAAATCCCATCTCATTATTGTGGGGGACCATAAACAGGAAAATCTCTTAAGACCAATTTTGGGAGGGCCTGCAAAGTTACAGTGAAATGTAGCGTAAAATGTGGTTTAGAAAGTTTTTAAACCACATTCAAGCTGCAGGACCACAAATGACTAGTAATGCACATCAAACGTGTTTTTCTAGGTAAGCAAACTTCTAAGAAGTAAAACTAAAATTTAAATGTTGCTTTTATATGAGTTTTGTTCAGTATCACTGCTCTAATCTCTGCTACACCTTTACAAAAATTTGAGGTTCTAAATAAAAAAGCTTTGAGTAACTGCTCTTAATAAAATTCCTCATAAACATTGATTTATTGAATGGCTCCCAATACAAGTTATGAGCTATTTAAATGATAACTTGTTAAGTTGCTTTACTTTTAAGCCTTTTTTAGTTTTGCCATATTCTGGATGGCTGAGAACCAACAAGTAAAAAGAAATGAATATCTGGGAAGTATCATAACTTAAATATAACACTTAAAGCGCTGAGCCTTATATAGAAAAATATTCAGATTTTATTTTGTGGATTTAAAGGCTCTACATTGCAGACAGTGAGAAATAAAGGCATAACTTTTAGTTTTTTCTATCTAAAATATAGTTGATGCATTGAACATGGCATGAAGCTGACAGCGCACACCAATTACACCGCTGCGCCTTTGCACTTAGGCTGTCTAACGAGCTGTTGCGGCTGAATCCCTCAAGTTTACCTAGCGGGTGTGCGCCCTTCCTTTTACTTAAACCGGATAATATTGAAGGTGTTCTAGCAGAAAGGCTTCACTTGTATCAGGATTTATATTAGTTAATTATATTATCTATGACAACTAATTTTTCCTTAAGTTATTAGCTATAATATCAAGTTATTAGTCAAGTTTAGTGGTGGGACAAACATTAGTCCCACCACTAATAATGGCTTATTTCACTCTTTCCTAGCATGCTGTAGAGCAGTAAACTGCTAACGCTAAGCAATTTGATCATTGTCTCCTTGTTGTTAACATTTTGCTGCTAGCATTGTTTCTGTTTCCAGCTTCATACATCTGCTGTGCAGATGTTTTACAGCTCTGCCAGAAACTCAGCTTAGTGAACCTGCTAAGGGTAATGGAATTGTGTTTGCATCTGTGGTCTGAAATCAACATGTAAACATCTGTTTACATCTGTGTAGGGTCATGTGTATGTATAGCTGTGCATGGATGTTGGAGCAGTGTGTGTGTTCCACCTCATGAGTCTAATTTCCTGTGTACTGCGGATGTGGGTTGTCTCATGGTGAACCGTTGACTTCTACTTTGCCTGCAGTCCTTTGTGCATCCTCACAGCTCTTGCTTTTCTGGTCCATCTCCCACAAGCCTCCATGTTCCAGCATGTTTCTGCTGTCAGGATGCCAGACAAGAGGAAAGTCTAAATATGTTTCCATGAGTTGGAGTAAACTCATACATTGCTATATATACAGGTTAAGAAGTACTTTTTTGTTTTTGAAGGTTCTTCTTGGTGGGTTTTGCTGGTTTGTTTGTCTTTTGTTTCTCTGTGTGAAACTTCCTGCTGGGTTCTCTCTCTCTCAGACCGGAGCAGCTGGTGCTAAGGAGGAGTCCCTTCTCAGACCCAGGGGTGGTAACCTGAGAAGCAGATTACAAGGCTTCAGGACGTGCATCATAGAGTGTATGTTCAGACTGAGAACATCTCACAGTTTGCCATGGTCACTGTTTCATAGCTTCACAATGTGGAGGTGAATAACAGCAGCTAGGTTAAAGACACGCAAGACTGTCATGATTCCTTAAATGGTTCGAGTATCTCGATTATTAAGATTTTTTGATGCAAATTATCTGCCATGAAGCTTTGTTAAATTATATTTTACTGTTTAGCGCACCATGTTCCAGACAGACGATTAGTATGTTTTGCAATGCTTTCTCACTTCCGCCTGTGAGTCGTTGACGAATGTTAAGTGCTAGCAGCCCAATTTTCAAGTTCAGTCCGAAGCATCCGGAAGGATTTCATTGATTGATGATAATGTCCAGGTTTTTATAGTTTTCCAGGGGACCAATAGGAATCCTTAAAATGACGCAAAGCATGGAATACAACAACCCTTCCCTTCTCCTGGAGCTACTGCCTGGTGGCTGGTTCAGAGCGAACAGTGGGGAAGAGCTTGGCGGGTGTAGGCATACAGCTGGAGCGGATAGACTTTAGCTGATGCTTAGTGCACCTTTACAGATGAACCAGACAAATCCATTTTCTACCTTCCCCGTTGCAACAAATAGGTGGCAGAGCTATGGTTTTAGTACTGTACATACGGCTATGTACCATACAGTAATTTGTTAACGAAGAGTGAAAACAGAATGGTTAGACAGCTGTGGCTCTGGCCAGTCAGTTCATTGACTTCCATCTGCATCGGTTTCTTTAGTTATTTTCAGTAAAACAAAATGTTAACAGATCTCCAGATTAACGTCCGTTTAGTCTGAGCTTCTTTTTTGGTAGTGCAGCCATCTGATAAAGCAACAGCTGAGGAAAATAAGCTCTTTTTCAAGGTTACTTCAGTCATACATCGCTTTCCTGATTAAAATGGGGAGTTAAGTTTGGATTATTTTGGAACTTGGGTACATTTATTGGTACAAGTCAAATAAATCATTTCCAAATGCTAGCAAAAACATGTCTCTCTCAATGCCTTTCACGCAGTCACTGTTTATCATTAGAGAGTCTAAAACCTCACCAGTCCAGAGAGGCTGTGAGGCAGACGGGCTGAGCCATACAACAGAACGTCCAACCAGGACATCCCAGTTGCTAGATTTCTGTGCTGAATAGCATGCCCTTCCTTAAAGGGCTGACGTTCTACAGAACTTAGTTTGTCCCTGCAGCTTTGGGATGCTGGGGTAGTTTGTGTAAATGATATGGTGGTGCAGAATGGACAGCCTGGTAAATAATAAGGCTCTGCCTACCTTATGCATCTCAGCAGATCCATTAAGTCCTGCAGTGTTTGGTGTCCAGATTGTTTACTTACTGATGGCAGTACTCCAAAGAGAAGGCTGGAGGTGTTGCTGCGTTCAAATGATGTCCTACTTAAGGTTTATAGCATTTCCAACCAAACCCCTGGAAATGCTATAAACCAAAAAATAAATAAATTAATTAAAACATCAATGTCATGTATCATATATTAACTTCCAATTTCTCAGGAATGTGAAGAGAACAACTGTAGAGGTTCAACCACTACAGCCTTCCGATAAAAGTGAATCAAATAAGCTAGTTATTTCCATTATTCTGTGTCCTTGTGGGGACTTTTAAAACCTCACAGTGGTATCAAGTTATTAGTCAAGTTTAGTGGTGGGACTAATGTTTGTCCCACCACTAAACTTGACTAATAATGGCTTATTTCACTCTTTCCTAGCATGCTATAGAGCAGCTTAAATGCTTAAAGCAGTTTTTCTTCAGATTGCTTACATGGCCCATCAAAATAAAAACGTACAACAGAAGACCTTCATGCAACTTTTGAATCTTTTAATTTTGTTTGAATTACCTTCCAGAATCATACAGGTACCAATCGGAAACTTGTGGTTTCCCTGTCACAATAATAACTTTTGCTGAGCGATTAATTGTCTCAAAAATTATTGTGATAAATGACAATATTGTTTGAAGACCATTTTAAACTGATGTAATGATAATGACATAATAATGCAAGCACATCCTGCCCAAAAAAATACACTTTATTTTCAAAGTAAGATTTACCACTGGAACTGATAAACTAAAATAAAGTCTGTATGAAATGAAGTCTGTATGCTATATTGCCCTTCAATAATCATTAGATTTAGATAGACAAGATGGGCATATCCGGCTGCCTGATGCAGTAGTACACTCCTCCCTTAAGCTAAGGCAATAAGGAAGGTAGAAGTCAGTGGAGAGCACTGGAGTTGAACCCTTTTTAATCCACTGTCATCAATAGAAAGAGAAAAAGGCAGGAAGAAACGATAAAGCCGATATATTAAAATGAGGTCGATAATTTTCATTTATCATGCGATTAATTGATTTATTGTTTATCGCGACATGCCTACTTGTGGTTATTTTCCAATGTCTGGTTTTTGTAAAGCTCTTCCAGGTTATTTAAAGTTTTAGCTCTAACTAAATCAGTTTTCAAGCTTTCTCCTGTGATTGAATCATTATTATAGGAACAGAGAGAGTTCGGATCAGCTTGTGTGTGAGAGACTGGAATCTTTTTCATCTGTTGATTGCCCCGTGGATTTACGTCACTGGATGAATGAAAGCAGTATGTGCAAACTCCTTGAACAACAACATCTCAATCACCATTTTCAATCCATAGTAGTTGGCAATGTGGTAAATGACCTATACCTGTATAGTGCTTTACAAAGTCCAGGGAACCCCAAAGCGCTTCACACTACATTCACCTTTTCACGGATGGCAGAGGTGAGGCTGCCATGTACCAATACCACCAGGCCCTCTTGACTACAACCGAGCAGGCAAGTGTTTGAGTTGTGTGTCCAACAATTAAGGCGGATGGCCCGGGCATCAAACCGCCGATTATGGGACGAATTCCTGCCACCATCATACCATGGCAAGCTTGAAATTGATTAGATCAGCTAGCTAATGAAGAGTCTTGGCACAGCCTTTATCTGAATTAAAATTTCACTCTTACATGTAAGAGTGAAAACACCATATCTCTGTCACGCCTAAGTGATCTCCAACCACAAATGTACAACCAGGTAACCGAAGTTTAGCCAGATCTGATCTCAGAAAACAGCCCTTTGGCTCCATGGCCAATTATGGAAGAGCATTAACACATTACTGCATGTTTTTCTGTAGCATAACTAGTTTTGATGCTTTCAGTACTGTTGCCATGACAACTGGAACATTTTTACTGTTCAGCTGTCCACACAGCTGAACAGTTTCAAAATGATGTGCCTAATTTTTTTTAGCTTTGTGACCTCTCTTCCCACAGTGAGATTGAGTAAAATCAGGTAAGAAATATATAGGTAGGATAGAATATGTCCAAAATCTTGGATAGGATGGAGTTCTTCTGCATTTCTAATTTACAAAGCTTCACGATAAGTAAGTATATCCACAAATTGTCTTGTTTTCTTACTAGTCATCAATGAGACAATCAGAGCCCGTTTCATTCTGACTTAATAAGTTAAGTCATTAAGTCTTAGGGTGCATTCCCCTCATCCCTGTTTAGTCCACTTTAGCGAACTCTAGATTGTTTGTGTAGAATACCGGTTCGTTTGGATGGGTGTGAATGTGAAATCAAAATTGGCCAATGACTAATTGCTTATTTGTTGTGAAAATGTAGCAATGACTAGGTTGCTGGGCAATAGATAATTATGCATACTTAGCAGAGGTAATAGCTAAGTATATAATAGAGGGAATCTGTTTCTTTTGTTATGCGAGTCTGTTAATTAATACTATAATATGTTACGCTGGGTTCATATTGCACTGCATACAGTAGTGGGTTGCTGCTGGAGAACTCATGTGCCTCACGAGACTTTTTCATTTAGATTTTTTAATCCTGAAATTTGAAGCAACATTTACTTCTGTCAACATTTTTCAAACAACTTTCCTGAATTTTAGAAAGGTAAATTGAAGATATAATTTTTAATGTAAAATAGTTCCAAGATAAAGTATCATACTCAGTATGACAGGTGTATGTTTACAATAAATCTTAAAGCCTCGATTGGAGGTGTTATTCTGAGAACCTGAGAATGCTCTCCATCCTTTACAGAACTTGCGTGCTTCTCTCTGTTCCAGCGTTCAGGCCTAGCTGTTCAGCACTCTCACCCACACACATGCAGCGTAGCGTTTTGTCTGAGCTGCTCATCAGCTGGCTGTAGCTAACACTGTAACAGGAACCAACACAGCCACATCCTGTCTTACATCAGAAGCAGACTTGTGTTACCAATGGCAACATTGTGAAATTAAAACCAAACAGTATCAGATCATTGCCAAGCTCTGGTCTGTCTCATTAATCAAGCAGGGTAAACTTTTGCTGGGTGACTAGCACATTGGCTGACTAGCAGTTAGCTTCTTTTCATCCCAGATGTTGCTGGACTCATCAGTTTAGCATAAACTTCGGAGTGAACCGATTATTTCTCAGTTTGCAGAAATAGATATCCAACACTGTAATTCATACCCAGGTCATTCCAGACCTGGATATGAAATGACGCAGGTCTGTTTAAATCAGTCCTGTCTGGGTTTTTATTACCATTAGGTCACTTTCTTTGTCTCTTTCTTTGTTCCTTTCTTTCTGTGTTTCTTTGTTTTTTTTGCAGTGTTCTGGATCATTTGCAGCTGTCTGACTTTTCAAAAATTAAAAAAAATAAATATAAATACTTTATGTAGTATGGATCGATGTTGTCTATAAATCTCTCTGACCAACATTTCTATATACAAGTTTTAGGCTCATTTAGCTAATTGCCATAAAAATATATATTTTGTGTTATGGAATCTGGGCTTTCTTATTAAAAAAAGAGGAAGACATTCTGGAATTTAAAGACTTAACAAAATCCTGAATATATTTTATAAAAGGTGAGGAGTGGGACTTAAGTAAATAAAATGTGTAAATATGTTATATTTCTATGGTAATATTTTTAAAGAGCATTCTTTATGTTTAGTTGATACAGGCAGAGGACAAAATGAAGGAATCCCAAAAATTAAGGTTCTAAATATAGCTGTATTCACATATTCATGATGCCCTTGTGTCTTTGTGTTGCTGCTCTATTTTAACATTATTTGTTCTTTTCCTGGTCTGTTCACATGTAATCAGTGTTCACATGAATGGTTTGTGATGTGAATTGTCAGATGGTAGAACAGTGACTCTTTGCTAATGTTTTGATTCTTGAATGAATATGTTATAAGAGGTGTTGCCCCTCCCCCACTAGTTGCTGTGTACAGCTGGTCACTCCCATTCTTTTTCTCTGGTTTACAGGAAAGATAAAATGGGCTGTTTGGAGACTCACAGTGTTCAAAACTAAAGCAGCCCCACCTTTTGCTCTCTTTAAGGTAGTGGTGCTTGGGCAGTGTGGGAAGCTAAAAGCAGCATGTGTGCAGAGTGGCTGAATACAGATTCTGCTCACGAAGATTTTTAGACTCCTAGTTTTACTCTATAAACAGCAGAATAGCAATAATGCGTGATATATTATAAAAGAAACATCTTTATTAGTTTAAAACTTTAATTCCAATAGATCCTTACTGTCAGATGTCAGAGTAGAATATACGAGTCAGTCACCAGACACTTCTCATGCCTATTTGGATGGTATAAAGTTGACAGAGCCCTCCTGCATGTTAGGTTTAAAAACAAAGCTGGTGTAATATTTGCAGAACACATTGCCCGTTGAAGGAATAAAACAACAAAAGTATTTTTCCTGGGCTGTAGTGCAACTTCACAGAGCAGAACGTTAGGAAGTGTAACTTTACACTTCCTAACGTTTCTTATGAAAGCTTATACTTAGGGTCCAAAGTCCCACTGTTTTTCAAACAGCAGAATAATTCCTCTATTATCTTTAAATTCTTCATATCCGTCCAACTAATCAAATATCCAGCTGCCACCGACCTAAATTCTTTATTTTGTGATGCAAACTTTTAAAGTCGCAGGTATTTTATTCTTCCTAGTTTGTACTGTATCTGCCAAGTGTAAAATTGAGGTAATTTGTCCACGTGTATGTGGATTTTTTAATACTATTTAAGGCCATATAATGAAGTTCCTTCTGTGGTATTTCATGACTATCACAGCTTCATATACCTCTTTAATTTTTAATGCAAGGTGAATGTAGCTTAATATGCTAACTGTTCAATTTAGCTTTTGTGACGGTAAAATCCCCCATTTGATATTCGACATCACACCATCACACTTTTCAAAGCCTAAACTCTCAGGTGTTGTAGTCTTTATTTCTCAAAGGTCAAGTAAAAATGTCAGAAACTGAAAAAGCAAAGTGGTGGAACAACCCCTTGATGGGTATGAAATGACGCCAAGTCTGCACCAAACATCTCATTCTAGTGACACAATTTCCTTTTAAAGCTGAACAAGAAATTGTACTACAATCATCATTGCAATATCAGTGTGTAAAGTGTCTCAATGAAAGGACACCTTTGATATAGTACTTATTAGGATATTATTTTTTAAGTGCTATGCATACAAATTTTGCATGCCAATAATCATAGTGTATAGTCTGATGTGTAGACTTCCACTGCCCGTAGTTCTCACATTTTTAGTGGCTGCATTGCTAATGTTTGCCAAGAGAGACATTAAGATGAAAGGATGTATATTAAAGAATAATGGAAATTTGTGCCAATTTTAACAAGAAGAGCAACCTATAAACCACCTTTCTTGATGCTAAGAAAAGAGTAAAAAATTTTCTAGACTAGGGTTCTCAAAATATCTGCATATAATCAGCATTAGAAAAATGAATTATTCAAAGGTATTAATTTTCTTTGAAATTGGTGTAATCTGACCCATTTAAATTTGCCTAAGTTGTTGAATATCTTCCAGCAGCAGTGCAGCAATAAGACACCTGTTTTTCCTAGTTTTATTTGCACTTCATTTACTTCATCTGTTGTTTTACTTTGTTCATGAACTTTTATGCACTTTCCCTTGAAGTTAACCGCAGTTTACACGTATTACCATTAGTAGTCACTAATGTTGCCAATTTAGTGACTTTGTTGCTATATTTAGTGACTTTTTTTGACCAAAAATGGAATCAGTCAGCCAGACCTTTTAAAGATTGGTGATCGACCAGAAACCTACAATTGGTGCACCTCAAATTGTGAAATCTGTTATAAAATAACAATAGTCTCATCAATTCCCACGTAATGGCAGAGTTAAGGATTTGGAAGCTTTTATGCTTCTTGTTGTGCCACAATTATATTAAAAATATATTTTATACTGGGTGTTGCAGGGATGTCTTTCTCTACAATATTGACTTCCAAACCTGTTTAGAACAAGCACCCAGGTCTTTGTTTTCATACCAATTACTTTACTTCAAGTTGTAAAGTAACAGGTCCCAAGGTTACCAGAAAGTTGACATGTCCAGATATTTGAGTCCTTACTACACTGGGTTATGGTGCTCCATTCCTGGGTACTTGAGCTCCATAAGTCCCCTTGGTTCTCTGGAGGTCCAGGGGCTGTTTCATCCAGCCTCCATGCGGGGTTATGGTGCTTCATTCCTGGGTACTTGAGCTCCATGATGTGCCCTGGTTCTCTGGAGGTCCAAGTACTTAAGCTCCATGAGTCCCCCTGGTTCTCTGGAGGTCCAGGGGCTGTTTCATCCAGCCTCCATGCGGGGTTATGGTGCTCCATTCCTGGGTACATGAGCTCCATGATGTGCCCTGGTTCTCTGGAGGTCCATGGGGGTGGTTCATGGGTACTACTCTGGAGGTCCAGGGGCTGTTTCATCCAGCCTCCATGCGGGGTTATGGTGCTCCATTCCTGGGTACTTGAGCTCCATGATGTGCCCTGGTTCTCTGGAGGTCCAAGTACTTAAGCTCCATGAGTCCCCCTGGTTCTCTGGAGGTCCAGGGGCTGTTTCATCCAGCCTCCATGCGGGGTTATGGTGCTCCATTCCTGGGTACTTGAGCTCCATGATGTGCCCTGGTTCTCTGGAGGTCCAGGGGCTGTTTCATCCAGCCTCCATGCGGGGTTATGGTGCTTCATTCCTGGGTACTTGAGCTCCATGATGTGCCCTGGTTCTCTGGAGGTCCAAGTACTTAAGCTCCATGAGTCCCCCTGGTTCTCTGGAGGTCCAGGGGCTGTTTCATCCAGCCTCCATGCGGGGTTATGGTGCTCCATTCCTGGGTACTTGAGCTCCATGATGTGCCCTGGTTCTCTGGAGGTCCAGGGGCTGTTTCATCCAGCCTCCATGCGGGGTTATGGTGCTTCATTCCTGGGTACTTGAGCTCCATGATGTGCCCTGGTTCTCTGGAGGTCCAAGTACTTAAGCTCCATGAGTCCCCCTGGTTCTCTGGAGGTCCAGGGGCTGTTTCATCCAGCCTCCATGCGGGGTTATGGTGCTTCATTCCTGGGTACTTGAGCTCCATGATGTGCCCTGGTTCTCTGGAGGTCCAAGTACTTAAGCTCCATGAGTCCCCCTGGTTCTCTGGAGGTCCAGGGGCTGTTTCATCCAACCTCCATGCGGGGTTATGGTGCTTCATTCCTGGGTACTTGAGCTCCATGATGTGCCCTGGTTCTCTGGAGGTCCAAGTACTTAAGCTCCATGATGTGCCCTGGTTCTCTGGAGGTCCAGGGGCTGTTTCATCCAGCCTCCATGCAGGGTTATGGTGCTTCATTCCTGGGTACTTGAGCTCCATGATGTGCCCTGGTTCTCTGGAGGTCCAAGTACTTAAGCTCCATGAGTCCCCCTGGTTCTCTGGAGGTCCAGGGGCTGTTTCATCCAGCCTCCATGCGGGGTTATGGTGCTTCATTCCTGGGTACTTGAGCTCCATAAGTCCCCCTGGTTGTCTGGAGGTCCATGGGGGTGGTTCATCTGCCCTCCATGCGGGCTTTCAGTGCCCTAGCCCTGGGTAAATGAGCTCCATAAGTCCCCCTGGTTGTCTGGAGGTCCATGGGGGTGGTTCATCTGCCCTCCATGCGGGCTTTCAGTGCCCTAGCCCTGGGTACTTGAGCTCCATAAGTCCCCCTGGTTGTCTGGAGGTCCATGGGGGTGGTTCATCTGCCCTCCATGCGGGCTTTCAGTGCCCTAGCCCTGGGTACTTGAGCTCCATAAGTCCCCCTGGTTGTCTGGAGGTCCATGGGGGTGGTTCATCTGCCCTCCATGCGGGCTTTCAGTGCCCTAGCCCTGGGTACTTGAGCTCCATAAGTCCCCCTGGTTGTCTGGAGGTCCATGGGGGTGGTTCATCTGCCCTCCATGCGGGCTTTCAGTGCCCTAGCCCTGGGTAAATGAGCTCCATGAGTCCCCCTGGTTGTCTGGAGGTCCAAGGTGTCTGTCTCCCAACCTCCATGCGGGGTTATGGTGCTCCACTCCTTGGCAAAGCCCCCCCAGAGCAGGGGGGCATCAGAGGAGGTTGTGCCTGGTTTCGTTTATTCTTCCAAGTGTGTGTGATGACCCGAGCCCACCTTTGGCCCAATAAATGCACGGGACCCCCCCTTAAAGCCCCCGTGAATGTCGGTTCCCATATGGCATCAATGCAATTGAAAATGAAACCCGGATGGCAAGTCCTGCAGCTCTGCGTCCCAAGCTGGTATCGAACCAGGCTCTGCCGGGTGGGAGGCAAGCTTCTTAACCATTGTGCCACGGGGGAGTGAAAGTCGGTCCACCCAAACGGCACGGTATTTGTGGTTCGACTGCCGCCCCGGAAAGGCAGAAGGAAATTTCTGCTGAGAAAAGGCACCGACAATGCACCAATCACTTAACTGCTATTTGGGCATACTCCTTTATGTACCTAGATGGCAAAAGGAGGTTGGCGTCCCAAGCTGGGTTCGAACCAGGCTCTCCCGGGAGGCAGGCACCAGCATTAACCATTGTGCCACGGGGACGCCAGGGTCAGTGTGCCCATATGGCAGAGCATCTATAGTGAAATGTGGCAAGCCCCATGTTCCCGAATACCCAGGTGGCAAGCCCCCATTGACAAACACCCAGGTGGCAAGCCCCATGGTGCTCCATTCCTGGGTACTTAACCTCCATGAGTCCCCCTGGTTCTCTGGTGGTCCATGGGGGTGGTTCATCCTACCTCCATGCGGGCTTTGGGTGCCCTATGCCTGGGTAAATGAGCTCCATGAGTCCCCCCTGGTCCTCTGGAGGTCCAAATACCCAGGTGGCAAGCCCCATGTACTCGAATACCCAGGTGGCAACCCTCCCATTGACATAAACACCCAGGTGGCAAGCCCCATGTTCACGAATACCCAGGTGGCAAGCCCCATGTACTCGAATACCCAGGTGGCAACCCTCCCATTGTCATAAACACCCAAGTGGCAAGCCCCCATTGTCATAAACACCCAGGTGGCAAGCCCCATGTACTCGAATACCCAGGTGGCAACCCTCCCATTGACATAAACACCCAGGTGGCAGCCTATGTTCACAAAGGGAGCCTTACCAGGGGCACGAGACTCTGGGCCATGTGTACTGGTGGGTGTAGTCCGCGGAGGGGTGCTTAAGTGTGGGGTACCCAGGTTCGAAGGGTGCTTAAGTGTGGGTCCACAAAGTGGCAAGACCCCCATAGTCCTAAACACCCATTTGGCTTAAGTCTGGGTCCCCAGGTTCGAATGGTGCTTAAGTGTTGGTCCCCCAAGTGGCAAGCCCCCATTGACATAAACACCCAGGTGGCAAGCCCCATGGTGCTCCATTCCTGGGTACTTAACCTCCATGAGTCCCCCTGGTTCTCTGGTGGTCCATGGGGGTGGTTCATCCTACCTCCATGCGGGCTTTGGGTGCCCTATGCCCGGGTAAATGAGCTCCATGAGTCCCCCCTGGTTGTCTGGAGGTCGAAGGGGTCTGTCTCCCACCCTCCATGCGGGGTTATGGTGCTCCATTCCTGGGTAAATGAGCTCCATGAGTCCCCCTGGTCCTCTGGAGGTCCAAACACCCAGGTGGCAACCCTCCCATTGTCATAAACACCCAAGTGGCAACCCCCCATGTTCACGAATACCCAGGTGGCAAGCCCCCATTGTCATAAACACCCAAGTGGCAACCCCCCATGTTCACGAATACCCAGGTGGCAAGCCCCCATTGTCATAAACACCCAAGTGGCAACCCCCCATGTTCACGAATACCCAGGTGGCAAGCCCCCATTGTCATAAACACCCAAGTGGCAAGCCCCAATGGAGTGAAATGTGACAAAGTGTCAGTTGTATGGGTAAAAATACCCGAGTGGCAACACCCCCATTGATGGAATACCCATGTGGCAAGTTCGGGTCCATTACCCAAATGGCAGTTTTCCCCATTGAGATAAACACCGAGATGGCAACTATGCCATCTGGTGGCAGAAACACGTTACTACAGCGAATCTTGCCACGAGGGAGCAAAATCCATGATTTTTGTGAAAAGTTTGTCCTCTTTGGGGGTCTCTGACGGGGAGACCGGGGGTCTTAAAAATCGTTAGGGTGGGTCATAGGGGTAACGAGGGATGACCGGATTTTTAGAGAGTGACCCCGTAACCCTACGACCTATGGTTAGCCCTCCAGAATTTTTAGAAAAAGGCCATTTTTTCCTCCCAAATGTACACTTTTTTGGCCCTCGCCCTAAATAGGGATAGACCTGAGTCTGTCTTATTCTGTTTTAATGCTGCTAGTGCCTTTACCCTAGTCTGTAGCTGACTTTATCTCGTGATAACCTTTAACTTTTTAAGTATTGCCTGAACTTGTTTTAAGTCCAGTTTGTTACCTTTTAACAGAAACTGCTCACATTATGTATTGGTTATCAGTGGAGCCACACAGTATATGAAATTAGGGGCGCATCATTTTCTGTAAATATTTAAGCAAGCCCTAATATTAAGAAGACTTTATCAAACAAAAGGATTTCCCGTTCTTCATGAATCTTCCTTCAGATCAAACTGTGCTAATCATATCAGATTTGGTGTTCTTATTCATCCGTCTGATTCTTTGGTCAACAACTCTCCAACATTATACATCCAAAACCAACTGCTGAAGCACAAAGATGTTCAGGCTTTACTGTAGATCCACTGCTTGCTACTTGTACAGAAGGATGTTAGCACCACTTGTATATTTAGCAGGCTTTGTGAATGTTGCTACGGAGACAGTCAAAGGTTTCAATAGGTCTGCTCTGAACTGTTCAGGCTCTGTGTCCAAAAATGTGGCTTTGTGTGCCCCTTCCACTTGGTCAGCTGGCTGCTTCCCATCTGCAGCTCATCCATGAGCTTCTGCAGCTATTCTCTAAAACACATAATGCATACATGGTACAGACCAATGAATAATTACCCATTACTTCATCAGTCACATTATTTCAGAATTCTAACCTTTTTCCAGGGATCTGAATGTTTTACACTAATGGAGCTGTAGTTCTGCTTTGGCATAGCAGAAGAAAGATTTGATGGTTTGTGTCACAAGGCTGAGGTAAGGATGCTGATTATGTAACATCAGCAGAAGTATGAGAGAGCTGTTGGCTTCATTGTCTTTTGGAAAGACTCAGCTTTCCTTTTTTTCTGTTGGGTTATAAAGAGCTGTGTTTACTGGTAAACTGTGGAGGTCAGTGGGTCAGCAGTGATTTAAGTGTCCATGGTAGTAGAGCCTTTGCCACTGCAGCCTGTAATTAGACTCTGCTCTGCTCTGGTGGGAAAGTCCTCCACTTCGTGCTGATCCTTTGAAATCCTCTGACGCTCTTTAAGGCTGTATAATCTCTTGTTCCAGCATGTGAAGCTTCTCTTCCGCTAAAAATTTAGAAAGCCTGTACCCCTGAAGAAGTATACCACTATTATGGATGAATAGCAGTGGAAAACTGGACTCTAAAATCAATTGTTTTGTAGAGAGGATCCATTCTAAATGGTCATTCAATGGCATGATTATTGCCCCTTTGGGGGATGACTGCCAGAGGATGTTTTTATTGATAATTTATTTTACAGGAACCATTTGTTGCCCCATAAGACATCTAGAACCAGAACAGGACATGGATGTTGTGGACTTGTTCTACTGTCCTGTACAGTAGCCCTACCCTTACCATGGGTAATGATCAGTGACTCTTTTTCTCAGGCTTTTTAGTACGTTTGCCTCTTCATTGGTGGGTCGTCCTGCTCTGCAGTGCTTTTACTAGGTCAGGGGTGGGCAACTCCAGGCCTTGAGGGCCGGTCTCCTGCAACCTTTAGATGGGTCTCTACTTCAACACACCTGAGTCAAATAATGAGGACATTAGCAGGACTCTGAAGAACTTGACTGCATTTAGGAGGTGATTCAACTATTGGATTCAAGTGTGTTGGACGAGGGAGACATCTAAGAGTTACAGGACACCGGCCCTCGAGGATCAGGATTGCCCACCCCTGTACTAGGTAAATACCACCGTGGTCTCTGCTGAGTGTAAATGAAAGTTATCAGCTTGTTGTGTTGTAAAATGATCTATTCATGTTTTTTTGTCTGTAGTCTCGTGTTTAAAATGTGGATGAAACCTGATAGAATTCATTTTATATTTCCAGCCCAAATTCAAGTTCTCCTACATTCTTCTGAATTGCTCTAATAATGTTAATTAATTCCTTTAAATTAATTTTTTTTCTGCAAAATTTGTTTTGCTGAAGTTGAAAACATTTAATCAGAATTGCATGGTATTATGTTACTGTCTGCATCTAAAACCAGATGCAGTTTCTAGAAACTCGGCTTTCTAGAAAACACAGTAGCTGTGTGAACTTTGAATGAACTTTTACAATGTTGCACAAAAAACAACACATCTCAGAAAAATGGAGAGTCCTCCTCTCCAAGCTGAAGGTTTGACATTTTTTTGAGAAAGTACACCATGTTTGAATGCTTTAGATATTTTTTTGGAAAAGCCAAAAACCAGTTTAAGTGAGCGTGCAAACATTCGTGCAAAAATCAAGAAAGTTATTTCAAATTTTGCTCCTTCCATCAACCTTTTTTAGAGATGATACTGTTTGAGAAAGCTTCTATAATCTTGGGACAACATTGAGCTAAGACAAGCATCACTTTTCCCTTTTGTTTTTTACAGGGCTATCTGACTATTCAGACTGCTGCAAAGTGCTTAGAAGATTTCTATTTTTTATTTTTTTTTACCCCTCCAGGGGGTCTTTTTTGTGGGCTCTAGTGTCCCTTAAATGACAGTAGACTGACAGGAAACGGGGAAGAAGAGGGGGGAAGACATGCGGCAAATGTCGTCGGGTCCAGGAGTCGAACCCGCGACGGCCGCGTCGAGGACTCAAGGCCTCCAAATACGGGCCGCGCCAACCCCCACGCCACCACGGCACGCCCCGCTTAGAAGATTTCTAATGATACATTCTTAGATGTAACAACAAGATAACATATTAGGTTCACTGGCAAAAGATGGGATTTTAGCTGTGTTTTAGAGTTTATTTATATAGTGCAAATACACAAAAGGTTTTTTTCTAAAGTCGCTTTATAAAACAAACAGATCCAGTTTTATGTAGACATAGTCAATTTAATTAAATTTACTGATTTGAAGTCAATATTTTGAACCTTTTGAGGAAAATGGAAGTGCCTGTCCTTTGGAGACCAAATAGAAACCAGGTGTACTTCAGCATGCCTGCAAGGCTTGGAATGCAAACAAAATTAGCCCTTTTAAAATCGGATGGATACTGATGTTGGTGCCAGTTCGCACCATGTAAATCTTTCAATCAGTTACAAAATGGCCCCTCCCTTTGATAGCCAGATCTTTAGGGGCCATCTTTCTGTGACTGTTCCTTTTTTCCACAGGGCTTTGTTGAGTTAACAAATTTGGCTCCTGACCACAGAGCATACCCCTTCAATGTGAGCCTCCTGCTGTCTGAACAATGGAGAGCCAGTTGGAGGCTGGATGGACCGATTCTCTGCTCCCATTCCACAGCACATACTTTCCCAATGATTCCAATGTTGATTCAGTATGCCCTTATTACACCATTCATCAGTTCCAGGGAATGAGAAGTCTGTTAGACACTTCAGCTGTGCTGTAGTCATATTTTTAGCCAATCCACCTGCAGTTTCATTCTTTAATCTCTATAAAAATTAATCGAATCATAAAATCACAGCAATATATGTTGTGCAACATCACTTTAATCTCTGCTATTAAAAGAAGTTCAAACCATATCTTCCTCTTTTTGCCTGAACCAGAACATCCATCTGTTTGGATTCAGACACAAGAGACCATTTCCTTTTATTCTCATTGAGCAAACCCAGACACGCATAAGGTCCACCCCCACCTATTGTTCAGGCAGCTAGCCTCTAGCTGTGGGACAGTGGTCTGGAAGACCGGGGGGAAATCAGGCTGCAGTGCCCCTCAATACCATCTAAACTCAGTATCTCCAAAAGCCCCACACAGTAATTGACCGAAACAGCGGACTACATTGCTGCATTTACAATGCTTGTTACAACTAGTCATGATGATGGGCACTTTCTCCTCTTCATCAGTAATGAAGAATGTGAAGCAGAAAGGATTGCATTTTTTATGCTTTATAAAATCCATGATTGGATCTCCATTACATTTAGTTGCTGTTGCCTTTTCCTTCTTTCTGTGGAGCTTCTTATGCAAATATACAGTTAGCTGTTTCTGGTTTTTTTGTTGCTACTCTTTATCATGTAGTTTTCAATACATTGAAAACTACATGATAAAGAGTAGCAACAATAGGGTAGGGTAGTAGTTAGGGTAGGTATATATATATATATATATATATATATATATATATATATATATATAATTTATTTATTTATTTTTGGACAGTGTCTCTTCCATGCTTTTCCAACTGCGATCAATATAGAGCCACTGGGCTGTCTGCCATTGACAGACATCTGTCTCATCCTGATGCCAATGAATGCTCGGCGCTAATGGGACTTTTAAAACCACTATCACTCTGTAAGCTGCTGACTGTTCTATCTAATCTGCTCCATCCTCACTTTCATTTGATTCTCTGAGTTGATTTGACAAATAGTGTAAAATCCAATCAGCAGTTGTTGTTTATGATAAGACTACCTCAGATTAATATGTTTGTTTTAGAACCTGAAGTTCTCTAGCCCACAGATCCTTATATATGAAAGCTACCTCTGATTTAGGACCTCGGTTCCATGACGAAGAGTTTGCTGGACCTTGAATTTTCTTCTGCAGGTATTATGTTTGAGAAAGACATGACATATTCAGATTTGTTGTTGCTGAATTAAAGGGACAGTATTATGTAAAATTGACTTGTTTGAGTGTTGTTATAATGTTATTCCCTTATCAAAAACATACCTGAAGGGTTCCCTTGATTCTTTCATGCATGTTTGAGAAATTCTCTCATCTCCTGTGGCAATCATTGAACTGTGCAAAATGCGTGGGTGGACCAACACCGCCTTCAAGGCACAGCTCAAGCTACTGAGCTTCCACCTCACAGAGCAGCAATTCCCCACTCACCTCCTTCAATCTAGTCAATAGCAATTAGCAAATAGCTGGCGGTAAGACAATGACTGAAAAATATATCACAATATTAGCATTTGATATTGTTCAATATCAATAACTATTGATTAAATATCTAAAATATTGTCAAAGTAGTGACATTACCTTTCCTCTTTTATCTACAGTTTTCATTCAATGATGCTTTTATTTTTAAGCAGTCATGAAGCATGATGGCAACATCTTAAACTCCTGCTATGCAAGTTACTCAACAGGTTGTTTCTAGGTAACCAAAGAATGAGTAAGTTAGTTGATCAGGGGTCTTTAATGGATATTTGCCTTTTTTTAAAATTGAAAAATCTGAAGCCTGTCCATCATTTTGACATTTTTGACCTACATGGTGCAGGACGTGCGGACATTTTCAACTTTACACCTGGATTATATTGTAAGGACAACTACATCAATCAATTAAAAAAAAACCCTTCTGAATATCATCTCTGACCTGGACACTGAATTAAATGCATCTTGCTGACTGGGATCTGACAGCGTGTGGACAGGACGCTTTGGAGCTCATTTGCTTCAGTAGTGCATTCAAAACTTTGCCTGAAGTGGCACCTTTAACAAGCCCACAATACATACAAAACAGAGGAAACTAAAGATAATTCTATGTTGTGTTAACAGGGTTTCCCTCAGTGTATTATAAGCTTGGTGGGCCGCCAGGCTTTACTTGCCCCCTCGCCTGGTTAAGTATTGCTTGCTTTTATTAAAAACAAAAGAAAAACAAACAAACAAAAAAAATGCTTAAAATATTTTTGTACATCAGTAACCCCGAACTGCAAGGGTCTGTGCCCCAAATAAAACCCATGGTTGTGCTTTTAGAGGTGCAGGCAGTGGAGTGAGAATGATGCGTCTTTGTGAACAAAGGTTTGTGTGTAATGTACGTTTACATCTCACACACAGACAATGCTGGGCTACATACATAAACTTTAAACTTTATCAGTTTGTCACCAAATGGTTTGAAGGATGAGCATAATGTTTGTTTGTGTTTGTGTGTTTCAGATCTATCTAAGAACCGCCTGTGTGAGCTTCCAGAGGAGCTGTGTCAGTTCATCTCTCTGGAGACGCTGAGTCTGTACCACAATGGAATGCGTTTATTGTCCCCTAGCCTGGCCAACCTCCAGGCCCTTACCTACCTCAACCTCAGGTAACTCAACACCTAAACACCACATCAGAAGCCACATGCTCTCCTGATGTGGTGTAGCATGTGGGTAATTAGGTGGCTCATTGTTTAGTATGTGACTGAACCCATGCCAGCAGGGTGGGCAGTTTTGGGCAGAAAATCTGTGTTTCAGTTAAGAGTTTTTAGTGCTGATATAATATGACATGGTTGTAGTTTTTGCAATATTAACCTGACATGGTCTGAAACAATCATTTATTTAGAATGGCACTGGGCAGTAATTACAAATGTGTTCATGCACGGTAGCACTCCTGACAGCAGGAAGCTGTTCATTCAAACATGAGTTCATCACAACTAATAAAACGAGTGGAGCTACTTGCAAGGCTGGCCAATAACAAAAGATAAGGATCCAAAATAGAAAACTCGTTTTTGAGCATTTCTGATAGACAAACTAGCAGAAAACCAGTTGATCAACAAATTATAAATGAAAATGTATCCTGTTCATACTGTCATTTCACCTCAGAGTTTGATTTTAAAAGTGAAGCCAATGATATGCTTTTTAGGTAGATGCATCTCAACTGGCACTTTTTTAAAACCCTCTCCCCAAAACCAATGCTGTGCTGATAAATGTACCCCATAAATATTACACATATTTTTGATTATTGTGAAATCTTACAGTATGAGAATTGCTGGCTGTTCTCAACCAAGAATACCCTCATCCTCCAGAAATGTTGAAAAAAAATTAAGCTTTATTTAATGACTCTGTCAGTTTATTTAAACTTAAAACTCCCACCAGGACATGCCTTGGTTTAAGTTCTAATGCCTAGTAGTATCTATAACATCATCTAAATAAACCAGAATTATGCTTTGCATCTGTATCTGTAAATAGAATTCTTTATGCAAATCACAGATATTAGTTTGAATATATATATATATATTTTAACCTTAAGTTGTTTTTGTTTTTTTACCTTACATAAATTGCCATTTTGTCATTCCTTAAAATGTTCTCCATTTACATCAGCTTTGGCTGCTCACACTGAACAATATTGTTACAGGTCTTTTGTAGTTTGAGCTTGTAAATTTTTGTTTTGATTGCTGAACAGTGAACTAGTCTTTATTGTAAAAGACTACTTCACAATAAGGCATTAGGGCAATAAAGAACCTTAAAATATCTTACAAGATTCTGGGATTTTGGCAGTTTGATTACTTTTCTAGTGTCTCTTTGCTGAGTCATTATTAGGCCATCACTAGAAAATTAAGGGAAAAAAAAACTGCACTAGGAATGTTTCAATTCCAGATGACAAATAGACAAATTAAGCTATCTCAACTACATGTAAAAAAAAAGAAAATACTTTTCAAGGCCTAAATTCATTCTTCACCTCAGTGTTTGTGATAAGTCTGTTCTCAGACTAGACAACACCATGAACAATCGTTAGTCCGAGACAAACTGCTGTTCTTCTATGGTAAGAGAGCATGTTGGATTAATTAGAGCAGTACACAAAAAATAGCAAAGACAACTATATTTTTATGTAATCTCACTAACTTTTTGAGTGGAAAATTGTTGGTGGTGGGAGAGATTTGGGTTAGAATTCACGCTCTCAGTTCCAGTTGATTTCCAATGTATCCTGTTTACATGTAGCACTTAGTCTCACACAAGAACTGATTTCTGATAGAGCTTCATCTGGAACTCCAAGGTTTTCTCTCAGCTACAAACTGTTAAAATTTCTTTGTTGCAATCATAAACTCAACTGTAGCTATGAAAAACAGCTTTGCTCCAATAGTCCATCCCTTGTGAACTCTTTGTAAACTAAAGAGTTTACAAGATTGCATCTGTTTTCTTAAATCATGGAGCACAGCAACATATGCATGATAATATTCTCACAACTAAGGCCCAAAAAGGAGGTCTGATTTTGTCTTTTACTGTATTTTTTGAACAATAAGCCGCTACTTTTTCCCCACGCTTTGAACCATGCGGCCTGTAGCCCGGTGTGGCTTTACTGTGGACTTTTCTTCAACTGCCACAGGGCTCTTTAGCAGGAAGTGAATTGTTGGAAGTCAAAATTGGAAATCAAAGAAGAAAGTGCTGATTTTCATTTAGAACAAGCACATGCTAGCAGCAGGCACAACAGAAAAATTTCTTCAAACTCATACCCCCTCATCATGGAAACAACACAAAGAAGTTCATATGATGCAGCTTTTAAGTTGAGGGCTATCGATCTGGTAGTACAGGAGAGAAATAGAGCCGCTGCATGTAAGCTCGGCATGAACGAATCCATGGTTTGGCGTTGGAGACGGAGGGCTGCATCCTTAATAGCAGATTTATTAAGGATGCAGCCCTCTGCTGCGTCCTTGTGAAATACCAAGAGCGGTGGAGATACCAGCGGCTTATAGCCTGGTGCGGCTTATATATGCACATTTTCAGCTATTTTAAACAACTTTGTAAACACAGCTTATAGTAAGGTGCGCTCTATAGTCCGGAAAATACGGTACATGTTTTAAAAAGACACAGGAAAACCTTAAGAATATAAATCTAAATTTTACCATTTTACCATAAAAGTTACCAACACTAAATGACAGACTAACAACTATTAAACAAAAACAAAGTTTAATAGTTTTAACTTTGTTTTTTCACAGTTAGGCCTGTGAATTGTTTAAGATACAATGCACATGCCTAACCTAGCTTAAACAAAAATGGTGAATGAGGTAGTAATTGAACATTTCAAATGCAGTCTATTCACAGCATGTCACTTTGCTGCTATTCTGTCCTAGGGGATAAAATTCAGTCAGGATTAAATTCAAATCATTTCAGTTTATGCTTGTGCAATACAGTCATTACTTTCAACTCTAGTTTCTATCTAAATATATAATAAAACAGTTAAATTCTGTCAATGATAAATTGCCATTTGGTCAAAACTTCTCAATCAAAGGAAACCTAGCCAGACTTAGACTTAGACTTAGACTGACTTTATTGTCATTTTGCATGCACAGGGTGTATACAGAACGAAATTTCGTTGCATATGGCTCAGGACAACGTTTTGAGGTTCCAATGTTGTGAGGTTACTCCAGAATAAAATAAATACAGTATAAAATATGAATATAAAATATAAAGTATAAAGTGCAGGACTGACAGTAAAATGGAAGTTATTTAGCTATGTATATGTGCAAGGTATGAAGTGGAGACCAGTTTTTGAGTGCAGTCCAGTTAAGAGTTCAGCAGTCTGATGGCAAGTGGGAAAAAGCTGTTTCGGAACGTGGTGGACCTGCACCGGATGCTGCGGAACCTCTTTCCAGAGGGCAGCAGGGAGAACAGTCCATGGTGGGGGTGTGAGGGGTCAATGACGATGTTTCGGCCTCGGGACACGCAGCGCTGGGATGAAATGTCCTGAATGGAGGGAAGGGGGGCCCCGATGATCCTCTCTGCTGTCCGCACCACGCTCCTCACGTTCTTCCAGTCGGAGGCGCTGCAGCCTCCACACCACACAGAGAGGCAGCTGGTCAGAATGCTCTCTGTGGTGCTTCTGTAGAACGTCTTGAGGATGGGCGGGGGCAGGTGTGCTCTTCTCATCCTCCGCAGGAAATACAAGCGTTTCTGTGCCCTCTTGACCAGAGACGTGGTGTTCCCAGTCCAGGTGAGGTCGTTTGTGATGTGCACCCCCAGGAATTTGGTGCTGCTGACCACCTCCACAGCCGAGCTGTTGATGAGCAGTGGAGCGTGGCTGGGCCGGTTCTTCCTGAAGTCGACGATCATCTCCTTCGTCTTGTCAACGTTCAGGATCAGGCTGTTGTCTCTGCACCAGTCCACCAGCTGCTCCACTTCCTCTCTGTAGTCCAGGTCATTGTCGTCTCTGATGAGGCCCACCACCGTTGTGTCGTCCGCGAACTTCACGATGTGATTGGTGGCGAACCTGGGGACGCAGTCGTGTGTCATCAGAGTGAACAGCAGAGGGCTCAGGACGCAGCCCTGAGGGGAGCCTGTGCTGAGGGTGATGACATCGGAGGTGTGTTGTCCGATCCGGACTGACTGAGGTCTGTCGGTGAGGAAGTCTAGCAGCCAGTTGCGCAGGGGGGTGCTGAAGCCCAGGTGTCCCAGTTTTTCTGCCAGATGCTGTGGGATGATTGTGTTGAACGCTGAGCTGAAGTCCAGGAACAACATCTGCACATGAGTGTTCTTCTCCTCCAGGTGAGCCAGGCTCAGGTGTAGGGCGGAGGAGATAGCGTCTTCAGTGGAGCGGTTTCGGCGGTAGGAAAACTGGAACGGGTCAAATGCGGGGGGGAGTCTGGAGACGATGTGTTCTTTTACCAGCCTTTCAAAGCACTTCATCATGATGGGAGTCAGTGCCACAGGCAGGTAATCGTTGAAAGAGGTGACTTGAGGTTTCTTTGGCACCGGAATGATGGAGGCAGTTTTGAGACAGGCTGGCACTGTGGCTTGGTCCAGTGAGGTGTTAAAAATGTCTGTTAGGACACCAGCCAGCTGACCTGCGCATTCCCTGACACCCGCCCAGGTATGTTGTCGGGGCCTGGGGCCTTCCATGGGTTGACTCTTTTCAGAGTCTTCAACACATCGGCTGTGTCCAGGCAGAGTGCCTCCTCTTCCTGGTGGGGAACAGTTTTCTTTGCCAGAGTACTGTTCAGTGCCTCGAACCTCCCAAAGAAGCTATTGAGTCCATTTAGAAAGTCAGCATCAACTTCACCCACTGGGGGGGAGGATGGATTGTAATCTGTGATCGCCTTTATGCCTTGCCACATACTCCTGGTGTTGCTGGTGTCATGGAAGAACTCCTGTATTTTCCGACTGTGAGTTCGCTTTGCTAACCTGATAGCACGGATCAAGTTGGCTCTCGTTGTCCTCAGTTCCTCTTTGTCGCCAGACTTGAAGGCTGAGTTCCGTGTTTTTAGCATTTCCCGTACTTCCTTGGTCATCCAGGGTTTTTGGTTAGCCCGGGTGATAATGTTCTTAGTGATGCTGACGTCCTCTGTGCACTTGTTGATGTAGGCTGACACAGTCATGGCGTACTCATCGATGTTGATCTGGTCGTTGTACGTGGCTGCTGCCTTGAACATCTCCCAGTCAGAGCACTCAAAACAGTCCTGAAGTGCCTCCATGGCCCCCTCCGTCCACACTCTCACCTGCCTCACTGTAGGTTTTGTTCTGATCAGCAGGGGCTTGTATGCAGGAATTAGCATAACAGATAGGTGGTCTGAAGAGCCAAGGTGGGGGCGGGGGGCTGCTCTGAATGCTTCTTTGATGTTGGTGTAGGCCAAGTCTAGAGTATTTCCTCCCCTGGTTGGAAAATCCACATACTGGTTGAAGTGAGGGAGAACAGTCTTCATGTTGGCCTGGTTAAAATCCCCAGCAATGATGAAAACGCCTTCTGTGTGTGAGGATTGCAACTCACTGATGGTCCGGTAGAGAACACTCATAGCCTCTTTAGTGTTAGCACTGGGGGGCACATACACAGCAGTGATGCCAACAACAGTAAACTCCCTGGGCAGGTAGAATGGTCTGCAGTTAACAGTCAGAAGCTCGATGTCCGGGGAGCAGTAACTGGCGACACTCATGGCATTTTTACACCAGTTGTTGTTGATGTAAATACACAGCCCCCCTCCTCGGGTTTTACCGCTGAGAGCGCTGCTCCTGTCTGCGCGGAATGTAACGAGCCCCTCCAGGCTAACAACGTTGTCCGGTATGGACGAGTTGAGCCATGTCTCCGTCAGAATAAGAGCGCAGCAGTTCCTCAACTCTCTCTTTGAAGACAGTTCCAGTTGCAAATGGTCTATTTTGTTGTCCAGAGAGCAGACGTTGGAGAGGAAGATGGACGGAAGCGGCGATCTGTGGGGGTTAGCGTTTAGCTTAGCTGTTAGTCCACTTCGACAGCCGCGCTTCCGCTGCCGGTCACACCGCCTTCTCTTTCTCCTCCTCCGGCTAGTGCTGCTAGGCGAGTCCGCTGCGCTGTGGGCCGCTGGGTGTTGCTTCCGTAGCACTCCGAGATCACGTAAACACTCCAGAGTAGTCGTATTTATGAGTCCAAAATCACTTGATGATCGTAATTCCAGCAGACGCTGGCGATCATATGCTAACTTACTGAGTGGATGCAAAGTTTGTAGCGTTTTAGGTGGCATATTTTGCTCAAATACTCGCAAGTTGTTGAGAGCCCATGCAGCCGCAGCCATTTCGGGCGCCGCCATCGTAGATTTTTAGCCAGTATCATAAAGTTAGGGCTTTATGATACTGGCTTATGACAGGCCCTGCTGTCACATGCTCCTCAGCAAGCATGTGACAACGGTAGAAAGGAAGAACTATTTTTTCATGGCTAGCTAGGGTTAAGAGAATGGGAAGGAGTCTAAGCGTAATAAAATAGAAGCACTAGCTCAGGACTTCTTCTTGAGAAAGAAAAATAAAGTTTAAACTTCTTTTAAGCAAACTTCAAGTTGCTCTTAAAGATGTATAAAAGACAGTTCACATTGATTGGCAGAATATGGTGGTGGTCCATTTATCTAAGAAGAGAGACAACAGGATATGTTCCAACTCACACTCGTAAGCCTTTCTGGTAAGGTCTGATCAGGGTTTCTGAAGAGGAGGAAATACTAGGTAGCTCAGCATCAGATTCAGGAGGATCAGTGTGGTTTTTGTGCTGGTTGTGGAACACTGCAGCAGCTCTACACCCTCAGCAGGGTCAGGGGGATGTATAGGAGTTCGCCCCAGCTTTACATGCTTTTTTTACATGTAATGTTGGTTGCAAGTCAGGACTTGTTTTAGGGGAGAGCTGGACTCCGCCAAGGATGCCCTTTGTCACTGATTCTGTTTTTAATGTTTGTGGAGAGAATTTCCAGGCACAGGCAAGATGTTGATGGGATCTGTTTTGGTGTCCTCTTTATGCAAATAATGTAATTCTTTCGGCTTCATCAGACCATGATCTCTAGCTTTCACAGAAGCCTTTCGGCTAAGCTCTGGATTTATCAGTCAATCTATGTTCCTACCTTCATCTATGATCTTGAGCTTTGGGTAGTCACTGGCTACAAGCACCTGAAATGAGTTTCCTCTGCAGGGTGTCTGGGCTGTCCCTTAGAAATAGGGTGAAAAGCTCAGTCATCCGAGAAAGGCTCAGAGTAGAGCCACTGCTCCTTCATGTCGAGGGGGTCCAGTTGAGGTGGCTCGGGCATCTAGTTAGGATGCCTCCTGATAAGGTGCCTCCCGGCACGTCCCATCGGGAGAAGACCCAGAACATGCTTGGTGGACGATGTCTCTCTGCCTGCCTGGGAATGCCATGGGGTTCCTCCTAAGGAGCTGGGAGAGGGAAGTCTTTACCTCCTTACTTAGACTGCTACCTCCGTGACCCTGGATAAATGGAAGAAAATGGATGGTTGATGATAAAAATGTACTAATGTTTTGGGTCTGTTTGATCAGCAGTCATTTATGCATCTAGTAATTATGTTGTGCTTATATGCCACAGTCTATAGAGTGAAGTAGCTTAAATAACCTGTATGATCTCATCCCATATTACAACAGAAAATTGTACACTTCATCAGTTATTTTAGGCAAAACGGTTATTTAGAAAGAGACTTAATCAAACGGTTACTGTATAAAAAAGCAAATTTCATTTTAAATATTCTTTTGGTATGTTTCCAATTTAAGAGGCATTTGCATTTTGCTTTCTAGAAAAACAGAAAATATAATTATTTTCTAAAAAAATTACCTTAGAATTAAATGTATTCATAGTGCTTATTAATAGAGTTTCTTTTTCTTATTATTTGGTACAACTTCAGTAAGTCTTCTTATTCCTCCACGCTCTCATTTTACTGTTGCTAGGATACTGGAAACCCCCTCCAGGTGGCTGTAATGCAGCATGAATCAGAGCAAATGGACTGTATAACAGAAAGTATCCAACTTCTAATGGAGCTGCTGTTTAGTGTGAGCTCCATGATGAAACTCCTGAAGCAGCTGAGATATTATCACATATCGCTGTATGTTGTTAGTTGATCCTTTAGCCTCTGAATGTTTGAGTCATTAGACTTTGAAATCTAATCCCCGCTCCAGGTGAGGATATCTCTTCAGTGACATCACTTTTTGTTCATGGGTGTGTTGGGGTGTTTGTGTGTGTGTGCTTCTCTCCACAGTCGGAATCTCCTATCCAGTTTGCCCCCGTCCGTGTTCCAGCTCCCCCTACTGCGAGTGCTCATTATCAGCAACAACAAGCTGTCTTCACTGCCCTCCTCCATCTACTCGCTCACACACCTTCGACAGCTGGTACGGCACACTCACATTTTGATCCCTCAGAATCTCTGCCCCCACCGTGTTTTTGTGTTAAGAGATGTTAAAAGTTCTGGTCAACTTTTAACCACAATATGAAAATATGGCTAAGTAATTATTTGTTATTAGAAGACATTATTAACAATACTTAAACCCCAATTATAGAGTCTTAATATAGGTAAACATGCAAAAAAATATGTTTAAAATGTTAATTTTTTTTGCACTTCAGCTAAACCCTAACTACGAAACCCACCAGTGGAACTTATGGATCCACGATTAGTCGAACATGTTGGCCTAAATATGTTATATATATGCCTACATTTTTTGATTAACTAAAAAATTGCTGTTTATGATGCATAACTTAAAAAATGTTGTCCTTTGTTTTTTCACCCATGGAGGTCACCATTTCTTCATGATTGCTGAGTTGATGACAAGGTTTGGTCCATTCTGTACTGCAATCTACAGAGTAGGGCTGTTGTAAACTAATATTTTAGTAATCGAGTAAGCTATCGATTATTTTTATGATTAATCGAGTAATCAGATTAGAAAAAGATATAAAAAAAAAACATTGGTAAATCTACCATAACAGCAGTGTTACTATCGGATATCAACATCAGTCCAATTTTTCATATTTGAGCATTATTAACAATAACTTTTCTGTAGTTTGAAAAATTAATCTGTAACAACAATAGCTCATTTTCTAAGTTAGCCTGAAGAAAAATTATACAAAAACCTGAAATTATTTTCAGTTTAATAATAAAGAGGCAGGCTCACAAATACGCCTATTAAAATATTTCTATACTCCAGCTTTTCGTTTATGTATTCATCTTCAGTCAATTTAATAGATGAACTCTCTCCTTGCCCAAACATTCATAGTTTTTGTGTCCATGTTAGCGATGAGATTTGACACCTTCGTTTGTCACACACAGAAACACATCTACAGGGTATGTACCATCACGATGTGCTCTGCCACCCTTTTGTTAAGACCAGCATGATATGAAATAAATTTTCTGGTTCGTCCTAACCGGCCACCAGGAAGCTGTTCCGGAAGGAGAAAAGCTGCCGTAGTCCAAGCATCGCGACAGTCTTTTTAAGGACACCTATTGGTCCCCTGAAAAATGATAAAAGCCCGGACATTATCATCAGTCAATAAAATCCTCCCAGGCTGATCTTGGAAATTGGAAGATATGATGCTAACACTTCGCTTTTGTCAACAACTCAGGCAGAATGAGAGCCCTGCGCAACACAAACTAATTCTAATAACTAATATAACATAATTTAACGAGCATTCGAGGCAGATACATTTTCCTCAAGGAATTTTAATAATCAAGGTACTCCAATCATTCTTTGAATTGTTTCAGCCTTAGAGTAAAAATAGGAAGGCTAACTTTAGTAAAGTTAGTTTTATCATATTGCATTTGACTGGTGTAAATTTAGACAATGCCACACTGTGTTGCTTTTGACTGTAATTTAAAATAAATAAATAACGTGAGTCTGCATCAATTCCCACACACACAAAAAAGAAGAGTACAGTGGGAAAGTGCCAAACATAACTTCCGAAGGACTCATTTGTGCTCTCAACATTTCTCTCCAGAAAACTTTGAGTCATGAGCAAAACTGGTGAAGGATATAATAGGTGGTTGTTACCCCGGCAAGCTAAAAACAAATGCAGTGCAGACAGTTTTTATCCACAAAGTGTCTAAACCCTGGCACTGGCTAGCAAGAGAAAAACACTGGTAGAAACATCAGACAAGCAGCGCCAGAAGCTCCTTTAAACAATAAAGAAGCTATTGCCACTGCCACTGATACCGAATGTGAAATCACAGACCCGACACTGGACCAAAGACTACAGCCTAAACAGGTGTTACCAGACTGAAGTCCAGACCCGAAACAGAGAATGTCAACTATCTACCGGATCACACAGTCGGACCACATGTCATTCATTGTTTCATTTATGAAGCTGACGGCAGCAGCAGCAGCACAAACACCAGCATCTCTGGCCAACTCTTTCCTCTTCCTCCATTCAATCCTCCTCATCTTCATTACCTCTTGTGTTTTCTCCATTCCCATCAATTTCAGTGTGCTGTGGTACAAATTGAAAAGGCCTAACAACATTGCTCATGGCTGGAGGGAGCTCGTGCAATCAGACCTAGCATACATCATTTATCCAGCATGCATTACAGGGTCAACAACATGGTGACATCCATATGACAGTACTTTATTTAATTTTTTAAAAACCAAACATTACAGTATTTGTACTGCATTGTTTTTACATCTAAAACTATTTTTTCCTCAAATAAAGTCTATTGTTACAACTAATCGTGGATCCCTTTAAAAAACAAGCTTATGATAGCACTGTGATAGCATGCCAGTGTACAGACAGTGTCTCAACTATAAACCTGCTAGGCTTTTCATACAGTGAGAGAAACCCTGGGATAAAATGATTAAATATTATGATGATTATGATATCATTTGCGATATTTGGCTATTTTCTTCTTCTGTATTGCATTCAGGATGTCAGCTGTAATGAGCTGCAGAGTTTACCAGCAGAACTTGGTCAACTGGAGACTCTGAGGGACTTGAACTTGAGGAGGAACCAGCTCACCACCTTGCCTGAAGGTACACCCACACATGCACACACACATATTCCAAATAATGGACACTTTGAGTTTCGCTTGAATATACCAGTGGCTGTAAAGGTTTGCATCTGATCCACCTGCATCCTGTTTATAGTCTTGAGTTCCTCTCTTAGAGGGAAGACAGGAAGTGAGGAGTGATGGCCTGTTTCTTAGACAGAGCCCTTTCTCCATAACTTGAATTGCAAGGCAGTGCCTTTTTTCCCATTTTAATTGCTTACAAATGAAGAACTTATTGATCTAGTTCAAGCTTAATGGAGGTCTGATGGATCATGTGCAATTAAAACCTTGCAGAGATTAAAAGGAAATAGGTTTTTACAGTGAACTGAAACAACTTGCATAATGTGGCCACTTACAGATCTGTTTGGTAATTGAACTGATTCAAGTGGGACTACTAATTCATTAACTGAGTTTTCTCAGGTTTCAGATATAGTGCCAAGGCTTAAAGTGATAGTAGCCTTGCATTTCAATTAATGAAGGAGATAGATGTATAAAGATCCTGAAACCAAATTGCCTGCCATCTGACTTTTTCCTTCTCTGAATCTCATCCAGAAATATCTGAACTTCCACTCGTTCGACTCGATGTGTCCTGCAACCGAATTTCCCGCGTTCCTCTGTGTTTCCGTCACCTCCGACATCTGCAGACCATCTCACTGGACAGCAATCCTTTGCAAATGCCACCGGCACAAATCTGCTCCAAAGGCAAATATCACATCTTCAAGTACCTGAACATGGAGGCCTGTAAGAGCCACGAGGAGGAGCTAGAGAAGCACCTCAACATGAGGCCAACTGGATTTAAAAGCAGGTGAGGACTACCAAACAGACAGTTCATATACTGTATATTCTTATGGTAGAAGTGCAGTGCATTGTGCAGTGCAAGTAGTCACAATTCTCGGACCTTTCCACCTTTCCTTTTGGTCATTGTTTTTTCACATCTAGAAGCAGACATTTTTGTACATTTCGCTTTGTAACATAGCTCAGGCTCGGTTAGCCTGAGCTTTTAGGTCTGGCTCGGACAGCCAGACCAAAACCTTCCTAAAAATCTCTTTTTAGGAAGACTTTTAGTTCAAAAGGAATTTGCTCTGAACTAAACCATTCCATAGCATGTTTAGGGTTACTACCCCAGTCTCAGATTTTCTGCGTCTTTTGACAGGTTTTTTTCCAAGATGCACCTGGATCTATAGCTCCATCTGTCTTCCCATCCAATCTTTTTTGCAGAAGAAAAGCATGCCCACTACTTAATACTACGATGACCACGTTTCACAATGTGGATGATATTTTCATATTGACAGTGAGGTTACTGTCATGGATTTGATTCCTGACCCTGGGTCATTTCCTGCATGTCTTCCTCTTCTTCTATCTTTCTGCCAAACCAAATTAAGACAATTAGTTGCAGAATATCTTTTAAAAAGGATGTTGAAATATGTGGTTATGAGATAAAATATAAAAAAATAATAGAACTATGTAGGGCTGGACAATAAATCAACAACAGTATATATGTTGATAGACACATGATCAGTATCAATAGATAATATTTATGATAGAATATTCAGAATCAGAATTCCTTTTGTCATTGTACAAGAAAGAAAATACAACAAAAAAAATAGAAACTCTCGAAAGCAAGTCAGATAAATAAATAAATAAATAAAATAATAAATAAGTATATTCTTAATAAATATAAAAAATATAGTAGAAATACACAACTGGGAAAAATAAATGAATAAATAAATAAACAAATAATAATCAGGTTTTAGATGAATTAGCTGTGTAAAAGGCAACAACAGCTCTTGGGTAGAAACTGTTTTTGAGTCCATCTGATCTTGACTTTGTTACCCTGAAACGCCTCCCTGAGGTCAGGAGTTTGAAGAGGTGGTGCCCGGGTTGTGATGCTGCGGGCATCCTGTCGATCTCCTCCAGAGATGGAAGAGGCCAGCCAATCAGTCTCTAGCTGGTTTATGACATCTGGAGCTGCTTCCTCTCTGCCACAGTGCAGCTGGAGAACCACAGCAAGATGCCATGGGTCAGAATCAACTCCACAGAGCAGCGATAGATGGGTACCAAGAGCTCAGTTCCCTGCTGTGCCTTCTTCAGGATGGAAGTGGAGTTAATGTTCCAGGTCAGGTCTTTACTGACAAAGCTACCTAGGAAACTGAAATTTGGCACCATCTTCACCCTCTTCCTATTTATAACGATGGGCTGAATGTCTGGTTTACACCTCCTAAAGTCAACAATCAGATCCTTCAACTTGAAGGTGCTCAAACAGAGGTTATTGTTGGTGCACCAGTCATTCCACCTCCACTCTGTATGCAGTCTCATCTTCTCTAGAGATGAGCCCCACCACCGTAGTATCATCAGTAGTGATGATACTACATTGGTAATGATGGCATTGTTCAGGTGAGTGGGGCTATAGTCATGAATGTAGAGGGTTTAGAGTAGAGGGCTTAGCACACATCCTCATGGGGAGCCTGTGCTGGTGCAGGGGGGTTATTGCTCTCACCCTCTGAGAGTAGTTTGTCAGGAAGTTCATGATCCAGTAGCAGATGTTGTGGGGTAGATCCAAATCCCCCAGTTTTCTCACCAGTCTGCTCCGAATGATGGTGTTTAAAGCCGAGCTGAAGTCCAGGAAGAGCAACTTTGCGTAACTCATTTGCTGTTCCACGTGTGTCAATGTGGTGTGCAGAGCAGTAGCGATAGCATCCTCTGTATACCTGTTGGTTATGTATGCAAACTGGTGGGGTTTGAGTGTGGTTTCGCAAAGCACTTCATGATGATGGGGGTTAGTGCCACTGGCCAGTAGTCATTGAGACTGCTAATGTTCTTTTTTGGCAGAGGTATGATGGTGATGGACTTTAAGCAAGGTGGGATGGAGCACTGGGTGAGGGACTGATTAAAGATGCTGATAAAAACCCCAGCAGCTGATTTGCACAGTCCCTCAGCACTCTCCCTGTCACACTGTCAAGTCCAGCAGCTTTCTGGAGGTTCCAACTGCCCTCGGAGTCCTCCACACTTCCTGTACAGTGATGGTCTGGCAGTGGAGGGATGCTGGCTGCTTTAGGGGCACTGCTGGTGAATCAGCCTCAAAATGGGTGAAGAAATGATTGAGCTCCTCTGCCAGTGAAGCATCCCCAGAGATTTCGGTAGTGTTGCTGGGTCTGAAGTTGGTGATGTAGTTCTAATTTAAAAATCAAACTGTCCAGTCTCCTCTCTATCTTTTCATCCTGATGCAGCTCTAAGACTTGAAAGCAGTGAAGATGGACTGAAACCAAAAACTCTTCTCCAGTTAGTTTTTGCAGCACATGCTAAAGCTGCAGTTGCTGCACACGTTTTCAGTGGATACAGAACTTGACGTAACTGCTCTACCTTTGCAAGAAGCCTGCTGCCTTCCGTGCTTCCAGCCTTCGGCTAAGCTAGGCTAACCTCAAGAATGTCTCTGCCTAATAAACAGATCAATTGCTTTCCCTGTTTCCTTCCAAGAAAGTGGTAAACAGTTGGTGAAATGGCTTATAAAACATAGATATCAGACTAATGGCAGTGAATTAAAAATCTGGCAAGAAATGTTGTTGGGTTTGACATAATGAGCCAAAGAAATAAGATATGGAATGTTTGTAATGTAATGTGACATAGAATAATTGTGAGTTGATAAGATGGTGACATAGAACAACAGATATTGAAAGAGCTAAATAATCAACAGAAGTAGAGTTGATCCAATATTTAGTTAGATGAAACCCTTCTAGCTGTTTCCTGAACATTTCATGGAGCAGAAACTAGAAGAGTTGATGGAGCCAAGGAGAAGGAAGTCTGACTCTGATATGGAGAATGTGATATAGTATTCCTCTTCTTAACACACCTTAGTCTTGTTACTTTACATGCTTTTAATTGACCTTAATCTGTCATCTACATTTTCTCTTGCAGTCTGTCGGACCAGGAGCTATTTACGGGTCAGTTTGGCGGCCTGGACTCTGGTTTCAACAGCGTGGACAGCGGCAGCAAACGATGGTCTGGCAATGAGGTACAACTATTATACTACTATAAGACTATACTACTGTAAGCTTCCGTATATCATAAAATTACACAAAGTTTGACAGTATCAATTTATAGATGCTTTAATTAGACACAGTCATACAAAGTGAAAGATAAAAAAAAGAACAATTCTAAGATGTAAATATATGATATCCAAAATTCTGTCATTCAGAAAGTATAGCATGACATCATGCGACCATGCAATTGGGTTAAAGGAGCAGTATTATGTAAAATTGACTTTTTTGACTTTGACGGTTTTGTTATAATGTTATTCCTTCATCAAAACCATACCTGGTGTGTTGCCTTGACTCTTTTATGCATGTTTGAGAAATCCCTTAATCTCCATGGCAACCATTCAACTGTACCCAACAACTGGGTGGACCTAGCTCCGCTTTGAGATGCAGCTCCTTCTCTAAGCTGCAGATTTCAAGCTTCTGAGCTTCCATCTCACAGAACACCTGTCCCCGCAACTCACACTCAGCTCCTTCAGACTAGCCTACAGCAATTAGCAAACACCTGGTGGAACTGTGCATCTGGTGAGCTCATCGTAGGAGCTACTTTTCAGTGTGACGCTGGTAAAAATGTTGTTAAAGGGTTAACAGAGGAGCCATGTTGTGATGACTTCCTGGTGGTGGAGTTTCAGAAAGAGCTGGGGTTGTTAGAGACAGAGGCCCAATTTCAAGGCATTAAAAGAATTGCCTTGAAATTGGCAATTTTCAAGGCAAATCTTACTTCAAAGAAAGTTAGATTTCTTTGAAGTCATATTTGATATAAGTATTATTTTTATAAAAACTGAATGTAACATAGCTACTTGATTGTTCTATAAAAGGGCACTAAAGTAATATGTTACTTTAACCTTTAACCTTCTCACCCCCAGCTTAGTGGTGAGAAGCTGGTTGTTTTTACCAGCTTCTCACCACTAAGGTCTGTAATTTTAAACTATCCAAGAACCAGATTATGTTTCAATTCATGATTTGCTACCATGACACCACCACTCCAAAATCCAGTTGTTCCTAAGCTGAAACAGTGATTCTGTGACATGCCTCTGTTTCTTATGTTCTCAGTCAGCAGATGACTTCTCCGAGCGTTCTCTTCAGATGGCGGAGGTCAACCAGAAGCAGAGACACCTTGAGGAGCAGTATGAAGAGGATGATGAGTACCTGGAGGCTAACAATGGTGGGAAATCCTAGAACCTAAAGTGCTGTGAAGCTGACTAAAGATGTGCTGTAGAAATATATTAATTTTATTTGCTCTTGCTCATATATATTTGCACTTTGGAAAAATAGCTGTGGGAAGACCAATCATTTCTCAAAACCTGTCTTGATGACATTTAGTAAAAGCACAAATGGATATGGACAAAGATAGACAATTGTATGTTTATCACATTTTCAGCGCCCATCACTGAAATCAAATGGAAAACAAGTTCAATAAGACAGCAAAGTTTTAGACTTTGTTTTTCTTCCTCCCAGTGAATGGAGCGGCTGAGCAGGTCAGCTTCATCAGCAGCAGTGTGACAGAGGAGATCCGGATAGATCCACCTACGCCTCCCCTTGTTACCTCTCCTTCGGTACTGTCAGACACACACTGATCCGTTACTGCTGTTTTGCATGTTTTGTCTGGCAAAGAATGGAAAAAAATACAATTATGAAAAAATATTTGCATTTCCTACTTTTGTCTCCTATCCCACTGTCTAAATTTGTTTTTCTTCCTTGTTATCCTTCATTAAATCCTTATTTGGCTCTAACCCTTTTCATGTCTCTACTTTTTCCGTCGAATTCTTCCTTCTTTGTACTCCTATTTCTCTACCTGCTTTTGTCTTTTCTGTTTCTCCTCTGTCCATCCCATCTTTGGAAACTGTTCTGTCATCATGTTTGATTAGCAGAGAGTCTCTTGTTTTTTAGGAGCAGGATTCAACTTTTCCATCCCAAAACCAGGACACAACATGCAGGTGAGCTTTTCAAAAACATTTCCAAATCTCTCCTAGTCCTTAGCAGTGTAGTGTTTTATATTTTAGTGCTCAGCAGCCATTAAGTATCCAACATCAGCCAACTTTTCCAAATATTAAAGATTTCATTTTACTGGCAGCAAACTGGATGTTCATGATGAAATCTACTGGTGCATCAAGAAGACAAGTTCCTACCCCCATTAACCGTTTTTCTTAGGCTCACTCATAGTGGCTTTTTAGATAGCGGGGAAGAATCAGTTGATGATATGCCCTCTCTGGGCTTTCTTAGCTTCATGTAGGTTAATTCTTTGTGATTCTTTCTTTGCCTTTCTGGGATTTTTGGAACAGTAAGATTTGAATAAAAGTTAATATTTCACACTGAGGCCTAAAGAAGTCCTACATTGTAATCCAGTGTTTTAAGCATTATAACTGTCACTTTGCTTACTGGATCAAAGGTTCCTGAATTAGCTTTTAATAAGACACTGTCTTCTATTCTGCAGTGTATAATATTTACCATTCCCACATTTCAACCTCGGCTGCTAACAGAGCCCAATGCCAGCATGTTGACTTACCCTGAACAGACTGCAGATGGTGAGGCATGCAGAAATACGGTGACCTACAGAGGCACTGAGCAGAATTGTGTAGTCTGTTTTTAGTTTGCGGATTTGGAGCTTTGACATGAGAAGATCTAAATATTTCTGTCTTCCTGCTGTGAGGGGTTACTTGTCGTTTTTAGGAGGCTGTATGAAGGAGCAGTCACTGCAAAGTTGGACATATGTAGTTGACATTTTGAACTATCTGTAATTGTAAGCAGCAGTCTCTGTATGCATCCCCAAAGGGAAAGTAGGCCTTTACTTTAACTAGTCATTTCCAGAGACAGCATATCCCAGAACAGGGAGGTTGACGACTCATTTGCTGTGATACATTCAGCTTTCCTGTAATCTGCTGGAAGTGTTGCTTTCTCTCGCTTTCTTGTAACCAGAGTGAACTGCAGACATATCAGGACATGCTGTAGAACAGTGGTCCCCAATCCCCAGGCCGCGGACCGGTACTGGTCCGTGGACCAATTGGTACCGGGCCGCGCAAAAAATAATTAAATATTTCCGTTTTATGTATTATTTGAGTCTGGAGGATCTTTTATTTTGAAAATCCTTTAACCGGATTCTCTCGGTTACGTCTTGCAGACCAACATTGAGCCGACAAGCAGCAAAATGAGTAAGAAACAGATCAGATGTCTGAGAGCGTTAGGGCAGTGGTCGAGACGAGATGAGAGGAGTAGAGCTTGTGAGTTTTAGGTCTGGTTCACACAGCACGATTTAAGGATTGTCGGCCGATTTTCCAAATCTTGGTGACCACACAGAACTGATAAAAGTCCAACAGGTTTCGATCTGTTTGTGTGTCCAGCCACACGGCAAGAGCAACACATCACACATGAACCGATTCCACTCACGAACATCCCGATTCCAGAAGAAAATCCAGCAAAACCCCCAACATACCATACGTGAATTTAGAATAATCAAACACAGATGACGATGTAGAAGCAGCAGTGATAGTTTGTGGACTCATTTTAAGCGATAAAAGACGAAACAAAAAGAAAAGGAGTTTGATAAAAGATGGCGGGAGCAGCCATTCTATTTGCTGCACTATAATTTGGAGGTGAGTTATGTTATTTCGTAGTTAACATTTTTAACTGAATAAACATAACCACATATAGTAAACATATATAAAAATGACCTTTACATATAGTAATAAACATTTCCACATATCACCTCCGATGTCCACCGGACTCTCAGTTGCTATGTCAACTGTTTGGGATTCCCTCCTTTCTTGCGTCACGGCGCTTTCTGATTGGCTACCTGTCAAATTCAACAGGCTGCGTTCTCGCTCCCAGTCAGAGAAAACCCCACAGGCTGCAATAATCGGGCCAAGACGATGTTGAATATGCCCGATTTTATATATATTCATATATATATACACCACCACGTAACACACCGCACACTACAGGACGTTGTAAGATTGTCATAAAGGGAAAATCGGGGCAAAAAAAAAAAGGCTTTAGAGGGAACACCAACATTATCTGACAATCCCCCCCCTCGGGCCACAGAAATATTGCCAAGTCTTGCCCGGTCCGCGGTAGTAAAAAGGTTGGGGACCACTGCTGTAGAACACATCACTATCAGTCAGCTGATCAAACTGAAAACTGGTTGATTTTTCTGTTCGTCTTTACTGAAGACCTCAGTATTTCTGTGTCTGCTTTTACAGCACTGGATGGTTCACAGGGTGGCAAAATGGCAAAACCAAACCCTTTGAGCAATCTGTTCCACTTCTTACCTCTGGTGGCGCTGCACCAAGAAACACTGAAAGGAAACAACATGATAACCTCTGAAGAAGACACTGAACATAACTTCTTTCTTCATCAAAAATAAACAAAAATGAAGTGGAGTCAGATTTTAGCAGTTGTAGGATTTCTCTACTGCCTTTGGCAAAAAACCACAAACTGTTTCTCCTTCTAGCGCTAGACTTGTTTATTTTGGTTGTATTTACCCAGAATGCTCCGTGCTATAGTCCTCTTCCTGCTTTTGGAATGGTTTCCAGGCTACATTTGAACCACCACACCTGACTGCTTCAACAATTAACCCTGAACTAATAATAAATCTATTCCACTGAGATAACTGTGGAGTCTTTAGGATGCAAAAGAGTTTGCTCATTGGTTTTGTTGCCAGGAGAGGTGCAGGTTTCTGTCAACTAACAGAGACATAAAGTGATTGCAATTCTATTCTGTTTTAATATCCTGATTTGCCTTCAGCTCCATCTGTCAGAGATATCACATCTCTTCCTTCAGTTGTATTGATGCTCAGTCTCCCCACAAACCTGCTGGCACCTCATGAATATGTGACACACATACCAGGCTTTTAATGTTCTATAAGTTTGTCATGAATTGGCTGCAGAGCTTCCAACAGTCAGACTCGGTCACTAGGGAGGACAAGCCATGCATCCTGCAGAATGAACTAACGGATGTTCCACATTTTGGCCTCCAACACTTCCTCTGGGACTTCTAAAAATAGGTTACTGGAGTCTACAACAGAGGTGCTAAGCATTTCTGAGCTGTCTCGGACTGTGAAACAAGACTGGAGTTTTTGAAGGGAAAACAGCAAGACTGCTGGTTTCCGAGGTCATCACAACTAATAAAATGCTAAAGCTGAATCTATCAGGAGTTTGTGATGAGAACAGATGGAGATGTTTGTTCTAAGTTGTTATAGGGAGGTTAATGTCCAACATTCAGGTACACCAAAAAACTCATTGATGTCTCGTTTCATTCACGATGGTTTAAGGAAAACTATTCACTCCCCTCGAATGTTTTTTTTTTTTTTTTTTTTTTTTACCTTTTATTGCATAACTACTGACCTTAATGTATTTCATTAAGATTTTATATGGTAGACCAACACAAAGTACACAAGCTTTTGATATTTCGGTAATACTTTATTTGATGGGGTGTGCATAAAACTGACATGACACTGTCTTAAACATGACATAACACCTGCCATGAAGATGGAGTTTTCATGAATGTTTAGAACTGTTGTCATGAAGTGTCATTCGGTAAATAATGACACTTTTAATGCAAGTTTTAATGCAACTTTGCATTAAGTGTCATTACTTACAGAATAATGCAAAGTTGACCCTTTTAATGCACTTTTAAGGCAACATGTTACCAATATCTCTTACAAAAAAGAATCTGAAGTTTGATGTGGATTTGTATTCAGTTCTTTTTACTATGATTGTCCTAAATAAAGTAATTTTTTTTTACAGAGGCCACATTATTAGTAAACAGTCTACGTGTTTGTAATGTAAACCTGAGTATAAATGTAGCTGTTGCTTTTCTGACCTCGGAGGTTTGTTAGAGAACAAACAGCATCATGCTGTGGGGATTCTTTTCTCCAGTAAGGACTGAGGAACCGAGGAACCACTCCGATTTGATGATGGATGGAGCTAAATCAGGGCACTCTTGGCGGAAAACCTGTTGGAGGTGGTGGTCATTTTCCAGCAGGACAACCTCCTTAAATACACAGCCAGAGATATAATGGTTTAGATTAAAGGATATCCATCTGTTAGAAAGGCATAGTCAAAGTATAAACAAAAATTTAACTGGGAATCAACTAAAAAAAAAGTTAAAAACCAATTTTTTGACATGTTCCATCCACTCTGACTGACTTATTAAAAACCAGAATGGTGGGGTGCTGTGGGGGTCGGGGGTTAAACACAACCCACATAATATGGAGGTCTTAGTCCTCAATGCGGACGTTGCAGGTTCAAGTCCCGGCCTGATGACTGCATGTCTTCCTCTCATTCCCCACATTCCTGTCAATTCGCTATCAAATATAGACCACTATAGCCAATAAAACCTTGAAAAAAAGCATAACTTTCCTTCCATTATTTAATTAGATACCTCTTTGTGTATGAGTCATAAAACATCAATAAAAATATAGTGAAGTGACAGAATGAGGAAAAGCTCCAGGGGTTTGAAAACTTTCACCAGGTGTTGTATGGTGAAACTGGTTATTACACAACAGGAACAGTAACTTCTCTGTTATATTTAAATGTAATCTACATCAATAAACTGTGAAATGAGCTGCAATTAAATGGACTGATTCATTTTAAAAGGAGGAGGGAATGATATCTGATGTTTGAAAGCTCTAAAAATTCAACCTCAGAGACATTTTGATTAAAAAGGAAACTGAGTGCTGTGACTGCTCTGACTGCCGTTTTTCTGTTAGTTAACCTGTGTTAAACCTTGTCTTTTAGGTCGAGTCCCCAGATGGAAGGGAACTCCTCCTCCTCGTCCCCTGTGGTCCCCTCCAGCCCCACCCTGGAGGAGAGGAGAAGGCCTGGAACCCTATTCATCTGGCAGGAGCGGGAGCGGCTCCAGCAGCAGAGGGAGAAGGCCAGGTAATTCCCCCGTGCTTCATTAATAATGGAGAAACCTGGACTCAGAAATTTTTGAGGGGTTTCTGTTGTCAACATGATTATTGCATTGAGGAAAAGTTCGAATAATGTTCTAACAAAAGAAGAAATGAGGCCAATGAATGTGTGAACATGTCCTGTCCGTATCAGTGTGTTTCCTTCAGTCAGTTGTAGCTGCTCTCTCTTTGCCTCTCCCGCTTATATTCATCTGAGCACGCTTAATTCCAACCTCTTTATTTTGCAGTTTGCTGAAGTCATCCGCTAAACCCGGAAGTCATGTGGCCTCTGCACCACAGACAGGAAGCAGCTCATGGTGGGTTGGTTCTGAGCAGAGCAGCAGCAGTGACCCACATTTTTTAGTTCTTCTCATTGTACTCCACTCCCCTCCACTCATGTAGTTCCTCAACTCTTGTCAAAATAAGACAGTAGAAAGCATGAGGGTGTAGGAAAAGCTTTCCACTGTGAATTAATCACGGCGTATGTCTCCCTCTAGTGGTGGCTCACCAGAAAATGGAAGCGCCCACTCCGGCCTCCGTCAACGATGTGCAGTGAGTCCCGTCCCTCTACTAAAGAGAGTAGAAGGTCGCTCTGCTGCTACTGAAGCGTTTGTGTGTTTCAGAGTGCTGACCAGATGAGCACCGGGTCTCCATCAGTTCTTCTGCATCGCTCCAGCAGCAGAACAGGTACAGCTGACTCACTTGAACCACCTCAACATGAACTTGAGCAGTGCTCACAATGCAAATATTTCAGCTGGAGTAATCAGAGCGTTTTATAACCTCAGTGGGAACAGGATCAACACAGCAGAGGTGTTTACTTTAGCTCCACCCACTGATGGGAAAAATTCACATTGCCTCAGCATTCTGAGGACCTTGTAGATCTACATAGGAAGTTTTAACAATGTTTTTCTTCATCTCCATGTAAAACAGGAAATAGTGTCAGATGTGTTTTGAAACCATAAGCATATCATTATATTATTAGCCATTAATGACTGGATAGCAGAATTTGGACTGGGTGAAGCTAAAACTAGAACATTCTTACAGACAAAGCTGTTTTCTTCTTAAATACAAAATGTTTATTTTCTGTACAGTTTTGGCTTAATTACTGCTCTGAGTTTTGTTCTTTCTGTAAATGGCCGTTTATACTCTAGTTAATTATTATTCGATTACTAAACTAGTTGATGATTATTTCAGTTTAATTAATCATGATTAATCCAGTTAATCAGTTCATCCTTAACTTAGTTCTAGTTCCTTCATCACTTTATATTGAGGATTTTAATATTAATATAAATTCAAGAGATTTTAAAATTAATAAGACCAGGGGATCTTGTCCCTTTTGCAACCTGGCCTTTTATTAATTTAGAGGTAGTAAAACTCTCATAATCTCTTAGTTTACATAAACTGTTAAAGCTGGGTCATTGATAAATCTGCTCTTATTAAAGCTGCAGTACAGAACTTTTATAAAGAAAATGTTTTTTTACAGGATAAAACTGTCACCATTTTGTGACAGTATGTATTATGAGACAGATAATATGTGGAAATCTCCATCTTCTGCCGGAACTGTTATAGCCATTTCAAGAAATTCACCACTCCCAACCAAACATTACCAATCAGAGCCAGGAGGAGGCACTCAGTGCTGGCTGCTAAATGTGCTAATGGTGGACCACTATTATGTCGACCATAGCACATTATGTCGATCTTTTTCGTCATAATGCAACTTTTATCTGATATTTTCATGACAGTCTGAACAACATAGGTGGAATTCTTTAATGCACCCCAGGCCACTTGAGTGTTTGATACTTATCCGATTCATATGTGACCTCACGTCCAGGCCGCATTCATCCTACCTGAATGTCACTGATTAATGTCAAATGACAAATATCACTATTCTGCGTCCTGATACGCGCAAGCGGAAAGAAAAACAACAACCATGATGGACTGTAATGAGGATTAAGTTGTTAAAATGTTGCTCCGGTTGGACAACAACTTCAAATGTGTAAGCTATGCTCCACTGTGAGCATCCATGTTTACTTCCGCAAACACTGAGGACTACTTCTTTTTATGGTGGTTGGCAAAATGCTGATGTTATTGCGCTCTCTATTGCGCAGATCATTTGCCCGTTCACACAGGCAAACACATACAGGTTGCATATATTTGGAAGTGTGAACGGCCACGGCAAAAAAAATCTGATTTGACAAATAGTCGGAATTGGGTCACTTCAGGCTGCAGTGTGAACGCAACCTTACTATTGGAGCATCTAGTATCCACTCTTATCGGTGGCTATGCTAACTAGCCTGAGCATTCGTTGCAGGATCTGCTGACAGGGAAAAGCTGTAGCAGTGAATGGGGGTGAGGGAGAGTGGAAGGGTGTGAGCAGCGCCACATAAGATTGTGATTGACAGCACTAAGACCCACCTCCTGACTCTGATTGACTGTTTCTAGTTAGCACTGGGAGAAAGCAGAGGTGCTATTTTTTTTCCCAGATTATCTGTTTCATATAAAGCTGTCTTGACATAATTTCAACAAATATGTAACAACAAAAAAATTATAAAAGTTATATACTGCTTCTTTAAAATATTTCTCTACTTCAGTTGCCAGAAATTTTTTTTTACCTGAAATGTCAATCTTTAGATGACACATCATACAATGCAGAGAAATAATTTTGTGATTCTGATAATAAACAGTATTTATTTTCTTTCCCAATATTGAACAACTAACATGTGCATAGTTGTGCACAACATCAACTGGTGTTAACTAAACAGTGAGGGAGTCCCACAATCAGAACCACTGGGGATCGATGTTGTTAAGCCATACTGTTCCTGATTATTATATATAAGCCCGTATCTCACCTTAACTTCATTAAAGTTTAACTCTTTTGCTGTATTAAAAGTTATTGACACACCAAATATATTACTGAGATTTATCTGTAAAATAACCTCTGTACCACTTCCTTGTAAAATATTAAAAATAGACGAACAATAAAAAAACTGGAACAACCACATCAGAGACGATTCCAGCAATCACCAGCTGTTCGCACCCTTTATCCATCGCATGTGATGTAACACTGCGAGATATGTTTATTCCTCCATTGACATAAGCTAAAAATATGCTAACAGTTAGCTGTAACCATTCCGCTGTAGATATTAAACTATTTATCTTGCTTTAGTCACCTTTATCTCTTTTATTAATGAAATGGCATCTTCAGGGATCCCTTGACCATATAAAAACCTGGCTTAAATTTAACATGTTCTTCCAGAAGGTTTGTTGTCTACCTACACAACTTGCATCTTGGTCATTGAAGCTGGTTCCTCCCAGGTACCCATCTGCTTTAACATTTGAATTCTGAGATTCTGACAGAGAAAAGTTAGAATTCTGAGGTTGAAGTCAGAATTCTTTTTTTTTTCAATGACCCTAATCATCTTCTGCAGATGAAGTCTGTGTTCTGTCTGAGAACAGACACATATACCAGTGATACTCTAGAGGTTTCTGTTTTTCCTTCTCCAGTCCACAGAGTGGACTGTTTCTGAAGCTAAAACTGCTTAGTAGTGTGTTAATGTTAAAAAAAAAGATTTGAGATCCAAGTTTAACCTGAGAGGGAATGATCTGCATGAATTGTGGTCCACTCAGCTTGGTGGCAGGGAGGTAAATCACTGAATGTGAAAGAAGGAATCCCAGAGTTCAGCAGTGCTGCAGGCAGTTCCCAAAGCATCAGTCAGTCAGTTATACAGAGTGAAGATCTTTAGATGGCATTAGAGCTGTTACTTCAGTCTGATGATTTCCTTATACAGTCTGTGGGATCAGCGTTACTAGAACTGCTTATAGAGAGCAGTTTTCAGTTGAAGTGAGCCTCCATGTCCAGGTACATCTGGAAAATGGGGAATAATGTTGAAAAGTTCAGTGTTTTTTGTCATTCATGATGCAGCAGTGTCTTAAGATGGGGACATGTTGCCATGCTGTCCAACACATTTGGAACAATGACCTATGTGTTTGAATCAGATGTGCTGTCCTCTCCGAAGACCTCCTCTCCTCCTGGTCAGGCTCAGAAACCCAACAGTTTCCTGTTTCGCACTTCTTCTCGGAGCAGCATCAAACCCACAGGCACACGCCCGCACACCCCTACACACACGCACCCTTCCCAGCTCTGCTCCTTCTACAGCCCCATTAAACTCCTCTTGCTTTGCTTCTGGTTAGGGACCACGTTTACTCTGGGAGAGTCTGGCAGGAGTGAATCTCGCACCACTCTGCGTTCACCAAAGGAGGAGAGAAAAGACCTCACACAACTACGCAAGGTAAGCCCTGCTGCAGCACCACTTCTTTGTCATGTCTTCAGACTGGTGGATTACTGAAGATGTCTTCACAGCTGAACTTAGAAGCAAGTCATGGAGCCCTTGAAGGGGACATCCACATTCCTGATGCTAATCTGAGACAAGTTCTAGTCTGATACTTCAATAAAGTTAAAGGTTTAATATCATGTAAAATCATATTATGTCATTTCCCTCATCTAAAACATACCTGGAGCGTTGCCTTGATTCTTTCATGTATGTTTGAGAAATCTCTTAATCTTCATGGCAGCCATTCAGCTGTGCAAAATGGCTGGATGAACCTAGCCCCACCTACGTCTCCTCCTCAGAGCTGCAGTTTCCAAGCTTCCCAGAACGCAACTCCCCCACTCAGCTAATTGCTGTTGGCTAGTCTGAAGGAGTAAACATCTGGTGGAACTGTGCATCTGCTGAGCTCATTATAGGAGCTACTTCTCAGTGGTAAAGATGTTGTTAAAGGGTTAAAATAGGAGCCATGTTGTGATGACTTCCTGAAGGTGGAGTTTCAGAAAGAGCAGGGGTTTTTAAAAAGGCAGAGGCCCAATTTCAAGGCATTAAATAAATTTTTTTAAATTACCTATACAGTGAACCCTCGTTTTTCGCGGGGGTTACGTTCCAAAAAGAACCCGTGATAGGCGAAATCCGTGAAGTAGTAACCTTTATTTTTTTTACAATTATTATACAATGAAATACTCTTTTTACAGGCCCAAGCATTTGTTTAACAAATAAAAGTACTGTATTAACTTTTTTTTAATATTTTACAAATAACTACTGTACTGTAAAATAATAATTTTAATCATCAATACGATCTGAAGGCTTCAAATTGTGGAGATCAGCACCACCCCACTGCGACCCGAGTCATTGGATTAGAACGGGAGAAAATGAAAAATGATTATGAAAAAAATACAAAGTACAGTAGCACAAATAGTGACTCGTGTATTTCACTGCTCTTCTGACTGAGCCGCTGCATCCTGACTCTGCTCTATAGTGCTTTTTTCTTCTAAAGCCCGCGGTGCAGGTGTGTTTTTTCGAGAGAAGAACATAGTTATCGGTAGTTGTTGTCGCTCTTTTTTCTTCTGGGCAAAAAGATTCTTGAAATTGCAAGAGAATTTGCAAACTTAAATTTGGCAAGCTGTTTTACATACGTGTACATTTTAAACCGCGACGTTATTGACACACAAGTAGAGAAGAAGCGGAGAGACTGTTTAGCCAATCAGAATGCAGAACACAATGCACGATGCGAATCCGTGACGCAGCGAGACCTTGAAAGGTGAACCGCGATATAGCGAGGGTTCACTGTATATCCCCCTGAAGCCCCGCCCCTGGTAACCACACATGTGCAGATGTGCAGGTGTGTCAGTCAGCCTCTCACCCCAGATCAGGAGGAGACGGTGGCTGATGTTCAGAGATTAGCTCGGTTTCTCATGTCCATATTGACTGATGACATCTGTCTGATTTATCGATGTAGCTGTTAGCTGTCATCCTCTTAGAAATCCTTGTTGCACATAAACATGGAGCCTAACTGTGTCCTGGCCCTCAGACCTTAGAGTCTCGACTGAAGACCAGTCTGCCAGAGGACCTGGGCGAGGCTCTGTCCAACGGAACCGTCCTCTGCCAGCTGGTCAATCAGATCCGGCCTCGCTCCGTGTCAATCATCCACATCCCCTCCCCTGCAGTGGTGAGTGCTGATTGGCCCATTCCTGCCTCCTTCCTCTTAAACTCCACTGCAAGGGCTCAGAAAGGTGACATCAAATGTTATGTTTCCTCTCCAGCCCAAACTGAGTTCAGCTAAATCTCGACTGAACATTGAAAACTTCATCACTGCTTGTCGCAAGCTGGGAGTCCCTGAGGTAAGGAGCTGTTCTGTTTTGGGATCAGTGTTTACCTTTCTAAAGCATAGGAGAGGAGAGGTTCATGTGCTGACAGCATCTGTTGGCGTGTCTGCGTGTGTGTGTATCCTCAGGTGTGGACTGACTCTTGATGTTCTCATCAGTCCTCACCTGACTGCTGCTTCATCACTGTTTCCTGATGTTCTAACCATGTTTCCCCCTGTGTGTGTGCGTGTGTGTGTGTGTCCAGTCTGAAATGTGTGTGTGCTCTGATGTGCTTCTGTGTAAGCTGCCCGGTGTTCTGCGCTGTGTGACAGCCCTGTTGGCTGTGGAGGAGGAGCGCCCCCCCCACCACTGGGCCCCTGCATCTTCAACTTTCTCCTCCTCTTCATCGCTGCTGTCGCCAGACTTCCTATTGTTTTACTGCTGCGTCATGGCACTCCTCTACGCCGCCTACTGCTATCTGCTCACCTAGTGCAGCACCTCAGAACCCTGGAGCCATGTGAGCAGTGTATGTGTGAAATACACACCATGACTGTAGAGCAGAGGCCCTCGACTGCTCTGACTGCTCCGGCTGCAGCCATGAAGAACACTGACTGGCAGGATGGATGGGGAGACAGAGCCAGATGGAGCTGTGATTCTATAAAGCACGGCATGCTGAGAAAAGTTGCAAGGTGTGTCTGAAACAGAGCTTGTTGGCAGCACAAAGAGAGGCTGGAACAGAAAAACCAGATCTAGCAGAGCTGCAGGAAATCCTGAACGTTATTTAGTAGATCTATCTGAACTTATCTGATATGATCTGAGCAGGTAGATATACATGCACTCTGTGTTCAGGGCTGTTCTTTAACCGCTTCAGCTCCAGTTGGAAGCTTGATCAGAGGCAGCTCACTCTCTGATGGGTTCATTTTTCAGACTAAAGGCTGTTTGTCCTTTCCTTCAGTGCGTCAGTGATAAACATGCTGCAAACCCAGCATGTTCAATATTTCATTTTTCCTCTAACGATGCGGGTCAGTTTGTTGGAGCCCTGGTGGAAATGTGTAAAAGCATCAGGATAAATGGATCTTTTATTGCAGTAGTATAAACTGACATTCTGGAGAAATCCAACTTTTATTTTGAGGACATTTATCCATTTATTAGTTGTCACCATAACAGCAACAGACAAATCATTTCCTCCCAGTCTTCTCCAGTAACCTTTAACAGAATACAGTTCTACAGACAGAGGGATCATTTCAGATCTCTGATCATTTCTCTCTCTCCTTCAGATCAACCCACAGGTTCGCCACAGGGTTTACGTCACCATGGCAGCAGGTTGACCTTGTGTCTGCTGAACCATTTCTGTCTCCATTTGGATCATTGTTCTGTGGAAATAACTATCTTTTTTCTTCTTCAGGTACACATTATCACATTTTTTAATTTCAAATGTTAGCTCATGATGTCATGCACTCAGTTTCTAGGCTCTGGACTACAAATGGACCCAGGACATCACAGGTCCTCCACCATGTTTAACAGCTGGAATGTGATTCATTTTATAGCAAAGTGTTGTTCCTGAGAAGCTCGGCCTCATTTGTCCAAAGCTCAGTCCTGCTTAAAGTCTTTGCAGAGTTCAGCAAACTCTACATGTTAGTTAGTGATGGTAGGGCATCACTAACTAGTGATGCCCTAACTAGACCATTGCAACCATTAGACAGCAATCTAATGGTTGTTATAGAGCTTTTGACTTGTTTCTACCTCCATCTTCATCCTGCTCACTGTTTGTGGTGACCATATGGCTCCTCAAAAGAAATGGACCTCTGTGTCACATCATATGTATTCCCCAGGGAAACAGGAAGTCCTGAATTACTAACTACAAGTTCCCAGAAACTCTGGTCAACTTAAAAGGTTACATATGATTTTTTTAAAAAGAAGAAGCTTAAGTTGTGTTCATTTAAAAATATCATCAGCAGTTACCATAACAACCATTTGTAATTTAGACCATTATTTCTTAAGTGACTGAATAAATGCACCGATTAAAGGGTTGATTTTTCTACATTTGTATGTGTGAGATTATGCTGCTGCAATAAAAGATGTATTAATTTGTAAGCGTGTGACACATCAGGCCCAATTCATTTGTCGAGTTCTTCTAGATTATTCTGATTCTACCAGCAGTTTTAGGCTAAAGAAGTCCCAGTTTTCCATCTGATTTGATTTGTTTTCATTTTTCCATGCAGAGAGAACGAAGATGTGATATTTATGACTTATTGGGAACATTTTCTTGTTGATGGATTTTAAAGTTTTTGAAAATGGTAATGTCGCTAAAGGCTCCAGCCATCCTTTCTATGAAACAAATACGCAATATTAGAGTATTTATGTTATTCTCCTAGATCATAATTAATCTGCATTCTGCATCATAATATAAGTGCATGAAAGTCATGACAAGATGTTTATCCATTAGAGTTCTTAGTGAGATTAATACGTAGAGCTAAAGCTCTACAACAATGACATCTACTGTGATTTTCATCTCACAGTTCCAAAACCATATTATGCTGATTAATGCAGCTTCAAGTTGCAAAAAACTACAACTTGAGCCATGCATCTCCAGGTGTTCCAGGTGTTTCAGGTGTTTCACATGCCCTGTCTCATCTGGAAGCCTCTGTGATCTGGTCACTCTGTGGTTCTGGAAGTCAGCTGAACTCTTTGTGCCTCCAGAGGAGCTCCAGCATTTCTTCCTCAGTTTCCTGAACTGTGAATGTGATTTTTAGCCCTTCGAAAAATGCAAGTTCAATGTTGGATGTGAAGTGTTGGTGTGTGCCGCTGAATGTGCCGGGCAAAAAGTGCCCAACAATGAGATTGGTTTTATGCATGCTGTTTTACGTGGGAGCAACAGATGGCTCTGTTGATCCATCAGCTCTCTCCAGTCGGTACAGAGCCTTCCAGGAAGTTGTGTGTGTGAAGTCCTTGTTGTTGGCACTGGTCTGTTTGACCTGCTGACTTGTATAAATGTAAACGGCTTATTAAATTATTGCATTTATTTATATTTATTATGATTTACTTTGGTTTGTGTGGAAGCAGCAGAGGCTTTCTGAGGAAATTAGTTCAGAAATTCAAAATTGCAGCAGATTAATATTTAATTATTATAAGTTAAGCTAACAGTGAACCTTTGGTTTTCTCTTGGCTCCACATCTACCAAACCGCAAGACAGCCTCTGCAGCTTCCAGCACACAGTCACCCTCTGTTGTCTTAGCTCATATAGAAGGTCAGGGCCTGCAAATAAACTCACATTAGAACTCATTATCATGTGGAGCGTAAAGGCAACATTTACTGCAGGATTCTAGAAGATTTGGTCAGAACAGCTTAAACTGCAACTTTACAGAAAGATGGAACAAATTGAATGTCTAAATAGAAAAGTGCAAATAAAATTAATATTAATTTATTCTCAAAATATGTCCTCTGATCTTTAACTACATATATATATATATATATATATATATATATATATATATATATATATATATATTTATATTGAGAACCAGGTTATTGTGGAGAGGTTGTCAGTCAGTATCTCTCACCTGCTGTAGATGAATGGTAGAAGGTAGTCTAGGTTTACATCCCTGCTTCTTGCTTCAATCACCTCCACTGGGGTCAGTGACATGTTCTCTACTGCAGTTAAGATGCTCCTCATAACCACAACTTCCCTTTATAGTTGAGAAAATAAGGTCATAAACAAATGGTGGCAGATGACCATTTTGCATGATCAAAATTCAACCCCTTAATAGGCAGTGATTGACATTTTCAGCCGCTTTAAACATCTACCACCATCCACTTAACTTCTGAACCTTTCAACAGTCCAGATTTTGCTGCTCTGCACACCTTCTGAACAGGCTGTCGGCCTTCCACTGGGGAATATCTCACAAAAGCCCCCTAATGCCCACCCAGTGCTGCTAAAAATGCGCTCCATTCATATTCAGTCATTTCTGTGTTCCAAGAAAAAACTAATTAACCAAGAAAACTGTTGTTCCAGTCTGAGGTTCCTCCACAACCTCACCACCAAATGTTGCTGCAGAGCATTAAATTGCAAATGGAAGCTAGAAGAAGACTTTTTTTTTTTGCCCTTTACTGGTAGTTGAGACTTAAGTCGCTCACATATAGTGTACAGCAGGGGTATCCAAACATTTAGACATATTAGCTAAAACCAAGTATTCAAGACCAGCAAAAATGTTTCTATTTATTAAAAATTAAAACTTAATTAAAATTTTAATTTTCTGTGTCATCAAAGTAAATCACTCATTAAAAATGTGAAAGGTTTAATTTTTCTCCTTTTAAAAAGAGAGAGGCCTGAAATATCTCACATTTTGGTTTTGATTTTTATTCCATTTTCCTGGTTAAGAGAAAAACATCTAATGTATTCTCCAGCAACAAGTGCAGATAGGATATTTAATAACAGCACAAGGAACAGACACTCCTGGAGTACAGCCTCTGTAAGAGAACATGGCAACATTGTGTGAATGCTTTGTTGTTAATGCCCCTGAAGTTCAAATCCTTTTTGGGAAAGCTGGAAGTGTATCAACAACCCAACCTCAAAATCCAATCCAACATTAGATAACCACAACTGCCACATGTCTAAAACCTTGTTTAGTTACAGAAACCTATTTGTATCACTTTAACTGTACTATACTGTACAGTACTCTGCTATAGTTAGAGAAACTGTTACACAGGTTCCTAATGGTAGTTAGCCTAGTGCTAACTACCATTTTGTGCTATCAACCATTTTGAGAGCACCGTCTGGAACACAAGCAATCCCAGATCTGATTCATGACTTCCAAAGCATAGTGGCATAGTGGTTTTTTGTTTGTTTGTTTGTTTTACTTGCAGCAACATCTAGAAGATTTATTTTAGAATTGGTTTCTCATTTTTTTCAGCTACCTGGAGCAAACATTAAATCTTCCTGCAGTTTGAACCAAACATTAGAGAAGAAGAAAGGGCCCCATATTACTGAGAATTAGAGGAAACCCAAATGAATATTAGGAGACTGTTTCTCCAGTCTCCAGTTCACCATTCTAATTTATAATTTTTTTTTTACAATATTTAATTTTTAATGCTTATTGATTGATTGATGGGCATTTAAACTGGTTTAACAGTTATATGAGCTCTATATGAGGTCACAACTTCCCATCTGTTGTATTAATCTGCTGTTATGAGAATGATTTCAATTCAAATGTATATTTTGAGTGAATACTGGATTTGCAAAAATTCCTTTACTGGGTTAGACCAAACTATATTTCTACATTTGTTAGTAAAACAGAAATATTGTATTTTATACATAACACTCTTTTTGACTGTAAATGACTGTTTTCCTTTCTGGTGTAAAGAACTGATTAAAACTGAAACTTTGACCCTGTGCTTTGTTTGTGCCAGCTTGCTGTCGTGCCTTTGCTTAATCAGCGATGAGTTTGTGTGCTCAGGGTATCTGCAGTCACCTCAGCGTCCCGCTCAGTTTCCAGTTGCCTCCAGGTCCTTTTATTAGCTTTTCATGGACCTTCATCAATAGACCTATAGTAAGCCAATAGCTGATGCAATTACCAGAAACAAATTGGGTTAGAATTTCCTTGTTTTATTTTCCTCAGACTGACATCTCCAAAGCAAATCTAACAATGAAATAAATCAATGTGTATTTTTTTTCCCCTCGTTATTTACAGCTTGGTTTAGGATGGTAGAAATGTCTGTAAAGCTGTGTGCTGAGCTGGATGTGGGGGTGGGGGGACAGATACCCTGAAGTGAATCCTGTCTGTTCTGTGCTTCACCTCCTTTAAAAGCTCCTGTGTGCTCTCCTAACAGTAGGCTTCTCATCTCCACTTCCTCCTGGCCAGCGTTTGAGCAGGTGAGTGTGCTGAGCCAAGGTCAGAGGAAAGGTCGAACACAGCCCTAAGGTTTGTACTGCTGCTGTCTCCACGTCAGTCTGCCTGCTTCACATGTCGGGTTGTGCGTGTGTGTGGGGTCTGTACATTCTAACAAATACTGATTCCAGGAACACATGAAGTCTGATGCACTACACCAGTTTAGATGAAAGCTATGACCAAACTAACTTTGGTCAATGGACATATTTGATGGAACAAACATGTCCATTACATGATGACCCTCAAAGGTTACTCTTAGAATATTTAGTCTGCAGCAAACAGGAAGTTCAGACTGATCAGATCCAGTTTTTTCCTTCAGTGTAGTAAATAAAGTGTTGCAGTGTTATTACACCATAACAATTGTTATGGCGTATAACCATAACTATATTAAAGGTCAAAGGTGTTTTCACACCTGCAAAACAGAATCTAAGCATTCAGTTGATGGGTTGAAGTGATGCATTGATGACTTCAGGATCACATGGGGTTAGCAATAAAAGTGGACAGTCTGGTCCTCTGTGGTACCTGCTGGCCACAGGATCTGAATATGAACATGATCCGGAAGACCTACTGGGCATTTGGACCGGACCGGGTCTCAGGTCTGACTGACACATGCTGATCCAGGATGTAGCAAAGTGCTGCATCAATAACATGAATTGCTTCTTTGAAAGTATGTGGAAAAAGTAGTGGTTTATAGTCTGGAAATTACAGTAGTTACAGTTTTTCTTATTCTTGTCTTTTTGTACATTTCTCCAAATCTGCATAACATTATGCTAGTTTAATAACTGCAATTGTAAATTTCACCTGTATTTTATGGTTATCACTACAGAAAATTGTTGTTGGAGGGCCAGACCAAGACAGTAGAAAAAAAATTACAACAGCATTTTGGGGTCATATTAAGATAAAATAAAAAAATGAAAAATTTCAAAAACAGAGTTAAAATACAACTTTAATCTTGTAATTCTTACATTCTTCAATATATAGCTATATTTATATGAGTGTATATCTCTATGTATATACTATATATAGATACAGTATATATGTATATATAGCCCCAAAGAGTGGAGAAGCCCCAAAGAAGCGTACCACCCAGACTGTTGCATGCCCAGAGTGAAGCATGGGGGTGGATCAGTGATGGTTTGGGCTGCCATATCATGGCATTCCCTTGGCCCCATAGTTGTGCTAGATGGGCGCATCACTGCCAAGGACTACCAAACCATTCTGGAGGACCATGTGCATCCAATGGTTCAAACATTGTATCAGGATGACAATGCACCAATACACACAGCAAGACTGGTGAAAGATTGGTTTGATGAACATGAAAGTGAAGTTGAACATCTCCCATGGCCTGCACAGTCACCAGATCTAAATATTATTGAGCCACTTTGGGGTGTTTTGGAGGAGCGAGTCAGGAAACATTTTCCTCCACCAACATCACGTCATGACCTGGCCACTATCCTGCAAGAAGAATGGCTTAAAATCCCTCTGACCACTGTGCAGGACTTGTATATGTCATTCCCAAGACGAATTGACGCTGTATTGGCTGCAAAAGGAGGCCCTACACCATACTAATAAGTTATTGTGGTCTAAAACCAGGTGTTTCAGTTTCATTGTCCAACCCCTGTATATAATAAGGTGTGTTCCCCAAAGCCTTTATGGCCTGGTGTGGCCCCCCATGACAATTTTCTTTTAGCACCTCTGACTAGAGCAGCAAAGTGGCACCCACAGAAAATGTTTACTTTTGTATTTATTTATTGAGTTTTACATTTTTGTCTATATTGAAGGTAACTGTCTGGCTTTGTATGATATGAACATGGCTGTCTGTTCATATTGGATGGCCATTGTTATGGTTATCTGTATTAACCATAACAATGGTTAACTGTTCTGAACAGTTTGCTTTAACATTGACCCATCCTGTACAGACAGCAGACACGCAGATGTTTTACATTTACTGAGAAAAACCTTCAGTTCCTAACATCTATAGCGTTATTATTATCCAATGATAACATTGATTTGTGCTTGTCCAATCATAATTAGTGTTGCTGCTACAGACTATAAACAAATTCCAGATGATGAGCTGTTCCTTGTGGGTTCAGAAGTTATGGCGAAATGAGGACAGATCTCAGGAATGAGACATATCCTCATTAGCCTTCACCCATCACACTGGCTAACACAGACAAATTAGTTTAAACTATTTAAATGTTTTTATTGTGCATTTCATTTATTTTACCAGAATAAATGAAATGCGCTGTGATGGTCATGCTGAGGACTAAGGCCTCCCTTTGTTCTCCATCACACCAGTGACACTGGGAACCAGAGACCCCCCCTGTTCTTAAGAACAGTTCAATTAATTATTATTATTTTTAATTTAACCTTTATTTTACCAGAATAAACAACCTAATTAAGATTAAAAACCTCTATTTCATTAGTCCTGGCCAAGAGGCAGCAACAAGCAAAACTGATGTTGGGCAGAGACAAATTAGTTTAAACTATTTAAATGTTTACATTGTGCATTTCATTTATTTTAACAGAATAAATGACGTGCACTGTAACGGTCATGCTGAGGTCTAAGGTCTCCTACACAGCCCACGGTTTGCCCATGTGTCACCACTTCTGCCTATTTTATTATTATTATTTAAATCTTATTGGTTTTAAACATGTAAGAACAACAATGAAACGGACAAAAGCAAAGCAACAGGTGCTGACATCACACATTTAGTAAGAGGGGTGGGGTGGGAGGACTATCAGGAGAACTCTGTCTCAAAATACATAAGAAATGGCTGCCAGGTGATATTGTATAGTTGAACGGAGTCATTGACTGTATGTTTCAAATGTTCAAGCTTCAGATGAAACATGACATCTTCTACCCACTGCTTATGAGGAGTAGCTCTCTTCCAATCAAAAAATATTAGGGGTCTTGCAAGTAGTGTAACAAATGTTATGACATTAGCCTGTTGCGTTATTATTGGTGTAGCTGGAGGGATAACCCCGAATAGAGCAGTTAGACAACTTTGACCAATGTTCCTTTTATATATAAATGTAATTGTCCTAAAGACTGACTCCCAAAAGGAGTGAAGCCTGGGGCAAAACCAAAATGCCTGCTTTGAGAAAGAAACACTAATTATCGCTCCAACCAGAAATTTTTCATCCAAGTTGCTCTGTTTTTCCATGTATCTGAGTGAGCGCGTAGTCCCTCCTCCCCCCTCTGCTTGTTTCAGAGGGAAGTGGGAGTAAGATTCATTTAATGGCTTTTCATGTCAAACCTGCAGGCAATAAACACTCACATTTGACAGCTTGCGCGGATGGCTTTGGTATACAGTGTGTACCAGATTGAAATGACATGTTTTGATGCAGATTGCCACAGAGTTCTCTTTTTTTTAACACATTAACTTCCCCATGCTCTTTATATCTAAACCCCAGCTATATGCATCAGGCTGCAGAGTAGTTCAATCAGGGGTATTCTGTTATTAAAATGAATCCAGGAGCTAGATGTAGAATAATGCTCAGCCAACACATATGCAAGATGGAAACTGGGATGCATTCACCTCACGCTCTTTACCTTGCTCTATAGCGTTGAAAGGGATTTATTTTCAGTTCAGCTTATTTAGTCAATTCACAAAAATTCCCAGAAAAAATCTTATCACTTTATATTAAGTTTTTGTAATAAACTCCACTGCTGTAGCAATGTATCATAACAAAATTTAACTTGGATAAAGACAGATCTTATTTCTGGGACTTAAAGAGTCAATTCTTTGATATCAGATACAAAAAGTCGCTTAGCAAGTCCAGCGTTCATTTCAAATGAAAGAAAACAAATCTAGAAATCAGTCTAGACTTTCGTAATTATCATGACCTCTGAAACTTAAATCAGTGCCAGATTTTTCCATCTCTAACAGTTCCTACAATAAATGATTGTGATATTTAAAATCATTAGAGATAACCATAACAATGACCATCCAATATAAAGCATGCTGGGAAATAAAACCCATTTGTACTATGTTCTGGATGTGAAGCCATAGTTTTCTAGCAGTGTAGCTGTGACACTTGAGATGGATGAAATATTTGTGCTGCTCTAAAACTAATCTGCATCCTAAAAAGTGATTGCTGCAGTTAAGATATTGACAACTTAACAAAAGCCCTCTTAGAAAAATAAACCCTATTTAAAACTTAATAGTGTTTACAATTATTAAAATGACATTAAATGATTAATTTTTAAAAGTAATTATTTTTTGGTGACTAGATTAATTATTCGGCCTATGCTCTTTGCTACAGAAATAATAATTTAGTTGCTGTTTGACATTTTATGCCACCTTGGTTTTCATAGAGATGTTCTCATTGGCAGATGTAAGGATTTTAGTTGTTTCAGTCCTTGATTTTTTTTTTTTTGCCTTTGTTAAAATATTCACATTTTTGTTGCATAGTAGCATCTGCCTGCGGGAAAAGCACATGATTTTATACAGAAATGGTAGGGAAAGGAGAGTTTATATTTCCTGATAAAAATCATAATGAATAATTCAGTTACATATGAATTCAACTGAACCATTATGCAGCTCATTTAATTTAAAAAAAAAATCAGTGAGAGCAATAATGCTCTAATAAACTATTGTTTATTCACATGTAAAATTATTCAGAGTTTTACTTTAAAAACTCTTATTCCATGAGATGGATGGTAGTTGGACACATGTAAAATTCATTCTCATCTGTTGAACTAATACCATTACACAATATGATCTATTTAGTTACATGGACTCTAATTAGGCTCAATCTATATTCTGATGGAACTATGGTTTCACATGTTAACATTCAGATTGGAGTCAAAGACGATGCAGAGAAAACACCATTTGCTCTAATTCTGCTGCACATTTTTTACCTTAACCAATTTCATCTTTTGAAAATATTTTTTTATAAACAGAACAAAAAACCCAGGAGAATTTAGATTTTTTCTTCCCTCAGCAATCCAATCCCAGGTTGCTCATGTTGCCAGCCACGTCAGTCAAATCTGATCAAACCCATGGAGTCCCACAGGAACAGACTGATGTAGATTTTCACAGTTGAGCTATTAATAAATAATAAGTGTGGATGTTTACTACAAAGCTGTGATGATATTAATTAAATCATGAATTATTAATTCTGGTGAGAAGCAGGGGTAATGGAGCTACCTTTCAATCCTCAGCAAATTCAGAAACCCACTGCATGTTTCTTACATGTTTACTATTGTATCCCCGGCAGGACTCCTTGTGTTCACCACAGCTCATCCTGGAAGACGAGGGCCTGAGCCGACTGGGCCAGACTGTTCAGGTGCTGCTGGAACTGGCAGATGGCTCCCGAGGGGCCCCTAAGCAGGAAACATTGACTGCTGCTGGCTCTACTCAGAGCCAATAGCTGTGTCAGTTAAAAGTGACATCATCCAACCGCCAGCCATCGCCCTTAATGCGTTTCATCTTAAAACCTTTTATACATTCCAGTAACTTTATTGTCAGTGATAAATCCATCTGCAAACACATGATGATGAAATAAATCTAAACAGATCAAAGTATGGCGTCTCATTTCATATGGATCAGAGATAAGATTCCCATGTCTGTACTGTAATGTTGGGGGACAGAGTGACGTTTATGTAAATGAAAAACAAATCATCCTCAACACATAATTATACAATCTGAGCCCAAATCCAACAATTTTGGAATGCTTTCATTCTAAACTTGTTTTAAACTCCATATTTGCTTTATATGACCACATCAGAATACCTGGAGATTTTTTTTATTGCAATATTAGCTTAATAAGGCCAAACAGTTTTCATGCTGTGTTGATTTTGGTGATTTTTGTCTGGATCAGATCTGATTGATTTGCTGTGTTTGAAGCTGATCTCTGTAACTGGCCCAAAAGTTTAAAGTCTGATCAAACTTTTCAGAATAGTGAGTTTGAGTTGGAGGAGTCACGAGTTTGGTGCATTAAATGCATTAACGTGGCAGATCCTGATCTGTTCATTTATATTGATACTATTCTGTAATGGTCACACTAAGCTCAGCAAACAATGTTTAGGCATATTTCCAACAAATAAAATATGCAAACTAACTTTTTTTTAACAGAACATAGAAAAAAAAAACATTTTAACTGTGAGAAAACCTAGAGCTTTAGAGTTTCTTCTAAAGGGGCAGTATTATGTATTTTCCATGCACATTGGAAAATGTGCCTGGCAGTACCACATAATATGTCAACTTGTTATTTGATATGTATAGCATTTTTATATGACTTGAAAGAAATATTAGTTTGTAATTTAATGCCTTGTAATTGGGCCACTTTCCTCTTTAAAAACTCTGAAACGCCACCTTCAGGAAATCACAACATGACTCCTCTATTAACTCTTTAACAACGTTTTCACCAGTGTTGCATTGAGAAGTGACTCATATAATGAGAGCTCATTATTGTTGATGCACAGTTCCACCAGGTGTTTGCTAAATGCTCCTGGCTAGTCTGAAAGAGTTGAATGTAGAGTTGCAGGGGAGGGCTGGTCTGTGAAGCTTGGGAACTGCAGCTCTGAGGAGGAGAAGGCAGAACTTGGTCCAGCCAGGTGTTTTGTAGCCAGGTGTTTTAATGGAGTTAAAGGATTTCTCAAACATGCATGAAAGAATCAAGGCAACACTCCAGGTTTTTTTTATATTTTTTTTTATAAGGAATAACATTATAACACAATGAAAAGCTAAAAAGTCAAACACAGAAATGTGCAACAACAATGAGTTTAAGCCTGAGCATGTTAAAGTTCGAAATATATATTTCAGCACTAGCGGAGATGTTGAACCATTTGAAGTTACAAATGAGAAGCAAAAACCTGAGCTACACCTGCACAGCTACTCATATGTTAGTCTTTTTGGCTGTGCAGACTGAGTAGTTCTTCTGGAATAAGACCTTAAAAGATATAACAAAAATGTCAAATATAACCAAAATCTTTCATGGCTTACTGGGAAACCATGTGAAACAAGGGAAGTTATTGTGCTAACCTCCATTAGTCATTCCACACAGGCTCATTCCACCTCCAACAGTTACGGTATTCTTCACTTCATTCATCTGCATTGCCTTTAATCACAAGCCAATTACCACCACTGCCTAATTGGCGATCATGTTAATTGTCCTATCACACTCTGTCTTGGAGGACTGTCTGCTGATAAGACTCCTAATGGATGCGTTGAAATGGGATCTGCCTCATTCAGTTCACGTTACCGTGGACGCCGAGGGAGGTTGAGCAGGCACTGAAGAGACGGTCTGACATTTGTGAGGTGTAATTGAAAGTGGGAATGAAACCCCACGTTTCAACATGCACTAGGCGCCGTGGTGTCCTGCTTCATTTCTATGCATGTGGACAGAGGAAAATCTGTTTTTAACTCCGTCTCTGGAGCCTCCAGGAAGCAATCGTTTCTTAACAACACCTCTGTTGTTAAGAACCTCTGGACCCTCGTCCAGAAACTCTGGATGGAGCAGATAGTGTGGACTAGGCGTTGGTTTTTACCAGGCTACTGTAATGCCATAATTATTTGTTTCACCGGTTACTAAGAATCATATAAATATCCTTTGTAAACAAAAGTCCACATTAGTGTAATGAAAACAGAAGCCTCTAAGTAAGAGATTCTAATCCCTGTGGCAGAACAAGGCGCCATTAAAACTATGGAATAATAGACTATTTTCTTTCAGCTGCTTTATCTTTATATTTTCAGATGAACCAAAGGAGCTACACAATTATAAATCAAATAATTTCAGTTTGGCATGTATTATAAAGAACCTTGCGTCAAGGTTTGCGTAAATATACGCACAATTATTTTCCCTGGAAAATGTGCGGCAGCCACGCAAACTTTTTCTGTGAACAATATCAAACTACAAAGGGTCAAAACTCACCTAACCACACTGAACTCTGACTACATTCAGATTTATTTTTTAGATCAAGAAGCATCAAACTCGATGTTTTTTCATGATTTTAATATTTTATTGTTTAAACGCAAACGATGAAACTGAACCGCATTTATCCTCAGACAACAACACTCACAGAAAATAAAAATAAAAGGATGTGAAAACCTCACTCAAATGTAAATAATACTTTTCAGTTTTTGTCTCATAAAGATGTACATAACTGTTCTGTGCGCCAAAGCGCATGAAATGCAGCTATGGGGTCATTTCATTCTCACAAAAATAGAAAACAAAGTTGGATCAGCAGATTAACTCCAAACAGGTCAGGTTTGATTATTTTTAAGGCAATCAAGGTGTGTATACAATCACACATATATAAGTAGCTGTGTTCAGAGATCATATTGATCTACTGGGAAATGTTGATGATGGTTTATTATTGTTTAGATTAATCCAGACATCATCCTGGAGCTCTGAGCAGAACTTAAACAAGGAGCCGAGCAGTACCGGTATCGGTGCAACTGCAGTCATCCTTCAGTCGAGCCACGCCTGCTTTGTGAATGCGCCTTTATGGACAGAAAGCATCTCTATTCTGTAAATGTACAACTTATGCACGATTTCTCTATTTAGAATAAACATCCATATTCCTCACTCAAAGGACTCTCTGACACGCTGTCTGTCTTTAAATCCCGGCTGAACGCTCTGCTGTTCAAACAGGCATTTGCACGATCTTGATTTTCTTTTTTTGATTTGGATTTTTTTTCTTTAAAATATGTTATTTTTATTTTTGTGAGGTGACGTTATGTGCCCTGAAAGCACCTTTAAAATAAAATATGTAATTATTATTATTATTATTATTAATTATTATTATTATAATAAATACTTATACTGCTACAAACAAGGACGAATTGCCATGTGATTGTTTCACGTGGTGGTATTCAGAGACCAATGCGTTACATCTGTACGAGATAAAAACTGAGGAAAAGTACTATTTACACATCCTTTTATTTTGATTTTCTTTATTTTGTGTGCTTGTTAGGTTATTGTCCGAAGACAAATGCGGTTCAGTTTCATCATTTACGTTTAAACAGTAAAATATAAAAATTATGAAAAAAACAGTGGGTTTGATGCTTGTTGGTCTAATTAACACTGAATGTAGTCAGATTTTAGGTGAGTTTTGACACTTTGTAGTTTGATATGCTAGCTGAACGGCTGCAGCTTCCCCTTGTTTATTCAACCAGTGTTGCAGTGCCACGTCCCTCTTTGTTCTTCACCACACCAGTAACACTGGGCACCAGAGACCCGCCCTGTTCTTAAGAACAGTTCAATTAATTAAATTTTTTTAAAATTTAACTTTTATTTTACCAGAATAAACAACCTAATTAAGATTAAACCTCCATTTCATTAGTCCTGGCAACAAGCAATATTGAAGTTGGGCAGAGACAAATTAGTTTAAACTATTTAAATGTTTTTATTGTGCATTTCATTTATTTTACCAGAATAAAAAATAACGGTCGGCATGTAACAGTCATGCTGAGGTCTAAGGCCTCCTACACAGCTCACGGTTTGCCCATGTGTCACCACTTCTGCCTATTTTACACGCCGGTTACTAAGAATCAGAATCATTATTCAAATCTTATTTGTTTTAAACATAAGAACAACAATGAAACGAACAAAAGCAAAAGGACAACAGGTGCTGACATCACACATTTAGTAAGAGGGGTGGGGTGGCTGGGCTATCAGGAGAACTTGACTATATGTTTCAGATGTTCAAGCTTCAGATGAAACATGACATCTTCTACCCACTGCTTATGAGCAGTAGCTCTCTTCCAATTGAAAAATATTAGTCGTCTTGCAAGTAGTGTAACAAATGTTATGACATTGGCCTGCTGCGTTGTTATTGGTGTAGCCAGAGGAATGACCCCAAATAGAGCAGTTAGACAACTTTGACCAATATTCCTCTTACATATAAATGTACATGTCCTAAAGATTTACTCCCAAAAGGAGAGAAGCCTGGGGCAAAACCAAAACATATGACTGAGATCAGCAGGGCTGTGCCCACACTTCTTCCTATTTTAACTAAAATTTCACTTTTCTTCAGGGTTTGTGTAGGAAATAATATAACTTAATAATAATATAAAACAGAAATCTGCAGCAGAATAATTCATTATGACATTACTAGTATAATTTTAAAATCCTTTGAAAATAACAGTTACAAGCAGTCACTGGTCTATAAATGAATTTCAATACATTCCACTAATTGACCCAGTAGCAGCCAAAAGCACATTATATTGTATATACACACAAGAAATTATGAAACAGTAAATGAATACAAACATATTTTAATTGTTCCCAAAGAAATAACTACTGGCTGTTTCAGGATGAACAGAGCTAAAAGCTGAGCTGTGAATCACCATTTGTCTATGGAGATGATAGAATTTGGGGGTTCACACAAGAAATGTATATTTATCCTATACACATGAGGACCATATATAGAAAACCTACAACAGTTTTATTAGAACACACATAACATTTCTGTGTTATGTGTGTTAGAACATCATGATATGAAAAGGAAAAATGATGACAGCTAGGAAAAATTAGTGGCAACCTTTGAGAAAAAATCCTAACTGCACCTAAAACTGAGCGTCTGGTCAAAACTAACGGCATAATAAGCAGTCTACAAATAATTTAAAAAAAAACAACTTTATTTCTATTTTAAAACCTACTTTTCAAGCCAAATAATGATCTAAACATCTGTATCAAGTCTGTCCAACAGACAGGAAAAAGTTGCTCCAAGAGTATCTGTGTCCTTGCAGTAATGGGTTCCTGTTTCTGGAGTTCACCATCCATAAGAAGCATGTCTAGATGTCACCCGCAGAGGATGATGGGGGTAAGGGTGACTCCTGCTCACCATTCCTCTCCATCTCCTCCTCAGAAAGCGAGTGTCACACTGAAAATGAGGATGGAAACGTCCATCTGAACAGAAAACAAAAGGTCAGGAAGCCGCTTCCTCAGCTGTTCTTCCAAGGAATTCATTCTTTACACTTGATCATGACAGCATATGTGGAGTACATGCATAAAAAAAATAAGGGAAATTAACAACTGGTGGAAAGAAGTGTCAGGATAAAGAGAATATTTATCTCACAAGCCATCTTAATACTTCTAGAAACAAGACAAAAATATATTGCATTGTGTTTCTGTGTTTGTTATGATGTAAAGCACTTTGAAATGCCTTGCTGCTGAAATGTGCTATACAAATAAAATTTGATCGATTGATTGATCCAGAAAATACCTGACAGAACCTGTGACAGCTAATCTGCTACTCTGTCTTCAGCTAATGAACTAAGAACTATGGAATAATAATAGTTAAACGGGGTAAATAGCAAAAGTGAAAAAATAACATAAAATACCAATTCAGTGATATAGTTTAATGTAGCTCATAAAACAGAACCTTGTCGTTTTATGAGGGTGAAGCTAACAAACAAAAATAGTAGCTAAGTGCTCAAACAAAGAGGAAAAGGGAAACTAGAACATTAATGACTGAATGTCCTGCTAACTAGCCATGTTTGGAGCTAGAAACTGCCGAGAGGAGACTGTAGATGTTGTATATTGACCGATGTCCAGTCAGCGTGCTGAGTCAGGCTGAAAACATGATGTCAGAAGTTGGTCACTGGTTAGGGAGTAAAGTCACCGGTTGCATTGCGACACTCTGTCTCTCTTTTCTGGCTCTTTTCTTTTGAATCTGACAAAATGCCACAGAATGAGCCAAATGTTCAACAGCTTCCATTATGTATCACATACAGATCCCCCTGCATTACTTTTCAGACTGCTGAACTGCAGCGTCGCTCCCATTACAAACGTATGCAAAACTTTGTTGATATTTTGCTAATGTTGAAAAAACACAGTTTTGCAATTGCGTTGTTGCCATTAAATAAATGCAATTAAATATTAAATTTGTTCATGTAATAAGACATTATAAACATGCTGTGACATCCTCCTCCAACCACTTCCTGTTGTATTTGTCAGCAGTAACATCTGGTTGCTGATAACTTGACTCATGCGATGTAAATTTATTTTTATAATTACAGTTTTTAATGGAAACCTGGTTACTGAAGACCTGACCCACTACAGCTGTTACTCAGTCATACAGGAAAACCTCCTGACATGTGTAAAGTTGACCTGGGTTGTGCTGCACTGAGGAGGTTCTAGTGGAATTTTCATATTTTTTTCTCCAACATTGCTGGTTCATAAGCTGCTGCTTCATGTGGTTAACTCAGTCAGGAAAACTACACAGCTTAATTATGAAGTGTTGCCTGAAAAACTCAGCTTCTGACTCAGCTCATACTGCTACAATCTATAAAAAAATCTTACTTCTATTTAGTCAGGCTAACATCAGTATGTTTCATATGTTTTATATGACTTCATAATTCGGCTTATGACATATTTCAAAGCAATTCCAGTTAACTATGGAGTAAATGATGTACACTGTCAAATTTTGAAGCATTTCAGCTCTTTCTTTTGCCTCCCCCTCTTCTTTTCAAGGGTACTGATTTCAGGACAGTTAAATCAACAACAATAAATTATCTGAAGGAGCAGCAGAAGCAACAGGTGTTTGGACAAATATGATCAGAGTTTCAAAATGTGATCAGGATGTCCCTGGATAGAAGCCTGGCATCTTAATCAGTTGGTAAAACCAAACAAATGTTCAGCTTCATTGTTCCTGAGGTGGAGTCAGGAAGCATTGCTCACCGGAACGGAGCTGGGGGCCCATGTGGGAGCGCTCTGCTCTGATCTGAGGCCGGTACTGATGTGACTGCAACATTCTGACACAAGGCAGCGTCTGAAGACCTGTCAGGAAAAAGGAAAGGAGAGGAAATGGTTGCAACTCCGATGAAATGACCAGAACTTGCTGCTGTGTGGAAAAAAGGAGGTCATGGTTCAGCAGCAGGGAAACGTCACCTGGCTGAGGAGACTGAGTGGAAAATGGACGGCCTCTGGTGGAAGAGAAGCGCTGCAGTGATGGATCTGGTGTAGACAGCATGCATGCTGGGCAGCTGCTGGAACATTGACACGTGCAACACAACTCTGATTAAGATGTCAGAGAATGGATGACAGAGTTTGTTTTTATCCATCACACAAACATGCCAAGATAATAGATTCAATCCTAAAGGCTCTGAAGAGATCCAGTCTCTATATTTGGCTGAGTTGGGTCCAACTGGTTCTCTGGACTATCAAGGCCTCTGAATCTGCAGTGTGACATTTGCTACACTTTTTTCAAAACATGAAACCATGCAAGAAACTTTGGGGGTGTTTTGAACTCAAATAAAAACAGGAGACAGAAAAACCGCTTCATGTCTTTACGTTAGATTAGTGCAACTGTGTCTTCACTAGTAAAAAAAAAAAGAAAAATCAATCAGGGAATTGCAGCTGAGCCTATTGCACTTTAAGCAGCAGACAGTGAGACGAAGCTTCCCCTACATAATGTCACCCCCCAGGAGAGCTCAGCTACATCTGTCAAGGTAATGGACTCGCCTCTCCTGAATCTTCTGCAGCTGTGAAAATAATGGTCAGATTAAAGAAATCCTCAAAGTGCTTCGTTCAACATTTAGTGATGTTAAGATATCTCCTTCTTTAAGCCAGATGAACTTCTTTCTGCACGGCCTCTTCACATTCCTTCCATGCTCTAGTTTTCCTCCACAACTAGAAAAGGTGAAATCCAGTGTTCTGGAAAACCAAGTTTATGCTCTCATGTTAAGAAGAAAGTTTAGTCCCCATAATAATAAAGCAGAATCTGCTTGAAACCCGCTTAGTGAGTTATTGTGACCTGAAAAGCTGCACCACAGACTCTGGAAAGTGAGGGGAGTTATAGTTGTATAACCCTTATGAATGTGAATTGCAATAATTTCCTGTATCCAAGTTAAAACCACTCCTTGGCTGATGTATATAAAAATCATTCCCCCTCTTGTTTACCTTTTACAAGTCAATCAAGCTAAACTAAATTAATCTTTTTGACAAAAACAAATAAAAAAAAAGCCTGATCTAGACATATTTACCGCATTACCCCCATTTACTGATGATGATCTAACTGAACTCTAGAGATATTTTAGTAAATGATAAGAGGTTTGTACTTGTACAGTATCTTATCAAATCCAGAGAACCCAAAAGCACTTCACTGTAGTGAAATTGAGTAAATTGAGTCATTTACTCAATACATTGAGTAAATGACTCAATGTATTGAGTCATTTACACACACATACACATGCTGATGGTGGCAAGCTACTGGATAGTAGCCACAGCTGTCCTCGATCAGTCTGACAGAAGTAAAGCTGCCATGCAGCAGAGCCATCAGGCGCTCTGACCAGCAGCAGGCAAGACGGGTGAAGTGTCTCGGCCAAGGACACAATGACAGAGGTGGACGGAGCAGGAATTGAACTGGCAGCCCTATTTTGGGGGGCAAACTCCTACCAGCGTTGTCACCAACATCCCAACTTAAAGTTTCAATGAGCTTTTCTCTGATTTGCTTATTGTCTTCATGCTGTAGTGTTAGGCTGGAATACTGATGACTCAACTACTGAGTCTCCATTCTACAGTATGTAGTCTTTGTAAAACTAGTAGGACCAATTGGCTGGACATCTGTTGAATTAGGTCAGTGAATTTAAGGGGTGAACATTCCCTTATTTTATCTTACATCATTTTATCTTACATCAATTTATCCAATTGACATTTTGTGGAAATGAGTTTTCACCTTGACATTACAATTGTTTTTTTATTTGGTCAAAAGTGCCACATTCTGTTGCTAAAACCAGGACAATCCTGGAGGAATAAATGTCAGAGGCTGGAGGAGACCTGAGGATGGAGGTTTAACATCCAGCGGACAACCAGCCTGAACTTCCAGACAGAGATACAATGACACAGCTTACACCACAGTCCAGTCTTAAATGCAAAAGGTGATGTTCACAGAGGCTCCATGAATAAAACTCTCTGTCAAAACTATCGAAGAAAAATTAACACAAATTTCAGTCTCTAATCTAGAAAGCTGGAAGTCACTCTAAAAGGCTTGCAGCTGTTAGTAGTTACGAAGGGGATGGAATAAAAATGCACACCACACTTTCCAGATTTGTTTTTGAAGCTGAAGTAATATTTTGTTTCTATTCTACAGAATCTCAAAAAATACATTTAAGTTCATGATTTTGTGATAAAATATGAAAACGTTGGAGTGTACAGTATATGTTTTAAAAGGAATGCAAGACAAATTATATGTTAGATATGAAGACATGAAACTTGTGCCTCACCTGTGATTGGTGGAGGAAGCTGGAACCTGTCCAATGTGTCGCTGTGCTGCCACTTGCGATGACTCCAACAGCTCTGGGGAAGTTCTGGGGTGAACACTTGTATGAAAATTTTAATGTATCTACATAGCAGATATAAATAATATTTCATGCAACTTGCATTATGTAAATCAAACTGGGCCAACTCTGTTTTAGTTTTCAAACCTGAGTGAGGAGGGGGTCGTTGGAAGAACCAATGAGGTGCAATCTGACAGCGTTCCAATCCTCCTCTGTGATGCAGAGATACTGAGGCAGAAAATAAAATCCATCAATTGTTACATCACATTCTACACACACACACACCAGAGCTCCCTTCACTTCACCCATCAAACACACACATACATTGATCAACAACTGGGGGTTAAATGTCTGACCTAATAATGTGCCAAGGAAGGAACATGGCTATGGCTGAATGTATTAATAAAACTATGTATTACAATTACAATATTATATATTTCGCTGTATTCCTCTTCTTAAAATTAACTCTTGAACATATTTTTATATTGATGTAATTTGTTACTATACAAATAAAACCTGATTTGATTTGACTGTTAAAATAATATTTATTCACACAACTGTAATCTTGAAATTATATTTACATGACCTTGTGAGACTTGAGGGCCGCATAAATACCTATGGATGACCAGATTTGGCCCACAGATGTTGAGTCTGGCACACATGCACAAAAGCAACAAATATCACATGCAACACACAAAATACAAATGCAGTTTAATGCATTACTTATAGTTCCCAACTGCTGAAGTTCAGTTCAGGAAAAAACTAAAGGCAATTCAGTCCATTCCAGGTTTTAACACAGATTCTTTCCAAACACTGCAGCTATTTGACTCAGAAAGCTCCAGTCTAATAACACTGTCTGGCATTATGCTCATTGCACCCTTTGTTTCTCCTCTTAGGTCCATGCTTGTACATTTGAATTTTTTTTTAATTCAAAGTATCATGACCCTGAGCCAACAGAAGACCAGGCAGGAGATTCTGAAGGGTCCCTGGTAGACCTTATCTGACTGGAAACCCCAAGTCTGGACATAAATTTCACTCCAAGTAAACTATGTTTGTGAGGTTTGAATGGTCATTATACCGTTTCTACACATGAAATATAATTTTATTTCATCACTTTTTTGTTTGGTCAATGAGTGGCACACTTGGACTGTTCTAAATAAATCCTCTAGACAGCAGATTGTATCAGCAATTAATGATGTTGAAACAACAAGGTCTGAACAGACAGATTCAGGTTCAGAGAAAAATCCTCAGTAAGACATCAGACCATACCATTGTGATATGGTCTGATGTCTTACTGAGATCAGACCATATCATTGTAATATGGTCTACATTATTCAGCTTGTGTGCTGACCTTGCTGTGGACGGCTGTAGAGCTCGACTCCCCATGCATCAGCGACATGCCTGAGCAGGAGGCTGCTGATCCTTCGGTGGGTCACCGCGTCCCAGTGGATCCCGTCCTGGCATGTGGTGGTGGAGGCTGTGGCGGAAGTAAAAATGCAGATACACAACATCCAAGCCAATGAAATCTGCCAGCTTCATACTGTAGATGAAGCTGGCATTATGACATCAATGATGTCATAATGCAGCATGGGACCCAAATGGCTGACCTGCAGAGCAGAATGTGGAAAACGGATATTTCTGTTTAGTTCAGTTAATTTTAATGGAGCTGGTTCAAAACAAATCCTAATCCTTAGAGAAAGTATTCTGAGAAATCAATGATTTGATCTCCAATCGACTTTAAGAAATTATTAAATTTTTAATTAGTCTGCATCAGTACATAGTCAAAATGCAATTATAATTATATTTTGCTTAATCTCATAAACAAGTGAATGTGAAAGAATTTTCACATTCACCTGTATGAACCTAAAAACATTAACCTCAAAGTGAAATTAATATATATATATATATATATATATATATATATATATATAAAAACACCAACATTTCTCTTAAACAGGAAGGTTTTTGTTTGTTAGGAACTGAAAGGAAAAAAACAACAAAAACACTTCTTTTACCACTCCTACATTTCTACTTTCTCCCAGCATCTCACATAGAGGACTCTAGCCAAACTCATGATTGAATGATCTTAAAAATTCACTGTATGCTTTGGATAGCCATGAAGTGATGCAGTCATTTAATAATAATAACAATAATACATACAATTTTTATAATGTTTTTTTGCTAACACATTTAAATCAGGTTCCCAGATTTTTCCATCCTTTGTGTGTGAATTAGTGACAAACATGTTTGTAGCATTCTTATTTCTAATACAATTCTTTAAATATGACTTAAAGCTGAGAAAATGGCTGATGCTTTGATGTGTATTCTACCTCTAAATCTAATCAGTTTGACTTCTGTCAGTTCTGTCACGATGCAATTACTAAAAAAATGTCTTTATTAAAAAATAATTTATTTTACATAACTGCTTTAGGAGTTGTTAAATAGTTAAATTTATATTTTATCAGATGACTGATGAATATTGCACTGTGCTACAAACAAGGCATTTAGTCTAGCTTTAGTCTTTCATTGAACTTGCAGAAACTACAGCAGCTGCAGTGTACCACAGCAAAGAAAAAATAATGTAGAAAAACCCTTGAACGTTTAAGAAAAAAAAACTTGTATTCTTTTTTTCTCACTTTTCTCACTTTTCTCTGTGCTACACACAGATTTGTTGCCATAGCAACCAAGTGACAACAAATATACTAAATGACAGCAGAGGTTATGTTCAAGTATCAGGATTCAACACCATAAACACAGAAACATTTCCCACACAAAGAACAGAACAGTCTGTTACAGTATCATGTTTTCATGGTTGGTGGTTAATTTGCAATCATTTACAAGTGATTTTCAGAACATAGCAGTGGTTGATTAGCTAATTTAAACATCTGCTCTACTGATCTGTCAAGAGTTGCTCTTTCAATCGTTACTTTTTTAAATTAAAACTTAACATGTGAAATGTGACAGCCTTGGATCTTGCGAAATTATTCCACTTTCTACTGTTGCCATTAGCTGACTGCATTTCTTTTACAGTGGAATTGTTTATTTTTCTTATTTTTGGATGTAATTTGTATAATTATTATTAGAGAAAGAGAAAATCCAGAAGTAATATTTACACAAAAAAACTAAGAGTTGTGCATAAAACGTTAGGTCCTCCACAGTCCATCATTAATTCTGCCTTATACCAGATCATGTGATCAGTGGACAGATTAGAAATGACATGACTGGTATGCTTTCTGTCTGATTTCTTGATTTTTTCCTCACCATTCTCCTCCTCAGACCCAGGCCTATGCAGGAAAAATCCAGTGAATGCTGAAGCCCAACAATGCTGATGTTTTTCAGAATCAAAATCCATGGCTAAGACTGTGTGAACAAACAAGAAATTTGACCTTGGCTTTAAATGCTCACAGCTTACAGACATCAAGTACAAACAGATAAACTTTAGAGGGATAAACTAAAGAAGGAACAGTATATATGTATGTTTATGTACAGCCACTTTTTATATAAGGGAATAAAAGAAGGGCAGGCTGTGGAAGTACAAATATGCAGTTTGTATCCAGGATGTGTGTCATCTGCAGAGATGTTAACTGCTGTTTTCCTAACCTCTGACCCGTACAAGTCTGGGATGGAAGGAAGGTCTGCCCTGATGATCCTCTTGATAGACCTAATTGTTCATTGCAAATTGGACCTGTCCTGTTCTGTGGATGAACCGAGCCAAACCCCACAGTGATGGACAGAGCTGACGTCATTATTCATTCTGTTCTGAATAATCACAGTACAGATGATGAGCAGCACAAGCTGAAGCCAGTAATTCATACTTCTCAAGTTGTCCTGGAAAGTCCAGTATCTCCTAGGGCTATTTCTAAGCAGTGTGAACGTTTATATTTCATACGTCCAATATCTGCAGAACTACTGCAGCCATAATGATTCAGTTTCAAGAACAAACAGTTTTGTATAATTGTTAAAATCTAAATTTTTAATGGGACCCCATGCTAAAACCATGTGATAATGACCCTTACTTCAGGTGCCAGGAATCCACCCTTGATCTTGCTTCCAAGCAGCATGGCCAGAACCCAAACGATGAGACAATTGTGGCAAGCAATCGTTTTGATCTCACTAAAAAATCTGATGAGGTTCTCTTTGTATTCAGCAACACTCTGCAGGCCATACCTGTGATTAAAAATAAAGAGATTTAGATTTCTGTGAACTGAACAGGTTATAGGTTTATCTGTAAGGATTGATTTTGTAGAAAAAAAAGTTACCTTGTATAAAACTTTGGCTTTTTAAAAAATTATGTGTGGTAATAAAAGTTAAAATAATGAAAGACTCAAGCTGTTAAGAAGCTCATTATTTCATTCACATGATAGGAGTAGCAAATGTCTGATGTTAAAGAAAATATCTGGCTTTCCTTTACCACACCAAGTTAATCAATCAAGTTTATTTGTACAAGAAATTTCAGCAACAAGGCAGAATCAAAGCCTCTCTGTGGGCTGCCACCTTATCGTGGTGGAGGGGTTTGAGTGCCCCAGTGATCCTAGGCGCTATGCTGTCTGGGGCTTTATGCCCCTGGCAGGGGCACCTAAGGCAGACAGGTCCTAGGTGAGGAACCAGACTGAGCGCAGCCTGAAGACCCCTTATGATGAGCAATAACAATGGATCTAGTGTTCCCTCACCCAGACGTGGGTCACTGGGGCCCCACTCTGGAGCAAGGCCTGGAGGAGAGGCACGTTGGCAAGCACCTGGTGGCCGGGCTTCTACCCATGGAGCCCAGCCGGGCTCAGCCCGAAGAGGAGACGTGGGTCCCCTTTCCCATGGGCCCACCACCTGTGGGAGGGACCAAAGGGGTCGGATGCAGTGTGGGATGGGTGGTCCCTGGTGGTCCGATTCTCGGTTGCAGAAGCTGGCTCTTGGGAATGTCACCTCTCTGGTGAGGAAGGAGCTGGAGCTGGTGTGTGAGGTTGAGAGGTTGCGGCTAGAAATAGTCGGTCTCACCTCGACATATGTATGGAACCAGTCTCCTTGAGAGGGGCTGGACATACTTTCACTTTGCAGTTGCCCATGGTGAGAGGTGCTGGGCAGGAGTGGGCATACTGGTTGCTCCCTATCTTGGTGCCTGTATGTTGTGGTTTACCCTGGTGAACGAGAGGGTAGGCTCCCTCTGGGTACGGGTGGAGGGACGGGTTCTGACTGTTTGTGCTTTTACCGGCCGAATGACAGTTTAGATTATGCACCCTTCTTGGAGTCCTTGCAGAGAAGCTCTCGATATACCGAGATAAATGTGCCATTTATAATGTTTTGAGACAAGATTCGATTTGTTTGTCTTCTGTACTTGCACAAAAAAAACAGACTGTCACTTCTATTTCCAGTTTCCATGACATGTTTGTTTAAAACCACAAAGTTAACAGTTGAGGGGACTTGAGCTAACCCCAGCAGCCATTAATTGGGAGGTTATAAACAAATGGTGCATATCTAATATTTTCCATGTGATAATATCTGGAATGACGTGGGAATTTGTTAGAGAAAATGTTACATTTGAAGTGCCCTGCCTTGGTGAAAATTATTTCAAACAAATCATAATTAAAGATGCATATGGTGTTCTTATGCACCTTCAAGCAGCTCATTGTTTTTCCTGCCTCATCTTGGCTTAAAATATAAAAAGATACCAGAGCAAGCAGGAGCAATCGAACAGAAAAGTTAATATTCAATCTCACATTTGAACAAATTACTTTTGTCAATTTGCTACTAAAATGCTGAAAAATTTTACTAAGATGAAGCAGGAATGAAACCACCATGTTGGTGTAGGTTTTCATCCAGTACATGCCAGTCCTTAGTGCCAAACCAACAGGAAACTGGGCTTTTTTGCTTGTTTCTTAAAGAAGTTTAGGCTTTCATAGAGTTCCTACAGTTCTAGTCCTGGGTTGAGAGAACCAAGCTCATAAATATCTTGAATATCACACTAAAGGTGCTTTTCTACTGACAAGTCAAACACTAACCAACCAGTTAATGTGCAGTTCTGTTCTATCCCAGGTAGAGAGCTTCTCCATTACATGGTATTCTTCACTATTGTGGAGTACAGCAGCTGTGATCAACTCTCCTGATGTTTGCAGCAACACTCCGTAATGCAAAACCTCCAGGTTCTGGTTCTGATGGACTCAAATAAACCCAGATATTTTATTTTGTCTTACAAAAATTCATTGCTGGCCCAAACATAATGGCAAAGGCTCATTATCTTATGCATAGCTGATTGTTCAGCTATGCATAACAATTTAATTAAATTCTGGCACTTTACCGTTTTAAATGTGCAACCTTTAGGATTTAGATAATGCAGTCAAAAGATGTAAACCAATAGCCACTCATGGACTTTATTTATTTTATTCAAAGGAAAAGGAAAATTCAAATCTCCAGCTAATACTATGTAGTTCCATTAAACTGCCACTCAGACAGAATGCTGACCACAGCTTCACAGTTTCTCTCTTCTTTATTGCTGTTTGTTCTTCAGAGCAATGAGCTGCTAGCAGTGTTGCTAAATCACGGTCATTCCACTCCAAAACTTAACACATGTGTTCCTGCCACTACTCCTGAAAATTCATAATTATGCTCCTCTGTACTGAGCAGCTCTCTGATAGCAGACAGCATATCAGTGGTCCACAGCTCCAGTGGAAAAGCATTTTAAGAGGACTATTGCAGTTTCAAGTCATTGGCTTAACCAGCCATCCTGTGAGCCAATTGAATTATTGTTGCTTCCTATTGGGAAATATTATGTCTCAGTCATGTTTCAGGTGTGGATCATTATGAAAGTACCAGGCAACAACAGTCAAGGTTGTACTGCTGGTTAGTAGTATTTGTTTATACCATGGATTCCTTCTTTCACTCCATAGATAAATTGGACTAAAATAGTCATGTTACCTGGTGAGGTCCCAGACACAAGAGCTGACGATCACAACATCTGGTTTCAGTCCGTGCCGAAAGTCCTCCAAAATGCTCTTCATGTATGGAGAGTGGATTCTTGTCAGGAAGTAATATCGCAACAAGTGGTGGCTGGAGCGGTACTGCCTGACCTCTTTGTATTTTGTCCCATTTGTCATTGGACCCAAGCAACCTCCTTCAACCAGAGTGTCCTTCTCAAAGGAAAACTCACCCTGGGTCACAGAAAGATAAGTTACAAATAATTTGGATTATCTCATTTCAGTTCATACAAAACTCTTATCATAAAATCAAATGAAATTTCTTATGGTAAAGCTAAAGACAAAAGCGCATAGACAATCAGAACCTGGCTAGTCTACAGTATGTCTATAAAAACAGACTGTTTTTGGCCTGTGTACACAGATGTTCATTTGTTTGTCCAGAAAGATCACCTAAACTTGACCTCTTTTTGTCTGCAGTGAATGTGATTATAACCTTCCGACCTTGTCCTGGGAATGGAAGGAATGTGTTTTGTGAAACACAAGGTGTTTTGGACAAGCCTTCAAAATCATTTGGACTATCCAAGCCAGTAGATGGAAATATCTCATTTTCATTCCTTTTTTTTTGCAACATTTTAAAAGTTTACAGTTTTGCTTCAGATATAGGTTTGATTAGTTATTTCAGACAGTTCAAGGAGTTTGTTTCTTTTAGAGAGGAAATCCTAGCATCCCAGTCCTCCGAGTTACTTTGTTAGATAAGTGGAATTGTAGCCATTTTAGTGCTTAAGAGACCAGCTATGAGGGATTTTTATTTAACTGTTCATCAGGGTTTTGTGTGAGTGTTTGTGCTCTCACACAAACATTGTGCTAATTTATTTTACCATTTCCCCCTCGGCAGTCTAACTTATTTGAACAGCTTTTAACCAAAATCATTTAAGAAGTGTCTAAGGCCAGCATAGTCCTGTTTCAGCCTTCTCTTCTTTTCCATTAAAATATTTATCTATTTTTAATCTTGGAACCACGCTTACAATTGGTCCAGGGTATTTTATATGAATTGTGACCAAAGTATGATCAACACCATTCAATATTCCAACAATAGATCTTTTTGAGAATCCCAAAATCCTCCTCTTTGTCTTAGCAGCAAGAACTGATTGATCTTTCCTCATTGTCCATTAAGCACATTTATCTAGGCAGCTTTTGTCTTGCCATCTACAGCAGCTGTTTCAGATATTGTCAGAGCTCATGGAACTCTTGAGACACTGGAGTGTAAGGCAGAACAAAGACATATTTTGTTCTTCCATCATTTAAGCATCAGTCAATGAAATACCCCCGCATTCCTCGGACCAAACTTTGCAAACTGGAACTGGAACATAATTTAACGAAGCTTCGAAGGCAAATAATTTGCCAGAAAAATGTTTTAACAATGGAGGTACATGAATTATTCGAGGAATTATTACAGCCCTAAATCAACAGTGAAAAAAATCTGTTTCTGCCACCAATTAAATATTCAAGAAAATGGTTGATGGATTAAATTATTGGACCATGTATCTATTACTAGTAATGAACACAGTAGCTCCAAGTGTTTGTGCTTTTTGTTTATGACAGTGTAAAGATCTCCTTGTTATATGTTGAGTGTGTGATTTCTGGCAGAATATGGCATAGGTGACATCTAAACTTTTGGATTAATGTGTGAGGTATTTGTCACACTTTATGCTTAAGTGTGACAGCAGAATGGATTCCATCATTTTGTGGTAAAGACAAGGGAGAAGAAAGATTTACTTTGGACTTGAGTTGAGATAGGGTAAGGTGGTGATCCGTCTGAAGCAACACCACCAGGTCTTTATACATGGAGCGTTGCACTGGAATGGAAGAACAAACAACAGGAATCAGATCAGAGCAGTTAAAATGAAACATTAGAGCTTGAACAGCAGACAGGCAGCTGAGAATGTAAATCATGCACACAGCTGCTACACTGGAAGACTGTATCTGGCATTCTGCCTCATTAAACTGGTTATGGCCAAAAGCTTTGGCTGCAACACAAGTGTTGTGGTTTTAACTATTTTTAAATGATGTTTTCTATGACTTACTGAATATAAATGTAAAACATTTAATTAGCAATAACCAAATTTATGTCAGAATATATGTTTTGTGTTGTGATCTTTAAGCCATGGTGCTTTATCATGCTGGAAAATACACAGATCATTAACAGATTGCTCCTGGATTGTTGGACAAAGTTGTTGTATTTTAAATTTGATTCCAACGTTTATTCTTATCAATGACATTAAACAAAATTCTAAGTACCCATCCCTGGTCATTCAAAAAAAAAAATGCACACATGGATTACGTCAGGATTTATGGAAGGCCCTCGCTTTTTCTTAACTGGACAAATAATTTTCTAAATGTGTTGAGCAACCTTGGAGAGCCACCATCATCTAGGATTTGTCAGACACACCAATCTCTTGTGCTGCATCTTCTGCAGTATTTCAGTCTATTCTTGATCTTTTTCTTGGACAAAGCACTTCTTTGCTGCTGTGGTTGTTGTCAACTTACTGTGGTCGAAGTTGACCACACACTGACTTGCAGCTGCTGTTGCTCTGGTGGCAACATTCTGACTGCATATCTGGGACTCTTAAACATCTTTCTGAACTGAACATTTCATGCAGAGATTATTTTTGATTCAGAAAAATGTTTTTTATGCTGCCACAGTCTTAGCATGGCAGGATGTTTGTTTTTACTGAATTGCTAATCCAATTTCCAGCAATCTAATTACCCATGGTGAGAAAAACTACAGTGTGAGCTTTGACTGTCAAAGTTTAGTATACAATATTTAAACAGACATAATGAGAAAGAACACAGAATCATCTAAAAATTTACATAAGATTTGATACCAAAATGTTGGAAAAATATTTGTGTCACTGTCAAAACTTTTGCCAAGAGACAATTATTAAATATATGTGCTTTGCTTTGGAAATAAACAATATATTTGAGATTTGTAGAATTAAATATGTACAACTGATTTTGAACAATATTTTATTACTCACCCGAACCACCTAGAATGACCACAAACTTGTTGTGTAAAAGCTGCCTGGCTTGGCTCTTTGTTACCATGGAGCTCATAGCTGATCGGCTTTCACAGCACTGATGGTTGAGACTGAGGGAACAAATATAATGCATCGTCATCTCATCTAATTAAAAAAGACATTATGTCCACCAATATTAATGTTTTTTTGTACAGTCTTAAGAAATAAGTGCTATGAATTCCACATTTATTGCATAAACGCACTTAAACACCAGGTCAGAATAATGTTCATAATTGATTGCGAGGAAGCATCTTGGTTTGGAAATACAAGCTGCAACAGGCTTACTTACACTTAAAACTACACAGTTCTGATCAAAATAAAAAAGTCCTGCTGGTTCACAATCAGGTAGTAACCTGCTTTTAAATAAAGGAGCAATAGAGAACTCCATTTAAACTACATACACTGTTCATCAGCTGATCAAAGGTTTAGGACCATAAGTGAAAAACACCCAAGGCAAACAGAAATGTGGCAAAAAATGGATTCAGCAAGCAACTTCATTGTTTAGAATCACTTCAAAACTCTGCAGGCTGGTGGGACTGTCGCTCCACATGTTGAAGACATCCACACTGTTTTTATAATCCTCTGTCTATCTATCGAGCAATGTTTTCAATAAGACTTAGATCAGCAGAACATTCAGGATGACATGTTCAGTCAGACAGGTGCTGTGAGCTGTCATCACTAAGACAGAGACCCTCAGTCAGAGGGACGCCAGTTCAGCAGAAACAGTTCCACTCTCATCCGCTGCCTGGAGCTCCGTTAGAGCAGAAAGCTCCCAGACTGTGATGGTGATCTGCTGTGCTGTGTAGAAACATCTGCAGCTGGATCTCCTCATCATGTCTGTAATATTGATGATGAGTTTATTCCTTGGAGTACTCATTATGCCAAGTAAACAGATTTTTGGCAAGAGGGAGACAAGGACTTGGGACATTTTTTTCTTAAAGAGGACATATTATGTTACCTTTTAGGCAAGATATGAGTCTATGGGCTTTTACAAGATGTTTGTTAAATTTTTTGCTCAAAATTATTTGTAGATAATGAGATTTCAGCTGATCAGTTCTGCCTATTTTGAGCTCCCTTCAGAATGAACTGCCACTTCTATGCAAATAAGCTGTTGCTGGCCATGCCTCCAATTCAATATTAACACTCACCATTTTTACAAGTAATCCAAACAGAAGTGCAATTAGACAACGTTGACTCGAGTCATACTCAGAAGAAATGTTCATGTACAATCATGAAGGATGCAGCAGTAATTTAACAACACACTGTTTTTTGGTAGTCATTGTTCAGTGTACACTAAACAATGACCACATTGTTTTGTTTAGCAGTAAAACCAGCTGAACCACTTCCTTGTAATAAGGAAGTGTATGAAACTCACACTATTTATGTTTCCATCTAATAGTTATCTTTAAAATGTCACAGAAAAAGAAAATGCAAGTTAAGTGTGTCTCCATCTACTGGAACACATCAGCCAAGCTACTCAGAGTAATTTCATCAGATGTTGTTACCTATGTCTGTAATAAACAAGATGGAGAGGTTGCAAACTAGCATGGCCATATCTCAGAAAAATGGAGAGTCCTTCTCTTCGGACTTGGAGGCTACCAGATCTGTTAGCTCCAGGGTCTTATTACAACATTAAGGTGGACAACAAATGTCTGACAGAAAATAACATGGAAGTCAAGTTTCTTAGCAGATTTTAATTTTTTTAATACCATGATCTTAAATCTTTGATGAGCTGATAAACAGCCCAAGTTTATGTACAATTTTGAGCCTGGGGCCTACACTAATAGGGATTTTTTCTGCCATAGTCCAAAAGCACACATTTTCTGTCTGAAAGGAGGATTTAATGGCTTTTGTTCTCAAAACTAATAATACTTTTGCTTACATTTTCATTTTGAAAGCAGGACTTCATGTCTTTCTTCTCAAAACTTGTAACGATTGTACTCAAAACTTCTCCTTGTGCTCACACTTAGTCTCTGCTCAGACTCTCTGCTCGCTTACAAAACATGGAACTGCGACTTTGGCATAGTCACCTGGCAACCTCTCTGCCAATAAAATGAAAGTGTTATACTGGGTTTGTTTCCTTCTAGCGTGTATCTGTGTGGCTGTCTTTTTAGAACAAAAGACATCAAATCCTGCTTTCAGACTGAAAATGTGTGCTCTTTAATTATGGCAGAAAATTTCCCCCATAACAGGCACGTGCAGGGGTGGGGGGGCAAAAGGGGCTTGAGCCCCTGCCTCTTTTATCCTTGATGCCCCTAGTGCCCTTTTTGAGTTTTTTTTTTCTTTTTCAAAGAACTTTTTTTTAAATTTTTTATTTTATTTTTATCTGTATAGAAGGCCTGCTTGTGCCCCTCAGCAATAATATTTAGCTAAATATAATAATTTAGCAAAATAAACTAGTCTGGCTGCACTCAGTCTAATAATGACTCAGTTTCTCAGCCTCCATGTTGTTCAGACACCGAGTCCATGGTGAAGAGGAGGGGGGCGGATCTGTGTCCTCTAACTATCAAATTATGGGCAAGAATATTTTTTTCATACACTAGTTTGTGAATAAAAACGTAGGTCTGATGTTGACGTTAGAAAAACTGTTTCTGTTTATATTTTCATAATTGTCTTTGCAATAGCGGGACAAAACCCGCCTTGCCCCTAAACTCAGAAATGCTTCAGCTGCAGAGAAAACTTCTGACTTTAACTTCATCAGTCTGCTAAATGTCCGGTTCGCTACAGGCAGCTTGAGTCGGTCCACTGACAGATATAAAGAATGTCTGTCTTTATATCAGACATCCTGATATAAGACACGGTACCGACTGTCACCGCGAGTCGCAACGCAGCTCAAAGCCCCAGTACCACCTGGTACCACCTGCTCTCTGTTCGCTCTGCTTCTCCTTAACGTTTCTACCAGGCGGTTTAAAGCCGCTGCTGGCGGGATCTGGGCTGGAGGTTCACGGCTGTAAATAGAAGTTATTGCAGAACCTCAAGTGTTAAAGGAAGATTCGGCCCATAGCAATTGGAGTTCACAAAATAAACATCAGTGAAAATACTGTAGCAATAATTAGAACCGCAGCATAAAGCCAAACATGCCACAATGAAATGAATCAAAATGTCCCCAAAGCATCAGCGGACTGGCATAGGGACCACCGGGGGATTAAAGGTAGATTCCAGAGATGCGCATCGCAGCGGTTGTTCATGCAGGCCGGCCCAAGGTAGTATGGGGCCTTAGGCAGAACCCTCCCAGCCCTCTGAAACCCGTCCTACTAAGAACCTCAGCATCACTAACATATTTAAATATAGATAAGGTGAAGTCTGTGAGAGGGAGACCAGGTTTATTGGCCGAGTTTAAAATCAATCACTGATTATTGGATATTTGCTGTGATGTATTTGTGAACAAACCCAATTCAAACACAAAGATTACACCATATTGTAGCCATGGTAACACAACAATCAAACTATCAAGATGATTCTTTAGACTTTTTCAAAGTAAACTTCCTAATTAAATCCTAAATGTACATTTTTTTCTCAGCTGAATGCATTACACAAAATTTAATAACACTGTCATTCTCTATAAATGATGCTACAGGTTTGGCTCCATGGTCTGTGTTACAATTAAATCATTTCTAGGGGCTCCTAGTTCTGTCGGTGTCTTCGACAGAACTAGGGTGACCAAACGTCCGTATTTCCCGGGACATGTCCGTATTTCACGTCCTGTCCCGGGCGTCCCGGGTTTTTTTTAGAAAGTGAGGAAATGTCCTGTTTTTTTAAATTTCCTTCATTGGACCATTAAATTTACAGGCACTAGGGCACTGCGCACTGCGCTGCGTGTGACGTAATCCCTGAGCCGCGTCAGTGAGGGCAGCCATGTTCTTAATCAGAAGATAGATAGCGTGGCTGTCAGTAGCCAACAACATGCCAAAGCGCAAATGTATGGAGTTTCCCCGCTTTTAGAGCAGCCCCCCCACTCCAAGGTGTTCTGGTTTTCCCAAATTAAAATATGGTCACCCTAGACAGAACAGCATTGGTTGTGGGCAAAAACGGAAAATACATGCGATATAAATAGAGCCGTAGACTGACTGAGTGTCTCCTTTTAATTTGAGAAATAATTTCGTTACCTGTTAATGACTTCCGCCTAGCAGCTGATCTGCTGCCAGCTCCTGTGAGAAACATCAGCAAAAATCTCCAGGAAAATAAACAGAAAAAAGCTCGTTCGAATTAATTTTTTTTTAAATAATAATAATAATAAAACGTTACATACCTCAATCTAAAATAGTTTATTTTAAGCAGCGAGTTAATTGTCCCACAGAAGCAAATTATATGTTTTTCAGAGTGAGTATGCGTAGTACGGTATTTAGAAAATGTAAACTTTGTAAAGTTACATTTTACACAGTTTAACTTTGGTTTTATTTTTGTTTCAAAACATAATATTCAAAAGTGTATGCATGTCTTTAATGCAGCAGATGGAGGATTTTACTCACTGTAGATGCCACACACTTTAACTTTTGTTCGATAAATAAATAACGGATGCATTTAAAAATTACAATATCATTTATAAGTTAATTAATTTTTGTAAATTAATTGCAAAAGAAAAACAAAGTTATAAAAATCCATAACACACAGAGAGATGTATTTTATGGAAGCCTATTTTTGTCATTCTTATGGGGAAAAAATCCATATCTCACAATTACAAGATACAAGTCAATTTTTTATCACAAGTGGAAATTTCAAGGTATTTATTTCTGTTAGTTTTATTATTATGGAGAAAATATAAAATTCAGCTTCTTAGACAATTTAAATATTACAGAATACCAATAAAAAAATTATTTTTATCCTGAGATTTGGGCTCCTAAAATGTTTGTCCATGTACTGTACAATATATTCACTCATATTTGGACATTTTGTCGTGTGTCCTGTTGCTCAGGAAGCCCAGGTTGCTTTGATTAGCAGCCTTCGTCTGCATTGTTGGTCCTGGCGTCTCTCAGCTCTATGACTCTGTGAGGGTTAGCTCAGGCCAGTTTTCTGACAATACCAACAGATACTGTTACTTTTTGCTGTTACTTTTACTTTTAGCAGTACCAAGTCCTGCTAAAAAATGAAATCAGTGTTTGGAACTTCAGGAGCATCCTGGAACAAAACCATGTTCACAGGTACAAGCAGTAGCACCAGACATTAGGTTTGTGTAGCTCCCCTTTAGACACCGAACTGGTGCCAAAATCACAATATCCAGCAGTAATCTCCAATAAAAGAGAATACTATTGAAAAATTAATTTATTTCAGTAACTCTGTTACTAAGTTAATTTAATACAGATGGATGTTTTCACCTTTGAAAGCCTTTATTTCTCTTAGTTGAGGATGTTTCCCTTTTAGCAACATTTAAGATTAGAATATTACATCAGATCAATAAAAATATTTTTAATGCCAAATGTGGCCTTGATAAAATGTTTAATTCTTGTTTAAAGGTTATTTTCAAAAGGTACTATTAATCTAACAGATATGCTTCCTTGAAAAGCAGACTCTAATTTATTTAGAACTTATATTTACAAGATTGATGATGACATACAATAATAAGTGAGAGAATGAGATCAGTCTGTTTTGTCAAACAACAGGTGAAAGAAACTTCTTTAACTTGGAGAAGAGAAAACTAACCCAGAATCCCCTGCTGCTTCAAAATGCTATTAACCTGGACGGGCTGCTAAACCTTATCATGGTGGAACACACTGGCAGTGAGGGTAAAAGGAGACAGCAAGTGTTGGCTCTGTTTTTCTAACTCATTCAATTCATTTCTGCAGTTCACCAGCTGAGGGCTAACCTCAGGATAGACATTATTATATTTATACACCTCGGCTCTGGCCGGCGGCTGCACAGAGCTTGATTTATAGACAGTAGCCTGCAGAAAGCGCTGCCCTTCTCATTTAGCTCACGTCTGCTGTCTGGTTTAGAATCCACCCTGCAGGTTTGTTTGGGTGTCAGATGAACTGGTAATGGACTGGGAAAACGTCTGCATCAATATATCTCCCCATGAGGCTATTCCTCCTTCCTGTCCAATAGCATTCCACTTGAACCACAGACTCTCCACTTGCATTAGTCTCTAGAGAGAAGAAAGCTGCCTCTCACAGATTTCTCATTTCCAACAGAGTAGAATCCAGTAAGAGTGCTAGACATTGGAGACGGATCACAATGTAAGGTTTTTAATGGCTAATAGATCATGTACCAGAAGATCAACATGACACAACAAAATCTTTTATGGCAAAAAAGTTACATTGAAAAGGGCCCCTAAAACCTGCAATAATGGTTTATAATGTGCTTTTATTTATTTTTTTTGTATTTTTGCCGAATTACTTTGTACTAATACAGAGACAGAATCAATTTTTTTGACTAATTATTTAACAGGTTTATTTAAGAATTCACGTATATTATAATGTTCTTGCAATGTCAAATGATCCCTTTTTTAAAAACTTTAGAGCAGAACATTTCACGAGTAAGACATTATTGTCTCAAGATATATTTACTATGGAGGGTCTATAAAAGCTATAATTAGTTTAAATCATAGCTTTAAACTAATCATAGTTTAATGATTAGTTTAAAGTGATGAACTAATTATTAGTTTATAGCTTTATCTTCAATGATTGTTGAAGCCATGTAACTGTTCAGTGACTTGAGTTTTTTTTTTTGAGAGGGGTTGAACATTATTGTATATATAATTACATAATTATATAGTTATCACTATAACCACTGTAAACAAACCTTTTACCATTTCTAATCTCCTCTCCTGTGGAACCAGATCCAGTTTTAGTCTGAGAGACAGAAACCCTGTCTACTTTTAAGACTAGGCTTAAAACTTTCCTATTTGATAAAGCTTGGGTGGTTTGGATCATTTTGGTAATCTCCAAAGGTATGCCTCTCTTTAGCTTGAGTGACTGGAGGACATAATGATAATGTTGTTCTCTTTGCATACAGGTGTATTCTTTTGTCATCTTTGCCATTACTGTTGGGTATAGTGCCAGTGCTTTAATATTTGTCATGTCTCAGCTGCTAACACTGATCCTGGTTCTGTTGGAGGTTTCTTTCAGCTGTCACCCCGTGCTTGCTTAGGGTGAAGGATCCAGCAAAGTCAAGATCTAATATCCCAACATAGACCATTGGGTATTTACTGACTGGCAATGTCTGATCTAATCACTTGGACTGTATTGTATTACATACAATGGAATGAAGCTATATGTTGATGGTCTCTAATTTTAACAGGTTGGGATAGTAATAGCATAAATGAAACATATTTTGATATAGTTTATTTTATTAAGTGCTTTAAGATGACTTTCATTGTAAACCTATGATATATAAATCAACTGAATCAAATTGAAATAGATGGGAAAGTTTTTCCCCAAACTCCACAGTAATAACATATTGCTGTGGTGTTTGGACCTTCCTATGTGTCTCCATGCTCCAGCTAACTGACCAGCAGCACTCCAAAATCTCAGAAAACCTGATTTTCGGACCTCAAAGTTATACACTGAGATTTCAAATGGTATGTTTGACATCACAGATTGAACGCTCTTCCCACAGTGAAATATGGGTATGGCAGCATCATTCTCTGGTTTTACTTATGTTTCTGTCCAGGTGGATGAAGTTATGAATAGCTAGAAATATCACAAATAAATGCAGACGGCTGAATGTGTTCAACATTGGATGATATGGAGGAAGATGATCTGCTGTAACAAAGAGACTCAAGGAAAAGGAGAAATAAGTTTGGATAAAAAACAAAACTTGATGTTTTTGTAAAAATATTTATATTCACCAGCTGAAATGAAAAACAAAGCAAACGAGATAAAAACCCCATAAAGACCTGGGTGTGTCCTGCCAGCTCTCCATCAAGCCCTCCACCTTGTAAACAGTGTGGATAAGAAGCTGCTGAGTGAATGGCTATCCTTCCCCTGATAGACATCTGTACCGACACATTTAACCTGAAACATTCTTCATACAGTAAAATACAAACAATGATAAAAAAAGAAAAAGTAGAAGGAAGGGGAGGGGCTGACTTGCTACAAAACAAGATTCTACAGCAATTCAGACATACCGCAGGTACATAAAAAGTTCTTTGGCACAAAACACAAATCATTTAACACAACATGAAACAAACTGTAAACAAAGCAACACTCATTACAAAATGCAGTTTTAGAAATGGACAGCATTAATAGATAAAAAACAGTAATACTAAAAAGTGATTTGGTAAATAACCATCAACATGTATCAGTCTGCAAGGCCTCCACACAATGCAGCGTCGTCTTGGTAATGTTAACACGCCAGGAATGGGGGAAGACGGGTTAAAAATAAGGTCAGAGGACTGAGAAGGGGGGGATTCATTAGAAATTTGAAGTGTTGGAGTCCTGTTTGTTCCTCCATGTCTCTGGTACCAGCTCTGTTTGTCCTCTGCTTCATTTGAAAGCTCTGTGTTCACCAGCTAAAGAGTCCTTAGTGCAAATAGGCTGTCATCTGCTGCCTCCTCACCGGGGGGCGGGGTGGGGCAGCTTGGGGCGGGGCGAAGAGAAGGTCATTTTCGTGGATGCGAAGCTGTGTTCGGTCTGGCACCTGGGATCGGTCTAGAAACAGGCAAGAAAACAAGATTTCTGCAAAAGGTCTGCTAAGCTGCTCAAGATTTTCTAAACAGCAAATATAACTTAGTATATGTTCCATTCTTTGTCACTTTAACAAATCCAATGTCTATTGTACTGATAAAAATATATTTTCTGAGCCACAGAGATAAAAACGTTGTTTTCTCAGCTTAGTTTTTTGAAGCACAAAATAATTGGTTCCCATTGTGAGACACGGTGATACTTATTTAGAGCCAAATACATATTTATAATCAACAAACTGTGCTTTAAAAACAGGATTAAAAAACAAAATAGTCAATGCAATGCTTTTTCATTGAGAGCCTTTTACTGATGGCTGAAGGAGGTTCAAAGTAATATTCTAATTTGACCCTGTTTCTCCTGACTGGAAACAAAATTAATATTTTGAATCAGCCAGAGACCTGACTTGGATATGAAAGAGAATCTGTGGATGGAGCTAAAGAGTAGGGTGATGGAAAGGTGGTCCTCCAACCTCAAAGACTTGAATCGCATCAAAGATAAAATCAAACCAGCTAAACAGCAGTGCAAACTCGTTCACAACTAAAGGAGCTTAGAAGAAGCATGATAACGTTGTCAGGACAACTGTGATGCATCTGGTTAGCAGGCCCATTATGGAGAAAACCAAGAGTTCATTCCGTTACTCCATGTTCATCTCTGAAGTACAATGTAAACTTAGAAGCGGCACAGAATACCTGGCAGATTTCTCATCCCGAGACTTTTACAATGTCAGAGCATATTTATGGAAACAAGAATGAATCTGCACCAGATGAAAAAAGTACACAGCTTTGCAGAGGGGACTGTCACTTCCATGAAAAGGAAGCTGAATTTCAGACAAGAACTGAGTCGGTGCGCTGCAGTCTGGAGCAGAAAACAACCCAGAAAGAGAAGACAGGAAACACTGGAAACAGCTTCAGCAACTACAGTATGCAGTCATCACTTTCACTTCAACATTACAGTATTTTCACGATGGTGCAGCTAAAGCAGATATTTACACTCTGTATAAGAATACTATTTTTCACCACTGTCTGACTTTGAATTAGACTAAAATATTTTATGTATTATTTTAAGTCCAGAAGTGAGTGAGTGAGTGAGCACTGCTGAAACCACTTCCAGTCCATTTCATTCAGGAAACTTTCTTCCCCGCCTGCAGACCTTTAAATCCGTCCTCTCCATAAGAGTGACTGATGTGTTTACCGCTGACATGTGAAACAGTGATTTCTTTAATGAAAAAGCAGCTGGCACAAAGAATGCTGCTGGAGGACAAACGATTAAATAATCAGTGTCACGGGCAGGAAGTCGTGTCAGACTGAAGACAGAGTGATGCAAAATAGGTTTGTCTGATATCAGTCTAGAATGCTTCTGGACAGCTACTGTTGATGGCAATTTGACTTCCAGCCCACTCAACAGAACCTCTTAGTGTAGATCAGACAGACTGCAGTGTAGATAAGCAGCAGCAATTGCAGCTGAAGTTTTTTTGGTGTTTCTCTGTAACAGCTCTCCACATCTGCAAACTAAAACATTTGCCCATATGTTTTTGCAAAATAGCTCAAACTCAGTCTGATTGGATACAGAGCATCTGTGAACATAATTTTTTATATACTGTGATCTTGCTACATATGAAATAAGTCTGGACTTTCACTGGGAAAACATCTACCACCGTCACTCTGCTCAGAAAATAATACAGGACTTCATATTAGTATGATGTGTGTTCTCCTACCTGAGAACTCTGAGAGGGGGAATGGCTGACACTTTCCCCACAGGTTGTGGTCCAGGAGCTGGAGGCATCATGACCAGCAGGCCTGTGGCTCTGGAGCCAGAAGTGTGACTGGGACTCACCGTGGTGGAGGCTACTCTGGCTGGACTGAGGGGCAGAGGTCTCTGGGGGGGGCAAGGGGCCGGTCTGGACGGCTGCTCAGAGACTCGCTAGAAGACAGCAGAGACACGGTGAGTAACTGAGGAACCAGATCTGACCAGCAGATAATATGCTTGTTTTCCCAAGGAGAAAACACAGAAACTTTCTTCTTTGTTTCAAACAAATATAAGAAAGACAGCATTAGAAATATTGTAATTTAGAGGCATTTCAGTCTTGATTAAGGTGGCTCTGTGGCTCAATAACATTTCTATTAACCTCAAATTTGATTCCAAATTCTTTTATTTTTGTGCTACATTGGATTCAAGCAATTTCATGTTTTAATTAGAATTAGTGATGGAATTCAATTACATTTTTTAATGGAGTTAATTGCAGGGGTTGTAGTCAATGAATCATATTTCAATTAAAAACTATATATTGACAAACCATATAGCTTAGCAGCAAAAAACAATTCATGGATTCATGGAACTTCTTTAGAGGTCTGAACGTAGAAACACTGACATTTGCATTGGAAATGCCTGTGCTGCTGCTACATGTTTAGCATTGAGATGCTACTTTAGGCTAGTCTAGCTTTGCTGACAGGCTAACTCCTTTTAGCACACCTTGAACACAACATAGTCTTTTCTAGGTTTTAATCACATCGGATTTTGAAGCAGAATTTAACCCCAGTGAGCAAAGAGAAGTAACTTTGTTGTCCATTGCTGCTGTTGCAGATGTTGTTTGTGCGTCAGATTTACAGGCGTACCAGAAACATGTGAATGCAAAGGTTCTGGCTGGAATTTAAAAAAAAATGCAATATATTGCTTATATTCTTTAACGTGATAAATCTATGTAATTAATTAGTCAAACCAGTCCTAACCAGAATTGAAAATTCCAATAAGTACCATACATTAGATATGCTTATTTTGGTTTGGTTGATATGAGATAAATGGTTGTTAATGTTAAGTTTTGCTTTCCTTCCATCTCTTCCTACATATTGATCCATCTTCTCATGGTCTGTTTAAAGGCTTCTCTGTGTTAATGTTGTACAACATTCAGCTACAGTTCTATAAAACACAGAATCCACTTACAGCTCCATGAAGGCTAAATAAAGGCTCTTACCAGTGGGGAACGTGTCGGGTTAAGGGGCAGTGGTTTCTTAGGAGGGCTGAGTCTTTGTGGGGTGGGGGGTGACTTGGGTGGGGCTGTTGGGGGCTTGCCAGCTGGGAAGGGTGGTCTTATCACCTTGAGGTCCTGAGGAGCCCCCTGGGGGGACTGGGTAGATCTAAGAGGTCGCACAATGTTGACTGGCTGGGTGCCATTTGCCACTAGTCCTGGTCTGAGTGGCAGGACCTCTTTGCTTGTGTGTGGAAGCTGGAGTTAAATAAAGAAACAAAACCAAACTGAAATGAACAAAGAATTGCTTTAAAAACACAGGAATGGTTTTAAATAATGTCAGGTACTTCTAGTAGTTAAAAAATTGTTTGCTTCTCTTTTCAAAATATATCCATTGCATCCAGGTACTATTTAACTATTTTAAAAGCAATTATAAAGAGATTAAATATTTTATAATACATTTCGCATTATGTTGCCATTTCGTTTTCTTAATGAGATTTTTTCTTGTCTTCCAGCTATATATTTCTGCCCTATTGTACACTTGATTTCTCTCTCCTTGATACTGATGCTTCCAATAAAAGAATAAAGAGAACAGAGGAGTAAAAGCCTAATGAAATAATGGAGAAGTGTTGAGGCTGTAGGAGGAGGCAGACTAAGTGGTCACATAAGAAAACAAGCTGCTGAATAATAAAGCTTTTTAAGATGAAAGTCAGCTTCATGGATACTTTACATTCAACAGACCACAACAAGGCCACCACCCTCCTTTCCTTACATTTTCTCCCATTGCTGCCACAGAATCTCTCCACTCACCCCCTTATGGCCACCAGCTTTGTTGATTGGGCCGACCACCTTCAGGTGAAAGGCAGGATTCAGATGGCCATTTTTCTCTTTCTCCACTGAAGCCTCTTTCCTGAGAAAGGAAAGAAGGACAGACAGAAATAAGCCAGAGCCTGGTTCCTGACATGTTGCTTTACTTCAAGGGACAGGATATATCCTCCCTCTCTTGGGTGAATTCTAAACTCACTATGATTGATCATATTCACCGCCCAATGGAAATCCAACCCAATGTATGGTGGTTGTAGCCTTATCTCTCTATCATTATTATTATTATTATTATTATTATTATTATTATTATTATTATTATTATTATTATTATTATTATTATTATTATTACAGCACCCCCAGAAATAAAAAAAATAGATCTCTAAGCCATGCTTTCATTGAGAGTTATGTAATATGTTACACATCTGTAACTTGTCAGGATCTACCAAAAACCTACTGCAGAAATGGTCCAAACCCAATAGCTAAGTTGGCCATTTTGTCTTTTTTTTTCTTTACACACATGTTGTATTTGACTCCTACAGATTTTAACACACAAACTTCAGAATCACTCAGCACAATCTTGAAGCAGCGAAGAGCAAACGTTATCAAAAGTTTTTGTTTTGTGCTTTTTGTTGCTTTTACTAATCAATTAGCAATAAAATTTGTCTTTGACAAAAAAATGACCAAAAGACCTTTAATGTCAAATTGAAAACTAATTTTTCTTTACAAAAAAATGACAATTAGATCAAAGTGTTTGCATAAATATTCACCCCCCTCAAGTCAATATTTATTACATTATTATTTCATATACAGTGTCCAAAAAACCCCAGCGTGAGTCTGGCTAATTTAGTGATCAAACTGCGTGTGCTGAAATTTTAAAAGTGTAGGAAGGTGATACTCTATTCAAACCTGCCTACAGACCACAGAAGCCACTAGCTGAACTGTAAATGAACCCAGAGAATTAGTTCTCAAGTAATACTGTAGACTCTGAGGGTTCTTGTTGCTGCACTGAAAGACTCATTAAAAACCTTCCCATACAGCTCCCTCACTTCTCCATGATGTATTCCCTTTTAGCAGCAGTTAGTGCTAACTGTCCATGAGGCCCAGCTCCCTCAGCATCATCAGAGTTTTGCTTATCTCTTCCTGCCTTTATTTGGATGGTCAGCATCTTTAAATTGCTGCTGCATCATCTCCAAACAGATCCGGGTTCTATAAATCACGGCCAGAGCCTGGAATATCATGTTCAGCCGCTGCTTTCATCACTCTGTGAGTGGTGATGAATGTGACACGACTCATAAAAAGCTCAAGGCTTTAAGAGGGCATGGATTTTGTTTTGTTCTGCCTTACATGAGCAGTGGCTCTGATTGCTGCCATTGATTGTGGTAAACACATTCTGGTGCATGTATTGATCTACTGAAAGAGAACAAGACATAGCTATGTGCATCTATGAAGAGTTTATGAGGAATGGGACAAAATTCCATTCAATTACTATTTTTGGAAAAATAGTGAATGTTTGACCCATGTCAGTCAGTTTAAAGATAGCCCTGTCAAATACCGAATTTAAGGCTTGGCTTTGTTTTGCCTTCTCGTTCACATGGCAGCATTGTATTTGGCTGAATAAAAACAGAAATTTTCATTAACTGGCTCCAGAGTGAAACTTCCTAGATATGCAATGCAAGAAAACATTTGGAAACCATGACATCAGTCACGTCTTCTCACGTTTCTGCACTCATGCTGCGCCACTTGAGATTATTTGTCATGTTAAGGAAAAATCTGTTCATTGCTCACTGACATTTATGCTGTCAGTGAAGAAATATAGATCATACTGTATATGCACCTCTGTACAAGCAAAGGGTGAAGAACACACACCTCTGGATCACACAGGTCACACGCCACCTATAGGTCTGGCATGTGCACTACATTGTTTGGAGTGCTATTTACGTTTTCAGCTGAACATGGGCAGTTTTCATTTAGTTGTTGTAAAAACATTTTTGAATACCCAAGAAAAAATGCTTTTGAAAAAACTCTTTGTGTAAACAGGGCCAAGTTTAACTGCCCGAGCTTATCCAGTATCTTGAGAAAATAATAAAATGTGCTTTTTCTAACAAGATCCTAAAAACACGTAACAAGGTTTATATCTCAGTTTACCCAAAATATCTGCTATTTTAAATAGAAAAGTTTGCAACAGTTAAATAGCAACACTTTTGGTATTTTTAGATGTTGTGAAAAGCGGCCCGCTTTTAACAAGTCGTAATCCGTCAGAGTAGTGTACATTCACTTCTCGTTTAACCAGAAACGTTCTAATTATAACTTAATATAAAATTTGTCCCGTTATAATGAGGCAGTTTCTCATTTTAACAATTTTTTTTATCTTGTTATAATGAAAACATTTTCTTGTTATGAGAAACTTTCTACTCTAAATAAAAACTCTCCTTTAAATGACATGCTGCTTCTAAATTTATTTCTAAGCAGGCAGTGAAATGCTTCTGTACTAAGCAAAAAGGAAAATACTCTTAAAAATCTCTCACCATTCTGGCCTTTAGCAAACACATTGTTTTTGTAATCAGAATTGACTCAAAACAGGAAAATTAGTCTTACATAAAGTCAGTGATGAAAAAAAGGCTATCTGTGTTTTTATTAGTGCTGTCAATCAACTTAAAAAATTACTCAGATTAATCACACTTTGGCGCTGTAATAAATCACGATTAATCACTATGCATAACATTTAAGCTTCATATAATGCATGCAGTTGTGGATCTTGAATGGTGCCCTGGGCAAGCCCATCCTCCTGCCGCACTCCAACCAATTAAAATGCAAACAATTATGTGTTTGGTTTTTGTAGCAGAAGGCAGCAAGTACTGTAGTCTCCCACTACTCGATGGCAACTTACTCTACAACACATGTATATAAGTAGTTGTAAGCCTGTTCAGGGGACAACTGACAGATTTTATTTTCTAATTCTTGAGTGCCCCACCCCTTTCTGATGACGCCCTGGGAAACTGCCCATATAGCCCATTTCAAAAACTGCCGCTGTATTCATGTTCTGACAAAAAATTGGAAAAATATATTTTATTGTCTCAAACGAAACATTTTTTCTATTCATTACCTATTGAACTAGTGGGATGAGCCGACTGGCGTAGTTCATGTGAAATTTTGAGCTCCTCCAAGTAGATGTATACATGTGGGCTGGCGACGCGGCAAAAAGATGTTTAAAAACTTTCACCTTTGTGAAAGAACACATTATTCTCCATGTGTCAAGCCCATAAAGCTCTGCTGTGAACAAGGTAACCCTCAGCAGGAGAGAAGCTTTTAGCATCGAAATAGGTAATTTGATTAATCTATTAATTTTCTGGATAATCACATGAGTTAATGTTGACAGCCCTGGGTTTGTTTTTTTTTTTTTTTTACAATATATACAACTGAAACCAGTTGGCAGATAGAGTTACTCATTAAACTACAACTGACTGATGGATAATCATTAATCTGGCCTCTGGCCACTCATCTGGCCGAAGGCTAGTAGTCAGTACTGTAGTCAGTAGTCAGTCGTTCTTGAAGTTTCAGACGATGGCCAATATTCAAAATTTGGCAAATATCAGTCAAATTCAGTCGATCTGTTGGATGAGACAATTTTTTTTTGTGAAATCTTAGATCCCTTGGATGCTCAGTATCCAGGGAAATCAAGAACACAGTGATGGACCAGACAGAAAGAGGACATGACAGGGAGACAGTACTTGTTCTTCTTGTTCTGCTCTCTCTGTGAAATCCACTTGTGGTAGAATGAAGTCTTGACTCTGCAGCAGTAGAAGAGCAGCAACACTGCAGGAAGGAACACCAGGAAGGCAAACAGTAGACCCACCACCAAACCGACCTGATCTGTGGACACACACACACACACACCCACACTGACTGAAAACAAATCCAGGAAATGGACACGCCTCCATAACAAGAAACACATCTCTCTGTGTGTAGAAGGATCTACTCTGATCAAAGACTTCTGATGATATTTTTTGCATGTGCAAATGAGTTTAATTTAGTTAATGCCAGTGATATCTGAACCTGGTTTGGGAAGACATATATGAGTTAAAGAAAGAGCAACATTATACCTTAAGGTAGAAGAAAATTCATTTAAGGTATTTGCTTTCTTACAGATTTCTCTTGTCTTTGTTAATTTGTTAGAGCTGAGCATTATATGTAATCCCAGGGTTGACTGGTCATTTGAAATGTTTAAATGGGATAAAATAAGATACAGAATACATCAATATTTACTCACTATTATTCTGCACAGGCCCGCTGTCCACGCTGCCGCCCAGGCCAGACTTCTCGCAGAAGGGAGGAGCCCAGCCTCTGTCACAATGGCAGTTCCCATTGCTGTTACACACCTACAGAAGACATCAGAAAGTTTTGGTTAAAGTTGTCCACTGTTTAGACTTTGTATATTTATGTTTGTGGAGCAAAAATACTGTCTAAATACAGGAGATTGCCTTTGGAACAGTTTCAGGATTAGTGAATGAAGCTCAATGTACTTGAGCTTCATTCAATCATGCTAATGTGTTCTCATCTATACAACTCACATAAAGCCATTACTGACTTGTTTGTGTCCTAATAATATATCTGGGGAGGTAATTTTTCTGGCTAAATTTGTTTACTATAAATAAAAATACCTCAGAATAAAGATGCAAAAATGCATGTCACATTTGGAAACATGTTCTTTGTATAACATAGTCATAATCACAGAACTGTCATAACTAAGTTTTTACGATTGAGGAGTGAGTGGAAATTGACAGGGAAGCAGAGGAGCTAGTCAGAGGGAAGTGGGAACAGTTGTGGGAGAGCGGAGGTAGAGAAGAATGAGGCGATGGATAACAGCTGTGCTGAGGAGAGGGACAGATGAACAGAGCAGAAACAACTACAACTGTTATAAACATCAAACAAACCTAAAGAAACAAGTTCAAACTATAATAAGAAATGCAAGAACTAGCAAAAAGGAACAAACTAAAACAATAAGCTCTAGTAATAAAAGAACAAACAAATCATCTGAACAATCTTTTTGTGAAGCTGTAGCCAGAAAGTGGAACAAGGCTCATTGTGCGGAAATGAGCTTTGACATTTGAAAAATTTCAAACCTGGAGCTCAACTGATCAGAATATTAACACGCTGATTGGTTTCAGTGGCCAAAGGCATTCTCTAATGAAGCTGCTGTTGTCATTGTGGATTTATTACAATACAACAGAGCATGTTATTCCATTCTTTTCTTAATTAAATGGAAATGAAAATGAACAAATAAGAAAAACAGTCTTATTAAATCAGTCTTATCAAATCGGTCAAATTTAATTGGTGGTAATTTGTTTCTGATGTAATTTTTTTACTGGCTATAGCTGGCTTGGATTTCTGACTTTTGTTCATCAGATTTTTTTTCACTCTTTCCCTTTACTTTGTTACAGAAACAAGGCCTGACACCCAGAACTACTTTAATATCAGACATGAAAATAAATGTAAGAGTTCAGTCCAGAGTTATTCATATCCCTAACTGATTTAGATTTGAAGTTTATTTGACCAAGAAGATTGTCTCTCATTGGAAAGCACACAGTCTCTGAAAAGATAATTTAAAAAAATCTCAGTTATTTTTAAAGTTTGACCAAAAAGTGACATGTCAACAATTATTTACAGATTTTTTGATGATCAGTTGAAAAATAGTTTTTGGCATTAAAGGAACCAAGCCCTTCTTCTTATTGCTTGTACTTTTCAGCAGGTTTCCTCCCACATTTTGATGATTTATCTTTGGTGATGAACTCTAAGACTTTGAGGTTGGAAAGTCTCTTTGCCATCACCCTAATCTTTAGCTTCCTTCACATACTGTATTCTCTATGTTCACCGCTTGCTTGTAGCTTCCCTCACTTCCATGTTGCAGCGAGTTTGAAATGTTGCGTCTTTGTTTTTCTTCTCTCTTTGCTACTTCATCTGCCCTTCAGGCCAATCAGTGAACAGGAGTGAAGCTTGTGTCACCCACGAAAGAAGGGCGGCCCCTGGCTGGCCCTAATCCAAAGCAGGGACCTAAGAAGCAGGGTCAGCCTCGAAAAAAAAGCCAGTGGAAACACTCGCAAAGCAAGCCAAGTAGAGCCGAGTCGGTGAAAAAGGGGCAGATCAGGATTCAAATTAGGATTTTTGCTGGGCTGCTCCAAAAATAGAAAGCAGTCTTTCTCCTTAATAATTGTAAAAAAAATAGAAAAAAAATCTAAAAGTTTTAGTTTAAACTTGAGTCTCTATGTATTAGTCAACACATATTCAATTCTTTAATTCTTAACCTCTCATTTAACATTCAGAGCGCCTGTTGATATAGTAGAAAAAATCACAACCAGACTGAACCTCTGTTTTTGTTGAATGAATTCCTTTCTAAGGTCCAAATGAGGAGTATATTCCTGCAGCTTAATACTACTTTTAATTTGCATGAATATCAATCACACTCCATATGCCTGAGGATCAACAGATAATATGGAATTAAAAATTTATCCTAAGACTTGAGAAAAGCCTGCGCTACGAGGAGGGAAAACATGTATATTTAGAATATTCCTTGCCGAAAGTCATTTTCATTATGCATGTATTGTTACACCGAGAGGAGGGGACACAAAGAGGACAAACGGCATAAAATAACAAAGTACTTGGTGAAAGGGATTAAAAGAGGAGAGAATAGAATTGAGATTTTATTATTTTACTCATTATTTCAAGTCCTAGTTAAACAACAGACTTGGCTAGTATTAAAGCCAATTATCCCCTTATAAAGTGCTGTAAATGAGAGAAGGAGAGAGTCAGCTTGAAATGCTTAGGGTCAAAGCGAACTGCAAAACAGTTTCAGACACAAAGTAGGTCAGACAAAGTTAGCTTCAGCAGGAATCTGCTGCTGTTATTGTTAAAACCTCACTCATTCCTTTAAATGGCACAAGCACAAATATAGTATTTATGACTTTATGTCTTTGGAATAATTTGCCTAATTGTTCATGATTGCACAAAAAATGTTTGCCTTTATTGCACATTTTCCTTTCTGGGGGGTTGAAACATGAACTTTAGTAGAAAGATCTCTGATGCTAAGTTAACATGGTATTGCTGGTTGGTAAATGAATCAATGAACTAATTTTATTAACCCCAGAGGGAAATTCACATATTTCAGTACAACCGTCAAAAACAACATACAATCCAACTTCAGACATAACATTTAGACAGGTGTCTGAGGGGAGGCTACACCCTTTTTGAACACGGTAAGCACTGGAACTGGTTTGGTGGGGAAGATCTTTATGTGCAAACACCCAAGAAGTTAAAATTTAGGCACAGATGGGTTTTAAAAATGGACAAGAACCCTGAGCACACCACCAAGTTAGTTACAAAGTGGGTTAAGGGCAACAAAGATAATGTTTTGGATTGATACAGATTATACTGTATAAATTCATGATACCAAATTGGAAAGAAATGTACGTAAACTTTTGACTTTTTTTTTGACAAAGTAACTTTTATTACTTTGTATAAACACACAAAAGTAAGAAAAGACATCACTCAAAACTCTCCTCTTCATTATGTTGGCATTTAACAAATCTTAATAATGTTAATATTAATAATGTTAGTAATTCCAACTGATCTAAAGAGGAAAAATTTAATCTGATTTTGTCATACATTGAAAAGGCAATTGTTCTCATACAGTATGCAAAAATCTGTTTTCAACTGTAACTACATAAATGGAAATATTAAGAAAGAATAATTCAGTGCATATATATAATCTGAATCAAGTCTACAAACTGACTGAAAAACTGATTTAAGTTGTTGAAGCATAATCCAAAGAATTTGCCGGGTTATGTCACAGAACAGTCAGTCCAACAGATTCTGTTTTGTCATAAATTCCACTTTAAAATGTAGGGAAAAGGTTTTTTGATTAATTCGTATTTGATCCAGACTCTCCCTGTGTCAGACATATATTTGCATCAGCATTTTATTTTTTAGGATCCCTTAATGAAGCTTTACTGTTGGTACACCTCAGGCAATAAATACTGTTGGAGGTCAAATTCCCATGAGCTAATTCCTTGATAAATCAGTCTTATCTTCTGGCCAAGAAAGTGATAGACTCAGCCCCAAACTCTCCTTCCCAAAGCTTGGTTACAGACTCATAAACTATGTATGCTCCCTCCTTATCTGCCTCAAGCTTGCTTGTACTGTTTCAATGAATAGTTCATCACTTCAGTTGCTGTTGTGTTCCAGTCATCTATTTTCTTGACTTTAACAACAGACTTGGTGAAAGCAGAGCAGAGCGCTACCTTTGCCCAAGGACACAGAGAGACAACAAGATTAGGTAGTTGTGCCTGAAAACTAAGTGAGTTAAGTATGTTGCATGACACCATGTGTGTGCGTGCGTGGGGGTGTGCATGTTGGTGTGAGTGTGCGGATACCCCATTGCCGTGACAGTTTGCAAGGCAAGACTCCAGCTCGGTAAAAGAGGCATTTTGGCATTTGCGGTCTCTGCACACCTGGAAGAACACAGGCAGAAAGATCACAGACAGTGATAAAGATGACAGCACACACTTATACAGACTTTGATCAGCCTTGTGTTTGCACCCTCGGGCTCTGGAACAACTTGTATGCCTATGGAAATCAGGAAATGGTACCAGCATCTTTAATTAAAAGAGCAGTTTTACAGATATGCTTTTGGAACTTATAGTGGTGTTGTTGGATGAAATCAGCAACATGCCTCATTTACCTACCAGCATCCTTAATGTAGAAAATATATTGTTCTGACAAACAAAATGACTAAACAGAGTGTCCTTTTTTTCTTCCATTTTTTAAGCAGTAATGAAGTTTCAATATTTTCCCCTCAGTTTGCAGCTTATTTCCCTGGAGTTACATCTGATCACAGTAGTCAGCACAGAAACGAACCGTTTCCTAACAGGAAAGCCCAACAGATACTCCCACATTCTGATTAAACTCAACACTTCACTATTGACATTTTCCACTAACTGTGTTTTAAGGTGTTGAGGTTTAATAAGGCAACAATTATTGGTTTTGATAATTTTTTCTTCACATCATGGCAAAAGGGAAACATTGTTTTAACAACGATCCAACCTGATAAACCTACAAATAGGTTTCTGGACTTTAATTCAAAGTTTGGTCTCAGTTAATCAAATGTCTAATCAGTAATAAAACCTCTTTCAAAATATACAATTAACTACATAAGGCTACTTTACTTTCTCATTCTTCTTGTTTAAATATTAATTCGTTATTTTAATATTTTCTTAAATTTTGATGAGCATTTTAAAGATGTAAATTTCAGAAATAGTGTAAAATTTTATAAATGTTTTATCCAATGATTTCATCCCCAATTCTAAGAAACAAGCGACACAAAAGATGACTAGAAATTACGTCTTATGAAGTGATAGTATAATTTACTTTAGGTAAAGTCAGTTACTTTTAGTTCAGAATAACAGTAGACAGCATTAATATCAACTGGCTAATGTTTAGCTGCTTTTCTGTTTGCTGTCAGGACAGTAGTGAGCTAAGGCCTGAGCTCCACAACACTGAAGGGCTGCTGTGGTATCAGAAAGTAAACGCTCAGAGACAAATGCTTTGGGTTGTAGAACGCAAAACGAGACGCATCCATGAACCGTCCACAGCTCAAGTCTACTTTAGTGTTCCTACAAAACTTGAACCCACTGTGGTAAAGAACGGTTATATTTGGGACATTTCAATCTCATTTGACCAAAGTACTTCCTTCCACATGTTTCCCTACATGGCAACAATTTTCTTCTGGCAAGTCTTCTTGGTAGGAGTTCATAATATTAGAAGACATAGTTGATCCATCTCTCAATAATCTCATGAGTCATTAAAAACTAAACAGTGATAAAGTATTTCTGCTTTCAATTCATTACACACATAGAGATCTTCTGATAGAGAACATTGTTTCCAATTACTGGAAAAATGCTGTCCATGATTCCTATATCTCTGGTTTTATTACAAAGTTACATTTGGATACATCAGCTGTTTGGAAGTGAGACAACTTTGTGTCAGGTTCCTAATGACTTACCATAAAATCTGCTGCACTAAACAACAATCACCAAATATATTTCTGACATATAAAAGCAAGTCAGTCAGACCAGGACAGTCTGACACAAATTCAGTCAATTTTGTTGTTCAAATAAACATTTAGTGGAACTCTGCCATGAAACCATCTACACTCACCTGCAGAGGGAAGGGTTTGGTTGTTTTTATATATGCTGGTGCTAATGCTAATATTCATATCATTATGCACTAGTACTGTTATTGGTAACAATAAAATTAACTTTGCAGAGTTGATCTATATGTGAGTGGGTGACTAGAGGCAGAGCTTGTGTGCATTCACTGCAGAGAAAAGTTCAACTCAATAAGACGACTCAGAATTCATCATGGTAGATGGCAGACAGTATTATCTGCTGCCTATTCATTATACATTACTCAGGCAGCGCTAGTCAGGCCTTGGAGCGCCAGCTGAAATGGAATTTAAAAGGGAGGATTGTGATGCAGAGGAAAAGGAAATAAGACAAACAGGGAAAAAAATTATTTTGCTGGTGAAATGATAGAGGGTGCATTACCACCACATTTTATACAGACCGTTTTTTTTTTTATTATATAAAATCAGTTTTACTTTACAAAGTTATGGGTTTTTGTGCCTAGAAATGGTTTTGCTTTAAAACCCAGTGTTCTAGTTTGCATGCTGAATAATAAATCAAATTGACAGAATAATGTTAATTAGACAAAATGCTAAGACGGATCAATCTCCCACAGGACTAATGGCATTTTGTTTTGTATGAGGTGGGCTGAGAAAGAACCCTGTGTGTTTACTGCAAAAGCAAAGAGAATGTTGACAATTATCTTTAGGCTGCACAAACCCTTCTGCATAATAAAAATATTCAAAAGCTGTTAGGGAACAGAAAGTGAAATAATTAGTTAATTAGTGTAACTTTGCTCATACACATTTATATGCATACAGCCAGAATCGCTTTTAGAAGTACTAGTTCACTTGGTCGGCAACAAGACTTTGGTATGTTATTAATGCACCTTAAAGTAAAATAAATATCAATGGCAGGAGCCAAAATTTCCCTGCAGAAGAAAGTTTTTTAAAACATCAGAGCTCCCTGACTTGCTTCGTTTATTCTCCCTGTAACAGTATACTGCTGTTTTTAATTGAAGACCTGATCATTTACATGGGGTTTAGTAATTTTGACAGATTTATTTTTTCTGCAACCGAAAAACAAAATGTCTCCTACTTTCAAATAACTGAAAAGTATTTTAAATCAAACAAACTGTCAACTAAACAAGAGTTTAAGACAGCAACCTAGAAAAAAAAATGTGCATAAATCAGGTGAACATTTACATGGGGCAAATAAGCACAGGCCACATCACAATATGCCACCTTGGACTTATCTTCTTTTATTAGTTTCAGATTGAGCTTTTATTATCAAGTCCATTTTTGTCCTTTTGGCTAACGGTTTTAAACTTAAATGTGAATTCTGGTCACATCTTAAAATTGATCAGGAGTATACCAACCTTGCCCTCTCCACACTTGGTGCCAGTCATGACAAGACCGGGATCAGGCAGGTCACCCTGGCCGTCCTGAGTGCTGTAAACATAGGTGCCACGGCACTTAACCTCAATGCCGCCTGTCTTGATGGTTGTGTCGATGGAAACGGCGTTGGTGCCTTTGGGCTTCTTGGCAGCACTGTGGCACTGAATCTTGCCACATTTGGCATCACTAAGTAGAAAAACAAGCACAAAATATGAATTTTCAATTATTTTCAGACTCTGAGGCACAGAAAGGAGATAAAACAGATTCCTTGGTGCAGTCAGTTGGGTCTAAACATCAAGGAATTTCTAGCTACTGTAATGGAAATTTTTAAATATGTTTGCTTAATTCCCTTTAATCATCTGTCTGTCTGTCTATATGTGTGTGTGTGTGTATATATCATATAGATATCAGTCAGTGTCTGGATAACATCCAGCATATCAGAGAAAACTGTACGTTTTTAAGTTGAGAGATCCACACTATAAATAATGGCTACAAATAAATTCCATGTGTTTATTAATAAAGCAATCAAAGGATTTCAGATGTTTTAGTTCAGTACACCATAGAAACTTGTAAAAAATGTTTATGCCACAAAGCAGACTGTTAATGTTTGACCTCAACAGCCCACTCCCAATAACTTCCACCAATCAGTGTTCTAGGCAGCCTTTATGTAAGCCGGGAGGCAGAACCTGAAATGTTCAGAAAAAAGTCGCTCTAATGAGTCCGGCTTGTACAGTTTATAGCTACTAGAGCAGGGAAGCACACACACACTCACACCGAATCAGGAGCTCAACAGTTAGGCAGTTAGCCACACTCTCTGCACATATCATTGAATCCTTGAGCCAGACACTGAACCACACACTTGTTGGTGTGCCAGTGTGTGCATGAAAGAGAAAGAAGTGCAAACACTTCTGCATGTTAAAACAAAGAAAGTGAGGAGTTCATGACAAAGAAATGGAGGACAGAGACAAGGTCATATCTGTGCTCTGAATAATCAACAGGAAGGTCTATTGAGTGGCTCATTCCCAGTTAGTTGTTATAGACTATTTCAAAGCTAAACTTTTTACATAATGAAACTTAGCATTAGAAGCCAAGGACAGATAGTGCTGCTGTGCAGGTGTCTTAATACCAGACACATTTACATATCCTCAATTGATTCAGTGAGTCAGTAACACCTCCATCTCTTATGTGAAATTCTGTAATGGATTCAGACATCAGTGGCTCATGCAGACAGCCATCAAGCACTATAATCCACTAGCTCATTAGCATTGCTAAACAGCTAATTTAGCTCTCTGTGGCCTGAGTGTTCAGAATCCCTGACCGTGGGTGCACAAGTGTCTCGGTATATGTGATGTTCACATTGTACTGTTTTCTGTTTGAGCCAATCCTAGTCACGCCCCTCATTTCCGTTATTCCTCGCACCTGCGTTGCTTCCTGATTGTCTCCCTTCTTAAGCCTCTCTCAGTCGCAACCACACTGCCAGATTATCGAACGCTTTCAGCAAGTAGTTTTCCAGCACTTTTACTTCGCCCTCATAGCCACGACCACGCTTTGTTCCTCGGACCTGCCCCTTTTGCCTTGCCCTTGTCGGACTGTTACTATCGCCCTTCTGGATCTCGACCCACGCCTGTTTCAGTTACACCGCTCTCGCCCACTCCCACGGATTCTACCCTTAGCCCCGATCGTGCATGACCTCGGCCCGTCTGACTAAGGATTCGGATCTGGATTTGGTTCTTCTGCTGCCTAACTAGTTTGTACGCTGCCCTGCATCAGCGCTTCCCTCCCCAGGCACTTCCTGCCGAGCTCTGCGTCAGCACAGCATCCGCGCTCCTCCTGGTTCCTCAGCCGATCACTTCAGTTACTGATCGCCAAGCCAGGTTAGTGTTCCCTTCACACACGCAGTAACAGATCCTTTTGTTGCTATTTGTCCAGTCACCGATCTCTCCTCTCCGCCCCCCTTCGCAGTGCTGCAGCGGACGATCCTGCGTGCCCGGTTTAAGCTGCCTTTTAATAAATATCAGAGTTTTCTGCTCACTCCTGTGTCGTGGCTGATTTTCTGGGTCCCTCTAGTGAACCATTACAGTATGAACGGGAAAGTATTACAGTGAGAAATAACACTGTTTTAATAACACTTTTAAGTGGCTAAAGTGTTATTTGCTTTATGTTGAAGACCAAGTCCTGGTAAATTTTACAATTTTCGATTGACAGGTTTTCTGCTGAAAGGATATATATTTGCTTGGACAGAGTCAACAGCTTTTCATTCATAATGTGGTATTTACACAAAGAGTTAGATATTGTAGAAAAGTTACTTTGTGTTCAACCTCTAAAGTGCTGGACTATGAAATATTGACATCCTTGTGGACACCTCACAGGTAAGGGTTTACTAACACTACAGGGAATTCACACAGAAAACACTGTTGTAATGTCAACTGCTAATTGCGAATATATGATGCTAAAGACAAATCTGTCATTATTTTGTCCCTACTCATTAAAGAATTTGAGTTACAGATAATTTGTTCCCATAACTTGGAGGTTTTTCTGTATTAATGGGTTTTCATAGATAGAAAGAAAGGTATCTTTGTAACCAATATTTGAGTAAAAACAGTAATATTTGCCTTAAATATGTTATTAAACAGAGAAAAGGGTAAGACGTGCATATTTATTCTTTAAATGTAATCAGAATCTGTTTAAATTAGTACCGGCACATTGGAGATAACCCCCCCCCAAAAAAACAGAGAAGAAAAATTACCTACAGAATAATCCTGAACCACATTTCTCAACTCAGAGAAGCAAACTAGCCAAACTTTAAAGTATCTAAAGGCACCCCAGATCTGTTTTGACATTCCATACAAAGGAAAATTGGCTTAGACGATGTACGCAGCAAGTAGAACACATTAAAGTTAATGGTGTCTCATAGATGACCAGCGATTCACTGTGTCTCTGACTGTCCAACCAAGATAGAGCGGGGCTCAGAACTACACAGCAATTAGAAGAGGTTTGTCTGCTTGCTGCAGCCCTGTAGTTCCATACTTATCTTGCACTCTATCCTAATCATACGGGTGAAGAATATATGAGGATATTTGAGCACCTCTGCTTCAAATAGTTCAACAGAATTTAACATAAAGTATCTTAAACTTTCAAGTGATTGTTAGCATCAGTGCAAACATACCTTTTCTGACACTTTTTGTAGTTGCCGTGTTCATCTTTCCCACAGTTCCCAAATGCATTCCCTGCTGCATTGACGTCTTCAAAGCAGGCATCATGGGCTGGTTGAGCTCCTGGAAATGAAAAGCCTTCCATCAGTAAGTCACATGAACTCAGGGGTTTGGTGTTCTGGGAAAGGCCCGAACAAGCTGATGTGCTGACTAACAAACCAAGCAGGCCATCTGTCTACCACCAGGATGACGATGCTCAGCCTACACACTGTAAGTCTTGGCATGCACAACATCATATTGCTTATATACTGAGAAGCTGAGGTGTAGTCAGTGCAGAGATGTAACAATGTTTTCATTACCGTAACCCCAGAGCTGCAGGCACTGCTGTTCATGGGTGAGGCACATGCCGTTGTAGCAGTAGGCCTTTCCATACTGGCAGGAGGAGCCGTCAAGCAGGTAGACATTGGGAGGACAGTATGGAGAGGCCCCAGTACAGTACTCTGGGAGGTCACATGACCCTGCTGGCCCTCTGCACATGGTGCCTGCCTGCTTCAACTGGCAGAGACAGCAAGCAGAGAAAGGAGGAGGGAGGGAAGGACACAGTTTGAAGTGATACATCAGGTGAAATGAGAAGAACTGTTACTAATGAACCTGAAGGTAAAAGTTAAATATGGACCAAAACTATGTTTGATTCATACTTTGCACCATATTCTGTTTTTGGTCGAGGAATCTTGGTCAAAAGATGTGCTTTAGTCAAAGCTGGCTTCATGCTAGTAGTAAAGACTATTTATGCGATAAATTGATTTTATCAATTCATCAAATTTACAGTTTATGAAGATTTAATTTTTGGAAAATCTGGATTTGTTTTACACACTGCAGTCCTTGGGCTACTGTAGCTCAGAGAGATGTCAGTCAGTCAAGGGCTAACTTGTTTTACAGCTTGTATTTAGTTGGAGTTTGAATTCAGGTCACATCCCAGAAGTGTTAAGCTAAAAAGCAATTTTTAAAAATATTTTCTGTCATTTATAATTTCTCTTTAAGAAAAGAAGGGCAGAGAAATATAGATTATAAATGGAAATCAGATTTAGTTTGATAAAAGTGGACTAGAAAACTGGGACTAGACTAGAAAAGTCGTAGAATCATTTTGGATAAAAATTTATACTTACGTTTTATTATATATGATCTACTTTTCCAGGTTCTACCCTTACTGAAATCTGACTGTCTGATCTAGAAATTTACACAGTACAGTAATAAAAACAACCCCTTATATATAACCTGTGTGTACAAAGATATAACACTTGTCACACAACACATAGCCTGCAGAGTTACAAAGACAGTATTATTAAAAGACAGCACTCCCACAGAAAGAATGAGAGAAGACAGGGCTTTTCTTCTGCAAACTGCATTCTGTTACTGACATCTTCAATACTTTGCGTCTTCAGTCAGGTTGGAGCTCAGAGGAATTTGGCTTCAATCATCTATGTATTACAGTGAAATGCAAGGACTTCCATTTTAAAAAGGAGATGTGAGCTGAGATGAAAAGTGCCCATGTGATGTGAAGGTGATGAGCCATGCTGTGACAGAAGATCAGACATGTTATGGGTGCAGTGTGTCAATCCGCTGACATGAAGACTGACAGCAAACTAATGATACAGAGCTCCAGCTGCAGGCGGATTTCTCTCCAAACTTTGTTTTTGTATGTTTCTTACCTTACATGCATGGCAGCACACTCCGTGGGCACACTGAGCCCCCTCCCTGAGTGTACAATTATTGGCATTACAGCAGTCGTTGGTGCATTCCTGTAAATAATCACACACACCGACATTAAACCCCCCAAAACTGAACACCTTGTATGTAAGCAATACAAAGCAGCCGTATATATCATGTCTGTTTTTTAATACATAAAATTATTTTCTAAAACAAATTTATGGATGGTAAAAACTTTATTCTTCATTTGTTCTGATTTTTATATAACATCTTAAGACTATCTTTAAAGCAGCCAATCAAAATGAAGTCAGGCTCAAAAGAGCTTTGTAATGAACTCATTTATTGCTGTTAAAGTATTATGGCAAACCTTATTTATTTGAGCACAGAAATTTCCCATTCTTTGATTTATGATACTGGCAGTAACAGTATTTGTATTTCTATGGTTTACTGAAGAATAATTAGACATTTTTACAGTCAACATTTATAGTGTTTGACCCATTTGTTCAGAACATCAATAATTCACTCCAGTTATTAACAAATAAATCAAATCTTGATTCTCAGACATTTTTCTTGTTGAGAACTGATCTCTTGACTTGTTTTTCTCCAACTGCCATTTGAGAACTGACCACACAATATCAGTGAAATCTTCTGCTTGTACTTCCGGCAGGATTTCAGTCAGTGTGGCTTTGTAGTAGAAGACTTCTAAACAGGAGTTGTTTCTGTACTGATAAAACCTTATGTTCTCCCGCTGGCTGCTTATCTTGAAAATTTTGAATCCAGAAAACACTTCTGCTGTAACATTTTGACCAGTTGCTTCCTTTCACATGAAGCCACTTTGATGCAAAGTGATAACAGCGGTGAACTTCATTGTGGAGGTACCAATTACTAATGGATGATGCTCTGACTTTACTGAAAAGTTGTTTGATGATAAACTATTGTATTTTTGTTCCAGCACATATTATTATTACAAACTACACCTTTTAATTAATGATGCTCTTTGTAATAAATTGTCCCCTTATGCTCTGCAGTGAGAGAAGTTTAACTGACAGACCCGCCAACTAGGTCATGTCTGCATGTTTGCAGTTAACAATATTCACCCCACTGTTGCCAATTTAGTGTCTTTGTCACTGTATTTAATAACGTTTCAGCAAAAAAAATTGGTAACAAGCTTTTTAATTGTCTAGAATACTACAATCCCCTAATTATTGATATGCATCTTGGTGTCTGGGTCCAGCTAAAGTTCGTAGTTTTGCTTATAATCACACAAAGTTCATTGTTTTTATTTTTCCTGGAAGACTTGGATTCAAATGCTTCTGCATGAAGCTTTATGGTCGGAGAGGTGATGGGAAAGTATTCAACATATCAACTACAAATATTTAAATAGAAACACCAACAGATGAGAGAGCCAGTTCCACAGACTTGACAGCTGTGACTGACAAGTCCCCGTTTCAACAGATGTTGGAGGGAAAAGCACAAAAACAAAACATCCAGAGAGCTGCCTTTGTTGCCGCTCTCGTGTCAGACAGCATACACAAAAGACACCATCTCCAGTTGCCATGGTGCCCTAAGGAGAGTCACGGTTGTGCTCAAAACAAAGCTCAGAGTTGACTCAAGCAAGAAGAAGAAAAGCCAATTATACCAGCAGGAAATAAGGAGGAAAGATTATGGGCCAACGCAAAAATCCCCAACAAAAATCACTCCTTTATTTTCTATAATTCGTTTGAGAAAGACAAGAACAGCAATGGTGGACTTGTGAAAAAAAAAAAAAAAAAAAGAAATCGGCCTAACGTTTAGTACAAATAAAACCTTTAGCTTTATGATTAAATATTTATGGTTAGAGGTACTTTGATTTACAAAACAGATTGTAACTAGTTTTCTGAAAAAAACAGGAATCTTGTTTCAAGTGTGAAACTCCCTTCAGTGCATGTTGGATCATTAAACCATGCTCTGCAGCTCGTCTCATTTGCAATGCTAAGAACAGGTGGCTTGTCAGCGCTGTGATCCTGACTGTCAGCTCTGCTCTGAGAGGGAGTCATAACAAACACTCATCAGCACTGGTGCTGCTGCTGGCAGCTAACAATTTGCTTCCTCCATTTCAATTTGCCCATCTTTGCACAAACCATAGCAGGTTTACTTAACCTCTGGCTTTACCCAGCACAAACATTCATTCTGATATCAGGAAACTTTCAGCTGTGTTGCACTGCTGGGATGCTTAATGTACAAATGATTAATTACAGAGGAATTTGTGAAAGGTTTATTTTCTGAGTTGAAGAGGTTCATGTGAGGCTTAGGGAGGAGAAGTTCCTCCTGTTGCTCCAACACTTGAGCTAGCCTGTGTCCACGGGAATCACCTCATTACAGCAATAAATCCTGTCATCTCAATATAAACCTGTTATATTTTTTATTGTTTGGGCTTCAGATATGGGATTAAACAGTTTTTATGATAAGAACTGCTTTGTCCAGAGAGCTTAGAGGTTTTTTAACACCTAAAACCACAAAGAGACCATTTCACAGACCTTCAGTCAAGACCAGCTTTACAGATTACAACAAAGTCTGGGAGGTTAAAACCATGGATAGCAGATGGATAGAAGCTGTCAGTCACAAGGACTGTCAGTCTTCAGTTTATTCAGATTAGCAGCCAACACTTTTCACAAAATAAGAAGACTAACGTTCATGTACTTCATGAGCAAGATGAAATCAAATATTGCAGTATGGAGAAGGTACGAGTCTAATCATTAGTAACCATGGAGAAAATACCCACTATCATGTGTCCTAGCATATATGAAAAAAAATGGCATAGCATCTAGACTTTAAGTCTGCCCTAATGAAAGCGGAATTGCTTTCACTAGAGCAACACAGTGGTAGTGATTTCTATCACTGTGTTCATGACACAGTGGTAGAAATCATGTCCCATGAATTTAGGCAAAGTCAGCGACTTCATCAAATCAACAAATATGTCAGGGGAGAGAAGGTATGGTTTGGTTTCTAAGCTAACCATTTACAAATTTTGTAAATATCTGTGTATGAGCCCTAGCTAGCTGTGCTGCTTCCACGGACAAGCTAACTCAACATAAGCAAGTAGAAGCCATGGCTATACTGGTGAAAACAACCTGGGAAAACAATCACAGTTCAATACTCCTGTCCCTCACTTTCAATGTCCATCATGGTGCCTCAACATAATGAGGTGACCTAGCTGCAAAAGGTCAATATCAGAAGTCATCGCACATGGACACTAAATGCTTGGAGGAAAAAGCTACACATACAAAGGTAAAGGCGGTTCATGCGCATTCAACGTATGAAAGTTCTGTGCCTTAAATAATTCCAGCCAAGGTACTCACATCAGGCTCCCCACAATCACACTCTTCTCCTTCCTCCACAAAACCATTGCCACACTTCTTGCCTCCCACCAAATCCTTCATGTTGGGCATGTTATAGAGGCACATGCCCCCCCCCTTCTGGAAGTAGCTGTCCAGGTCCCGTTTGCTGCAGCGGCTGAAGACTCGAGGGAAAGGATGTCTGGAATTTGGAATCAATAAAATCATTTAATGGTAATGAAGCAACATAAAAAACTATTTTTATGTATGGTGTTTAGATAAAAGCTACATGTAGTAAAACTAATTAAACAAGAAAATAATAAACAATTGTTAGCCAGAATATTTACAGTGTCTCTGTTCTAATTAAGCAAGATCAAAATCCTTCTGATAAAAATATAGAAGTTAATTAAATAACAGACTTTGTGTAGCCAATTTAACAGTGGATAAATTATGAATAACTTCCTGATTTGTTTTAAGAGAAGATATGACCAAGTTCATGTTTATGATGCAGGGCCTGGCACTCACCCAGTGGCGGCAGCCATGACGCAGCCCCCCTGTTCCGAGCTGGCCTCCACGCAGCAGCCGTCATGGTCGTGGCTCATGCCCACGTTGTGGCCAATCTCGTGGGCCATGGTAGCCGCTGCGCCGATCGGCAGGTCTGAGTGGTCCTGTGGAAGGCAGTCAGAGGTAACTATATCCAAGGTGTTACTGCAGGTACTTTGGCTCAATGCAAACACTAACTAAAGTTGTACTGATTATGTTGTGCATTATATGTTTTTAAACCTTTGCTTGAGAAAACACCAGCAATATAACTCATTGGAACATTTAGGAGATATTTGGGGGGATTTACCAATCAATTTTTTTGTCTCAATCACTTCATGATATTTTAAGAAATTTAAAATAACAGTCTTGTGGCTCTTTCAAATACAATAAAAAGGGTGAGTGTGAAGTGTGTGTGAAGATGTGCTTGTTAGAAACAGCAGATCTGGATTCCACAGGCTGCTGCTGCCCACAGGACAGATCACAGCTTATTAGAAACTAATCATGCTTGGAAAAGCTATCGATCTCTCTGACAACTTATAGACACATCCAGCTGAACGAGCTGAGCGCTGCTGCAGAGTGGATACTGACATGCTGCAAAGAGAAGGCCTGGCTGGGAAAAACCCACATAACAGAGAAGATGGAGAAAGATTTTCTGTGACTGGTTGGTTACATCCAGTCCTTTCATTTCATAAAAGATTTTATAATAAATTTATCTCATTACTGAGCAAAAGTGCACCATTCTACCCAATTTGCTTATGGTGTCAAAAATCACAAGTGGAACTTGTCCCCATGTGATTTCCAGTTTCTCATGAACCAGTGCAAAGTGTGTGAGTGACCTCTCAAACCCAAAGATTTTACTGTTTTTCATAAACAGCTTCTCCATTTTGCATTTATTTAATAAATTACAGCAAAATGTAGAAACTGTGTTTTTACCTGAAGTTAGATTTAAAATTCTCAGGACTTGCTAACAACCACATCTCTTTTATCATGTTCTGATTTATGAAAGCCTTAGAACTAAAATAAGATGTACTTTGTTTTTGACATCTGAGTCATACTTTTGACCAACATTTTTATACCTATATCTACTCCACAAACCTGTCTGGCTGCCGTTAGGAAGCTATGAACTAACTAAAGTTGTACTGATTATGTACAACTTTAGTCAACTTAATCAAAGACAGGATAAAAACAAGAATAGAGTGACCAGAACAAGCAAAAAGGAATGTGGAAAATTGGACCAATAAAGATAAAATACAGTAAATTCCAAAGTGCTTTACGCTACATTCAGGCTACATTTACAGTACTGAATGAAACAAGCATCATAATCCTGCACCAGAAGAAGCCAAAGGCTGAAATTATAATGCCATTCTATTATCATTCAAACTGACTTCTCTACATAAGTTGCAGTCAATGCACCACAAAAAGCCACCGCTTGTAGCTGTGCTTTTGTTTTATCAGCTTCCATCGTCTTATGATCTTGCGACCATACAGCCACGTCATTGCAGAAGAACTTTAAAATCCATCTAGAAACCGCTCCATCCATTACTACTGCTGTAAACAGAGCGCTGTGTGATGTCTACCGTCTTCTTCTGTGCACGAAGGTCGCTTTGAGGTCATACACTATTCATACAGTAGTCACATTTAATTAGCAGTAGATTTTAGAAAAAAATTTAATTGGGCATCAAGTCCTGCTGGTAAGCTGCATTGTATTCACAGGCTGTGTGGAGGCATTTGTGATGTCCTCAGTCCCATCACCACCAGCACCAGTCCAGTACCAGTATAGCACCAGTATAGAACCAGTACTAACAGCAGAAAACTGGGCCCAGCTGCCTACACTTTGCTCATCAGAACCACAGAATGAATTCTGAATTTTTCACATCATGGAGTAGAATTTGCTCACCATAAATACAACAGGCTCTAGATCAGTTTTGACCTTTTTACTGTTGGACCTGGAACTTGAGTCTTTACTGTAATCACTTAATTGGATCTTTACTGTGAAGAAAAACCTGAAGCAAAATGTGGATAATGTGGAGCTCTGAGCTAGACCAACAGCAGCAGCAGTCAACAGAACTCCAGCTAAGACAGTAAAAATGCAACAAGAAGGAAAATGTCTTGCCACATACCACAGTGATGCCTCCTGAGTTTTCTAGGCTGCACATTCCTTCCAGTGGCGCCATCCCGATTGTTGTCCCCTTGAAAATCACGCCGCTATTACACACACACACACAGAGGAAAATCACATCGCGTTTTAATCTCCTGCCCTATTTGGCTGTGTATTGATTGTAAATGCAACCGCAGAAACATGTCAGGTCTGTTAAAGGGATACTTTTTTAGTATCCCTCCGCTATGAGGGATCTATACAGCTGCTGACTGTTAACAGCTTACACATCAAAGTGTGTTAAAACACCTAAAAATTCCTGATCAACTTTTTCTAATCTGTCACTTTATGATCTCAGAAAATATAAAATTATGAGACCTGAAGCTGACAGGTTTATGTGGAGTCAAATTGAACTCTCATTTCTAGTAGAGGAACAATCCTGATAATTAATCCAGGAGGCGGATTTTATTTCACCAGTCAGCTCCTCCTGAGGTGGCTGATGTACTGAGAAATGACAGATTGGTGCTTTTAGTGGAGAAAACTTCTACAATGATAAAAACGCACCATTTCAGCTGTTTCCTGTGGCTTTTAGAATAAAACCAAGATTATTAAAAACACCTACAGTATTCCTAAAACTGTATAGATTAAATTATTTAATAGTGGTTTTCATAGTATTATCATTTTAGTTTTTGAATATAAGCCTTTTTCTGCTTTTTAGACCTTAATCATAAATGATAGTAGCTCTTACTGCCGAATTGTAAAGCCTCCCTTCCAGAATTCCACCTCCCATATGGACTTTTTTGTCATTTTTGTGAAGGAAGAGAAATGAAGGTTTTATTGAACACTTCTGAAAATGCCTGTGGTCTGGTTGGGTGGAGAATGTTAAAAATCCTAATGCAAAGCTTTAAATTGAATGTTTTCCAAGTGGCAGCAGTGGAAGCTCCATGAATCCGTGGATGGAATCCAGTAAAGTAGTGTCTGTGTCTCAGTAGCAGGAGGTAGCAGGCACAGGCAGCTGTCACAGACTCTGTCCTTTTTGGAACTTTACATTACAGTTCTTCCTCTCTGGTGTGTTTATGCAGCCTGTAAAAACTCCAGCCTGTCAGCGTGGAGGGAAAGATGCAGCACTCAGGAAGTGATCCTTCTTTCTCATGTCAGCTCCTGTCTTTAAGACAGACATCATCATCATCTAAGATAATGTCTCACTCTGCCACTGTCCCTCCCTTATTGTCCTTTACAACAATTTGAGATGCAGCAGCAAATCCTCACACATTCATATCTACATACTGTATATAAAATACAAAATGAGTAAAAACAAAAAGCAGGTTTTCAAATTGTGAAGTCATTTTGTTAGACAACAAGCTATTCAAACAAAACTGGCACCAGTCACCTCCGACCCATAGAACCATGTCAGACATTGTTTTCCTGAGAATTATTTATTTGGAGGAGCTTATTATGTTTTCTTTCTATATTGCTTAGGTGCATTTTTCTAATCAAATTAAAACTCTCATAACTCTGTTAAACCTCATTCCTCCTAACAAACTGCAACATGTTTAGGTCCCACAATAACTGCTTCCATACAATTATTTGCTGTTTTATATCATTTATTCTTATGTATTATACATCTTATGTCAGTCAAAATCAACTACACTAATTAATGTTGAATAGTCATTCCCTTTAAAACTAAAAGTCCTCACTTCATTAAATTGACTGATTTTGACATCTGTCAATTGATGTATTTACTCATACAGTTGTCCTACCTTCATCATTACAGTATTTTAGTTGATATGATAAAGCTTCATTTTAGGAACAGAATTTACAATACTATGACCAAAAAATAAGAGTTTCGTAATAGGTGCCGCTGCTGACTCAACAGGTGACGCACCAATATGAACTTTTTCTATATTTCAGCCTTTGACAGTTTAGAAGCAGTCAACTCAGACTAAGGAACAACTTGTCTTGTAGCTAACAGCGCTTGGCAAAAACATCATATGAATACAACCCACATAGGTCAGTGTCTCACACTGGCACTAACGGGGAGAATATGTTTAATCTCCCAGCAAGTTATTTAACCCCGACAGCTTCTCACTGTTGAAGAGCAATCCAAGGAGGATGCATCCTGCAGCTGTAGAAAGAAATCTCACCCTGCGGGGTCAACACTGCCGAGAATGCTGAAGCTGGGTGAGGAGGTGTGGATTTCTAAAACCTGGAAAGATAGTTTGTGGATGTGTATTTCCATGTATACAGCCAAGTCGGTTCTAAAAAAGGCTGCTTATAGATCATAATGATTGGACGATGGAGAAATAAACAATGGAGTCTAACGAGTTATGCTTTAAAAATTAACCAGTGCTCACAAGCAGAAACGGTCGCAGTGGGCCCAGCCGTACATGAAGATTAATTTTCTAACAGACTTGTTCACTGATGACTACTGTGCAACCCTGGATGGTCCAGATTGGTGGTGGATGGCCACCACGTCCCAACACGGCTGTGACGTCAGCAAGGAGGTGGTGGAGTCATTTTTTGGGCCGAAATCATGGGGAGAGAGCTGGTCGGCCCCTTCAGAGTCCCCAAAGGTGTGAAAATGACCTCAGCAAAGTATATAGACTTTCTGACCGATTACTTTCTTTCATAGTTCAAAACAAAGAGCCATACCTTCCATAGCAAAATCATCTTCATGGATGACAATGCACCATCTCATGTTGCAAGCAATACCACTGTGTCATTGGCTGCTATGGGCATAAAAGGGGAGAAACTCATGGTGTGGTCACCATCCTCCTCTGACCTCAACCCTATTGAGAACCTTTGGAGTATCCTCAAGCAGAAGATCTGAGGGTGGAATGCAGTTCATATCAAAACAGCAGCTCTGGGAAGATATTCTGACATCCTGCAAAGAAATTCAAGCAGAAACTATCCACAAACTCACAAGTTCAATGGATGCAAGAATTGTGCAGGTGATATCAAAGAAGGGGTCCTATGTTGTAACTCGGTCTATTAAGATGTTTTTGATTTAAATAGCTTTTGATTTTAGTACATGTGAACACTTAATGCTGCACATTCAAGGAATGACCGTTTACAGTTCTTTTATAATCCATAAAATGTTTAGAAAATCTGCTGTACATAATAATTTGGAACAGTGCATTTTGAGTTTTTTATTTTTGAAAAAAATACTGTTCTCATGGGAAGCTTTGTTCAGTAAAATTTGATTTATACTGTAATAGTTCATGACTTGAAAATTATACAGACCATCATTTGCATTGACCATTTAAGAAAATCTGAGAAAATATCACTTGCATAATAATTTGAAACACGGTGTATGTATCAAAAAACAAACTTAATTGACCAGAATATCCTGAATAAGTATGTTCTCCCATCAGTAGATAATTATTTGTGCCATGATTTGTGGCTGTAGAGGTTTGGACCCAAAAGCAGAGAGATAGAAAAAAAAGAGGCCAATGTGGCCTCTTTTTTGAGTTATTTTCATGTTTTCTTAATATTTGCTGTTTTGAATTTGTTTTGCTGTAGTATTTTGAAGTTATTCACATTTGCTGTTATATTTATTTTGGGTTTATTTTTGGTTTGCTGTATTGCACGTTTTTCTGACTTTTTGTGTTTGGCCTTTGAGGGTGGCGTTACCAAGCACGGCCCGCTGGAGATGCTCACGTTGGCTGGCACAAGTGTTCCCTATTAGTTGAGCAGTGTACCATCAAGGTAATCGGAGGAATGAAAAGGGTAGCTCTCATTTTAACCAGGTGGCATTGCTGTCGTATTCTGCTTCAGGTTTACTTAGCTCAATACTAACACTTGGGTGCCACATGGAAGCAGCAACTGAGTATGATAATTTAACGAAAATAGCCAGAGAGTACAAAAGTCCAGGCAGCTCAGGTGAGCACTGTAGCTAGAAACTCAGACACTGGTAGCACTGGAAAACTTAACAAGACACGACGTAAGACAGCTAAGATAAGAATCCGAAGGGGAAACACAGATACAGTTGGGATTAAATACACAAAAGGAAATCAGGGAACAAAAGACACAGCTGGGAGCAATCAGGGCAGACAAGAAACTAAATTAACACACAGCAAAACCAAATTCTCACAGTTTGCTCATGAAATGAAATAGTTATTAAAAGTAGAGCTAAATTGGAAGATTGAGCTTTGCAGTCGAAACCTTTAAATAACTGACATAATCAGTTTATCTGTGAGTAGAGAAAATCAAATCATTTTCATTTCAATTTGGAGCAAATTAACATTAGATTTGCTAGAGTGAGATTAGATTCTGCGTGCATCACTCCTTGTGTCTTACTCCTTAGATCAACTTCAGTAACAGTGTGTGTTTGTGTATTTTTAGCAAGGGCTCCATCATGTCCTCCCTCGTTTCAAGGCTGCTGAAGCTGAGGAGTAACTTTGTGTCTCTTACGTCAGCAGCTGGGCGTTGTCGTGCTTTTTACGAGATTTCAGCTTTTGCCTCCACTGGAGGAAAGACCAGAGGGTGGCGTTTGGTTCTTCTGAGATGATACACTGATCTCTGTCAGTCCAAACCTCCAGGCCAATGAGAGGCACACGGATGTTTAGAGCCCTGTAGAACTAAACAGACACACAAAACCACCAGTAAGTATCCAACAGTACACACACACACACACAGCCACACACACACCCGCATGTCTTTCTATCTTCACAAGGACTTTGCATTGACTTCCATTCATTTCTTATGCATTTCTATAGCTTAACCATGGCCTTCACCATAATCCTAAGCGTTACCACTACAAACCTAGCCTAAACTCAATTCACACCCCAATCCTAAACATAACCCATAAAACAGCACTTCTTTAATTGAGCCCTGGGCTTTGGACCCCATAAAAAGAAGTGGATCCTCACAATGTAGCATTTACTGAAAAATCTGCCTTACAAGTTGATAAATGCTAAAACACACATACACACACATGTTCAATTCACAGTCTTCCCTTAAGCTCCTATAAGAGAGTCTGGTCACGCAAGGCTTTCTCCTTGATCTCCTCCAGAATGCTGTTGAGGGACACGCCTGATTAAATCCCAATGAGACTTCATGGAAGAGTAAATATTTGTTTTAACTTCTCAATTACCGATTGTGCACATGGACTATAAAAGATAACAGGTAAAGAACGGTACAGTGGCAATGTGTGGTGTTAAGAAATGGAGGAGACTATTCTATTAGCTTATCAAATCCTCTGCAGAGAGTGGCAGACAGCTGCACATTATCCCAGCAAACTTACCTTATCCACATAATTGGCAATTTCCATTATCCTTGCCTTGGTCTTTTCATAGTTCCTGTCCTGTCGTTTGAACTGCAATAGTGAGAATAGATAGTATTAGTGTTATGACTCAAAGAGACTCCACTGTTCTTTACACAAACTAATGTCCTGTAAAATCACAACCCAAACCCTCAATGACAACCTAAGACTTAATCTTTGTTATTTAACTGTTGAAGTCAAAGAAATATGTTTCACTAACCCTAATCCAAAACCCTCCAAAAGTGAGACTGAGAAGAGGAACACCTTTTTTATGGGACATTGTAGAAAGACATAAAACTAATTCTTTGTATTTGTGTTTCTGATCCTTTTTTAAAGTGTTTCACATGCATTTTATAAAACACCAAATCTGCCAGGCTTAAGAAAAAGTTTAGTCACCTATAAACAGTCTGAGTTCCCAGAGTCAGAACATAATCAGCTGAATAAATCAGAATAAATAATCAGTCTGAGCATCTCAAGCATTCAGCATGATGCGGTGAGTGAATTCTCACAGGTGCAGGTTTGTAGGGAATCATAAGATTAAGTTTGTTTTTATTTAATCACTGCTTTATTTCTGTAATGATGTTGCCTATGTGTGACATATAATGAATGCATCACTGAGTAGTTTACACCACAAAATTTTTCAGTATGTCAAAATAAAATACGGGGTAGTCAGGTTTAATTTAAAATAATAATAATAAAAAAGCTACAGTTTTAGATGTTAGTAAAGTGATGATGGAACTTTAAGCAACATATTTTCTCTGATATTCAGGAATAACAGGCAACAGTGTAGTTCAGACTTTTTCAGTTGTCAAATAACAAAAAGGAATCTCTACAGAAATTATCTTGATGAGGTGTAACCTGTCATGAAGGTCATCTTATTGATCTTGTTTGTTTGAAAATACCTCTAAGCCAGGTTAAATTATTATCGTCTATCCTTATACTTTGTTGTCTTATTGTATTTGTGTGTTTTACAAGTATTAAACATCTACTTGCTCTCTCAAATGCCAGTCTACAGAACAGTCTCATAAATAAATGTAAACATGCAACACTATGATGTAATCTAAATTCAGCAGATGCATAAATACTAGATTGCCCCTTAGAAAGCTGCTCATTCTTTGATGTATTATGTTTCTGAGTTTTTCTTTAGTGAAAAAAAAACATTTGACGTAGTCTTTTATGATTTATGGTTTATTTGGAAACACTTTATTTGAAGGGGTGTGCATAAGACTGACATGACACTGTCATAAACATGACATAACACCTGTTATAAATATGAAGGAGTGTTCATGAATGCTTATGACTGTTGTCATGGAGTGTCATTAGATAAATAATGACACTTTGAATGCAAAGTTGCACTAAAACTTGTATTAAAGGATAATTAAAATAGCCAACTTTTTATTATTTGGTAAATAATGAAACTTTAAATGCAAAGTTTTACTAAACCTTCCATCAAAAGTCCATTAAAAGTATCATTAATTATTGAATGACACATCATGACAGCAGTCATAACCATTCATAAAGACTTCTTCATAACAGGTGATAAGTCATGTTCACGACAGTGTTGTGTCAGTCACCCCTAATAAAGTACTACCATTTATTTCCTTAGCCAACACTAGAACCACAGGCTGAACTCCAATCTAAAAGTGAACATTAAGTTAGGATTGGCAAGAAGAATAAGATGATAAAGATCTGGGATTTGACTTAAAATCTCTGGATTACTGGCCTATTTATATTACTTGTAAAACTACAGAGATTGACAAGCGATATTGTTCATAACCAGCTTTGTGAGACAGTTGTTGGTATTTAATCCCAAATTATTGTTCTTTAATTTTCTAAACACAAATATATCACAAATGTTATCCAGAAGGCTCCTTGTTAGAAAAGTTGATTCTGTTATTCTTATCACATCTTATTATGGCAACAGAAAAATGATATTATTGTCTGAAATTATTCTTTACACCAAGCTATTTTTGTTTCTCTTTCACATGTAAAAAACAACAACAATTTTGTTCCACTTGATATAGAAGAGTCATATTGTGCACATCTCAGTGCACAGATTGAAAGCTAGAAAAGTGTTTTAGAACAGAGGAATAGATCTAGAAAATTCTACTACAAATTATTCTGATCTTGTCTAACAAAACAACTATCGTGGCCTTCTATATTCCAAAAACCAAAATTTCCAACAAAGGCCATGGGTGGTAAGAAGTGGTTTCATTTGCACGCACTTCCAACTTGATTGTTTTGTAAAAATATATATGATTTATTTCTTGTAAAAATAGAGACAAAATAATTACTAAAAATGTTTTGCAACTTAGTCTAGAACAAACAATAATCTCAATTTGATGTTTCAAGCTCTAAAAAGTGGTCAAAAATTCATTTACAAAACCTCCCGTCAACACAGCGGACATTTACCAAACAATAGACCTCCACGAAGCACCTGGTGTGTTCTTAATTACTCAAATTAATGGGAGGGCATAACAATTAACAACATAATCTAAACAATTATAAATATAAAAATTAATTACATACTGTATGTTGGTGGTTCTAATCTAACTTAAATATATTCTAACTACCCAAAGAAGAAAACTAAATTGGTAGAAATTACAATCCACAAAATTTAGCATAAATGACCACAACAACAACTATGAACTTATTTATTAAAGTTCTTTCATTGTTTTCATGTCTTTGGCACACTTAAAATCAAGTCATCGCCCCCTGTCCCACTTTCTCTCTCTCTCTCTCTCCTCAGCCTGCCTTCTGCTCTCTCCCCACACACCTGCAGCCCATTCTAAGAAGCCATCTATTTCTCGTTCTAGTAATCAAGCTCCCCAGTATATATACAAGTCATTCTCAGTCACTCCTTGTTAGTTCTCCTTTTTATCTCCTCAGTGACACCCTGCCATTCTTTTACTCTGGACCTGTTTTGTTGTCCTCTAGCTCCCTGTGTTCCTGTGATTTTTTTGTAAGTTTTTGTTCTTCATTTTTATTAGAAACTTCATCACCTCCCCATCTCCGAATCACTGCATTTGGGTCCACTTTAAACCCAATAACCATGACAATAATTTGTCTTTGTTGATGAGCTCCAAGTCTTTAAGCCTTTTTCTTTGTTGAGGTGGGAATGGCTCTCTGCCATTACCCTAAAAATTAGGGTTTTCCATAGATTAAAGTTGGGACTCTGAGTGGGCTTCTCCAAGGCTTTACCTCCACTTAGTAGACACAAGTCAGTCATATTAAAAAATATTACTTTCAGCCCAAACCTGCAAAGGGTGTATACTGTTTTGGACTTAATATTAGATATTTCAATTCAAATAAATCTCTGAATAAGATAAAAGCTGCCATATTTTTAGATTGTGATGCAAATAAATAAAGCTGCATTTTAATTTCAGTTTGTGTTTTGTGCAATCAGGAGTTTTAGCATGACTGATTTTGACTTGTTTAATAAGTGTCAAAACCCCATTAGTTTAGTGTTATGTTAGATAATCAAACTAAAACTAAACTGCTCCATAGAGAGTGTGCTCACGTATGGTCTGTGTGTCTGGTACGGCAGCAGCACATCTGCGGACAAGAAGGCGCTCCAGAGGGTTGTTAGGGCAGCAGAGAGAACCATAAGCTGCCCCCTCCCCACTATGGAACAGATTTACACTTCCAGGCTCCACAAGAAAGTTTTGGACATTTTAAATGACTCTTCACACCCTGGCCATGGTCTCTTCCAGCTGCTGCCATCAGGCAAGAGATACAGAGCAATAAAAACCAGGACAAATCGCCTAAAAAACAGTTTTTACCCGATGGCAATCATGGCACTAAATTCAAAGGCATGAGAACTTCTGCTCTTGACACCACTTTGTTATAAATGTAAATTCTGTTGCGACACCTCCAGGCACTGCAACCATCTTCTGATGTCTAAGTTTATTTCTCATTTTGTACTATTCATTTCTTTATCTTGGTATATTACGTATATACACATAACCTGCATCTTAACGCGAGTCGAGCAAATCTCAGTCTCGTTGTAATCTGTTGATGACAATGACAAATAAATCTTATCTTATCTTATCTTAAAGTCCCCTCTATCTCAAAGAGATTTAAACTAATTAAAAAGTTTGTTTAAATGCCCACCAGGTCATGTCTGCACATGCACTGTTAGACGCGGGGTCACTGTCACCAAATTAGTAACTTTGTCACTTTACTTAGCAACTTTTTAGACAAAGAAAATTGGTATTGGACAATATCAGAATTGGCAGGTCAGACTTTTAAAGATCAGTGATACGTGATTGGTTTGAACACTGCAATCAGTACATCCCTAATTCTAGGTCTTAAAATGTTACTAAATACAGCAGTACTGCTTCAGTCATACTGCACAGAAAAACAAAAAGTCATGAATGAATGAAACATTTCACAATTTGAAGCCATCATTAGGGCATGAGATAGCAGGCAGCTGTTGAAGGTGTCACAGTGTGAAGCAGCTTCCTGCATATGTAACAGAACACATTCAGCAAAAAAATTGGTGGTTCAAACTGGTCATCATTCAGGTTTGTCGTATATGTCCAGAATTTTAAAAAGTCAAAATGTGGGGGAGGAAGACTTTACTTAAAAAGGACAGAAAACACGTTTACTTCTAAAACAAAAGCAGCTGGAAACCTTTGTTGTAAAACATTTAAAAAGAGTTCTGACAATGCTTTGGAAAATGACAAACATTATTAGATGAAATTCAGTGAAAACATAATAAAACAGAAACATATTTTACCATATACTGCTTCCAGTTTAACCCAATGTTCAGCGCTGTTTTATTCTCATGTCACAAAGCGTTCAAACTTTTATGGAAATGGGATTTTCAGAACAAGAGCACCACTCTGCTCAGGGGCTCTGTTACCATGGCACTAAAACACCAGCAGAATTAGAAGTATTTCAGAGAAATCCTGCATCTTATCACAGTGGCATATTTTCTGTTTAAAAGCCCTTAACCTTTAGATCCCAACTAAATCTACTCTCATTAATCAGAAGAAATCTTCTGGCTTCGCTCCACATGCATTTCTTCACTATTATTATTTCAGCTCAGAGCTGTCAAGTGCTCCATTAGCCTGAGTGCAATGATTGCGTAGAACTTCCAATCCTGTTTCCAGCCTTACTTGATAGCTTCCTGATATATTTAGAGGCAAACGTCACAATTGATTGTACCGAGGAATATTCCCCTGAGGGTGCAGTAGGATGGGGGAGAAACATCTTACCAGTGTGTTGTCTGCCACGATGTAAAGCTCCATGTACTTAGTTGTACCCCAGGTATTTCTCTTAACCTAATATCAAAGAATAATGGAAGATAAAAATATGATTACACATAAAGCACCAGGTGCAGTATGTATTACATTGAACACAGATAAGACATTTAGCAAAGTGATATGTTCATCTCCTGACTTTTACCCAGCATTTTGTAAAAAGCTGGTTTCAATGGTACTAAAAAGTAAAAAAATATGTTTTTACTTTGTTTACTATAAATGAAAAACATGTATGCAACCAAAAATACAATATTTTACACAATAGAAATGAGAACACTGATATAACCTCTGAGAATTGCTCCTTAACCTCCAGCTGGCCTCACAGATGGCCACTGACCCTGGTTCTGCTGTAGGGGAGCTACTTCTTTCTGTCACAACATGCTTGATAAGGACAATTGATTCAATCAGCTATGATTCCTTCAACAGTTGAATTTTTACAAACTGGCATTAAATGATTAACTGACTTTAGCTGCATTGTAATATGTTTAATAAACTCTGCTGTATTTAAATTCATCTGAATATCGGATTACACCAGAATGAGCAATGACCTCTGACATCCTTCAGTCCAGTTTCTGTGCTGGGTTTTATGGACAGACTGTCCCTGTCCAAGTGTTCAATCAGTGCAACAGTTGGCACTGTTGACCACGATACATACTTGACCGGCTCAATAACATGGACTTCTTCATGTCAATAGGTAACTTTACATCAGAGGTGATAAAGATCACACGTGGTGTACCCCAAGGTTCCATTTTGGGATTCCTCCTGTTTAATATCTACATACTGCCATTAAATGCTCCTCAGCTTGTCTTGTCTTATCAGCTCATCCATTTGTAACCAGCAAAGTACCATTTACTTTGTACCAAAACATGTTTGACCTGGCACAAAATGATCAGCTGATGTTATTTCAGCAACATCATAATATCAGCAGAAAAAGTGTGCAACCATCATCACTACGACCATGTGTCAAAAAGGGCAGAAGCATCCCGAATGCTGCAGCACAGTTCTTTTTTCTGCTGAATTCTCAATTCTGATCTAGTGAAGAAAATATGAACCATTTCAATACAATATACAGTAATAAGTAATAAATCAGATTTTTGAAGTGTATTTCTTCAGTAACTATCACAAAGTGAAACAGATATAGATTAATTCCTCTGATTTTCTTCATTATTGAAAATGTATTTCCTTTCTGCTTGGAGCCAGTGAAAACATAACATTTAAGATTAGAACATTACACCAGACCAATAAAAAAAACTAATACAGAAATGTTAGCTTAATGAAAATAGCTTCAGCAACTGCTTAAATCTTTTCATTTTTACAATCTTTTAATCTGACAAAGAAGCATCAATGGAACAGACATTTCAGTTGCTTGTAGAAGAAACCATGAGATTATTCACAGTTGTACCCTGAACCATTCCCATGAATAAGAGGTGAGATCAAAATGTTCTCAAAAAGCAACTTGCAGCAACAATTCTGATAAAACTGGCCAGCATTCCGGTTTGTCTTATATGTCTACAATATTAAAAAGTCAAAATGTGGGAGACATTCCATGGATCTTCCAGTCTGATGGAACTCAGTGTCAAAAGGCAAATGTGTCAACAAAGCTTAAAGAACTATAAGATTACTCTAAGATCTTAAAGAGGCAGCATTATGTAAAATTAACTTTTTTGAGCTTTGCATTGTGTTGTAAGGTTATTCACTAATCAAAAACATACCATGTTGCCTTAAGTCTTTCATGCCTGTTTGAGAAATTCTTTAATTTCCATGGCAACCATTCAGCTTTGCAAAACACCTAGGTGTAACTGAGCACCTCCTTCCTGACGCAGCTGCGAGGAGAAGCTGCAGTTTCCAAGCTTCTGCTTCACAGAGCAGCCTTCCTCCACAAATCCCCCACACAACTACTTCAGACTAGCCAGCAGCAATTAGCAAACACCTGGGAGAACTACCCATCTGCTGAGCTCATGTGAGCTACCTCTCAGCGTAAAGCTTGTAAAGACGTTGTTAAAGGGTGAATATAGGAGCCATGTTTTGATGACTTCCTGAAGGTGGAGTTTCAGAAAGAGCAGACGTTTTTAAAGAGACAGAGGCCCAATTTCAAGGTATTAAACATTTTTTTAAAGTCATTTTTTATTTATAAAGCACTGTTACTTGATTGTCCTGTAAAATGGCCCTATGTGCCTGGAAGACACATAATACTGCCCCTTTAATCACATGGAGAATCGGTGGTCAGTTTTCAAAAAGCAGGTAGAGAAACAGAAGTCAACCAGCCGGTCACTTTAAACAGACAATAAGACAGAATGAGTAACCTGTGGTCAATTTTAGTCTTCTGAAACAGGCAGAATCCCGCACCACCCTACGGCCAATTAGGAACCAATCAAACTCACTCATGGTTTTGAATTGCTTAGGAGAACATGGAAACAGTCCCCAAAAAAGCGTATAGGGATAAAAATCCAATCAGAAACATTTTGTTGGGTGGAAAGAGTAGCAGTAATTTGGAAAAATTCTAAATAAATATTTATCTGCATAACAGCATGGATTCTGTGAGGCTGTGGTTACAGACTGGATTCATTCACTCCCATAAACATGCACTGATGTATTCCCACACTGTTGATTTTATATGCAAAGAGTGTCAAAAGCCTTGGGTCCCTTGGTTCGCTAAAGCCGGCATTTCTGCATAACAACCAGTATTAATAGGTGGCTGTGGGGGAACTGGGAAAACCGGAGGTTGTGTTACTGTAGAAATAAACATAAAACGTTAGGAAGGATAAAACCATGCAGGAGGACAAAGAATCCAGATAGATGAGGTAGTTTACAAGCGAATGTAAACAAAAAAATGGGGATAATAAACAAATAAAATAACATTAGAGAAATAAATGTGCCCCCTACAGTCCAAACAGACACTAAAATGCCCACTTAGGAGCCCTTTTTCTGCTTTATATTTTTATTTTTTATAAATGAACAGCTAATGCACCTTCTTAGAAACAGAATCCAAGCAATATAGAAGTCTAAGATAATAATTTTGTTCAGAGGATAGACAATTTACACCATGTGGAGGAAAATGGTTAAATATAATTGGTACACCAAAAAAACAAACACATGACATGCTGCAGTGTGTTAAATGTTGCTGGATTGAGGAAATACTATCAGTGTTTTCCAAAGTATTTTCATTGGAAAACATGAACATTTTGTTGTGTTTTATTTTTGTTAACCTGACAAGTGTGTAACATCTCATGTTTCATTGCTTATGACTTTCCTTTTAGACTGAGTTAGCACACAAAATGCTACAAATGCTATAAAATCTTTGACTTTTAGAGCGCTCCTCATACTTGCTGATGATTAATTGATCAGTGTTTATAAGTTATGACTCTTGGGAGCCACCAACTATTAATCTTATTTCTCTAATTATGAGAGTATTGAAGGACCTGGACAGATGTTCTCTGAATGACTGTAGATAAAGTGTTATTAACAGAGGCCGTTCAGGACACTTTGGTCTTGGAGACTCACCCTTGAGTGAAGCGGTGCCACCAGGTCTGAGATGAGGCTGGTTTGTGCGGTGTGATGGCCATGGCCACAGCTTCCACCTTTAATTGGCAGTTCCTTGGCACTCAACAGTGAATGGTGGGAAGAATTCACACCGTTAATTGGCTCCAGGTAGTAGGTGTCACTAGAGTTGAATGAAATCAGGCCCCTGTGTCAGGGAAAGTGATTGGGAGGGAAAATACAATGAGAGAAGTGATGCTAGAAAAACTGAAGTCATATGAAGAACAAACGCTCAGTCTAAAGGTCTGAAGAAATTACATCCCTGTTGTATTCAGTTGTGGAAAAAAAATAATTGCCAAGCACTTTTAGATGAAATCACTCAGGTTTATTTGTACAATACAGAGAGCTCATAAGACAATCAATAATGAAGCAGAATGAAAGTTCCACCAGGCACAGTCGGCACATAGGTTTTATACCAAGGATAAGGATCCAAAACAAGCTAGAGATACAGTCTAGGACTGTATCTTCTGTATCTCCATACAACATCCACATCCAGACTGTGGATATACGTATATATATAAGCAGATGCTACCTTATAATACAATCTGCCATCACAATCCACAGTCAACAGAATTTTCTCTTCTAAAACTCAAGGAAAGCTTTAAAACTAGATGAATTTGATAAAGATGGTTATCAAATTCATCTTCTGTCACGTACAGAAATACTCAGATGACTCTGTAGTTGTCAGATGTATCAGAGATGGACAAGAAGCTGAGTACAGAGATCTGGTGAACCGCTTTGTGTCATGGTGTAATAACTCAGTGTCTTCAGTCAGAGGCTTCTTCAAATTCACTGTAATACAAGACCACTACAGGAGATCCTTCCTGCCAACAGTCAACACTATCTACAATAACTCTTTGAAGAAGTTGAATTAATACAAGTTACAACATTATCTTTAGGATCAATAACATATATTTGAATTTGAATGATGAAATGTTGCTTTCTGACTCAATAATTCTACCCAACAGGACAGTTTTTAATGAATACAAGTAAACTTTAAATTTAAATGGAGTGACTCTAGGACCTAGTGCAGTTTACTCTAACATGTATTTCTGTTTTGACCTTGGAAAATAATAACTCCTAAACTGCTAACTGAGGCTGGATGAAAAGTATTTCACCTCGCCTGTGACATTCTGCCAGAGTTGCTGTTTACTTCACAGCAGACACAATAGGCCCAAAAGGAATCAATTTATTTTTTGTAAAAGGAGTTGTGCTTGCTATTATGTTCATTCACAGTGCCTGATCGTATGGGCATACTGTCGCTGGGCTCTGAGCCATGCTTTTAGACAATACAGTAGCTTCCTCTTTTTTTTTTTCTTCAGTCATTATGTTTCCAAGGCTGTAAGAGAACTCACAGAAGAACAATATGTAATTCCACCAGAGTTCATACAAAACCCCTTCTTTATGGAATGAAAGTTGGTGACAGGGAAAACGTGCTGGGAACTGAAAAGCAGAAAAATATAAAAAAAAATAACAAAATTATTACTAGAGAACCACATGAGAGCAGGGATCTCATGTGACAACACAGTGAGAATGTGAAATGCCCTGTTACTGTATTTTATTATTTTGTCAGTGGCCTGGTCACTGAGCACAGCAAAAGAAATTCCCAGAACTTTTTTTTTGGAACACGGCAGTTGGGTGTGACGTTATTCCTAGACTCAAGTTCCAATTTTGGAGGGAAGCTGAAATGCGAGGTAACTGTAAGCTGAGGTAAACAAAGGTGAATAACATGGCTGCCAAGAAGTTCTGTTTGATTTCCCTTTGTAAAAAGTAACAAACCAAGGTCCAAGTCAAATGTGCCTCTCAATGTTAACATGAATCTATTACAAAATGCATATTTGTTTGAGAGAGATGCATTCAGCTAACGATTCAACAAAATCCTTACAACAATAGCAGAGTATCCAAGGTGATACCTATGCAATAACTGATCTTGTAAAGAGGGAACTGAAGGGAACTAACAGTTATTGATTATACATTTAAGAGAGTTCTCTTGTAGAGTGGCTTCTCCCAGATGCCTTAACACAGGAACTCTAAATCCTCCAGAACAACAAACATAACATTTCTTTCTGCTCCCCTGAGTTTGATCTCTTTGCTGGTTTACCGTTACATCTGTCTGATGTTATCATTTGATCAGCATTCAGATGTAAAACTGAATTTTTGGATGAGTCTTCTGCGTTGCTGTAAAGCTCACTTTTATCAGTGGGGTGATGCTGGCTTTAGAAGACAGAATGTGTTGGTGTTGTCAGTTATTTAAGCATCAGTTAAACTCTTACGTTCTTTTATTTAAATTTTATTTCAACATTTTTTCATTCCAGTGATGGAAGAGGCGGTATAATGCATTATGCCATAGAGGAAAACCTCAGAGCAGCATCTGATATCTCACTAGTGGAAAGCATTCATATGTGATTCTACTCTTCCCCCTCAGAGAAACAGAGCTGCATGACTCAGTTAGCATGGAAAATCTCATCTATGGAGAGCACCATATTTGGAAAGAACCAAATAAGCAAATCAGATGAAACAGTACACACACACTGGGAAGCACGGTGATGAAGGGTGACGATTAGGGCTTGTTTAACAAGAATAGTTGAAGTCACTGAGTTGAACTCTTCTGTAAACCAAAAGATTCCAAACTTCAACATGGAGACATCAGTCTGACAGCTGTCCTGCTGTTCAGTGTTAACAGCCTAGTCAACGTACAGAGCACAATCTAACTATGGGAGGAGAGCAGTTCTTAATCAAATCTAAAAAACTGGATGAAATGAAGCAGTGTTGTAAAGAGGAATTGTTTCATAATATCTAACAGTAATGTGTTGGACTCATCAGGGCATCTAAAGGATGTTTACTGCTAAACTGGGTGGTTCTAGAAGCTCCTGAAAATGTCCTGAACATTTCTCTATTGGCTGCTTCTCAATTTAGGTTTAGTTGAAGATAAATAACATTTAATGTTATGTAATATTTTCTGTGGTATTGTTCTTTTAAGGTTCAATTTTCCTGGATCTGATAATGTTTAGTAATGTCACAGTCTCTAGAATAGTCAGGAAGTGAATTCTGAGCTTGTTCCTCTGAACATTTATGGAATTCTGAAATATGATAAAAAGTAGTCTTCATACAGACAAAGTGTACATGTTATTTTTGCAAGCATTTTTAATTGAAAAATATTCTATTAGCATTCATGAATAAATGTACTTTATTAATGAATATACTTTCATAGCTTTCCATAGCTGAACCGTTAAACAACATTTACCTGCTTAATTAAATTCCTGTTAGCTTCTCACATCCAACAGCAAATTAGTGTTCGTTAGTTCTCATTTTCACTGCTGTGTGAATGACTGGACAGTTAAAAAAACATTTGCATTCTGCTGGCTTCCATAGCTCTTTCCACTTCCATCTCTCCAGTGTTCCCGTCAAAGCTGCTGTCAACAGCAGCATCTGGCTCCATTCCCAGCTCAGGACAAAGAACCTGACAACTGCTGAGCAGCAAGCCTCCATCAGACACCAACATGTCCTTAAAATGATTAGCTTCACAAAACAAGCTTTAGAACAAAATCTTAAATAAAACCCCAATCTGTCTAAGATGGTCATTTTTGCATGTTTGAAACTATCAAACAAATTGCTCACAGAGGATCACATAAGAAGCATTAAAACTAGGGATGCTCTGATCAGGTTTTTTGCTGCCGATCACCCATGAGGGCCGATCACTGCCAATCACTGATCACTGCAAATCACCTGGATTGGCTGTAAATATTTTTGCTTTAGGTATAAATGCTACTATGTGACCTGCAAAATTAAAAAATGATCTGGTAATAAATTCACTTAATTTAGACATAAACAGGCAAAATATTTGCAGGCACAATACAGCAGCTATTCAGTCAAAAGGGCAACTGAAAAAGCTGCAATCAGTAAAATAATTATCAGTATCCTAAATTATACATGAGTCAAATCAGTCTCACAACACTTCTTATATCAAATAATGTCAAGTAAAAAATTAAATATTAATTCAAAGTCAAATGCAGGCTGCATCAAAATAAACAATCCTGAGTTACTGAATCAAAACTTCAGGAAAGCACTTCTAGCTGATTAAAGCTGGTTCTGATTGCCTGTTCTTGACATTCGGTGTGAGAGTTCAATGCTGGGTGGAGTAGAAACGGCGCTACGTCTGTGAAATATTACTACCAGTAGTGCGGTGCGGCGGTCCAACAGCGGGAGCGGAACCAATGTCTTACACCGCTAGCTCGTTGACTTAAATTATTTTATGGGTTATTTGTTTAGCTTTCTCTTTTTTTTCTTCAGTCATTATGTTTCCAAGGCTGTAAGAGAACTCCCAGAAGACCTGCTATTCAGGGTGAATGTTGGTAGTTGTGCGCTGCTTTCCCTGCTGACTTACCGATCTGGATGTTTGTTTGTTTTTCCTGCAGTGAGCCTCGATATAATCATAGTCCGTCAAGTGTTTGTTTTTTAAATGCCATATTAGATTGGTTGTGTTGATGCATTTTGACGTGCTTCACCCCCGAGGTAATTTTCGCAACAAGCAGATTTCCCATTCACTCTGACCATTGAAGTTCCACAAGACATCGCTTAGGATTGCTGCGGTGATCGGTTTTAGTGATCAGCAACAAGAGATGGCCAGTGATTGGCCATCACTGATCATGCACTTTTTCACAGAAATCGGCCGATTATGATAAAATATGTTCATTTAAAAATACAGTATTTAGAATGAGAATAAAATGGAACATCTGGGAATGCCAACAAACATTCCTGGTTTGACAATAATCAACCTGACATGTTCAAGTGGATCAGAAAACTAAACCACATATAAACCATCTTCTTATTTGACACAAATTTATTAATCAGAATTATATCACAGTAAAATGGAACTGATTTCTATAATCAGAGAACACACCACATCTAGTCATTAGCAGTGCTGACCACCACCTGTCAAGTCAGGTTAGGTACAGTATTTAAATTGAAGATGGACAAAGAAGTAATCAATATTTGATCAATAGTTTTATAGATTAATAGTTTATTAAACTAATTTTCATTAACCAAAGAGAGACTGACTTTTAGTAGATAAGAAGACTGAAAAGAGCATGTCAAAATTTTTATGTTAATTCTTAATTCTTAAGAGTTTCAAGCTCTGATATGGAACATGCTGGATATATCAGCTTTTAGATCTCAGAGTTAAATTAGTGAAAAAACAGCCACAGGAGGAAACCCAATCAGAGCACTACCTGCAACAATTTAGAATAATAATTCAACCAATAATCCTTTTTATCTTAGAGTCCAAATATCAGGATATTTCCACCACAATACATTAAATTGAGAAAAAGGTCTTGTTTTATGTTTTCAGAATCTTTAGTGGGAAAACCATCTGATTGTTTTTGTGTTGTATTTGTTGTAAAATGAAGCACTGCTGCAGATGTTCTCAGTCTGTACCTGACTCCTGAACAGGTGCTGAGAGCCACCCAGGAATCTGGATGTCCTCTGACATGGCCATGGTAGAAGCAGTGATTCTGAAAGACAAAACCATTAAATCAGTGCTTCTTTCTTTTTCCTGTCCATGTCTTCGCAAACAAAATCATGTTCTGTTCACGACAGTTTCAGCTGGGGAAAACATTGTCTGCAATATTTGAACATTGTGAAAATGGTGAATGTTAAATCTATTCAAACATGATGTTTGCAAAAAGTGAGCAGTGCTTTACCACATTTTAATATTTCAAATTGTGACATTCTTTTGATACAACAAAATTTGACCCATAGAATCAGGTACATCACTCCATCCAAAAAATCTGAATTCTCTGCAGCAGCAAATAAGAGCAGTCTGGCAGCCATTAAATCTCACATCATACAGCGTGACAAGTTATCATCATGAATTGATACTATTAAGCTCGAAGAGTGTGTCATGTTGATGTCCTTTTTTATATAACAGTGTGTGCCAGCCATAAGCTCCTCACTGATGACTTTCCTTCTAGGCATTTTGCTACATGCCTGAAAGCTGCAGGCGGTGAACAGCTGGAACCGCTGCTTTTAAAAAAAACCCATTACACTTACAGAACATGTTTGATATACTTAAAGCTTAATTGCCAGCATTTGTTTTGACAATCCTTTGTCAGCATAGTTCATAGTATGTGGAATCAAACTCATTTTAATATTTATGGTTTGTTACACATCTGTCCATACTTGTGGAAATTTTTCCAATTTTGTCATGTTTTAGCGACAGACTTTAATGCAAGTGAAGTGAAAATAAAAAACAGACTTATTTTTTTAATGAATGCAAATCTGAAAGATGTGGCATGCCTTTATATTCAGCGTCCCCAGAAAAGTAAGTATATTTTATTTATATATATTTTTTTAGATTTACTGAATTTTAAAGACTACTTTAATTAATATTGTCATTTTTTATTTTATTTTGTTCCCCAATAAAATATCAATATTGTTTTATGGCCTGGCACTAGTTTATGGTAATGTGCAGGGTTAGTCTTTCCAACACATCCAATGACTTCTTTCACATGTTTGTTCCAAAACAGGGCTGTGAATACTTCTGCAAGACTGATTTATTTGTAATGGAGATAACTAATGTTGTGTATCATTGTACTCTTTATGCACTGTGCAGAACAAATGTTCACATTTGGAAAAATAATCAAGACTTTGGAATTCACAAATAGTAAATGTAAGAATCAAACTAAAAATGCAAAAGCTGAGACAGTGCCTCCTCCTTTCTGATCTGTTCTGAAAGAGGAAGCACTCCTCCTTCTGAGGAGGTAACTGTTTACTTCAGTTACCTTTCTGGGAACTGAAGCAATCTATGATAAAAGCTACATGAGCAGAGAAGAAAGTCAAGAAATTAAAACTTTCAAGTACAAAGATGTGAGACCTTTCCTGATTTTGAAAAGCAGGTCTCCCAATGGGCCTCAAGACCCACTGCTAATACTGAAGAAAGGTTTGCCACCTGAAGAATGAAATTATGCCAGCATGTTGATTTTTGTTCATTCAAAAGTCCCTGTCAGCTCATTGGAGCATGAAATGAGGTGTTTCATTTGAACAGCAAGCAGCACCGAGGCTCTATTGGAGCCAACACACCAATCAGTTGTCGGTAAGAATTCTCCTTGCCAGCCTGCAGTAATTAATCTCATTTCTTGAACAGGATGTAATGTGGATAATGTCCTGAAGCACTCAGGAGGCTGGAATAACCTGCCATCTGTGTCAGGCTCTGGCATAGAAAACACCTTTCATGTGCACAGACAAGATATCATCCACATTATGAGCTGAGTGACCAACAATAAATCTAAATTAAATGACTTCAGCTCTCTGGCATTTTCTCTGTTCTTGTACTGCAATGGTAGTAATCATTCAGGATCCCTGGTTCAGTTCTGAAAACAAGTTAGTTATGAATGGTGATTTAATAAAGCTGGTTCAGAATGAGGGCCACAGTACTGCACAGGGTTGAGGTTACATTTGGCTTTGCAAAGCAGCACAGACTGCAGAACTATAACTGTTTAAGATCATATGAAGACCAGATCAGATTTCTTTTGAAGTGGTCTTGAAGGATTTTAAAAGTATTTTTGAAGATTTTGGCACAAAAGCCAGAGGAAAAGTGCCTTAAACTTAAAAACTAAAACATTTATACTCAATCCTTAAATGGCAAACATTTAACTGTGAAAAACTTCTAGCTGAAAGAAAATTAGAAAATTATTAACCAAAAGTCGATGGACATTACAGTTTTTGTATCAGTCCTCTGTTTAAAACACTATTGGACTTTATTTTGGAGTATTCAGACAAAAAATGGGCAGAGAAAAAGAGAAAGGGGATGAAATGCAGCAAAGGCCTAAAGGTTAGGAATCAAACCATGGGTGGTTGTGTTGCAGACATAGTGAGTTGGTATACTTGGATGTTGGACCCAGTATTAAAAAAAAAAGCAAACAACAATGTGTGCTCCATTTATGGAATATCACTCTCACTAGGAGAGTGTTTTGTTGGTGTTGGAACGGAGGCTCCTATTGGTTGTGGAAACTCAGAAGAGAAACAGGATCTTCGTGAAATTGCGGACTGGATCTTTGTGAAATTGCTACTTTTTGAATAAGTACATGTGGAATTCAATAAAGAACTTTTAAAGTAAATATTCATAATATACCAGCGTATATACGTAGATACCAATAATATCTATGTTGTGTTTGACAGCGCTAGCAAAAAATGGCTGACTAAGGAAATGTCATCATTTTTGTAAAAAAAATTATTATAAAAACATGAAAGTAGGAGGTTGCACCACTGAATTAATGTTATAGCCAAGACCACCTGCTATGATCATATTACCGTATTTTCCGCACTATAAGGCACACCTCATTATAAGGCGCACCTTCAATGAATGGCCTATTTTAAAACGTTTTTCATATATAAGGCGCACCGCATTATAAGGCGCATAGAATAGAGGCTACAGTAGAGGCTGGGGTTACGTTATGCATCCTTTAGATGGAACTGCGCTAAAGGGAATGTCAACAAAATAGTCAGATAGGTCAGCCAAACTTTATTAATAGATTACAAACCAGAGTTCTGAAAACTCCGTTCATTCCCAGAATGAATAAACAGCTGTTTTATTATTTTCCCCGAGGTAAAGTAAGTGATGTGGTATTTTCGTGACACAGTTTATCTTTTAACAACAGCAAGGTATAACATATAGTGGAGGGGAACTTTTCCTCGATTCAATAAACACGTAAAAACAGTCTGATACTGTTACGGTAAATCAAACATTAGTGCAATCACAATATATATCCACTTCCGCATCACATAGTTTATAAGTAAGACATTGATTTTTCATATTCCCCAAAATCACTAAGTAACATTATGTCTAACACTTGACACAAGTGTCCTGTTTGATACATACGGTGTAATTGTGATTGGTCACTGTCACAGGCTGTCCATCTTTGTTGTAGTATGTCTCTGTAAACTCTGGGCCCAAAAGCTCACTAAGACACAAAAAGAAAAGAGAGAGGACAATGGTGGTGAATTAGTATATGACAATAAAATGCCATGAAGCTTGTAAACAGCATCGTGCACACATAATGTGAAATAGTTGGGTCTGTTTTAACGGAAAACCCAGTTAATATATTTCTGCTCCACAGAAGGCCCATCCTTGCTGACAAGACAAAAAAAAGTTTCAGCTCAACCTTGCTCGGAGTGCACCACTTGCTAAGCTGATCACATTAGCTAACGGTGTTAAGAGGTACTCACACTCACCTGCTGCCAACATTATGCAAGTTCTGTGACGGTAGAAAAATCAATCCATAGTCCGTAATGGAACTCTTACATCCAGTGGCTTCGCCTTTACAGCTAAACCTTTCACCTAGAGTTCTGATGATCCAGAAAACTCCTTTAAGCTGAAGTATTAGAAACAGCATATTTTTTTGCAGGTAGGCATTGCAAACAAAAGGCAACAATAATTTCAAACCTGACCTTCTTTCATAGCAAACAGTCTACTAATTAGAGACAGAGAGTGCTTTCAGTTGGACTTTCATGGTCTTGTTCTTTTAAGTGAAGAAGACAGAAGTTCGTCCTTCCTTAGCCAGGGAGAGGTGAGAGACTCACTGGTTAGCATTTTGACTGCAGGTGTTTTCTATAATTTAGAGCATAAGAGGCAATTTTGACTCCTGTTTTGGAACTGATGTCTGAGTTTCTGATTTGCTGGGCAGCAAATAAAAAAACATGTGAATCACTTTAACAAAACAAAAAAGTCTCATGTGTCAATCCCAGTCACTGGGATAAGAAATGCTCACTTTAGCAGTTTGTTTTAAATATATATATATATTTACATACTGACTCTCAAGGACTGTAAGAATACTTTTTTACTTTTTTGATTCTCTTTTTAACTGCCCTGTCTTCTCTGGACGAATAAAAATGCTCTGGGATCAGATCTGACTGGACAGACTTCGATCCCTTGAATGCTTTGAGATAACGTAGAGTCAGCTTCAGATTGTGAATAAATATAGGAAATATAAATATTGCACAGAATAGAATTCACATAGAATTCGAAAATGTAACTGGACAATTTTAGAATCTACATTTGGTCTCCAATAATTTATTTTTTTCTACTGAAACTCACATAGGTAGACATGCTGACCTGATGAGTCAGTAAAAATTATTCACCATAATTTGTCGAATGGGAACGCTCGCTCTAATTTACAGAATCTTGTACGGAATCTCATCTGCGAACAAAGTGCAAAGGGAGACATAACTTAAATAATATTCACAGCTTCATCTTTTGCTTTCTGACACCCGCTCTATCATTTCTGGCATTAGCAACTTTAATTTCAAAAAGCCCAATCTTATGAAATGTTGGATCAGCAGGACTGGAGTCTTTCATGTTTAAGAAGCGGAGTCTTGATAATAAACAGAGACAGAAATCACATGCTGTCAGCATCGTTTAGAGGAAAAATATAAAAACCATTATAATATTAAAAAGTGACATTGTTTGCCTTAGTAACCTCAGAAAAGGGGACAAAAATATTTCCCATTCATCATAATGTTTTCAATATGGCAATACATCAGTCTAGGCTATATAATTTATTACTGCAGTTTAGCATTAAATGTAACTTAATTGAACTACTTAGCAAAATCACATTTGTATTTACATTCCAGATTTAATTTACCTCTGAAAGGTTGTTGCTTGTTTCTATTCTATTCTAATTGCACACAAATATTTAAAGATCTTGAACACATCTGAAAAAAAATCTGAATTTTATAACAATGCTGAATAATTTTTATGACTCGTTTCAAAGTGAAACTACTGTAATATATAGGTTCATTTCAGAGTAAAATATTTTAAACCTTTTTTTGGTAATTTTGATGATCATGGTGTACAAATAATAAAAACTAGAACTGCACAATATATAGTGAATATTTCCCCATCACCACATCAATGTGTGCTATAGTCACATCACAAAGGACTGTTTGGAGCGCAATAACTATTGAATAATATTCTCCATGAACCTGCATATTTTACGTTGATGTAATATTCAGCCAATTGAAGAAAATGTTGGATTTAAATAATACTATGTAACTGCAATTCTGAATGCAAAGATATTTGGATATCAATTTGATATAGTCAGCAGCTTTACTTCACTTAAACTCCTCAGCTTGCAGAAAAAGATTGTTGACCTATTGTCATCGTCCAGATGACTGTAATGTTTGATGTTGCAGCAGACCTCACAAGAACAAAGCCCAGGATCAAACAACAAAAACCAGGAGTTAAGATGGATTTAATGAACCTGACCCAATCATTAAATGCCACAGACTGCATTATCTTCAGCAGGGATGTACTCCCTGCTGCTGACAGGAGTAGCCCGCAGCATCCCCTGCCATTTCACGAATGATCTCTGGATAAAATAATTTGGTGCTCATCAAAGTGACTTTGACCTTCATTGCTGCTCATTTTAACCCACATTTTCTCTAATATTCTGCTTCACTAACTCCTTCGCTAACTGCTTTGGCTTCATGCTTTATTTGATTTATGTAAGATGAATTCAGTCCTGCATGTCAGCAGTGACTTTCTACTTTGTTTGCACCAAAACACATAACCTTAGGTGGAAAGGACATGGAAAGAAAATGAAAGTGACAATGCAAATGATATTGTGAATTAATAACCATTTTATGGCAACCCAAAATACCCTTGTTTTCTGCCACACTGCTCACATACACACACAGGACAGAACGAAAACGTCTCCTGAGAAATATGGTCCCATTCTAATCGGAAAACTATGAGAATCTTTTATCCATGTATCTTTTCCTTATTACTGCTTTTTGTTTTCATCTCCAAATGAAAGTCTTTAAGCAGCATGTGTCACGTGCCGCTTGAAGCACCATCATCTGCCATCAACGCTCACTAAAACATGTAAGTGGATGTAACAACGCTCACCCCTTACTATTTAATTATACAAATGCACCCCACATTTTGTCCTTTTCATTAGCCTCTCCACTGATCAGTTGAAAAGCACATTAGGGGTCAAACCCTGTCAAAAATACAAACAAGAGCTTATTTTTAGAGCAGCTGGCCGCTGTCAGGCAGGTTGCCTTTGCTATGCCGATCTCACAATGAGGGGACTCAGCTGGACAAGCTGTCTCCTTTTGTTTCTGAGATTCTGGTGGACACATCTTTTCAAAATTATGTTGACATAAACTAATGTAGAAAAGATAGCAAAGAAATCAAGAATGCAAATGTGGTGAAGCCAATTTTATGCTAAAATGGCCTGCCATAACCACAGCAGTTCTCCTCCCATTGCTGTAACGACTCACCACAATCACCTGATCTTCTGAAGATTATTGTTCACTTTTTGTTTCTTTTGATAAATTGGAAATGTGGTTAAAAGTCTTCAGTTAATCCAAAACTGTACAACAAGAGTTCTAACAAAAATTAAAAAGAGAAATTATATTTTTCATATTTTAGCTTCCCTTCCAGAACAGAGTTATGTCGTTCTTACATATAAATTAATATTAATTAACTCCATAATACATCACAGATCTGATTGGTGAAGATGTTCCTAACAAAGCACTTCACTGTCAGACTGCAGGTTTACTGCTGGTTCCTGGAGGCTCTAACAGTAGAATGGGAGGCAAATCCTGTAGTTCTCAGGCTCCTCTCCTGTGGAACCAGATCCAGTTTTAGTCTGAGACAGAAACCCTGTATACTTTTAAGACTAGACTTAAAACTTTCTTATTAGATAAAGCTTATAGTTAGACTGGATTAGATTTTCCTGAGTTATTTCTGAGGCAAACTGACAACCTTTCATAACTTTGCTAGTTTTTCCTACTACTCACTAATTATCTGTATCTGCTTATATCGGTGACATTAAATTTATGTTCTTCGTTTTCCCCTCATCCTATAAGGTGCATCTGGTTGTGTTTCTGTTTAGGTTTGAAACATTACTTGAGGAGACTCTGAGCTAAGCTTCTGTTGATGATAATTCAACACCCTGTTTTTTTTTACTGTTTAAACACATCTCTGTTCTGGAAACAACATCTAGAGACTGCAGTCTCCTGTTGTCTGTAACGGTATATTGCTACTAGGGGTTTTTCCCATTAAAGGGGAGTTCTCTTTCCCACTGTCCCTATGTGCTTATTTAGGAGCAGTGATTGCTGCAAAGCAATTGTTTCAATGCAGTCGTCTGGATTGTCTTAGACAGACAACCTTTTACCAGTAGAGATAATAAACTGAACTTGACTACAATTCTTTTATAACCAGGAATGATGTGGAGTGCAGGTAACTGACTGTATGATTGGACTGAATGGAATAAATATTTCTCTAAATAAATGTGAACAAATGAACAATTCTAGATCCACAACTGCTTATCCTTGTAGGTCATGGGGGCAGGAGCCTGTTTCTGTCACTGAGTAATCAATCACCCATCATGACACACAAGAAAACACACACCTCCATCTAAAGGCAATGAGAAACCAATCAACGTGTTAAAATGTGTTTTATAGAGGAGCTGCTATTTCCCAGTTGTGGTTTATAATTAATTGCTTATAAAACAGAGTTGAGAATATCTTTATATATATTATTTATTGTATTTATAAATTATCTCATCATGATATAGATTATTTCATCTTTGGTATATCTATATTATAAACATTCTCTCTTCTGGTTATACTTGTATTATTAATATTTAATGCACTAGATGGAGTAGCTTGTCAACTAATAAGCAATTCCCCTTTAGGGATCAATAAAGTCTATTCTATTCTATTCTATTTGTGAGCTGCATGACTGATAAATAAACAGTATTAATGGGAAATAGACAGACAATTTGTTTGACAAGTTGTCTGTTTTTACGCCAACGTAATAAATTTATATATTTAGTTCTTTATTAATCATAGCTTCTATTGAAAAAAGTTTAACTTAATGAGTATTTTCCATTATAAATCATATCTTATAAAAAGACAGCTGTTCCCATCTCAGAACAGTATGCAGATGGAGATGATGCTTTAGTAGTAAAGAGAATGCCAACGAGGCCTGAAATGAACATTGTGATGAATACTGTTGATAGAAGGGCTGGGGTCATTAGTTCATAGCAGGTCCTGTAGTTCTCAGGTTGATGCAAGTTCTTCACATGTAGAAAAGTTTTTTATAGAGATCTTTACATTTATCTACAGGAGAATGCTTCTTATAACTCCATCAAGCTTCACATGTCAATAGCATTGACCATACCTGCCTTAGACAAATCATGCTCCATCTGTCAATGTCTTCCACTTTATCTAAGGTCGAGTCCCACACATCCCTCTCCTATATCGACACTCTCCAGCCAAACCTTTGGTATGCCAAGGTGTTCCCATGACAACAAGGGACATCCTGGTCAGAAACCTGAATGATGGAGCTGACCATCCTTACTCAGCTGCACAGGGTGCAAAGAATAGTGCACCCTGAGTAGCAATTGATATTGACAGTACAATCTGTCAAAACCGATAGTCCTGTCAGTGGATCATGTTCTACCATGTCAGTGTTTGCAGTGCACCACAGGAAGTGTTGGCCACAGTTCTATCTACATAGGACTGTTCTGTGCTAACAAGCTCAATGCAAATTAAACAGAACTCACTTTCAGTGGATGGACTACCGCAATGCGTGAGCATTGAAGCAAGCAATACGGAGCGCACTCTGTATGCATACTCTCGACTGGTCATATTTATTAGGATCATTCCAGTGTGGTGAGAAATTTTACATGCATCAGTTCTCACCAATGACGTACATTGAGCATGTGAACTGAAGCGCGGTGAGACCGAATCTGAGCTATAGGTAGGTTAGCTTTAGCTGCAGAGTTGGTGACTCTTCCACAACACAGAGCACTGGTCAGCAGCCAGCCACAAACAGTCTGTCTGCAGACAGCCATGTTCTGTGACATGGACGATGTACATCTCCCTTTACTGTTAGCAGATTACTTAAATGCATTGTGCTCACAAATCTTTAATGTTACTCTTTGAACAAGTTATGTCCATTTCAACAAGGCCTAGTGAATGACAGTTGCTACGCAAATACAATTCCTATTGGAGTTGTCCTCTGATTACACTATTGAGCAACACTTCTACATAACATAATTTTTTTTTAAAACACAGGTTGAAAGTAAAATGTTTATTCTGGTTGTGAGAACATAAAGAGTTCATAGAATAAAATCCAGTTTGTCTTTTTTAAGCTTCCATGCTTGACTAGTGCTAAAGTGTTCACTTTGTTCAATCAACCACTAAAGTCATCTGTTTTTAAAACTTACAACATTTTTTTAGAATCTGTAATAAGTAAACAATGATCTAGGTCAGTTTGATTTTGAATGGAAGCTGATTAAAAATGAAAGTATCGGAATCTATTTTATTATTTAACATGAGAATATGTGTAATAAAGTAGAGGCCTGTCCACATGTGCAGACTTGAAAAGGTGCAGTAAAACATAGAAACCAAAATAATTATTTCAGTCAGACAGCTCATGTGTAAATATGTAATTACCCCTTTTTTAAGATTTTATCACTACATGACCATGCCATGGAGTGATAGACTCATTTCTATCCTTGAACACAATTTCTGCATGCCAGGTCTTAAAGGAAGAGGGTCTGTCACAAATTGAATCACTAAACTTCTCTGTCCTATAAAAACTTAGAGGAAAAAACACTGACAGTCTTATACAGTACATTTATAAATTCTGTGTATTTCAAGAGTTTTGACATGCAATTAGTGTGGCAAAGTGTAAGACAGGTCATTTTGGATTTTTGTATAAACACTTCTCACCACACACAAAAGGTACAATAAAAAAGTCAGGAGGAGACATGGAAAATGTGAAATTTAGGAATCAATTTAAAACAGAAAATTGCCTGGCAACAGTGAGAACAGGTTTTCTCCAGGGTTTGTTCACATACCACCAATTTTAACTGGGAAAAACATCAAAGATCATATTTAGAGAAGTGAGTATCTATGAGTCACTCACCTCAGGAAGGTATTCTATATATAACAACAGAGAAAGTAAAACATGAGTTTATCATAGATTTTATGGCTAAATATGTGGAGAAATAGACAAAAAAAAAAGCCAGGTTCACATGCGTCATACTCAGAAGTCAATAGTAGTTTGAGCCAAACCAATGCTGAACAACACTTTGGCCCCTTTTAGATTATAAACACATGCAACTACTAACAGCACATTACTTTGTTCTGTTCCATCCTACAAATCACTCTTCTAAAATCATGTCCTTTGTCCAGACATCCAGCTGGGACTGATGGAGCAAAGGAAAACATTCACCAGAGAAGAATGAATCATTCCACATTTATCTGAGTAAACTTTGGATAGTGAACACATGTAGGCTATTTATCCACATGTCCAAAAATTCATGGTAGTCATATTACACCCCTACTGCAATGTGTTAAATAATTACATAGGTTTTAATGCGTTAAAATTTTTTACACAATTAATCAAAATTAATCTTTTTTAGAACAACAGTGATGGATGACAGATGCTTCTTTTGGCTCAGGTTAATCTTTGCTTCAAAAATGTATCTGACTGGACGAAGAAAAGGAGTATGTTGTGTTCAAGTTGTGCTAAAAGTTGTTAACCTGTCAGTAAAGCTATTCAAGCCTAAAATAACATCTCAATGCTAAACATGTAGCAGCAGCACAGACGTCTCCAAAGCTAATGTCAGTGTCCACAGTCCAGATTTTGGGCTAAATCTTTTCATTGTTGTCCATAAAACATCTTTGACATCCTCTGGACCCTTGCAAGCTAAAAGCACTAAGTTTTTGTATAGTTTCCTAGTCACAACGAACAGGTCCTAAAAGCTAAAGGGGGCTAAGTGTAAAATGCAGTTGTGTTAATCTCTATTATCAATGTTATTTTTCTGTTTCAAGCAGTAGTTATCTCAATAAAGTGCCTGGGTCTTCTTGAACATACCTCTAACATGTTGCTTCCTTTTGTTAGGAGTTTTTACTTAAAACTTTCTTGTTTTCTGTGGATGAAGCAAACTTAATGAGCCTTCACAACATTGTGCTGGTATTCAATACACTCTGCCCCCAGGTAGTGGATAAAGAATCAATCAGTATTTTTACTTGTATGCTTAAACTGCTTAAATGAGAGAGAAAGCTAAGAATGCAATAAAAAAATAATGGCCACTCTGGTAAACGGTTGTTCAGTTTAACAATTACAGTGTTAAACTTCTTTTATATTATTTTCATCCCTATCTTTTAAAACTGGCAAATGTTTTTCTACCTTTCAAGATTCTGGGAGCCCAGCAACTTGATTATTGATGTTGCTCAGCTGGGAGAAAAGCCTCACAGCAACAATTGCTGAGAGTTTAAATAAAAATTATTTGTAACACTTTTCTGACATTTAACCAATTTAAAAACATGTTCATGAGCAATTCTCATTATATCAATCATATCATTTGGATCTGTTGATTGATCAAACTTCTATTCCCACATAATCCTGGGGCCCTGCGATGGACTGGCGACCTGTTCAGGGTGTACCCTGCCTCTCGCTTGAAAAGTTCGCTGGAGATAGGCACCAACACCTCTCCCAACCGCACTAGGGACAAGGGTGTTAGAAAATGGATGGATGGATGGAATCCTGGGGCCTATGACCAGTGATTGATGAGCAAGAAGTGGTGTACAGGTCAACAGTCTGTCACAGAGACACAGGACAAACAATCATGGACACACAGATAATTAACCCAACTAGCATCTGGGATGATCATCAATCAAAATACTGCACCAACCTGCAGACATCACAAAGTAAAATAGGAAGATTTACAAAAAAACAAAAAACTTTACACAATATTTGAATTTTGTACCTTAAGAATATCTTGCTATGCAAACAAATGATTTTATTGTTAAATGGGACCAGCATTACATAGCTTGTTTTAAGACTGATTACTTCATTGGGATTTAATTGAAGTGCAAAATATTCACATTGTTTATTTCAATTGTATTTCAATGTGCCTTTTAAAGATTCTATAGTTAGTGCTTCAGTAACTGATAACACATGATTATCTAGTCATATTTTTGAATTGTTTTTAACTGGTGGACGGCTGGTGGACCACTGGTAGGTGCTGGTGGACCAGTGGGAGACAGTGGCGGGATGCTGCCTCTACCATGAGGCTCAGCAGGTTTGTTGAGGAAAACCCTGAGTCCCTTGACATTGGGGCTCGTACGTATACCTTAATGTCATTTTTCCATCACAACCTGTTAAGTCTGGATGAAATTATTTTCTACCAAACAGGAATTCCTAAAACACAGTTGCATTTCTGAGATCCATCCTCTGTATACATGAGCTTGTCCTTGCAGGGTCCCAGCATGGGCTAATGTTGCTTATCTACAGCGGTTATTGGGCAAGAGAAGTACAATCTTGAGGAGAGAGTCCATTACAAGATTTCTGAAATATTTATTATAATATATTTTTTCTAGATTTTGTAAAAACAGTTTCTGAAAGCCTACCTCAGGTCAAACCCAGTCTGTGTGAATTTAAACCTAATCGGTTTAGATCTACAGAAAGAGGCTGCTGAAGTACATAACGACAGATTTAGAGGGACAGGAAACATGAAAATAGGAAGCTATGCTTTCAGTGCACCATAAATTCTATTGCAGATATGAGGGAAGTGAGAAGTGCTCAAAAGGTGTTATTTCTTTTTTCTTATCACTTGCTGCTCAGCTGCTGTTTGTTTCTTCATGTTTGCATTGATGCAGAGCTGCAGAAATGTCAAGTAAAATCCCCATCATTAGAACAACATCCGCCCTAAAAACATCTCTTCATCGCTACATTGCTTGACTTCCCCATAGTTTATGGAACAAAGGTCCCTTTTCTCTGAAACAGTTGAAACATGTTACTAACCACAACCCCCAACACCACTGCTGATAAAACATCTGATGCTGTTAATTACTGTACTTACAAAGTAAAAAAAGCAATGCTGAAACATTACTCCAGAGTACTTTTCACTCAGCAATTTTGTTTTGTTAAAAAATAACAAAGGTGAGGAAATTTGTCTTTGTTTGATTGTCTTTGTTGTATCAATGCCTCTTAGCATATAATCTCATAATGATGCAGAGTTTTGAGTGATGCAACATTTGTAAAGAAACTGCATGTGTGGATTGAGCAGCAGAGGTGACTATGTGGGTTGCTGCTATGAAAAACAGTTTATTCTGTTATTGGCTGTTGCTTTATGCTGTTTATTGCAATGAAAACTCCCAGAGAACTACAAAATCCTGGCACCCCCACTTCAGGGGGTCACCAGCTTGGTCACACAGTGCTATGGGACATCATAAGTCTGCCAATGTGGTTGGGTTGGTCACTCTGGTAGGAACATGAAACCTAGGCTGACCCCACAGCGGTTCAACAGGTCAGGACTGCAGGCAGGAGATAGTGACTAATAAGCCACGATCTGTAGGTTGATAAGAGTGGAAGTTTGGAATTACCATTGGTGGCAGAATTTGATCTTGTTAACAAGCAATGCTGTTACTCTGTTGTGCTTGTGGAATATACAACGCTGAAACAATACAACAGAAATATAACTGTATATGAATTGTTGAAGGGTGCACTTCAATTTACACTAGATTTTCTATGCACATATTCAATCTTTATAATCTAATGAAGAAACCTGAATCAAACATTATGTTCAAATTACAGTACAGCTTTAGAAACATGCAACATATAAGACAACAGGTACACTAAAAAGCATCCCTGTTTAGAGTGTTTGATCAGTTCATTTATGTTGGGGCATTTGGCTTGTCACAAAAACATGGCTGTAACCAACCGATCTGAAATCGGTGAAGAAAAAGTGCAGCCTCTGATTGAAGATACTCTACTGTAGGACAGTCTGATGAGGACACTCAGGCATGTCCTCAAAGTTCATAAAGAAAAGAATCCTTCTTTGCACAGTCATCTCCATGAGTTCCAGACCATTCCTCAGAACAGAACCAGTCTTCTTTATCAGCTTGTTGAGGCTTTCACATCTTTTTTTCTGATGCTGCTACCCCTACAGATAATGACAAAAACCTTACATTCTCTACAACAGACTTGTAGAAATCTGCAGAATCTTGTTGCAAACACCAAAGAAACTCAAGAAATAAAATCTTCTCTGCCGCTTCTTTTTTCCTGCTGCTTTACTGTTAACAGACTGTCTCCAGTCCAGTCTGTTATCCAGGTGATGACCAAGGCATTTATACGCCTTCATTTACCGTACTCTCCCATGCTGATAATGTACAGTTATGAACATTACCAGTTAGTTAATGTTTTAAATGTACAGTTGTATTTTGGTATATTTACCGGCTGGAAGTGAACATTCACAGGCTAGAGGGCAGGGCCAACAATGACTTTCACTGGATAAATGTCATGTCCACTAAGCGGTGCTGTGAATGTGTGTTGTCTCCTACCCTCTCTCCTGCAGGGCGTGTCGGACAGGAGCGGCCAGCTGGAGCTCATCTATTCATCAGGAGGAGCGTTTTTATAGAAGCCGGATCCTGATAGCGCTGCCAGATGGTTCTACGCTTCCAGTGAGTTCCCGTTCCTGGTCAAAGAGTCCTCGTTCCGAAGTAATCCTCGTTCCTGGTCTGTAGAGGGTCTGGTTTGGCCTCTCGTCTGGCTCCTGCTCACAGCCGTTCCTCGTCTCCTGCCTGGCTCCGTTTCCTGTCCGTCCGCCTTCGTTGCTGGATCCCCCCCCCCCCCCCCCCCCCTCGTTCCACACTCTCGCCTGCCTGTCCACCCATCGACCCCAGTGGATACTCCATCCACCTGTCTGCCCCCCCCCCGCTGCTGGTCACAAATAAATTCGAACTTACCTTTTGCTGGTGTGGCGTTTGTAGTTGTTTCTGCACTAGAGTCTGTAAACAAACATGTCAATAAATACTTTTTAAAAAACATTGTATTGCAGTTTTGTGTTTGTTTGTGGACAAAAATACATTTTATGCGGTTATATTGAGATACTGCTGCTTCTATCACATTGTTTGCTAAAGCTAGCTTTGGTTATTTCTCAGCTTGCATTATGTGCAACACAAGTGCTTTTTAGTTCAGTTTTGATCATATTTTTCACCCAGAATATGCAGATGGCTATAATCTGGTCTTTTTGCAGAAGGTAGGATGCCACAACTGTTTTTTAAATTTTTTCTCTCACATATATGTATTAGGACTGTCAACGTTAACGTGTTAGTGCATGCAATTAATCTGAACATTTTAAGGCGTTACTATTACATTAGATATTTCATTAGTTCATAAGTTAATGAACAATCTATTTTCACATCAAAGCCTCTCTCCCGCGGAGGGTTATCTAGTTCACAGCAGCACGTTACACACGGGAAGCTATGAACAGCAAAAGATACTTTTTCTGCGACAGCAACAAGAGTTGCATCTAAGAAGTAGAAAATAAAACAGATTTTATCTCTCAGTTGGCTCTTGAACAACTGAGATGGTACTACATCTTTACTTGTATAGTGGAGTAAATTTCCCTCAGTTGCTGTTGAGTATGGGAGACTCCAAATGCAAGATAGTGGATAACGGATTCTAAATAGTTGGAGTGCAGCAAGAGGGGTTTGCACAGCTGTGTGCATTTTTATATTTCAAGCTTACAAAGTTAAGCATAGTGATTAATTGTGATTAATCACTCAAGTTCCTGCTGTCTGGATGTTCTTACCCACACATTTCTTTAAGAAAGTCCTGCCTGTCATTGCTAATGATCTGATAGAAATAGTAAACTCATCTCTTGCTCTCATCAGGTAATTTCCCCCAGGCTTTGAAAACAGAAGTCATCAAACCACGGATAAAAACACTGCTGCTCGCGTTCTCACTAAAACCAGAAAGATAGAGCACCTAACACCAGTTTTAAAGTCCCTACACTTGGCTGCCTGTAGCACAAAGAATAGACTTTAAAATACTGTTGTTAGTTTATAAATCACTGAACAGCTTTGCCCCACAATACCCCACAAACCTCCAGGACTCTGAAATCCTGTTCTTGCTCATTTTGTCCTGCTACATCTACACATGTCTCCTGCAGACACACAGGTGGAAGGAGAAGACTATGGGAGAACTGAATCACGATCTTAAGTATCAAGGCCTTGCCTAAAGACCAAGCCCAGAAGATTTTACAAAGTAGTGAAGATGTCACCTTTGTACCAGTGCTAACAGCCAGAAAATGAGTACATAGTATAATTTGTTCCACAAGATCTGTGAATCAGCCATCAAAACAACCATAATAAAGCACAATACAGAGCCTGGCTGGAGAAATCACTGTCATACAAAATAAATGATTTTTGAGTGTCGCTGAATTTTATATGATGCTACATTTTCCAATGCTCTTTCAACACAACTCAAGTATGACCTGATGTTTACCAACATCAAGTTTATTTCTGATAGTCGTTAAAAAAGCATAGCAACAGAAAACAGGAAAGAAATGTGAGCCTCAATGTGTCTACCATAATTTCTTATAAGACACCATTTTAAAATAAAGCAAGAGATCCAAGAAATCCAAGTGGAGTCCCCTACGCTGTTCATCTTCTTAGTTTTTAAGTTATTTTTATTTTAAGATTTAGGTTCAAAAAAGAGGAGGGAACAACGTGCTGTGGCTGTTTTTTTTTAAACTGCAGGCTGTAAAAGAGAGATGGAAAAGCTTCAAGAGAAATGTTTGTGTCTTTAAATCAAGATTTTTGTTGTCCTTTTTTAATCCATTTTTTCTGAGCTGCAGAGTTCAAAGCATTTAAAATCATGATGACAGCTGACAGAATTTTTCTGCTGTGCTTTGGAGCTGCAGATTACAGCTGTGGGGAGAGGCCAGTTTATCTCCTCCTGCTGTGCCCTCTGTATGGGCCTTAGGGACTGTAGAAAGGACCAGCAATGGGTTTTGGTGTTTGTCCTTTTTAAATATTTTCTCTTCACACTAATTTTCAGCGAGTAATTGTTTACCAGGTCCTCTGTATGAACCAAAGTGTACAATAAGGGGCTGGTTTTTATCAGGCTAACAAAACAACCCGCAAGAAAACTAACGTTCAATTAAAGCTGACTCCAAAGAGCTGGTGTGAATGCCACCATAATACGCAATATCAGCCAGTAAATTTGCTCAGCCCAGCTGGAAGTGAAAATTAAGAATATTTAAGTCTTTGTAAATCAGTGTTCTAATATATTTCCATAAACAACTTGAGTTAGAAACTAGAGCACTTTGCAACATATGCTCTCATTCTGTGTTAGAATTTCCAAGCAGCAGCACAAACAGCAGCTTTTTGACTGAACCTCTTCTTTCACTTGCTCCTTATTTCCCTTCATCATTTCTGAAGCATCTTCTATTTTAACATGATCCAATTCAAACTCAAAGGTCTGAGCGTTACTCATGGCATGAAAATGACTGTTCCAGTGAAACAGAACTAGCGCCATCTAGCACCATTGCACCTTGCATACGTCACCTACCCAGGATTCACTGCAGTGTTAAAAACATGGTGATGTCCATGTGACTAAATTTTATTTAAATTTATATTAAAAAAACAGCCTAAAGTATTTTTACTATATTGTTATATCTGAAATGAATGTTTCTAAAATATTCTGTTGTGACAACTAGTCATGGATCTGTTTCATCCTTTTCTAACTAAAGGTGCAACTACTAGGCATAAGGACATGTTTGATCCTCTAAATGCAGATGTGTAATTATCAAAACAAGAAAGTGGAATTTTAACTCAACCAATTAGGCTACTTCATAAAACAAGTCACTACATTTGATTGAGTATAAAAATCTTTTTTCATATTGACCAACAAATCACAATCAACCCTAGAGCAGAACCAGTAAAAACAAGGTGGATTAAAACTCTGTCCCCTATCATGAGAAACATGATAGGGGACAGGGGACATCATTTATTATTGTAGGGTTGGAATGTGTTATTACTTTTGTTAGGCTGTCAAAATAGCTCAAAGAATTGATCTGAGGTAAAATCAGCTGAATAATGTCTTGTGTCTACACAAGTAGTTCCAGAAAACAGGTCAAAGCAGGTCCAATATGTCAATTCAGAAAGATGGACAGAAAAGCCTTAATTTTCAGAAGCTGTTTTTTGTTGGTGAAAATGGGACAGGAAGAGAAGCTGGATGAGACTACTGTAATATTTGCTTATACCAGTGTATTTATGCATCATTCATCATCATTAGTTTTTCAGCAAGACAGGAATAAAGTAGTCTGATGAGATCAAGAGATTATTCTGCTATGTCTAATTTAGTATGAATTATGGTGTGTACAGCCACCGAAAGCTGTGTAGAAGTTTAAACAAGGATCTACTAATCAGAAACATGAGGATTCTGATTAAATAGGATATAAACTAAATGATTATAAACCATAATCACTCTGAGCTCAAAATAGTTTTTTTCCCCTCAAACAAAGGGAAAAGATATCATGAGAAAACATCTATTTCCTAAAAGAAGATACTTTTTCAATTACCACAAAAGTATTTATAGCAGGGAACAACTTTTTATAGAAGAAATATTTGGTTTTGTTCTCTGTAGCTAAAAGTGAGAGCAAACTCTGGCTCTCTGAAGGAGAGCCAGAGTTTGTGGCTCCAGGAAACACTAACCCTTTCCTGGATTAGTGTTAATTAATGTTAGATTGTGTAACCTTGAAGACATTATCATCAGTGACTTTATATCAATCATCTACATCTTTCAGTGTAAAACAATATGCATTTCTAGTGTTTACAGCCTTAATAGTCACTGCCTATGCTATACAAACCAAAACAGGCATAAAAACAAAAACTTTTCTAAATTCAATTTAGGTCTTTTGTAAACCGAAGGAGTCTTTGATCACACCAAATGGGCTCCGGAGAGGGAGACTCCAAACAAAACAGATGGTGAACACCGAGGATCCTTCTTTCATGACTAAAACCTAAGTTTTAGCAGAAGTAGCAAAGATCATTTAGAAAAATCTCAAAATTCCTCTTCCCCTCCTTATTTGCTGCCTTGAATATAATAAACCTTCACAACACCTTGAATCAGCTGCAGTTGCCATTATATGGCGTTGTGATTTTAGCATGTCATCGAATGTGCAGGTGTTTTTGACTCTTATCTTATAAACAATAATCCATTTACGTCTCCCATGAACAAAGTGGTCATCTAACACCTTTTTTTTTGTTTGTTTTTATTGGCTCTAGTGGCCCTTATTTGAGAGTGATCAGACAGGAAATTGGGTAATGAGAGCAGGAAGACATGCAGCAGGGGTCAACAGGCCGGGTCTTGAACCTGTGACATCTGCGTAGAGGATTAAAGCCTCCATACATGGGTTGTGCTTTGTCCCTGTGTCACCACAGCACCTCCATGTAACACGCATTTATACCTGATCAGAAATTGTGGCAAACTGAGCAGGTCAACACACAGCACAATTCTATCTGCAGTTGTTTTTGTTCATTCTGCGCATGTGAGCTTTCAGACCTGCAGAGAACTTCATACCTCTGCGGGGAAGCTACAGAAAAGTTTCACTCTGAAATCTGAAACCCGGTTTCACAAAGTGCCGGTGTGAGAGACTCCAGTCACTGGTGTCATGTAGAAGAGTTACTGGATCGCAACCAAAAATGTCATTAAAGAGTGGCTCAGTGTGAACTGTTAAAGTGAAAATTCACTATACTATTTATTTTTAGCACATTATCACTGCTAAGAGGATGTAGGGTAAACTGTACATCTCTGTGAGGAACATAGCTGTGAAGCTAAATATAGTATGAACAAGTTTCCATGCATGTGCATGTGGCTCACAGACACATTGAGATCCATACAAACCTTAAGAAATAGTGAGAGAGCACCTGCTTTCACATCCAGACACCAAACAATGCTTCAAGACGGCAAAGAGAACCTGACGTTAACTCTTCTCCTGCTGCCACTCAAGTCCTCACTGTGGGAGATTCTCCTCTAGGGATGTGTTCTCACAGTACGAATCACCGGAGCAATGTCAGGTTGCAAGAACAACGCTGCACTTTATTATTAACAACAAGCTGAATAGCACATTATGCGCTGTCTTAAATGATCACTGGTCATCAGTTTTGACTCTTATTGCTGCTGAGGCATGTTGGTAATCTCTGCCAGAAGACAACACTACAAGCTGTAATCATTTTCATTTACTCCTGGATAAAACTTAGCACATTTCAAGGCTGCAGTAAATAAAGCTTGACTAGTTTGACCCAGAACCCTAGAGAGAGATGAAATACAGTAGTAATGTTCTTATATCACGTTCACATGATAAGCATTACTTAAGTGTCTCAAAGGGCCCAGATTATCATGCCGATAACACATTTATCGTGCCGATAAAAAAGTGTGTAAAAAACACACTTTTTTACACAGTGTGTTTAGAGGTTACCAACGCCTCGATCCTAGAAGCTTTCTAAGAGTCACCTGTGCTAAGATGATAAACATTTGACTAATGTAGGGGCCTCAAAGCTCCCTTTTCTTTTTCTTCCATTCTGTTTATTGCAGCTAATGAACGGAGAAACAAGCTATTCAATTTTTATACATATTATTATATATTACTGCAAAATACACACCAAGTCCACTGCAATTTAAATTAAATAAGGCTGACCATAAAAAAGGCTTTTGCTAAAGAGGGAAGGAAGGAGAGGAATGTAAAACAATCTTATCAAAAGAAAAATGGCTGAGTGTCTAACAAGGCTGAAAGAGAAAACCAGAAGGTGTAATTGAAAGATTGCTGTGTGTCTGAATTAAGCATTTTGTTCTGGTCTCCAGGAGTGCTGAGAGAAGACATTCATCACATCAGCAGGAAGAGCTGAAGGTGATAAGGCAGCAGCCAGGTGACCGGCGCTGGTATGGTGACTGCAAGGGAAAAACAAGTACTTTTATCATAATTACACTGTTCATGGGCCTGAGGTGGGAAGTTAATGGTTTCTGAAAGAAAGAGGGGGGAAAAAAATCAATATTCAAGCAGCAGTTAATGTAATCACGAGTTTCTCCGGGTCCTCTCTCAGATATCTGGATAAACATAATTTTCTGGTCAGATGCCAGATTCTGCTTCAATCAAACACACAATAATTGCATCATGTGTTTCACTTTGCAGTGGAAAGAAAAATGTTTGCTGTTGCTCGACTGTTGTTTACTAAAACCATAATAATCAATATTTTTATATTAAAGGCCATAGTTATCAGACTTCTTTAAGACCGTGGAAAACATCTGGTGCCAGCCTGCTGCCTGCTCCTTTCTGCCAAACCCAGCAAGCTGAGCCTAGTTAAAGGTTTAGCCAATTTGTTTTACAGACGGGTATGAGAACTATTTCAGCTTGTTCCCAATATTTTTTCCAAAGCAATCTGGCAGAAACAGTCAGACCACTTCATAAAAGTAAAATGAAGGATGCAGGTTGGGAGTGGGAACCATGGCTAGTAGGGGAGGATTCATACTGAAGCAGGAAGTCCCCCAGGTGTATGAAAGGAGTGAAGGCACATGAACCTTCTGTAATTACGTCGTCTGTTTGGCTTTGGGTGAATAAAGGAGAGCCTTAAAGGGGCAGTATAATGTAATCTCCAGGCACAAAGTGCCATCTTATAGCACAATCAACTAGCTATTTTACTGACAGTTGCTATAAAAATGCAACTGAATTATATATATAATTAAACACATATAATTTCTTTACTATATTTCCACTGAAACTGCACACAGAGCTTCTACAGTATGTTGCAATATGTCTGTATATGTGTAAATTTATGACAATTTATTATTTTCACAGCATTTTGTGTTTCAAAATTCTCCTAAGCATCTCTTTCTGTACCCATACAGCCTATCAAGTTTTACTTGTGCTGTTGTAACAAACTAAATTTCGTGATGTTTGTTAAGATAACTCAAAAAAGTCCTAAATGTAGAAGGTGACCCAGACAGCTTCTGTGGTCCAGTAAGCACACTCCACAGGACACGGTCTGACTGGGGAAACCAGAACCCTCAGTGTTCACCACACCACTTCTAATTGGTCCCTTGGCCTGTTCATGGTCTGTCACCTCTATGATGTGCAGACAAACTCCTTGAGACTGTTCCAGGGTCAGAGTTAATGGCTGCAGCTGAAAACAAAGGTGTGGTGGCAGCTCAGGGTCGCTCTTTGTGCTGTCATCCATGGTCAGTTTTATATTAGCCATACTTTAGCTTCAGTAGAATATTACAAGAATTAAATGTGGCCCAGTGAACCACATGCAAGTTAAATCAGAGGAGCTGAAATGAGTCGAGACAATGGTAAGAAACAACAAAGCAGCACAGCATTGTTTGACAATTAGCGGGTTTCCTGCAAACAGAGAATTGTTTCCATTTCTCTGTCATTCCAGGACATCTAGCAAAATTTGCTGGCAAATAAAAAGTTTTATTAGGAAAATTCCAAACCAACATCATGCAACATCACACTGCTTTGAACAGTTCAAAAATAGTCACAACACTCTCATTAAACAGGAGTCTGTCACTGCTTAAGTGCTATAGTATTGGCATCCAGTCGATAAAAAAGAAAAAATAAATAAATCAGGAAAATTACTCTGAATGTTTTTACACTCTGATCCTATTGATGGGATCCCACCAGGACCAGACGCCTCGATGAGGCCGTTCCGAATTCGAATCCCGTTCCTCAGTTACTTTGCCACTTGTCTTCTCTTCCTTTTTCTGCCCCCTTCCTGTCAGATTACTGTCAAATTAAGGCCACTAGTGCCAAAAAATTATATATATCAAACAGAAAGATATCCAACTACAGTGAAGATTTTTGTCTTAAGGAAAACAAGAAAACTGATTGGTTCTTGAAATCAGTCATCCAGTACTTTAAGGCTTGAGGTGAAATGAAAGATTGTAACAAAGCTCTGCAGGACTAAGCCTTGCTCTGTCAGTTTTAGAAGGTCACATTTTGACAGATGAGGCTACAGTGTCTTTAGAGGTTGGAGCACAATGGTGGACAGAGCTGCACTCAGCATATAGCAGATGCAGGGAAGTGTGCTGGTGGGGAGGGTACATGCACACCTATACAGTTTCACACTGGTGAAAAACAGTTCAAAAATATTTTAAGGTTGCACAGCTGCTCTAGTAGCACTTTCTCAATACATGCCAAACAGGTACGTCTGCAGAGCCTGAAGGCGATACAAAAACCCAGCCACCTGTCCTCTGTTTGTTTAAATTCAGCTCTCTTCCACATGCTTACACTCTGTGACCTTATATACAAACGTTCAGTGGACGTTAATTTTGTGAAACAACTGTCTACATCTCAACTCCACTTGATAGCTTCCTGTATTTCCTAATGCTGCTCAGGATCATTTGCTTATGTCAAATTCAAAAGCTATTAGCCAAAGTGGCTAATTGTCAGCAATTTCAGTTAGCCACATATACAGATGATCTGCCATAATCAGCACTGCTTCCGAAACTCAAATGCATTAAAAAAAAATAGACAACAGGGTTTAAAGATAAATTCTGCAGTCTAAACGCAGCTGTAGTGTAGAGCTGGTATGCAGCAATAATTATTGTACTTTATTGACCATTATTGTGGAATTCTTTTCATCATCATAAGATTGTAGATTTATTGTGACAACAACAAGCTAATCGTGATGATCAGATGTCAGGGTAATATGTGATCATCATCATAGAAAACAACAAAACAGTTAATCTGGAGTTGCTTTTTCGTACAGTTGCCAAACTTACACAGAGCTCTGTAGAGCCAACCATCCTTCTAGCTCAGAAGAGATCACTTCCTGGAATTGTTATTAAAGAAAACTGACTCTAGTGAAAAAATTAAATGATTGGCATCCTCCTGAGCATGATTCCTGGGTCTTCACCAGGGGAGGCAGAATTTAACAGGTAAGTGCAGATTTGTGTTTGAACCCAGATAAACTTCCTGAATTGTCAAGCTTCAATCTAACCCTTCATTTTGCATGTTGAGCCCAACCCCAAACATATTACTTAAGAAGGTATTGCCTTTGATTATCACCCCCATTTTAGACATGACTAATTTATCTTTAGTAAACAGATACGTACCACTGGTCAGGTAGCTGTAACTTAATCTTTACCTAAGAAATCAAGAAGAGGGCCTGGCACAGTCAGACTGAAGTCAATAGTTGATGCGTTGTCACACGATTGCAGGACATTCCTTTTCTCACACATCCTTCAAAAATTCATGAGACTCATGCAACGTCTTCCAGTGCAGTGTACCCCTTGTGTTTATGAATGGGGTACAACCGACCCCACATCTATATCACTTTTATCATTTGCCTCAGCCCTCGCACGCACAAGGGGTACATCATGTTGTTTTGTCCAATGTGTATAGTACACAGTAGAGTAAACGCAGCAAATTATGGAACAGAGAAATGTCCATGGTTTCATCCAGCAAATTATATGTCTGGTGGGCCACCAGGCTTTGCACCCCCACCAGGCTAAGAGTGGCTTGTTAATTTTAAATAGATTTTTTTATCCAACAGTAACAGTGACAGTAAAGATGGATTAGCCTAGGTTTATAATTAACTCATTCAACTAGGCTGTCCTTGCACCTATCTGTTAGCATCACATGCTATTATCTCCAAATTATCTGTGCCTGCTTGTGCAAATCAGATTTTTTGTAACTTTTAGCATTTTTTTAGCACAAAAACACAAGTAATTATTTACAACTATGGCAAATTGTAGCCAAACTGAGCTCACCACAAAGCACCACAGTAGCTGGACCAGGCCCTGAAGCTGTCAGATATTAAAACTGAAATCCCAACATATTAGAGATGAATAAAACAAAGCCAGCTGCTGATTTCAAATACAATTAATATGGAGACATGAAAATTACCAAGTTGTTGTGGAGAAATTGATGACAGACGCTATCACCAGGAGAGTGTGAATTTAGCTGAGTATGAATTTATCTTTGTAAAATTGGATTCTCTTAGGATTTGTATCCTAATTAAATCCTTGTTAAGTCTGAAGCCTTCCTTAACGGCTGCACCACATTCAGCTCAGCCGGACAGGTTTTCAGTTGCCCTCCTCTTCACTATAAGCAGGATAAAGCAGGTATCACCTTTTTCATCACACAACATCCCGCAGTGGCACCACAATCAAGACTTTCATTTACATAAACACAGCTTACAATTCATCTCAGAACATTCAATGGAAAATTTGCAATTAAAATGAAATGTTGTCCCTAAGTGCCGTAGCAACAGCCTGAGCTGTGTTGGTGTTTGAAGTACCAAAGCTATGAGACAGAGCTCCACAGTCAGCAGTAAACTAATTGAATAATACAGGCAAACAGTTTTGATGTTATTAATATTTATTATGCGATGATTATTCAGCTCACTGGCTCATCTTTAGTAATGTACGCATTTGTTTGACTTTTTTTTTAGAAACTGAGTAAACATGCACACACACACACCTCCTGTAACGTTACCCTCTGAGAGAGACAAGCTGACTCTGTGCCAGTTCAATTACTGAATAAATGACTTTTTTTGTTTTGTGTTACAGTTTTTTTTCCCAAATGGCAGTTTTCATTTAATCTATTTAAGGTTTTTCTGTAGAAATTAGCCTAGTTCAGATCGTTCCTTTCCGCTAAATTAAATGATTGATGGGAGAATGTAGCCATACAGCATATATTATAATGTTTATACTCCTTCCTATGGATGAACCTAATCATTATTGTTGTACCATCCTTCATAACTTTTGATGAAGCGCAGGATACGCAGGAACATTGGTGAAAGCAAGAATCAAAATAAGTTGGTAGGTTGTTTTTTTTTAATGGAATCTCTGGACCAGATCATGCCAGAAGCCAGTGACATGATCTGGTCCATAAAGCTAAAACCTAAAGTAAAATGTTTGTCCAATTAAATGTGACAAATTTACCTAATACCTAATCCCAAATAACTTCTCTTTTTAAGTTACTCTTGGCTGTGCTGTTTCCCCTACATGTCTGTGTGAATTACTGACATTTCGTCCAATCAGATTTCAGTATCTATGTGCTGCCAGGGACAATCTAATCTGGCCATTAGAATCAGTAGAGCAGGCCCAGGTTAATAATAATAATAATAAACTTTAAAGTGTACAGTTTAAACATAAATGTCATGTTTTTACCAGATTATATCATAAGCTAATTCACATTTGCAGTCCCTTCACGTAAGCTGTACAGCAGTAGAACAGGTTAATTTTTAGCTATCAGCTTCAAATTCATATTGATTAGAAACCCATTTTCAAGTTGATCGGCCACTTTCAGATCAGTAACTATAACTATGAGAGAGGTACCATTGGCTTACACACTCTGAGGAACATTGCAAATTCTATTGCTGGGAATGCTATTTGCAATGATTGGCTTGCCAGGAAAGCAACAGGACAGAGGCAACTCACAGCCTGGGGATTGACTGCCACTGAAAAGAACTTGTTCATGGAATGGAAAGGGAGCAATCAGCCCTGACCACCACTCGATCATGTCTGGCGTCAAATGTCAAATATTGTGAAAATGATGAGTGCTTGGTGTTGTTTTATTGTAACTGGTGTTGTCTGTGTAGTACGGAACCAGTTTATGTCTAGTTGGATTGTAAATGTGTCTGTGGGAATTAGAGGACAAATAAGCTGTTATTTAGGAATTTTAAGCCCTACCTTCAACACGCTTTTAATCTGAAAATCTACAACTTGTCTGTAACTCACAATGCAAGCTTAGATTTATGGCAGATTTAGCTGTTTACATCATCTCAATACAGTGTTTCTAACACTGTATTGAAAACACTAAACAGTGTTTCACTGTGTAGTCCCCAGCAATGGTGTTATGACATGTTTTACTACTAAACAAACTGAGCTTTGTGCTCTTTACCTAATTAGTCATCTTCGAGGATCCAAGGATTTTTTTATTATCCTCTCTGTTATGTCCTGCTAGTGTAGAGCAAATATGAGTAAATAGTTATCTTACAGTTGCTTTGTTGAAGAATAATTGATACTGAGAATTAAAGTATCAAATTAACATGCAAAGATTAGGTTTGACTGAGACAGGAACACGTCTCTTCTGAGTGATGAAGGCATTTGTGACAAAGTATCGTCTAAGGATGAAATCACCAAATTTACAGACGTACAGAAGAAGCTCCTGCTTCAACCAGCTCATTCCAGACAACTACATGTTTTGCTTGTAAGAAAATTAAATAATTAATTTTATTAATTAAATAATATCATTTTCTTACAAATGAATTTTTTAAGAAAATACATTTTCTAACAGAAAAATTAAGATAATTTTTCTTACAAACAGGGTAAATAATAGGTTTTGGCCCCCTGAGGTCAGCATGTTCTTGTCTCAAGGTTTCCCAGACAAATACCTGGATTCCATTCCAGATTGTTCATCAATTCAGTCAGCCACCAACAAACCTTCAACAACTTCCTGATTCAATCGGACTCTGACACAGAGAATTGGACACAGAGAAGGCTGAGGCTGACTCTGTTGGCAGCCTCAGCCTTCTCCCTCAGCCGGCTCCATCGGTACTGTGTTCAAACCTGTTCCACCCTCCTCTGTGTTCCCGGCCATCAAATCAAACAAACCCTCTAAAAAAATGCTCATCGGTGCTCTGAGTCATCCAGATCTTCCTCTGAACCCACTCATCTCTCCCTGGCGGACATTTTTCATCCATACAAGTAAGTGTCATTTGCAGCATTTGGTTTAACTCTATTCACATTACTAACCTCGGCTCACCTGCCTCCATCATATCGGTTTACCCGGACCCCATCTCCTGACGCCTTCACCATTGCACTTTTCATAAATTTTGTAAATCTTTAAATGTTTTTGGTCTCCTGAGAGTATCTCTTCATGTGGGTCAGACAAATACCAAAAACTATGACAGATGGTAAGAAATTTTATGTTACAAACTCAGGAATAATAAAGTTAATATGAACATAGAATAACAGAACAAATAGCTTTAATAGTAGTAATAATTGTTTAAGTTCTGTTTTCACTTCGAGAGGTATCAAACTTTATGTCCTTTTAGTACTCGCTTAATAACTTACGTTGCTGCGGTAACAGATCTAAGACACTCCAGTTCATTCTGGGGAATCCTGAGATGTTCCCAGGCCAGAGAAGATTTATAACCCAAATATATGTATTTTGGCCTCAAAAGAAAGCAACTGAAACATGTTTTGATTAATTTCCAATGTAATGATTATATGATCATAAAGTCAACTTATTTTCTCTGTGTAGTAAGACTCCATCATGTTTTTGTCTTTATAATAGCAGGTTTCTTCTTTGGTAACCAGCCTGTCATAAAAGCAGCCCTTTCATTATAAGAGCAAGGATTTTTTTTGTTTCTGTGATGTTTTCTGTTAACAATTGGATAACATTTTCTTTTAAGCATTTTTCTCTTTTAGAAGCTTTGTGTAACAACATCCTTCCCCTTTGGATCTGGAACGTAGTGCTGATTCCTGGTATTTTCCTCTACTCCCAGTGGCAGAGACCCCACAGATTAAAATAATAATTGTTTCCAGTAACATTTCCACTAACTCCTCCTTCTGACTGCTCACTTACCCAGGAAACATGCCTCTTTCTCTGACCTAAATTTACTGATCCAAATCAAACTCCTGAACTTTACCAATACTCGGGTGGTTTAAAACCCATGAAACCTTTGCCCAGATTGAGTACCATCAGCAGTCATCTATGTTTTCATTTCCATCTCCTCTCTGTATCATTCAGTGGTTCATTTATGCCACCACTTTCTGCTTTCTGCTGTTTCAAGTCGGTCAGCCAATCTATATCAGTTTTTCCATTGGTCTCCTCTTACCAAGTCATCAAACTGTTTCCAAGCAACTGAAGCCCTATGCATCTATTAAGTCTGAAAAACGGCATTATTCCTAAATGTAGCACTCTCTGAAACATCTCAAACTCACTCATCTCCGTCAATGTCAAGAACTCACAATTCCCAATGTGCTTCAACAACCTGCCCAGCTATGTTACAGCAAAACTGTTTCCATTAGAAAGAACAAAGACATGTAGGTGTCATTATACACAGAATTACTGAGCTTACAGGAGGCCAGAGTGGTTGGAAAATAAAACAGATTTCTTGTTAAAACCACAGGGTTCTGTCAGGATAAAATGCTCTTCTCTGATGCAGTTTCTTATCTACTGTGATTTTCTACTTTTGTATTATTCTAACATAAAACATCCAATCTGCAAAGCCTGATCTGTTAAATTAAAAAAAACCCTTAAACCTATGTAGTTTGCATCTTCTTAAAATAAGCTTAGTATTATTATAGTCCCGCAGAAAAATTAGCAAAATTTGGTTAAAGCCAGTTTTTTAAATTAGTGCAAAAAATGTGTTTGCCATGTTGAATACTGGACCAAAACTGACATACTTAAAAATAAAAGCAGAAATGTATATATTTTGTTTTTCCTTTCCTTTAAGCACTAAATTAAATACATGCAGTGGTGAAGACATGGAAAACATGGAAAACATGGAAAATAGCAATACTGGACATTAAAAAAAGAAATCTGAAGAAAACTTTTAATAGTTGTACCTTTGTGAATGTATAGCACTTACAAAGCAAGAAATTATTTAGGTTTATGCCTGTAAATTTACACAATTATTCCACTTATTGTGTATTAATGTCAATGATAAACATGTTTGTATGAATACAGCATAGGACAATAAGAAGTAGGGTTGTCAAAATAATCAATATCATCACCTCCCTATAATCAATACTAGAAAAATTAATTATTCAAAGATACTTTTGCATCAAAATTGATGTTAACTGGTATTTTCCTCCAGTCCCAGTGGCACATTTGCCCTAATTATCACATTTCTTCTAGTAGAAGTACAGCGATAACACACATTGTCCCTCTCCTTCTCAATGAGCTGCTATTGAGAGTTTTAAACACTGCTAACATGGTGAACACATCCAGAAAGAAACCCCAGTGACCCTCTTTAGCTGACAAGGGAAACACAACAACATTGTTTAGAAGTACTTTACCTATGACCCAAAGGACAGGGGAAAAAAAACAAACAATGCCACTTGCTAGCTGTGCTAATAGATATCTATCTACCTACAGACCCCATCAGCGGTGTTCACCATCAGTTGATTCTTTTTTCCAGGGTCCAGTGGAAGGTAGGTACTTTGATCCATCACCCTAAAGCATGCTAACATGGCCTTGTATCCTTTTATCAATATGAAGCTCTTAGGATGTTTTCACACCTGCTAACCCGGTAGACTCTGCTTGACTTGGGACCAAAATCGCAACATTTGTTCCATTTTCATCTGCTGCAGTTCTCCTTAACACTGCACTATGTCAAACCAACAAAACCTTTTGAAAGACCTCCTCCCCCCCTGCATCATCTGTGGTGGTGCTACACCAAAATCCACTAGAGGAAACATGAAAACATCTGAAGAAGACAGTTGCAACTTCCTTCTTCACTAAATGTAATCAAAAATGAAGTGGAGTCAGACTTCAGTTGCAGTTTGTTCGCTTTTTTGGTCTGCATCCAAGTTTGAATATGCATTCACATCTCCCCAAACTAACTGGACTGTCCAGCCAAACAAACCAGACTTTGATTAAAGTGGACTAAAGTCTGGTGTGAAGCTCATGCTTTTCAACACAACATTCTTGCAGACAGTTGTTTCTTTTTAACCTTTCTCTCAACCCCTGGGTTTTTCAACCTAAAGTTGGTGTTAAGAGACACCTGTTTCTTATTTGGTACAGCTGCCAGGGAACTCAAAGGAACACATCCTCTGAAAAACCACTGGAACTAACAAGAGGGAAAAGCCATGTTAGTTGACTGTAATAATTTAAACATGAAATAGCATTAGGCCTGTAAAAGAACTTTTTAGACAAGCTAAAAAAATGTGTAGTTTATTGAGCCTGCACACTGCCTTCTTCAAAAACATAGATTCTTAGATTTCAGCTATGCACTCTCAAGTCAAATTATTTTTGTGTCAACTAGCCGATATAATCGCTGGTTTAAGAAATGAAGAAGAAAGGGTGTTGAAGTGATTTTTCACTAGAGCAAAGCAGTTGGAACAATTCACACCGACTGCTTCACCAGCTGATCCGGATCAGTCTGAACACATGTTCACAACAGGTTTGAACAAGGCCAGAGATCACATCTACGAATTGCACTTTTACAACATTTTCCATGTTGTGAAAGTCAGAGAGGAGCCTGAAGTTGTTGTTGTCAGCTACATTGTTTTTGGGATTATTTGAAGCTGAAATCTAAATAAAAATAAGTTACAGTGCCATTGAAATGTTGATTCATCTCATTCAATCTGTGTACTGTTACCATTGTAAATTCAGCTGGTGACTTTCATACTTTAAAATCAAACTGCCATTAGACACACACTTCCTAACTAACGTCTGCACATGTTCTTTCCATGTTTTATGTGATATTGTGGATTTGATGAAAGAAACAAAGTGTGTACTCAGGTTCTCTCTGGCTCCAGGCTTGAAGAGGCCCACTCAGGGAGTCTCTACACATTTGATTCTGATGAGCACGCAGCAGACCGAACTCCCCTTGATGTTATCACAGAAACATCATAACCTCAGCTGGCCTTGAGCCTTATTCTGCATGATCACCATGGGACCAGCCTGTTCATCCTGATTAGCCTTGCTTCACGTTGTGCCAGAGCAGGACCGCTTACACGCTTCCTTCTTCTATCACAAAGAAGCAAGTAAATCCATAAGCTGTGACTCAGGTTTAATGTGATTTTTATCTACCTTGAGGGAAATATGAAAATCTTCAAATGATGTTGGTGGAAACCATGGTGACACTTTCAGAGAAGCAGAGAAGCTCCGACATTATCAACAGAGCATCAGGGATTCAGGGAGCTTTGCTGAGAATTATACGGAGTAATGCAGAGACGACACAAAAACTAAGCAGAATGATAGATGAGGGGGCATGATTGGTGTTTCCACTTCTTTTTGCCTATATGTTTAATCTCTTAATCATTTTCATAGTCCTCATGTGGAGGGCAGAAGGGGGTACTACTGAGAGTACAGCAATCTAGGATGTAGCAGAAGGAATTCTTACTGATTAAGTTGTACTTGTAGCACCAGCTGGAGGTCACTGGATGAGAGCACAATTTCCCCTCTGGCAGGATACTGGTCCTGTTGAAAAAAAAGGGAAGAGGTTAGGCATACTCACATTCACCAGTCTTCTACAGTTGATACTAGAAACAAGGGGGCAAATAAGCAGTTGCACAATTGAGAATTTGAAATCATAAATTTCATACTCTTAAATGTGGCTCTCTAGAGGAGATGTAATTTTTCAGTCAGGCAGCACTGTTAGACAAAATGCTAGACACACCATAGTCCACTTTTCTTAAAGTATTCATTCTTGTTGAACTTTTTCACATTTAGTCATGTTACAGCCACAAACCTCAATGTTTTTCATTGGCTTCCAATGAAAGGTGGCCAACAAAACTGACAGACAGACCAGAAAACTATTGTAAAAAGCTTCCTGTTCTCTTGCATCACTTCCCTTCAGAAACTGTTAGGTGATGCAGTTTCTCTTTCTACAGTTGGAAAAAACACTAGTGATCAAAGAACATTTCTGTCGAGTGGGTAAAAAGTGTGAAAATGGTGTCCAACAGTGTATGGATCCCAGAAATGCTCAGGATGCTGAGATCTGACAAAGCTGGCAAAGAATTTGAAAAGCAGAGCTGATCAAGATGTCAAATATACCTAGCTTTGTATTTGCATTGATTTTCTTCTATTGTTTCCTGTTGCTACTGTTGGATTGGTCTTACAACATATGTTTTTGCAGTGCCTTACAAAACTATTCAGTGTCATGTTCTGTGGTGGTGAAGGACTGAAATGTAATATCAGTAGACGCATTTGAAAAGAGTTAATAATTGAATAAACTGAATCTGAGGGAACACAGGAACCAGGGACGAATTCAACCAGAGAACAACAAACGATCCAACAACAAGTGAACAGAAATGCACACATTTAAATACCACAAGGAGCAACTGGTGAGAAACAGGTGAGAACAATCAACAAAAACACACATGGATGTGGATCATGACATTCAGGGCTCTAAACTTTTGGTGACCTAATTTTCTATAAGTGCATCAACACAAACATTGTACCCAAATACCAACCCAATCATATTTAACATTATACAGGTTCACTTTTTTTAAATCACTGTCCATAAAGGTAATATAGACTAGTTAATGATTGATTAACAGTTTAGAAAATAAAAAATTACTTTTTAAAGCAGAATTTACCAAAGTGTTTACAGAACCCCAAATGAACTGAATTTTAGATTTAAAATTCTCACAAAACAAAATAATCAAATGAAATAAATTATGATTTTTGATTATGGTTTGGATTACTTATAACGATGATTTGTATTATTGTTGATTATATATTTTAAGGGGCCTCAATATAAAAGAAATGATGCCTCTCTAGGGGAGAAAAATAAAATAAAATCTAAATCTTAAGTGCAGATGATTTAAGGACTCTGAATATTTCAAACTTAACATTTTATCATGTTCAAGTAATTTTTCTTCTGAAGAAATATTTTGGATGTGATGTGTTCATCATCTGATGATGTGTTTCTGCACCCTGCAGCTAGGAGAGGTGACACCTGGCCAGAGCGTTAGGGCAGCATGTCGTGTGTTAGAGTTGCATTCTGCTTTGTCAGTTTTAATTCAAAATGTATCAGAACACAATAAGTGGCTCATTTACATACACTGTTAAGTTGCAAAAGCAGACATCAAGCTGAGCATGAGGAGAGCCATAAGCCCGAACGCGCAGCAGGAACTTCCAAGAAACTTTGCGCCCGTGATCTTTGACCCCAGACATATACACATGGCGGCAAGGAAACAACTAAATCACCAACCTGGATTTCACAGCAGCTTAAAAGGTTAAATATATTACTTTGCCTCACGGAAAAGCATCTCTATTTCACTTTACACTTCACTGCTTCTCCAAGAACTCCCAGGCTTACATCATTCATCATTCTTCAAAATGATGGTTCAGAGGTTTCTCTGAGTTTGTTCTGCTTTATCCGTACATTTGGTGATCAAAAATAAGTTTGATCTAAGTCCTCACATTCCCTAGGCTGAATTTGTTATAATAGGCAAAGCATTTACATTTTAATGAAGCATCAATGATATATGACCTCTGTAGTAACATGTAATACTCTGAAGCCTGCGTAGAGACATACATTTTAGCCTACAGGGTGGATCATAATGGACCGTGGCAAATGAAAGAAATGGCAAGTTGGTAAAGTTACTTGAAAAATGAGTGAGGAAACAATTCTGTAAAGGATGAGATAAAGAGCTGCTTGAGAAGACATTGACTGACAGTACACAAGGATGGAAGAAAAGAGACAGGAAAAGATTCATCGATATGAGAAACCAAATTGGAAGAAACAAAAAATGCAGTTGAAGAAGGTCAGAAGAAGTCATGGTAGAGAAACTGTTCGGGTTCAAATTACAAATTTGATCAAAGCTGTGCAGAACCACCTGGTTTATTCTGAATGCTTAGAATATGGGGAGGGCATTGAAAATCTTCTGTTTCTCCACAATAGCAGGTGTATTAAATATATATATATATATATATATATATATATATATATATATATATATATATGGACTGGAAACCCCGAATGGACTGAAAACCCCGAGATCCCCAGGGTTACACATTATACTCTAGCAGCTTGTTTCTGGTTTTTCCATGGTGTGTCACATATGGAATCTGCTTATATGCTCCACTCCACTGGCACAACACCCTCTGTGAAGACAGTGAAAGATTTCTTTGAGTGTCATCATTCTGCAAAAGATGTTCTTCTGTGCTGACCACACCTGAAATCATAATAGAACTTTAATATTTTTTCAAGTTCATAGTAAGATGTGTTTGGAAAAGTCAGAATCAAAAGTTCAACAAATAGTTTCAATGCTGTGTTTCTCTGGACTATAAAATGCAAATAAATGTTAGAAGAAATGATCTTCCAGCTGCTGTGATAAATGCTTATGGCTCATTCATTTCTTCATTGCTTTTTAGTGAAAAGTGGGTGAAACTAGGCCATGAAATGGTTGGAAGGACTACTGTCAACTCTGGTGCAATTTCTTCAGTCAATCATTCAAGCAGCATGAAGACGGTGCAGGAAAGGTGTGAGCGGGTGAAGTATTGAAAGCACAGGCAATCACTTTGAAAACTTAAAAGAGGCTGAAGTGTGAAGGGAGTGGAGGTGAAGAGACCCTGAAGGACAGACAGTTCAGGGTTAGGCTTCTTTGTAACACTGGAAAAGTGCCTTGAAGGATTTTCTTCTACAGTATTGTGAAAGCTAAATGACATTAAGTGTTTCTATAATTAATCTCTGTCAAAGCTGGCATAATGAATTTCCTGTAGTGAAAGGCAATAGAAGAATGAGATGAAGACGCACAGGCAGCAAGGTATCCATTACTGCTCCCCAAACCGAATCAAGATCAGCATGACTCACCTCCACTGTAGCATCTAGGTAAGCGTGATGCTAATGGAAAGTTGCTAAGTTGTGTGAGTAAGCAACAAGACCATTATTGTTCTGACAATTTTTTTTTGTTATACTATACATCCTTCTGTTACAGGCACTGTAGTAAAGTCAGTATTCTGGTTTAGAACATTCACTAAAGAAATACTAAAACTGTTTGCATTAGATATCATTTTAAAAGCTTATCTTAACTCTTTCAGACAGAAGAAAAGCCCATGTCTTGGCAAAAACAACACACTGTCGCTTCATTACCCAGCAACCTCCATCAGATCCTTCATGAGGCGACAGCTGCATGCGCTCTTGTTTGCGAAGCGGTTTGATGTGTCTCAGGATCTTGTGGCTCTGAAGCCACCTGGTACTGAGACAGACATGGCAGTCAGGCTAATCACATACATCAAAGAATCCAGAGCCAAGCTATGAACTACTGTAGCACCATTCAATTGTACGTTTGACAAGAAGCAAACACTATGCTTCTACAGTATGTGACTTTGATTATCAATTGAACTGTTTTAATGAACATGTTAAGTTTTGTTGTCTGAATTATGGAGCCGCAGGAGGAGCGCTGTGCGCTGCGCTCTGACACCAAACGCAGGGCCGTAACACAAAACCTGGAGGCTGGGAGGATGTTTGGGAGAAGGGGGGGGGGGGGTCTAAAAATCCTATTTATAGTTTTCCAGACAATACTGGAACACAGTATTAGCAAAGTTCAATGTAAGTTTCACAGATGGTGGAGCGTTGTTAGAAGCTGCCGAAAGTAACTTTTGTAGAAAAGTCACTTTTAATGTAACTTAGTTACTTTCTAAATCAAGTAATCAGTAATCTAACTAAGTTACTTTTTCAAGGAGTAATCAGTAACCTTATTAAAGTACCTTTTTCAAAGTAACTATGCCATCACTGGTTCTGACAATAACTATGTCTGAAAATAATAACTTGTTTCCAGACTCAGTTGTTAAATTGAAATGGATGCCCTGTGTGGAGATGACACACAGTGTGTGTCATATTCGTACACACTCTGAGACATATCTGATTAGACTATCTTTTCCTTCATTCTGAACCATGCACTTTATAACATCATATAATTACCATCACTGTATGTTTAGTTTAAGCACCATTACTATTTTCAACATTAATCCAAATATAGACTCAAAGCACAATTAATTGAATGATTATGGATCAGTTCCCAATGGTGACATAGAGCTCAAACATAAGGATGTTTGTCTTTTCTCTTCCAAGTTCATTTTGCTCCACTACCAGCTTCTCATTTGTTATGTAAACTGGTCCTGATGCCATGGTTACTCATTGCAGCAGATGTTGGTAACTATCAAAAATACAAGCAGAGGATGCATTACAGATGTAGCTTCCAGAACAGCCTGGAGTTTGAAATTAAAAGAATCTTCATTTAAACAAAGAAAACCCTAAATATAAACCTTAACATATTATCACATACTTTATGAATACAGTGTAAAAATTATCCTTCTAGATCTTGGGTAGGCCAATGTTTAAGTTATGCAGTGGCAGCTAATAAAGGTTGTTTTTCTTTTAGATAATGAAATTTTGTATGTTTGGTTTGTAAAAGCAACACACTGGGTTGAAGATGAACTCGTGGATTGTTCCTGTTTATTGCAGATCATATGACCCAAAGTAGTGAAACAAGATGATCTGAAAAATACTTGTTCAAGCTCTATTTTCCAAAAGTGAGTGATGTGAAACTGGACACCAGAAATGAGAGTCAAAACTTCCCTGTCAGATCACGAACTGTAGGAGCTCATGATTGGCTCTAAATACAGAAATGTTCTGTTGAGTTCCAGGAAGGATCATAACAGCAGAGGACAGGGTGGGTAGATACTCTGAGTAACACATTGAAAACTTTTACTAAAATAGCATATATTCATATATTTTTGTCTAGATGTGTGCACTGTAAAACATTTGAAGGTGGTTTAACTTGAAAATAAAAGTCCACCTGCTGCCTTGAAAAAGTAATTTAAGTTAACAAGAAAATTGTATCGGTTTTACCTCAGAAATTAAAGTTCATGAAGTTTTAACAAGAGACAAGATGTCTAAAGATTGTTTTTAAGTTTATTAATATTGAATTGAGTTTTTACTTAACGCTGCAATTTAAACCAAATAATTATTTCACAATAATCAAGAAAAAGCTTCCCTCTGAAGTCATCCAAAATGCATTTTTTAAATAAATAACGTTATAAGATTTTCAAAACTGTCTGTGTTGACAGCTTGAGCTTTGAGGAGGATGAATCTTTCATGTTATGATCTGGCCTAGACAGGTCATAACACATATTTAAGAAACTTTGGAATAAAAAGTTTCTCTGCTGGTAGATAATTGTTTATCAAACTACAAAAATAGCTGAATGGGGTCTAGTGGGCTCCGGGGCTTGAAATGGCTCATTCACATTAAAAAAATACAAACACACCTCAGAAGCAAGGAGTCTGTGGAGTTACAATAATGAGGAATTCAGACCAAAGGATTTCAGTTCTACTTTATATAGACTATAAGTCTATATAAAGTAGCTTACTAAACTGAAATAATTTTCAGTTTGGTTGAGAAAGCCTCATTTTTAAAGGAGTTATACATTTTAAACATATTAATTCCATTAATTTTACTTATTTGCCTTTCTAAAGTACTGAACAATTAAAGGCAGATGTGAATAATTTTTAATATGTCATCTCAGGTAAAGCTGGTCAGGTTTTGGAAAAACCTCCAACAGAACTTTAAAGGGATCCATCCATATGGTGAAAGTTCTCCAGCCTCATCATACAGGAACTTGATTGAAATGTTAAATCATCTAACAGTTATGAGATTTATAAAAATATTTTTATGGATTCATAAAACTTTTGGGAAACTGGAATGAAAACGGATTTGTTGATAATAAATTAGTGAGCCTTTGTTCTTTCAAAACTGTACTTTATTCAGCTTCGACAACTTACATTTCTGGATTTATTTATCTGTCTAGAATATGGATTTTAATTGATTTTCCTCTGTGTTTGTGAATATTTTTTCAGCACCCATGCTGCTTTTCTTTTCATTTAAATCCCATCTGGAGCCAAGTCCTTGTACATTTGTAAAATCAACGTGAGGTTTTTGTCTCGACTGAACACAGAGTACAGAGTACACTAAACTATTTGTAGGACCTTGACAAATTGATAGCTCCATCTAAAAATCACTTCCATCTGTGTGCATAACAAAAAGCAAAACAGACAGTAAAATCAGCTCAACATCAGCCAAAAAACGAGTATCAGAATTTATTGGATATCATGTCAATTTGATCAAGCCTTTTCTGGCATTCCACACTACAAAATAGGAAATAAAAATATAATTCACACTGATATCGCTGATATCGTATCATATCAGTATCGGCCAATACTTCAATATCTGTACTGGATCATACATGAAAAAAGTTGTATGAGGACACCCCTAGTTAAGATAGCACATAATAATGGACTAAATAAGATCCTTTTGTTGGATAGCTTGAATGACAGATGTGCTATGCAATGCTGTGGGACACAAAATAAGTACTGTTGAATAGAAAGTATCAGATCAAACTTTAGGCATAAAAAAAATAAATCTCTCTTGACAGCATAATGACAATGAAACTATATCAGAGAAACAAAAATCTTTAATCACAGGTTTTATTGCACCTGCAAAATAAAACTGAAAAATTGTTGAATTAATAAATACAGTATGTCCATTAACACCTAACAGATGAGTGCTCTGTATGTCTTTAGTAGTAAAGATATGTTTTTAGACTATTTATAGATCCTGTGATTTATGTGCTGCAGAAAACTGGACAGATTCGCAGAATTTTACAAAGAAAATGGAAACCCCAATAAGACATACAGAATTTCACAGAATTTGCTGTTATGGTAGTAAAACCTATTCAGAGTAGTTTCTGTAGGAGAAATCCTGGAGGACAATTTGTTTCTTAAATTCAGGAGAACTGCAGCTTCAGAGAACATTTATTTTCCATCAAGAAAACGAGCCAAAGCTTCCAGCTAAAGCTACACAGAGATGGTTTGAAGACAACAAGGTGGTTGTTCTGAAGTGGTCCAGTCAAAGCCCAGACCTCAGTCTGAGAGAATTTATGACTGTACTCAAATAGAGCTATTCACAGCTAATCCCCCCAGCCTGACAGAACTGGAAGAGTTTATCATGAAGAATGGAGGAAAAGTCCAGATGAGCATCCTGACTGAGATCCACACTGACTGACTGCATTCAGAGGAGCAGCTACTGAATACTGACTGAAGGGGACAGTATTTATCAAATCACTCATCTTATGGTACATATTTTTGTCATTATTTCGTAGAAATCAGTTTATACTTAAAATGTTTTTTTGTATTTTTGTTAATCAAAAATAGCAATTTCTTTTAACCATGACTGATTTACAAAAGTAATAAAGGGGTAAAACATCCAGGTGTTGAATAGTTTTTAGACACTGTATGCCTTCCACTGCAATCCTTATATATAGTCTAAAGTCAGTTCCGTTTGAGGTTCCAGTTCTTCAATTTTTTATTGTTTTTGAAACAATCTTAACAGTGTGGCACAACTACGTTAAACTGTTGCATCCTTATGCTCCATCCAGAGCTGTGAGGTCCACAGATCAAATGCTGAGTAACACTTCCAGATCACAGCTCAGAAATAGATGTAACCACATTTCCCAAGCGGAAAAGGTTCAGCTTTTGCAGCATCTTTTAAAAACTAATAAAACCAACAAGAACCTCTCAGGAATATAGATCATGAACCATTTTTAAGTTTTGATAGAAGCAGACATGCTGAAACATCTGTTGTGTGTCTGCACTCTGCTCCAAATATGATTAAAAACAGAGGTCTGTGACAGCAAAATGTATTCCAAGTGTGCAACAGTACACAGTTTCATGAGGTTTGGGGTGACTCTAAACAAGTTATAAAGCACAACAGATGTAATAGAAAAACTGGTTATGGTGGTTTTGCTGAAAATCACAATTTTGTTGCTGGAAGCCCTGTCCCGTCTTCCACACAGCAGGGCTGATAGTGGGGAGAAAAAAAAAATGTTTCCATTCCCAACAGGTGAAGATGAGTTGCTAAGTATGTGACATATTATTAAAAGGGGAGGTATAAAGTAAGTCTAACTTTTTTGAGCTTTACATCATATGATGTTATTCCCTCATCAAAAACATACCTGGAGTGTTGCCTTGGTTCTTTTATGTATGTTTAAGAAATACTTGAATCTTCCCTGGCAACCATTCGGGGGTGCCTAAACACTTGCTCATACAATGTATTTACCCAAAGCTCTGCCGTGGAGCTGCAGTCTCCAGCCAAACTTTCATCCCACAAACCAAACCTCCCTCACACCTCCCCTCCTCCCATGCTCTTCCCCCTATTATATTCAGAGAAATACCTGATAAATCTTTTATTTTTTCTCACACGTATGCCAGAGGTCCGGTACAGCACCAGAGTGCTATCAGCCCTGACACACACAGTCAGGAGTAACAGAGGTTGGCCTTTTGACAACAAAAACTAAGAATTAATATGGTGTGAATTATTGGTTTGATTTCAGGGTTTTTATTGCATTTCAGACTGTGCTGGGGTGGACAGAGATGGCTCTGTGTGTCCCCAGATGCTGCAGTAGGACGACTCGCTCAGCTGAGATCTAATGTATGCAAACAGACAGAAACAATCAGAAGAGACACTTCAAAAGGGAATGTTAAATAATAAGCATTGCAGAAGCACAGAGTGTTGTTGTAAAGCTGTTAAGTTGTAGCAGCTTGAATTGTTTCAGTCATATCTTTTTGGTGTTTTGAAAGTGGCTCCATTTCCTAAATGTATTTTTGGCACACAACCAATTTATCAAATGAAAAAAGAATTGCATAAATATGGAGGTGGTAATGAAATAATTCATTTAGCCTTCGGATGAATGTGCTGAGTAATCCCTGGAGAGGTGCTCGCTCTCCTCCCGTCTGTCCCTGACCAAACACAAACACTTATTCATCTGAAGTAACTCAAACATGTGAAAACAGAGAAATAAATTGTCCACTAGGATAAACAGCAACATGTAGGACAGATGTTTCCCCCAAACTCCTTCATGTCTTTTCATTTTCCATTTGTCCCTGACAGGCAGGAGAAGACCACGTTTGTTCTGTGCTCTGTATGATTCTATCAGACTCTGATGTTAATGGCCTGTTTGGATGCTCTGACTGCTGAGACCTCAGAAGCCTTCCAGCTGAGTGGAAAATTGTTACAGCCCCGTTTTTCTGCTTTCATTCTGTCTTGCTTTCTGCTCATCGCATTATTATTTGGGCTGATAGGAGGGGGACTGCAGTGCTGACACTTTCATTATTTTGCTGTTGGTTTGGTCTTTTTCCTATCGATGCTAAGAAAAGTAGGTCAGGCGGCGTTAATATGCGTGTTAACGCTGAATCACTTTTCAGGCTGCGAACATTACATTGCACGGCATGTATAATGGGAAAAGTTACAACCTCAGCTTTACAGAAATAACATGAAGGAAAGCAGCATTCAATAGCATCTCAGGAGCAAATGTTACTGTTAATATATTTTTTTATTGCTATGGAGTAACATTGGTTTTCTGGCTGTTCTCAGACTTCTCTGTGAAATCTTTCATATGTAAACAGTGGGCCTTCTCAGCTGAGGAATAGTGAGGAAAACAGAGCGAAGGAAGAAAATAAGCAGGGGTGAGTGAAACTGGAGACAAAGAAAAGAAAAATGAGAGAATGCATAAAGGGAACCCAAGAGAATGGGGCAGAGAACACATTTCTTTGACATGAGAGAGAAAAAAGAGGGAGTCGACGGAGCAGGAGGCCATTTCTTGGCTCATGCTTGTCCTCTCGTGTGCGAGCCATGTTAATGAGAGCCACATTTAGGTCAGCACAGCTTGGTGTTTATTCCATCTCTTTTTTCCGTACTCTTTATTTGCCAAACCCCGATTTCTGGGAGGACAAGCAGTTTGTTCTTTGGCCACAAAATAACAGCAATCTAACTTTGGAGAAAAAAAAAAACAGAAAAAGAAGAAAATGTAAAACCCACAGTGTGATCAGATACTGGCGGCTTCATGGAGTTCCTAATTTTGCTTGCAGAGATGGCGCCCAGTGTGTGAGGGTCAGAATCACTATCGTTTGGTCTAACAAAAAAAGCTGCATGGAAGCAAGCCTTTGAATCACTACTCACTACTCAATCAAACACTCAGCTTCAACATATACTTAGAGAGCAACACAATAATAAAGGACCAGTTAAATGGCTGCTGTGATATAGAGAGGAAAATTGTACTTGTGCATAAACACATTTTTCAAAACTAGAGCAACAGCAAAATCCACACTGGAGCTATTTTTCATTAGAAAGGCATGAGAACGGATATATTTGCCCCCGGTCTACCCAGGGGGGCCTGGGTGAGGCGAGTGACTACATTCAACCCGGCAGCATTAATGGATGGGTGGGAAGCTCAGAATTTATTGGTCCACAACCAACCAACAGCTAGATCCAAGAAAAAAAAGTAATAGGCAAAATAATGAGATCCTGGATATAACCAACTGAAATGAGCTTATTCTACAGTGTGGCTGGGGTCAGATAAGGTTAGGGAGCTCATCATCTGGAAGAAGTTGGACAAGAGCTGCTGCTCCAAAGCTTCAACATAGAGGTCAACTTAGGTGGTCAATATGGCCGCTCCTCGCACCAACAGTAGTGAGCTGTGGTGGAAACATGTTTTTTTAACAAGACACACTTGTGTGAGTGCAGCTAATATTTAAATTACTTTCAGTGACTACAGTTCTAAACTGAACAAATTAAAAGTTCATGAAAAGTAAAGCTCACAGCAAAGTTTGTCAAAGGTATTGTGAACAATGTCTACGTGGGCGTCGCCATGTTTAAATCCCGACTTCCCTGACTATGACGTCAGGGAAGTGACCCTGTTACTTCGGGTGTGACGTCAACCCAACTCAGTGTTACGATTTCCGAGGTAACTGGAACGGAGTGTTAGACAGACCTCCTTCCTGAGTCAGGATTGTCATCTTTAGCAGGTTTAGCTCAAAGACATGATCAGCTTTGTCAGATCAAACTTGCTGACAACTTTCAGAAATTTTGACTGAACCAATAAATTAAACAATTTTATGTGTTATTCCAACTCAGGAAGAATTACTACAACAGCAACAATCACCACTCCGGTTTTTGACTCAGCTCTCACGACAGACCGGTACAGGGCCGGCTTCACTGCAGACACTGCACCAATCCGCCTGTCGATCTCCTGCTCCATTTTTACCTCATTCCTGAACAAGATCCCCAGATACTTAAACTCCTCCACTTGGGGCAGGACATCCGTCCCGACCTGTAGAACGCACTCTACCCTTTTCCGGCTCATTTATTATTGCATTTGTTTATATAGCTATGAATTTTTATTTTATTTATTGAGATGATAAAAAAAGAACCTTGAACACATTGATCGACAGGTTTTGATCTCACTCAACACATTCTCTCTCTGTTGGTTTTCTCATCCAGACTGTGAGACACACAGAGAGACACATTCAGACACCCACACACATATACTGCCTATATTTTAGCTAATATTACTGCCTATAACATAGGCAGTAATATTAGTTAGCTTGGTTAGATAACTAGTGTTAGCTAACTTCAATGTAGGCTAATATGTTGATTCGTGACAATAACACTGTCACAGTACTCATGATTGACACACACACACACGCGCGCACCCCTGCACACGCGCAAGTGCACATGCACACACACATTTGTGAGGTTAAAAAATAAAGATAATACTTATATGTAAGAGTTTTTGCTGTGTAAAATATTATTATTCAGGGGTGAAACTTAGGATTCGGTGTGTATGGTTCACAAACAATGTTTTCCTGACAGTCACAGTTGGTAAGAGATAAAGATTTCCATTAAATTCCAGAGGAAATGATTGGGGATAATTTTTGACCCACTTACAAGAAGAATATGGTAGTAATTAAAAACATGCTATTTCTTAAAATGTATAAAAGGTAAATTAAAAATTTTAATTACATGATATCAGTAACATGTTTTTTTGCAGAATAGCTGGAATATGAAGTGATGGAAACTTTTCATTACAAAGATATTGAAAAAAAAAGAGCTCACTGGGTCAAAAAAGATCCACTTACGCATCAGAGGGATAGTGAAATAAGACAAAACATTAAAGTGTAAAATGACTAATTTACCCAGAAATGAACAAGGCTGGTTAGATAAACATGCCAAGTAAACCAATCAGATCTACATGAAATACACAGGACCACAGAGACAACACACAGGTGAGAGAAGCTTACCAGTAACAGGAGCAGGTGCAGTGTGCTAATTTAATACACGAGTGCTCATAGAAGTACACGCCGACAAACAAACACACACACACACACACCCCCAGATACAAAAGGCGTCTTTGTGTGGAGACACAGAAACAGCCGTTTGGCTTCAATCCTTTGGCCCTGAATGTGTCAGACTGTTAGCACTCAAATTAAAAAGAATGAGTCACGAATGTGTGATGGCATGCATGTGTGTCTGCTGTAAAATAACTCAGCATCTTCAATGAACGCATGTCAACATTTGAGTCTTCATCGTTTCTGTATTTTTTCTCACAAATTGCCTTTGGATCCTCTCTTCAGAGCTTCCTTCCAACTACAAATGGCCAGACTGTTTGTTGGTGTCATGTATCATCTGTAGCGCTGCCACTAATGAGATGAGTCACTGTGCTCCACTATGCTGCTTTCATACAGAGAAAAGCATATCTAAGGGGAAATCATACAAATAAAATTGCATTAATAAAAAAAGAACAATTTTAAAATTAGCTTTGATTTCAGAATTTTATTGAATGAGGGTTTATTTTAACCAAAATTTACTTGTTCTAATTACTATAAACTCACTAATTTGTACATAAAGGAAAATAAAAGAAATATTTCCCTTTTTTTAATGAGCCACTTTAATCATTAAAACCGGCATTAAAGCTGTTGGTTGTGTAGTGAGAACTAACTTTCTCTAAACATAATATTTAATGAGAATCTTGCAACGATATATGTACTGGGGATTATACATATACAGGATACAGGATGTAAAGTATAAAATGAAAGGAGCTCAAGAGTTATCAGAACGTCAGGTCCTGATCTGAAGAGGCTTTTCTCTTTAAAAGGGCTTAGGTGTGTGTGTAGATATTATGAGAAATTAACATTTTTGAGTATTATATCAAGTTATAATGTTATTCCCTAATCAAAAAACCATGGCTGGAGTGCTGCTTTGATTCTCCAGCTGAACCCCTGCCAAACCCAACACTCCTTACACCTTCCACACACAGCCCCTGCAGACTAGCAGCAGCAATTAGCAAACCTGGTGAAACTGTGAGTCTTCTGATATCATCATACAAACTGCAACACGCCAAAGAAAGGAGCAACATTGCTGTGATGATGTGATGAAGGGGAAGCATAAAAAAGGGTCAGAGGTACTTAAAGAGACAGAGGTCAATTTCAAGGCATCAGATATGCCAGTGATGCAAAGTCAAATTTATTACAAGTTGTTTAAGATATATACAGCATTTTCAAAACAACTGATGATAATACAGTTTGTGCTATAAAATGCCACTATGTGCCTGCATAAGTAATACGTCCTAAATTTAGGAACTTTAAAAAGCTCTGAAAGCAGTAATAGTGTTGCAGTGGTTGGTTTCCAGTGAGCGGAGCACTGGCTGGCGAGCCACCTCCTCTAGGCACTGAATCAGTAATAATTAAGTGTATAAAAACAGGGATCTTACTGAAATGGTGTGTGACATCAACTCAGTTCTTCAAAGTCTTAATCCTGTTTCTCTATGATGGGATTAGAGTTCACTATGGCAGCCCTAAACCTTATCTTCATTGTAAAACTAATCATGGAACGAAGTACTAATCCTACAGTAATGATGACGACACAGAGAAAAAAGATTCTGCATCTTTGTTAAGGAGAACATTCCATCCAGGTGAGAAGATACTCAAGGTCTCCTGAGTTTAGAGGACATGTACGGGTAAAGTCAACAATAGATTAGAGCATAAAATTCTATAAAATGGAGCCAAGTGTGAAAAAGTGTATGCTAAATAGACTTTAGCAGACAGATGAGGGGACAAAATAAAACATACCACATGTGTTTTCTGCAACAAAACCTCTGATGTTTCATCAGTAGAACAGGGTTTGTAGGATGAAGCTGAGGAAGATTGCTACAGATAAACTAAGTATATAAGCTTCCAACTTGCTTTCACTTGTTTCTTCATTTTCAGTAAAAGCATATAATCTGCTTATATGACCATATATTACCACTGCAACAGAAAACTAATTTTGAAGGCAATCTCTCACACTGGAAGGGAACATAAAAGAGGAACAAGCTGAGATTTTTCTCTATATATTTTTCTAAACTCAGACTATTGTGTTGATGAAATTCCCTCAAGAACACTTTTAAAGATTGCAGTTTACTTAATGGGACCAATCTGCATTCCATAATCAAAAGCTAATATGATGGTTTATAAAGACTATTTTCAGGTATGTTTATATTACGCCCACACTCTACTGTTGAATGATTTCAGTTAATGCTTTTTCAGTTAAAGTTCCTGGTGTGTTTTGTTCTGCTGATTGTTTCAAACAATCAGCAGATTGTTTCAAACAATCAGCAGAACAAAACACACCAGGAACTTTCATTTTTAAATTTGTGTCAAAATATTTTTATGCTTTAAATATAAATAGAATATAAAAATAGATTGTGTATGAATGAAAATAATCTAAACATTAAGCAGCATTAGTCTTGTGTGGTTGGTATTATTTAAATAAAGTGAAAATATCTGATTAGTCAAATATTGATTGGTTGTCTGCTGTATTTGAAAAAGTTTTTCCCACTTTGTACCTCATTGTGCTTTCACGTGTGTCTATTATGATGGTTATTAAACATGTAGCCTCTCGTTAACCTTCGTCTCAGAGTTGTACACCAAAGTAGATACTGTCAGGTAAAAACTGACACTAACTGGGCAACAGTGATTAATAAACAAACACCCAAATCATCATGGCTCTGACAAAGAAGCTTTATCTCCTGTCTAACTATTTGTTTATTACCAGATTAGTCATAATAGCTTGCTGCTTAATTATGGTTGTCAAAGTGGTACAGCTGAGTAGAATTAGTTTTATACTGAAATGTGATGTTTGACTTTGCAAGTTGTGTTATAAGAAGAGAGAAACATTTTTCAGCTCTTTATGTTTAATTTTAAAGAGCAAAGAATTATTAGGATGGTAGAAAATACAAATGACAATGCATGATAGGTTTAAATGACTGACAAAATGAACCAATTCATTTAACTAGGGTGAATGAAGGGTTAGTAAGGCTCTATCCACTGATGAATGTTATATTCGTCGGTGCTATAACTGCTATAACAGGAACATTTTAAATTATTTATGCAGAACGCCATTCCACACAGAAACTGTGTTTTATGGAACTTTAAACATGGCTTTTTTTTGTGGTTGGTTTATGATGGGGTTTTTTCTGGTTTTGTGTATTCATGCAGTTGGCAAGAACACCTCATTTGTAAAAATGCTGACTTATTAATCAGCATTTTAGGTTAGAAGGGGGCCAACTTCTAACCTGACCTTTAACCTCCCAAAAAGTAAAATGTTGTAGTTTTATTTGCTAGAATAATTAAACATACATCAAATTTAATATAAGTTATTTTTCTTCACTTGTTTTAAAATAACACATTTTCAAGATATCCAGCCTTAAGGTTATCACATGAAAACCCAATACTGAGCAATCACTTCTCATATGGTATATGATCCTATTTTATGTAAAACACTGAGGGCTACTCATACAGAACATTTTCTACAAGGTAGCTATCTCAGTTTTACTTTGCTGCTATATATTCAACTTGGAAGAAACAGTAACGACACATCTTTCATACAAAGTGAAATCGCTACAAGAGTTTCGAACATTGAACTAAATGTATATATAAAAATATTAACTCTACAAAATGCCTTCTCTAAGAAACTCCTACATTTATAAAATCCAGCTTCTCCACTTGATGTCATGTGAACACAGAAGAGTCGAGCCCCCTCCAGCTTTCTGCTACTGTCTCGCCTTTGACAAAGCACCATCCCAAAATTAAACTGCTTTTTTTGTTTCTCTCAGACTTCCAGCCAAATGTGCTGCTTCCATCTTTCTCCTCACCTCATTTCACTGCTATGATTGATTCTCTGCTGTATCCTATCCACCGACCTTCCCTGTAAACCATTTACCCATTAATGCACTTCCATATGCACATCCTCATTCATACAGAAAATGTATTAAAAAGGCAGAAGCCCCCGCCCCGTACACACACACACGGACGACTACATGCACACACACGGACAGATGAAATGAAACTGAAATGAAAGCACTGTTACAGTATCAATCTCTATCTAATCCATTCTGAGGAAGGCGAGGCCACTTGTAATTACCCCCAACCCAGTTTGCTCTAATAATCTCCAGTATTCACATTATTCTTCCTTACATTTTCTTTTTAGTTTTCTCCCATCTTGAATTCTCCATATAAAACCAAAAGCTATCTATTTCTTGTAGTGAAAAAGTCACTCCAGAATCAAACTGTGGACTCCAAGAATATCTAGTTGGAAGATGTTACCACTACAGGGCTCCTAACTGAGCAGTACCACTGTATAAATTTGACAAAATTCTGTCAACCAGAAATTCTAAAGAACCTCAATGTTTTACACATTTTTTGCTGGAAAGCAGTTTAGATCAGTTTCCAGTAGGTGTTGAGAGACTTAGGGATTAGAAACTGAGTGCAGTTTTAAACAAGCCAAACCCATAGGGGTCAGTGTAGCACAAATATAAAACTTAAGTCAGCCAATCAGATTGCTTCAAAACAACCACAATTTCCCATTCCTAATGAGAAATTACAACTTCCCATTAGGAAGTTGTAATTCCTAATGGGCTGTTTCACTAAACCAGGGCAGCAAATTAAACCGGTATTTATTTTGGTTTATTTAAGCCTCAATTTGATTTCTACAAAGCAATGGCACATAAGATACCCGGTTTATCCTGTGCAGCTAGCATGCTACAGACCAAGCTAAAATGACCCATATGAACTGTTGCTGTTTGGTTGTGTTTCTGAGGACCGCTGTTCTAGTTTTACACTAACCTTTAATAGACAGTGTTGTGGGGATTAGAAAAAATCAGGTCAAGCCATATTAGTTGTTGCATACTTTACATACTTTACTGATTAATTTCAACTTAACTTAAAATAACTTTTACTTCTGACTTTATTTTTGGCATAATTAAACAACTATACAGTTTAAATCAAACATTTAAAACGAGGATTTATTTACATGATACATACTTGTATTAACAATTTATTTTCTGTCTTGTCTTTGCCAGTAAGCTGCCTTCACCGGTTAAACAGTTAAACAAGAAATTGTTTCTTCAAAACAAAAGCATCAACTCAACATGAAGTTAACCATAAGTAAAACTATTTAAAGATGATATATGTCTTATGTCTTCTAAGTTATTAGTAAGTCCCATGCACATAGTAGTCAACGTTGTACCCACATACTTCCCAGATGATCTTATATTTAATCTTGACTTGTTGTCATATTTGTTCTGTATAAATATAGATAAGATGTGGAACAAAAAAATAGCAACATGAATGAATCCACTGTCAGGTTCAAAATGTTTTAATACTGACTTCCACAGTTAATTTATTAGGTTTATTTGAGAAAATAACAGGTGTGATTATAATGTTTTTTTTAGTTAAGAATGGTTTGGAGATGTATGTTTTAGGCTAACTATGCATTTAATGCAGCATTTTTCTTTCTTTAATATGATGTGCTTCTGTTCCTCATAATCCTCAATAAAAGATGTTTGTTATGAGTGAGATATGGCCTACGCAATTTATCTAGTATCAGTGACTTTGATCAATCTCATGGTCTGTTGGAGAAATCTGTGGATGTGCATTCACCTGATTTACTTAAGCCTGGTTCGACATAGTCACACCTCCTGAGTGTGACTGAAATGGATAAAGCCAGGATGAACTGATGGCGCTATGTCAAGCCTGGCTTCATCTCTTATCCTGGATTTCTTAAACCTACTTTTGTGAAATAGCCCTCAGAAGGTTCATTTGTTTAAACAGATGTATAGATTTATTTATGCTGAACAGAAAAATAAACACCCCATGTCAAATATTGTTGCCATGTTGAATTAATAACTGTAAATGAGCATTTGCTGACATTGTATTGTACAAAAGTAATATTTCTCTTGATTTGTGTGACCACTCCAGCACAAGATCACCACATCCTGCTCATCCATCTGCAGGATCGGCTAAGACCAGCGACACATACAGCTGATGAGACTATTGGTCTGCACAACAGACGTATCACACCTCAGACTGTCCGTAACCGCCTACGAGAAGCCAACTTGGAAAAATCAAATTCCTCAACCTGATCACTATCATGTTCAAAGGACTGTCAATCTGCTACAAATGGCCATACCACGATGTTATCAATGCCGATATGAAGATCAGTAACTACTGAGAATATACTTTGAGTTTCTCTATATATTGCATAACCCAAATGTTCATAAAATGCTTATATTTGACATGGGACGTTTATATTTTTGTTCAGTGTATTTAACAGACTCAGGTTCTCCATAGACATAGAAAACACACATGATACACAACATAAAAGTACATTTAAATAGCATATTGACATATAAAGTTATTAACACACAAGTTGAAGTCGATTAAGAATCATGTCAAAGCATGAATGTGGATATATTGGTGCATTATTCGTGACAGAAACATAATTCCCATTTTTTCAATTACACACGCAAATATACAGTTTTTACTAAAATTTTTACTAAAGTTTTTTTAGTAAAAATTTTGAACAGAATTTAATGTGATGCTGTGATACTAAACAGAATTTTCAAGTGGAAACAAGGCTAAAACGAATAAAAATATATTTGTTTTCCAAGATACCAGGCTACATGTGGATTAGAGAGAGGAGCTAAAGATGACAATAACAACAAGGAAATGATCAAAATGCAAACACAGAAGAAAAATAAGACCCAAGCGTCACAGGGTCACGACAAATAGATTGTGTTCATGTTGGCATTTGGTGAAAATTCAAACTGAAAATGTTTTGTGACAACAGACAATCTTGTTGCTTGAAATACTACTCACAAATCTCAATAGACCGGCATCTCCTTGAGTGTTGTCCAAGATGTCTCTGTATTCCAAAGAGAGCCAGATCAATGACACCCTGACAGCATCATTCCTCCATGTTTCACAAAACTCAACCTGCTGTCATCAAAATGAGGCTTCCTGAGGATTTGACCCTAACCCTAACCCATCCTATGTTTTTTGCCTTAGAGGTACATTTGTTAATGTCTCTCTTCCCTACCCATCCCCACTAAAAGAATTTTAGGATTTATATTTAAACTATAAATCCTTTCATCCTTTAAGCTTTCTTTAGTTCTTCTGGATGGAGAGATACGCGTGCAGCCAAAAATAAATGATTGTATTAAAAAGCTTGTCTTAAGATATCAAAGTTATGCTTTCTGCTTTTGACAAGTTATAAATAGAAAAGCACCTTCTTTGTTTTTCTCTATTCTCTGGGGACGTGTTGTTGGATATTTTCAGATAATAAGTGAGTAAGTTCCGAAGGCTGATTTCAATATTTATACTTTACAAGGGCCAAGTCCCACCTGACAGGTCCAGATTTATTCATTAGTACATGCCACGTACTAAAATTTGATGATGGTGCCAGCAGTCATTGAGAAACAGCCAAGTACACTCTGGAAAGAGTCACAACAGCAACTAGAAAGTAGTCACCATTTGCACAGTTTTCTTTTTCCATCTCTGTTTATTGTCTTTTCCAGCTAGCTGCTTTCCTCCCCCCACACACCATCATTCTGTACAACTCTTCCTTAAAGAGAGTTCTTCCCCTTTGGCATCTCAACATTTGAGATGTTGGCATTCCTGCTCAGCTTAGTGTCTAACTGTTTTACAGTTATGGTAGAATGACTGCACATCCTCTGTCAATTATTGGTTTAATCCAGGTTCTTTAAATCTAAGAGCAAGTCCAGACAAAAGAGAAAAACTCAGGACAACTCATCTCTTCAAATGTCTTTCATCCATCCAACATCTTCTGTATCTGAGATGCGGCCGTGGGAGTAACATCAAACGAAAGCAAGACAATATGTTCCCTGGAAAAACTGATATGTAAAGTTACCCCAGCAGGCTTTAGATCTTTCTCTTTTTCTGAATGGATGGATGGATTAAGCTAAAGGTGCATTATATTTATAGTTGGAAATGGGAAATTGGAAAAATCAACTGGAACACTCCCACAAGTCAGACTTCCCACTATGAAAGAAGCAACTCCGACTATCCCAGTTACGACTTATATAGTCAACTTGACATTTCAACAGTGTTGTATAAAGTACTGAAATCTCAGAGTCAAGTAAAAGTATAAGTACCTCTCCAAAATATGACTTTGGTAAAAGTCGAAGTCACTGACTGAAATGTTACTTGAGTTAAAGTCTTAAAGTATCTGAAACTTCTTGTACTTAAGTATGGAAATTACTTAAAAAATTTATGTACTCAAGTAATGTAATGAAAAGTACAAGTAAAAAGTAAAACAAAGCAAATGCAGTTTGAATGACATTTTTTATATTTTGGTAAACTTGTCAAATACACTTAAAATAATGTACACAACCAAGTGCAGGCAAAATTAAACCTGCTAATAGATATACCTGCAGGCATCATTTAGTTAAGAAAATTAGGTGCTTTACCTATAGCACAAGGTTAACTTAACCTGCTTTACAACTGAACCAGCTTCTTAGTAAACCCTCCAGGACAGAAAATACAAAGTTTTTGTAAGCCTTAAGTTTTCCCTTCAAGTAAGGTCAGTGCTGAAAATGAGAAAAATAAATAGTACAGAAAATGCGGCCAACATGAAGAAAAAGAGCTGTTACGATTACTCTACTTCACAAATCAGTGAATCAGTCAATGCTACAGTCAGTAGGTGGTGCACACAACTGGTCATTATGCAAAATAAAAAAAGAATTGACAGGGAAATACAGCTTATTGGCATCTGTAAACCTGGTTTTAAACTTGCATGCCTTTCCTATATTCGTTAAATTTAGTCTAAATTGCTATCGCTATGGCTTCTGTCCCCCCTTGAACAGAGGAGTCTAGGTAGCCTGCTACAGTCAACATTAGGCCTAAGCTAAATACACCACGCGCGGAACTGAAACAATGCCAAACAAAGTTCATTTATGGTCAAGATTTCACAATACAGTAGTGCCTAGTGACCAAGCTATAGTTACTGAAACAGAAGGATTATAACCATTTCATAAGAAGTTACCTCGATGTGTTTCTTCAAGTTGGACGGGGAGTTTTTGTAAGATAGAATTTCCACATCTTCGGGCAGGAATAACATAAACTGCATGCGGTACGACGAATCTTTAACACCCACGAAAGAGTATATTGTGTTTAAATAAGGCCATGGGCTCTCATCACCAGCTGGTGGTTCCCCTGGAGCCGTGTCTGACGTAGTTGCAGTCTGCTGCTGATTGCAAGACTTGCTTTGTGTTTAATGGGAGAAGCGAAACAGGTGTATCCTATTGGAGGTGATGAACAAGCCCAGGCAAGTAGGCTACCGACTTTGTTCGGTAGCCTGCTTGCTAATCAGTAGGTGGGATCAAAACACTTGCGTTTCTCTCTCTCGCTTTTTTGTAACGAGTAACTAAACCACACATTGAAAATGTATCGGAGTAAAAGTACGCAATTAAGTTCGGAAATATAGTGAAGTAAAAGTGAAAGTCATCAAAAATTTTCATACTCCAGGAAAGTATGAAGTACTCCAAAATATACTTAAGTAAAGTAGTGAAGTATTTTTACTTCGTTACTATACAACACTGCATTTCAATATGGCCGCTCCTCACATCAATAGCAGTGAGCTGTGGTGGAAATATGTTTATTTTAGAAGACACACTTGTGGGCGTGCACAAGTGTGTAGTGTGTAGCTACTTTCTGTGACTACAGTTATAAACTGCTGTTTGCTTATGAAAAGTAAAGCTTAAAACAAAGTTTGTCAAAGGTATTGTGAACAATGTCTACGTGGCCGTCGCCATGTTTAAATCCTGACTTCTCTGACTATGATACCTGGAACCTTGTTACTTCGTGTGTGACATCAACCCAACTCAGAGTTATGATTTCCAAGGTAACTGAAACACAGCGTTAGACACACCTTCCCGAGTCAGGATTGTCGTCTTCAGCTAGTTTAGCTCAAACACATGATCAGTTTTATCAGATCAAACTTGCTGACAACCTTCTAGAGTTTTGACCAATAAATTAAACAGTTTTATGTGTTATTCCAAAGCAGGAAGAATTACTACAACAGCAACAATCACCAGGGTCAAAGGAGGCTACAGCAAGTGAAAGTCAAAGTTAGAGATACTCGCATAGTGAAATAAGACAAGTCATTAAAACGTAAAATGGCTAATTTACCCATAAATGAACAAATCTGGTTAGATAAACCTGCCAGGCAAACTAATCAGAGCTACACGAAGCACACAGCACTACAAAGACAACACACTGGTGAGAAGCTTACCAGTAACAGAAGGTGTTGTGTGCCAATTTAACACACGAGTGCACACACAGATATACAAACCCCCCCCCCCCCCCCCCCCCCCCCCCCACACACACACACACAGAGATGATGCTTCTATTACATGGGAATGTTCTTGGTCATAGTTGAAAATATTTACTTACTCAGCTGAACTAATTCAAATGATGACTGAATATTCTCTTTTGCTGAAGTTCCCTCAATGGTCTGAGGCCTAAACATCAATGACATTGAATAATTTCAAAATTTTATCAGATGTTAGGGTTAGCGTCTGATTTTTAAGTAATTGTTTTAAACTGTAGGGTAGGGTTAGGGTAGGGTTATTGTTCATATAATAGGCAAGTCTGATTAATGATGAAAATGTATGGATTTTACAAATATTCCTTCCAGTATAATGTATGAGTGTAGTCTACAAGTTACAGGTGCTTCAACTGTCAATATGATTAAGGGAGGCATTTGTGGATTTGGACCAGTTGTGGTAGTAGTGCATGTCCAGATGGTGGTTTAGCAGAGACGACTTAACAATGTATTGCTCAACAATGGCGATATGAGGAAGGAAGCAGATGCAGCCAGGGGATGAGCCACCCCAACGCTGCTTAGTATCTCATTTTCAGTCAGGCAGGAAAACAGAATTCCACCACAGCTGTGTCTCCATCAGTTAACAACCGAAAGGACAGGGGGTCATTTCCATCTCACTACAACACATGCAGTATGCCTGCCCCATATAAAGTACCAACATGAGATTAGAAAAATGTGTATTTGGGTGCCAAATTTCCAGTTTATCCATCATCTCTCATCAGACTGAGAAAGCTGAACAAGGAAAGAGGAATAATCTGCATAATCTAATCATCTAATTTGCATCTTTCATTCCTAGAGCCAAATGTTATCCTGAAATGATTTCTGATGCGCTGTCAGTCAAAGAGCAGACGCACTTCTGTGATGTCTTCTCCTTTTGATCTTCTGTTTGATTTTGCTTGCTGATGACATGCTTGACTTTGCCAGTTTTTGCTTCAGTTGAATTTTTTGTTTGAAATACTAAAGTCTATATCTCCATGTGATGTCACCTTGCCAGAGGTATTCTCTGCCTCCCTCATCATTTCCTGCCATTACTGATTAAACATAGTTTTTCCTACAACAAAAGGTTAAAACACTGAGGTAACTGTTGCCTGTACAGAAGCCATTTATTCACCATTACTATAGTCATATATATGTTTTAAAGAGTGAATTACATCAATTAGATATTACATAGTGAAAGTTTTAATACATATGTAAAATCTATTTTTGTTTGTTTAAGTTGCCTGTTGCAGGTTTAAGCTGATGTTCAGTGTGAGACTTTACTGCGGGTGGAGCAGAAACGGCGCTCCGTCTGTGAAATATTACTACCTGTAGAACGTAGAGACGGTCCAACAGAGGAAACAGAACCAGCGTTTTACACCGCTAGCTCGTTGACTTAAATTATTTTTCGGGTTATTTCTTTAGGTTTTTGACTGTGATGCTTTTCGGGGTGAGTATTGGTAGCTGTGCGCTGCTTTACCTGCTATCTTGCCTGTCTGGATGTCCCTTTTTTTTGCCTGAAGTGAGCCTCAATGTAGCCAAACTCCGTCAAATGTTTGTTTTTTAAACGTCATATTAGATTCGTTGTGTTGATGCATTTTGATGTGCTTCACCCCGAGGTATTTCTTCGGTGGAACACGCAAACTTCCCCATTCAACTCTCAGAGCGTTAAAATTCCTCGCCACATTGCTTAGGATTTGTTGCTGCGTGCTTGAGCAGGAGATCAGATGCACATGCAGGCTGCGAAATGAGATGAAATGAGATCGGTTTTGGTGATCGGCAACAAGAGACAGTGATCGGCAAGCCCTAATCATAAACCTTTTCATGGAAATCAACCGATTATGATCGGTGGCCGATCGATCGGCACACCTCTACTGAGAACTCAGAAAAATCCATGTCTAAATTCTCTGTATATAGTCACCAATGGGGCAACATGATTGTCTTGCAGTAATAAGGTAATAAGGTCTTTATGGAGCGTGTTTCTTCTCCGTGTGCATGCATGAGCTCCCTCTGAGTGCTGTGACTTCCTGTCACTGTCCAAGGCATGGCTGTTAGGTTAGTTGGTTTCTCTAAATTGTCCTTAGGTGTGAGTGGATTAACCCCCTATCATCTAATAACCACGGTGGTCCGTTTTGGAAACTCAGCAGCTGATTTTATTTTGGGCTGGAAATCAGAGACATCTCCACTATAACCTGGTGAGAACACCACCACAGGTATCAACTTCTCAGTTGTTTCATGGCATTAGTCTCTCTGATATGTGCAGAAAGAGTGAACACTGTATTGGCGATGAGTGGAAATGTCTGTGGCTCTTCTTCAATTAAAAGAAGACATGTGAATAAAGTAGTCGCATACACATCTTGGCCAGCGCCAACATCTTGCTACTATGATCTCCGACCGCGTTGTGTAGCACCCACTGTTGACAAGGTAGACATGGTTCTTCTAACTAGTGGAAATGGGCAATAAAGCACCGAAGATCGAAGGCAATCGAACCAAACCAGCTCAAGAATGAGAGCTCTTTCAGCGGAAAAGGCCTATCAGTAACCTTCAGAGAGATCGGAAAACTACTGTTCCAACCAGTATTCAAGTATAGCTTTCCATGTTCCATTAGTTTCTTGGCTGTTTGGAAGCAAAAATAAGAATGTTTTGCAACAACACTTTGTCTTTAGCCTTTTTTGTTGCCTAAGCAAACCTGAAAGAACAAATATCTTTGTTTCATCTGGACATACAAACTTTGCATCATTTGGCAATGAGGCATGCACTGAATGTGAAAGATTCTATTTCTTTTGTAGAACTGTGTATTAGATAGATGAGCAGCGTACAGTGTGGGGAAGATTAAACTAGTACCCAATTAGGAGCGTTTTGCTGACTTAGCTTTAAACAAACAAAACATACATTTAGAGGAGCAAAACATTCCCACATGTACATAATGGAAGCAAATCCAGCAACAATGTTTTGAATATAGCAAAACTGCAGCCTTACAGCATCCCTCAGGGACAAGGGATGGGAGGCATTCACAACAACAAAGCACATCATTTAGGTTCATATCTACATCTTCAGGTTCAACACAGAGGAACATTTTCCCAGAATGCCTTTCAGCTGCTCAGCAACATAGATTACGTCAGTGAAATACCATGAGTATTACAAATAATAGTCATCTGTGTAATTTAATACTAAGTGATAAGATTTTGAAACAAATCTAGTACATTTGCTTACTCTGTTTGAGTTTTTGACATTATCTGAACAGTGGTGAAAGCCCTGCAAGGAGAAAACTGATTTTGATGTTTAGGATCCCAAACAGTAGAGATCATCAAAGCACATCCATCTGAGATGAAAATATCTCATCTGACTAAAAATGTCCTCAATTTGTAAGCAGGGATACTGATGGCCTGCACGCATGTGTTAAGCCTAATGCCTGCACAATGGATGCTCATGCTACTGGATAAAATATTTGAATAATAAATGGATCATCAACAATCAACATCAGGTGCAGTTCCAGAAGACACAAAAATAAAGCTGTTGAGATTCTTTCCCTGTTCCTATAAAAGCACAGTCTTTACATGTGTGATCAAACTGTCCTTAATAGTCATGATCAGCAAGAAAAACTAAAAGCAGGAGAAATCTAAAATATATTTTAAGTATTTTTCAATCCAGCTAATGATGGGGAAACCATTTATTATGGCTGCTAATTATTATATACTTCGGTTGTTTTGGCGGTATTTCGTTTAGGTTTAATAACTGAATGTTTCTGGCATAAATGAAACTGTTTTCCACAGAATGTTTTATGCAAACCATGTGCCTGTTTGTTACACATCTGAAACACTCTGCACTCTCATGGAAAGTTACAAATTATTTACAATTAAATCAGATCATATTTGAGATTTAAGAACTTGAGCTGGCATCAGCAATGCAGGGCCTAAACTGTTTGACTTACATCAAAGGGACCGTCTAAGGGGACTGCAGAGGCTTGGGAGAATAAAGGCTGAAAAGGCTTCTTCCATCTGTGTGTGTCTCCCCAATCTTGCCGGGGTGAATGTCATTGGCAACTCAAAGGGGCTGGTGAGGTGAGAAAAAATCTAATCACCAAGCAGACAGAGAGAAAAGATGTGAAAGCTTTAAGAAGACGGAAAGATAAAAAGAAAAAACAGACAAGGAGAAAAAGGCCAACGCAAGTCTTTCAACTTTCCTGACAAACAAACAGAAGGACAGAGGCACCAACAGCAAGCTGTAACACAGAAGCCTCCCACACTGACATGTGTCGGCTGTGTCTGCACAGAGAACAGAAGGTCACAGTTATAAAACTGTTGCTGCTGACAGATGGTCACCTAATCACACCTGTTTGCTGACTGGACATGGAAGTCAGTAAAAGCATATCTGTCAAATGTGTATCCTTGAAGAAAAGGTCAATTTATTGCTTGCATACATTGTTTTACTTATAACTGATATGTCTTCAAGGTGCTGAGGTGGTGCAGGGGTTATGCACAACCCACATATGGAGGCCTTAGTCCTCGATGAGGCTGTCGCAGGTTCGATTCCCGGCCTGGCGACCTTTGCTGCAGGTCTTTCCCCTTCTCTCATTACCCACTCTCCTGTCAATTCACTATCAAATAAAGGCCACTTGAGACAATAAAACCTTTAAAAAATAGGATATGTCTTATGGAAATGCTTAAAAAGCTAGGGGAACATGTTGGTGATATACATATACTTTTTTGCTTAATGCAACACTGCAGCACCAGATTCTTCAAAGCCAGCACTAAACATCTATAAAGATGTGTTTGAGGCAGTGTGGGAGTGTGACAGAACCGGGGAGACAATCAGGTATCATATATATAGCCCAGACCTGCAACACTCGCCGAGTTGGGCTGGACAACAAGCTAGGGCTGTGGGATGAGAGCTGAGGGAGATGAAACAAAAATTGAGACAGATGTTGTTGGAATATTAAAGAACCCCTGGTGTCTGAAGGGGTTGTGATTTTTCACACACACTAACCCAGCCAATCAAATCCTGAGAATGTTGCTCATAAATGGCAGAAAATGTGTAGAACATTCAGCCTACAATAAAAATAAACATGTCATGTAGCAAGAATGCAGATAAGAATGAAAGTTTCCTCTCAGGCTTTCCTTTTTTTCTCCTCCTACAGCTTTTTCACTGGTTTCAGAATGAGAAGCCAGTGCATCAGGGAGATAGTGATGCTGTTTTTCCTGAAGATGCACTAATTATTTGGCTAAATCCTGGAAACGAACCATTTTCATTCACTCTGGTTGGTCAGTGATGAAGAAGATCACACAGTTATAGATCTGAATTATTTTATGGCCACTGAGCTCTTCATTATCGCAGAAGCAAATTACCACACATATCTTTGGTCTCACATCACTGCAATGTGTTCCACCTTAACCTGGACGATTCCATGTGTTGCTTTTTCTTCATCTCCCCAAAGTTTGCAGAACAAGTCATCAACAAAAGCTTGTAAGTTTTGAGCAGAGGTAAACCTGGAATTGTCTGTGCATCTAACAATTATGTCAGGAATGTTTTATATATTTCGAAAAGGTCTGGGTAATAAACCAATCTTTAACTGACACAAAAAATGTATTAATTTTGCCCATGTCGGTATTTTTTTTTAAATGAAAAGAATGGACTTTTTGTCTTTTTTGGCCGTGTATAGTTAGGTTAAGCTAATATCTCTTTAAGATGCTATGCTAAGTGTACAGTCTGTCGTCATGTGACTCCACCCCATCCCGTTGGTAACAAGGAGGTTGAGAAAATTGAGATATCTAAACACTCGTTTAGTGTTCAGCTAAACACTAAATGAGTGCTGTGTAACAGCAGCAACACCGCCCAGATGAACACACAGTAGGACAAAAGCTAATGAGGAAATCTACAGCCTGTGAGTGCTTTCAGCATCTGGCTTAAACTGTTAAAGAAAATGTATCTAGATAGGTTTTAATCTTATATTTACCTGTTCATTTATATTCGTTTTGCAGTGAAAACATTAACTGGGAACAGTCCTTTAGGTCCCTGGAAAACTGAGATGAAATATGTTGTGGACCTGTAACCTTTTTAAACCATCACGTACATTGACTCTAGAAAGCAATCAATCAACTTTTCCAGAAAACTTTATAAAAATAGATGGCCAAATTTTTATAAAATATAGAAAATTCCAACAAAGACTACTGATGTAATGTCACATCTTAATAATAGAATCTGAGCTCAGAAGAAGAACCACAACAGTGTCTTCTCTCCACATTTAGACTGAAGCCCAGCTGCAGTCCAATGAGTCAGTGACAGTCTGCTCCTCATTTTAAGGCAGGTATGAGCCTTCCATGAATCTGTCTCTTAAATACAGGAACATTTTCAGACATGAAAAAACCAGAAGCAATAACATACATTTGTTGAATGGTTTGAAGATTCAGTAGCATAAAATTACATCAACAAATGCAAGCAGAGAAACTTGTTCCTGTGATATCTCACACCATAAAGGTCCTAGAGAGACTCCAAGGTAAGGAATTAAGCATTTATGCTGCAGATTTATATTTGTGGAGTTGGAGTTGAAGATGCCATCATACACCTGCTTCACCTGCTTGTTTGACATACAGAATGTTAAATATTAATATTAAATATTGAACTTCTGTTACTGTCTGACCCGACCTTGACTGTATGTTATTCTTCTGCTGACAATGTGATAGACTCTAAATGCCTCTGCTATCACAGTATGGAGCTAAATACACTGAACCAAACTATAAACGCCCCATATCAAGTATAAGAGTTTTATGAACATTTGGGTTACGCAATATATAGAGAAACTCAAAATGTGACATTTTATTTTCCCCGGTCCAAGGATTGTCCAGTTGTTGCTCATTTTGTCTGATCACCCACTGGACATGCCCCTCCCATGCAATGAGTAAAAAAACAACTCACTGAATAATGCTCTCTGACAGCAGGTTGGATTAAAAATTATACACAAATCAAGAGAAATATTACTTTTGTATAACAAAACATCAGCAAATGCCTATTTACAGTTGTTAACTCCACATGGCAACGATATTTGGCATGGGGCATTTATATTTTTGTTCAGTATACATCTAATACTTGGTTGGCTTACTGAATGTAGCTTGTGTTACCAGCTTTATTTATTAATCTTTAAATTAATAATTTAAGCATATGTATTATTAGAATAATATTAACCTTTTTTGCTAAATGGTCATAAAAATGTTAAAGGAGTTGTTTCCTGAAATATCCTATCATTTTGATACCCTATCACCATCGCCTACTTCATAACACTAACACCATTAATAACCCTGATGAGTTCATTACTTCAATATTTTTAAGTTTCTGTCTGAATCATTTAAACTTTTGAGGCTGGTCTACCTAATAACAGAGTAGAGCTTTTCTTTCATTTGCAGTAAGTGAACTTCTTGGAAACTGAACTCCCTCTGTGAAGGTTTTAAGAAGCAGGAATTTTAACACTTTTAAGAAACTATCAGCATGAGCTTTGTCAATTTCCTTGCTTTATTTGTAGAACATGGAGTATAACTCAGCCATTACATAGACTGATTTTTAAGTGGGCATAATTACAAAAAGCGTGAGGACTGAGCAAATATTTTAACAAATTAGTTTCTTTAAAGGTTTTAAAAATCAACAACACTTTGAACCTAGGCTGGAGGGAGTTTAGTCTGAGGGAAATTATGAAAATGAATAAAAAAAACACTTTTAAAATTCTTCAAATAAACAGTAAAATTACTGCATATTCCCTATAGCAGTGGTGAAGTGTCAGTGTGTTCAGGGTGTTTACTAGGGGAAGGGATCTGCAGACTTCCTGATTCAATTCCAATATGAGCCAGAAAGCTGCGATGCGGTTGTAAATCTATTATTGATGTAATAATTATGAGAAGCTTTGGTGGAACTAGGTCGATGGTCTCTTGCTTTATGATCAGCTGTTTTAAATCTAACTCTAGGTGGAATCACATAACATGCTTTTAACATAATGTTTGTATGTGACCCTATGTGTTCACTATAAACTGTTTTATCAAATTCCAATTAAGTCATGAATTAACATTCAGATTATTGAGTTTAACCAAGTGACCCATGTCTTATATAGATTAATCAAAAATTATTATTTTCTCTCCAATGGATCAAGTGATCCCCAGAACATAAATTAAAAAGAATAAAATTGTTTCAGTCTAACATTATAAGAAATCACTTGTTTAAAATGAACTAAAATGAGACAAAAGCTTTTCAGTTGCATAAAAATTTAAAAGTTATTTTTACATGGTATCTGACTGTGATTTTATCCATCCATCCATTCTCTTACACCCTTGCCCCTAGTGGAGTCAGGAGGGGTGCTGGTGCCTCTCCAGCAAGACATTTCAGGTGAGAAGCGGGGTACAGTCTGGACAGTTCGCCAGTCCATCGCAGGACAACACAGAGACAGACAGGACAAACAACCATGCACACACACACTCACACTCACTAAGGAGAATGTAGAGAAAATAATTTAGCTGACAGTCATGTTTTTGGACTGTGGGAGGAAGTCGGAGTACCCTGAGAGAACCCATGCATGCACAGGGAGAACATGCAAACTCTATGAAGAAAGACCCCGGACCGGGAATCAATCCCAGGACCTTCTTGCTGCAAGACTGTGATTTTGTATCAGGGAAAAAATATACTCTAATTGTCTGTGGTCACTAAGAAGAATATGCCTCTTTGAGATTATTCTATTTGCTTATAAATACTAATATGGGTCGATAAACAAGATGGTGGCTGATTTTCAGACCTTTGAGAAGGAAGATAAGATTGGTTTCTCATCTAAGTATCGGCCGATCTACCCAAAGTAACAAAATCTGGACTGATTTTTGTGAGTGCTTCACAATAGTCACATCACTGTTGCCAACTTTGCCACTATATTTAGTGGAGCTAGGTTTTCAGACAAAGACCATTTAGCAACAAAGACCAGTCCACACCATGTTGAGTCAGTGGATGTGTCTGATCTATTCTAGCTGGTCCAATGTCGATTACTAAGAAACAGAACTGTCAGAGCTGAAGCTGATGACAGATGTTCAAAAACACAGAAACTTTACATTATTATTATTTACTGTGAAATGACATGTGTTCCTTAAAAAGGTTTGTGTGGTGTATGTTAAATTTGTAAACCTTTCACTGTTTAGCTGCTGGAACAGGTCTTATATACTTGATAGGTACAGTTCAGCTCTGAAGGTATTGGTGATGAAGAAAATGTTTAGACCTAGGCTAACATGTGGAACTGGAAAGTCAGTGATAACTGAACAATGTTCTTGCGTGACATTTGATTTACTTAGAGAAAGTGTGGGTAGGTCTGTTTGGGATCATTGTGGCACCTTCAGAGGAGCCCAAACTAAGAGAGGCACAGATCATCACTGCCAATCAGGCACAAAGAGGCACATGTTTTTAACACCATTTTCCTTATTGTTTTCAAGACCACTGGTACAGTACATCAGAATGCATTCTAACACCAATCCCACGTGATTCTTCTACCACCAACAATGACCGAGTCGTTCTGCATATTTATGTTCCTCAGTAAGTATCAAAATGCACAAGAGGCAGTCAGATGCCTTCAGTGATCACCGTCTATTACACGGCCTCTCCTGCCTGACAGCAAATGATCAACAGGTGGATGAACTAACAGTGACCTCATATGCTACTGTGGCTGAGGTTCCAGCTTCAACCCATAGCGCCCCACATTCCTCTGACCCCCATGTCAGACCAACGGTAGTGAGAAGCAAATTAAAACAGCAAAAAATGGCTGTAAAATGATGTCTAAAATTCTTTAGATGAAGGTAATATTTTTAGTGTTTTTAGTCCCCAATAGATTTAGAATAAACAGAATTTAGTCACTTTCCTGTAATTGCGTTACTTTGAATAATTTTCTAAAAGGCATTTGGTCCAAATGTAATAGCATTTCAGCTATGTTTTCCTAAGATATTAACGTGGTCAGACAAACACTAAAACCATACTGCCTTATGACAGAGTTGTCATTTATGTGGCAGCAGAACAAACGGCAAAAATTTCCGAGCTTTTTTTCTCCTTATTGAACACAGAACCTGGATAAGAATAACAACAGCTCTGATGGTGTCATTCTCCAAACTCTGGCCTTCTTCTCTGTTTTCCTCTCACTTTCTCCAACACATCCCAAATGTTCCACTCCTTGCCAAGGAAGCTGTCAGGCCAAGCAGGAGCATCTGTCCAACACGGCACTGAGCCATAATTCCATTCATGTTTGGATAAAATCACACGACTCTTTGTGTACAAGACCCAGAGTGACAAACATGACAAATCGTCTGTTCTTCCGTCCCGGACATGAGATCCATAAGCAGCTGTTTCTGTAAACAGATTTCATGAAATCCATTTATGTAGCTGGGCATACAAAGAAAAAGTGAGTGTGAGTATATGTTGCCGCTAACACTAGGGGGCGATGATGCAGTAACTTACAGGGAAGAACAAGACATCCACGCTGCAGGGAGTAGACTGGTTGGAGTTAGAAGCCAAAGGTTCATCATAATGTTCAGGTTGAATATTACAGGTTAAATGTAAAACATACCATCTACTGTAAGTCCAGATGAACATTTTAATAGTTTACTAATTTTCTCTAAGTTCTTAATCCACGACAACCATATTGGATTGTCCTCGGGAACAATTTGATTTTCTTAGAATGTGGAAAATCTGACATACATAAACACAATGCGTCAATAAAAAAAATTTTAGATTTGTTCCCTATCGCATCTCATAAACATGATTAATTAAGCGATTTGAGTCTATTTTTGCCTGCAATTTTGCTACTGCTTTTAAATATAGCATTAGAAATGTTTCTCATAGCAATATAAATGTATCTTTTCAGTACCTTTATAAATTAAAAAAAATAAATGTCAAGAGAAAGTACTTTTTTTTTCAAATCTGTTAGTAAGCTATTTGAATTTCTAGGTTTTGACATTGAAGTATCCAAAACCTTACATACTAGTGTTACTGGTTCCTAGGCCACTCACAGCTGTCAGTGATGCTTTATTCTCTGTAGCTGTAGTGGAACATTTGTTAGTTATAAGTTCAAATGAGGAGGGATCTGAACTGCAACTGCTACCAACCAGTATCCACACTGCATCACATAATGCAACTTATGTGATGTTCAAAATCATTTTCAAAATGTAGGAAGTCCCACCAGACCTAATTTAAAAATGTTGTATTTTGGGGCGTGCAGGGGATTAGCACGCCCCACGTTTGGAGGCCTTAGTCCTCGACGCGGACGTCGCGGGTTCGACTCCCGGTCCCGACAACCTTTACCGCATGTCTTCCCCCCTCTCCTCACCCTCCTTCCTGTCTGCCTACTGTAGAAAAAATACGAGCCACTAGCGCCGCAAAAACTCTTCGGAGAAAAAAAAAAGGAAAAAAAAAAAAATGTTGTATTTTATCCTTCCCAGCATTCACTCTCACTCTATGCACATCTCAGCTGTGCATACAGTCAGAAGCACATACATCTCTAAAACCAAGTCACATGTTATTATGAAGCATGACCTGAAGGACTTCATAGAAATTTCTTTTAGTGACACGTTTCATTAGACTAAGGAAGAATCATCCTTATTCCCAATAGTAAAGATGTCTGGAAATACTTTTATGATGATTTTTAGCAAAATTATAGGAGTAAAGCACAAGGCTGAAACAACATGGTTTTACTTCAACCCATTTTAACCTTTCACACCCAAAACATTTACATGTTAGTCAGCATGTTAGACATAGCAGTGTCCAGGACTCAACTTCACTGAACAAATAATGTTAATATTTAAGTTAATAAAATTCAAAACATATGATCTAAGAAATAAAACAGAAATGTCCCCATTGTGAATCAATTAAGAATATATCTATTCTATTCAAGTTATTAAATAAAAGACATTTGTAACTTACATGAAAATTTTAGTTATTGTTATTTCAACTGAAGGGCCAATAAGAGTATTCCCTTTTCTTTTGGATTTCTACTCATAACTAAACTGAAGCCTTTTCATCACTTTCAGTTCAGTTTCATCATATTTAACATTCTGAACATGCAGACAGTTTATAAATACATAAACAGAAAAACTCAATTTTATTTATCTGGAAGAGGCCATTTTGGCATATTTTTGTACTTTGATGTGCAAATCTGTTACTCATTTTGTGCTATGTGATAAACTGGAATGTTTAGTATAACAAATAAGGGGGAAAAATGTTTTTGAATGGAAATAGTTGTTTAAATAAATCAACTAACTGAAAAATTATTTGTTAGTGTAGCCCAGTTAGTGATTAATATCAATTAATTAAAATATTTTTGATATAAGAAACTTGTTCCAACAATTAAGTTTGGACTGGGACAAAGATAAGAGCTCACAAGAATGTCTGCCAGCATTTCAATCAGTGTTTATAGAGGAAGGTAGTTTGGTAACATAAAATTGTGACTCTAAGTGAATGCAGCTGCTCCATTGTGCACACTTTGCAAACTCCTTCCCACTTTATTTAAAAGCCACATTAGCTCATCTTTACACCTGCATCTATAATGTTGTGTATAGGGGTGCACGTGTAGGGGTGTGTGTGTTCACCCACAGCTGCATAGGGACCAGAGAAAAGGTTTTGGAGTAAAAGGCAATTAAAATGCAGGAAACAAAAAACCTTCGTATCTCCAATCACACAGAAGTTATGCATCCCCTCAGGACACCAGAACAGAAGGACAGGAAAAAAGTCGTCCTTCGTTTGTCTAACACCACAATGTGAGAAAGACTGGGTTTGAAAACAAGCAAGTTCTTCTGAAGTTCTTGAGCTGTGTGTAAATATTCAAGTTGCAAAATCCAAAAAAGACAAATATGGATGCATGAGTAAAAATGTGCTATTGATGCCTCAACATTGTTTCTTTGCTCCCACCCCTGCTGAGACAGCAGAGAAAATGCAAACACATCCATCTGCAAGATAGAATCTGCACCCCAGAGTCTACGGACCGCAGAAAATTTGGACTCTTCCAGCAGTCAGCCATCTCTAACCAATTATGAGGAATTAAAATCTTGGTATAAGTCATACTGATATGTTCTGGTAGCAAAGGTTATTGAGAAATCAGCAGAGATTTTGACCTGTGTCGTGTTCTGTACCGCCCTCCTGCTTCGACCTTGAGAAAGCCACTGTGCTGTCACTGTCCTTCCCGCGGGCAGCCCTGGGGAACACAAAGCAGCATAGAGATTAATGTGATGTTAGACTGCTTACATAGGCTGGGTAAACTTGCAGTAGAGTGAGGTGTCACAGTGTCATTGAGCAAGAAGCAAGTAAAAAAAGACTGCTAGCTTTGTCTTTTTCTGCACAGGAGGGTTTTCAAACACGGACTAAACAGCAGCTGGTGGGAGAAGAAGGGCTTAGGAGAAGAGTAATATCTGAAAAATCCTCAGGTAAAATCAGTGAATTTACAGAAGGAAAACGTAATCCTTTTTTAAATAATGGTCAACTTTACCACACCATCAGTGATTTAAAAAACACAATCAGTCTGAGTCTGATCAACAGGTGTCTTTTCACCTCCACTTAAGTTTTTACCTTTTTTACAACAAAAACTCAAAGATGCGGCTCTGTGTCCTTCCCCCTCCCTAATGTGTTTGTTGGGGGTAGTGTGTGTGAGTGCGGGGGGGGGGGGGATGCATGTGTGTGTGTGGTACTAGATCGAGGGAGGGAGAAGGGCAAGTAACGAGAACCAAAGGCAGCAACCCAAACCCACCATCTAATAGTGGTTATGCCAGTAAACAGAGCTGAATAACAGGAGGGAAAGTACACTGAGCATTTCTTTTGAGAGAAAATGTCACAGATAATTGTTACCACAGAGACCCAACATTTAAAATCTACAGCCGGAGAATCTGCGGTGGAATTAGGCACCCTGACAAGGTGAGAGGAAAATAAGTACAACTGAACATGAATTTCTGTTGCTATGCCAACATGTTTTCAATCTAGAAAGTTTTCCTATTCTTTATTTTGCTGCATTTTGGTTCAGGCTGAAGGGTGAGCACATATAAAGGATTCAAAAAGCATATTTTCACTAAAATGCAGTGACAGTGCAAGGTGACACAGAAAGAGGTTGAGCTCTTCTAAATCTAGAAACTAAATAACAGAAACTAAGTTCTGTAATATATGAAAGTATTTAACTTTTCCCCCAACACAGTTGCAGGATTTGAAACAACCTGTTTTTTTTGTAAGACATCTTTAACGTAGCTGCTTTTTGGTTGCAGCAAAACCAAAAATGAAAGCAAAACTAGAACTACAAGTCCCCCTACAACGTCCCACCATTATATAACTTAATAGTAAATGACAGTCTTCACAGGATTTTTTTTGTTTAGCTTCATTTCTACAATATTGTCAAAGGATGTAGAAACATTTGATCCCATAAGGAATCCAGATATTAAAAAGGTGCTGTGTTTCTTGTCAAAGTGAACTCTCTCTAGCAAAGCATCATCTAGTCTGTCAGCCTGTGACTCCAGGCTTTTATGATGAGTGTTTTTGTTTTTTTATCTATTGGGACTTTTATTTTGTAATGAAAAAGAAGTGGGGTTTTAGTTTCCCTGTTGAATAAAAAAACTAATAATAATAAAAAAGTTTCACCTAAACTTGTCTGAAAACATAAACATTAAGGGTTTTTTTTCTGTAAGGAAAAGATATGAACATTTTGTTCAGCAACAGATTGCCTGTTAGAAAATTTTAAGCATAGCGCTTCCCTTTGGCAGTAATGCAAAGGGTCTTTTAAAAAATTTTTTAAAGAATCTGGAATACATTTGATGACGTCTACAGAATTTAGACTAGTGATACTTGAACAGGATTAATCTACTCTGAAACATCACCTGAAAGTTTGAAAAACAAAACATAGTGTTTCTTTATTTTCCTTAGGAATATTGTTAGAATCTCATGTCATTCTCAGGAAAACAATATTGTTTATTGTCTTGTCTTAAAGCATGCTGGCTGGTTCAGTTTGTTAACATTTTAGTACATTTCCAACTTGTAAATTAATAGGGAAAACTTGTAAATTAGTAAATAATAAAAGTGTATTAAAAACTTGGAGTTGTTTTGATACACGATAAAGCATATGAGGTGTAACCTGTCAGGATTCTAAACAGTTTCTTGACAGCTTCAGTCTAAGCCTTGAAAAAAGGAAACACAAAATTTTAAACCAGAACAATTTGTTAATGGTAAAATGTAAAGCATATATGTTTTTTTAGTTGAAATAATTGCTAATTCCTTTACTATTTGCAGTACAGAGAACTTAGGATAATTAGGGTAGGGCTCATCATTTTGACTTCTAACCATCTTGGATCTTTATAGTTCTAGTTGTTTTGCATCAAATATTTCAGATGTGAAATGACTATGAATCACTGTGTACCTGCCCAGAGACATAGCTGTGGAGGGGCAATCAGAAAGTTACAAAGAATAAAATAGATTACATCATCTTGTTATAGATAAACCCTGCAATAGCACAGCTTACACATGACCTTATCAGTTTTCTTTAGCTATTCCTGTTCATGTGGTTCATAGGGAATATTCCTTCTAACAATGCTTTTGCTCTTACCTCTGTATTTTGAAATTATGTGTTATAAAGACTGATATGAACATGCTCAGTGTTGTATAGTAACGAAGTAAAAATACTTCACTACTTTACTTAAGTATATTTCGGAGTACTTCATACTTTCCTCGAGTATGAAAATTTTTGATGACTTTCACTTTTACTTCACTATATTTCCGAACTTAATCGCGTACTTTTACTCCGATACATTTTCAATGTGTGGTTTAGTTACTCGTTACAAAAAAGCGAGAGAGAGAAACGCAAGTGTTTTGACCCCACCTACTGATTGACTGCAACAAAGTCGGTAGCCTACTTGCCTGGGCTTGTTCATCACCACCAATAGGATACACCTGTTTCGCTTCTCCCATTAAACACAAAGCAAGTCTCGCAATCAGCAGCAGCCACATGGAGGAGGAGACGGAGACCACAACGACTGCAACTACGTCAGACACGGCTCCAGGGGAACCACCAGCTGGTGATGAGAGCCCATGGCCTTATTTAAACACAATATACTCTTTCGTGGGTGTTAAAGATTCGTCGTACCGCATGCAGTTTATGTTATTCCTGCCCGAAGATGTGGAAATTCTATCTTACAAAAACTCCCCGTCCAACTTGAAGAAACACATCGAGGTAACGTCTTATGAAATGGTTATAATCCTCCTGTTTCAGTAACTATAGCTTGGTCAGTAGGCACTATTGTGAAATCTTGAGCATAACGTTACCTGTATAAATGAACTTTGTTTGGCATTGTTTCAGTTCCACACGTGGTGTATTTAGCTTAGGCTTAATGTTGACTGTAGCAGGCTACCTAGACTCCTCTGTTCAAGGGGGGACAGAAGCCATAGCGATAGCAATTTAGACTAAATTTAACGAATATAGGAAAGGCATGCAAGTTCAAAACCACAAACCATTAACATGTGCTACTCTTTAAAACTGGAACAATTTATTAGCAGGTTTAATTTTGCCTGCACTTGGTTGGGTACATTATTTTAAGTGTATTTGACAAGTTTACCAAAATATAAAAAAAAGTCATTCAAACTGCATTTGCCTTGTTTTACTTTTTACTTGTACTTTTCATTACATTACTTGAGTACATCCATTTTTACAGTAATTTCCATACTTAAGTACAAGAAGTTTCAGATACTTTAAGACTTTAACTCAAGTAACATTTCAGTCACTGACTTGGACTTTTACCAAAGTCGTATTTTGGAGAGGTACTTATACTTTTACTTGACTCTGAGATTTCAGTACTTTATACAACACTGAACATGCTATAATGTCATGTTATGAAATATTTTAATGTTTAGCACCAGCTTACTAGCTTGATTATCAAACTTTAGCATTCAGATGGTATAAGAGAATAAAGAGGCAAACTCAGTGTCATCTTGGAAAGATGAAAAATGATTCATTTACACCAATTATGTCATCTTAGGATTGATTTTTATCATAATATCAATTATTTTGACAATCTCCATTTGGGTCCAGAATCTCAGTACAAAAAGGTCACAATTTATAGATGAATGAAAACATGTTTTTAATCAATTTCTATAGAAAGTACACATCTTTTCAAACACTTCGAAAAAGTTTAAAGGGTACAAATATTTTTTTGAAATGCACTGCAGCATCTATGTTTAATGTTCTGTACTATATATCCCATTGCTATCTAGTTGTCATAAATTTCTCTTGAGGAAGCTCCTCCCCTCCAGTTTTCTTATAAAATCACAGCTGTTGGTCCATTCAGCTAAATCTTCATAAAAGCTTATTAAAAGCTGAAAATAAATGACTCACTTATTGGGAAACCATTTTTCTGGAAGCGCTCTTTTACATCCATCCCACAGGATTGATCTGAATCGATGAAACAGTGAACAGGGATCTCTACAGGACGACTACATTAGCATAGATGAATCACGAGCTTTCTTTAAATTGAGAAAATACTTCTCTACGTGTTGAATTTAAAAGAGAGTGATTTATAAGCATCAAAGTAGGGCTCAGTATGCTTTCAATCACAGATAATCTCAGGACATCATCATTAAACTGTAGTATTAAAAAACAGAACATACGTAAAAAATAAAAAAATAAATAAAAGGCCTGTTCAGAGTTTTTATTTCAGCTTCAGAGAACATTCAAAGGTTCATTTCTTTTCATGTCTGCTAAATCAGTTTAGTAAGCCACAACAAAGAAGATGTAAGGACAAACTAAACTTATCTTAGTGAAGACAATGAAGAAAATCAGTTTTTTAAATATGTATATTAAAAAATCTGCTACTAAAGAGATAATATTAAAGCGATGCTAAGTTAACTTGACAGTGGTAGATACATTTCAGTACTGACTTTGGTTACCATGAACACATTTAACTGACTTATTAATTGTGGTTTAATAAATGATAATGAATATATTGCAACTTTCAATTGTAAAGCTGGGGCCACAGTGTTTGTCTAAAGAACTTTCCATTAGTTCCCATAAAATATTAACAAGGTTTGAGGTAACTGCAGAGAAGCCTTTTAGCATCAATTTCACTTAATTACAATGCATTATACTGTTTGCTTAAGATGAGACCCTTCACCAGAGGTCAGGTTTAAGGCAGGACAGAGGTGACATGAAACACATTACATACAGCATGATATTATTTTAACTGTGAGATTACAATCAAAATGTTATTAGAATTTCCCCACATAAATCATCCATCCATCCATTTTCTTACACACTTGTTCCTGGTGAGGTGGGGAGGGGTGCTGATGCTTATCTCCAGCAAGACATTTCGGGTGAGAGGCGGCCACATGAATCAGTATAAGAATTTCAGGATCATAATCAGAATTTATCGGCCAAGGTTATATGCAAAAACAACACTTTGTCCTAGATTTTAAGCACTCACACTTAATTGTGTATGTGTATATATATATATATATATATATATATATATATATATATATATATATACTGTCAAGTAAACCCGAGATCATCCCACTTCCCCATGCTGGAGATTTTAGTTTAACAGTAACAATAAATAAAGTTATCTTTATAATTAATCACACAAGTGACATCTAGGCCCAACAGTAGACTTAAACTTCAATAAAATACATCTGGTTGTGTGTGTGTTGTTCTTGTCTCCTTTAAACTTTGCTTTAATTCTACTTCTTTTTTCTATGTAATAATAAGAAATCATAGTCAGACAGAGAGATGAGACAGGAAGAGCAGGTTTCCTGGAAAAAGAGGAAGTAAGTTCCCAGCCTGCAGATTTATAAATATAGTTGAGATTATTCCTTATTTCAATGTAAGAAAGTTTTAAACAATGAAATCTAAACATTTTGAGTAATTGGATAAGATTCAAAGTAAAATACTTGCAGTATATTGGTTCACTTGTAAAAATACTTGCATTTACACTTACATTGTGGGCACACTTACAAGTAAAACAAGTAATTGTGGCCTTGGTATCAAATAATTAGAATCATGGATTATTCTTGGTTTCTTTTCAGAAAACATCTTTAATAACTAACATTAAGATTATAATAACAGTAACTAATTGCACTGTTAGACCTTTTATTGTAATTTTACAGTAACTTACTGGCAACACTGTTGCCAGCAAGTTACTGTAATTACCATTCTACAGTACCCTTACTGGCAACAGTGTTGCCAGTAAGTTACTGTAATTACCATTCTACAGTACTCTTACTGGCAACACTGTTGCCAGTAAGGCAACAGTACCCTTACTGGCAACAGTGTTGCCAGTAAGTTACTGTAATTACCATTCTACAGTACCTTTACTGTTATGATATTTCACAGTTAATTTTTACTGTGAGTGTGCTTTACAGTTATAACTGCATTACTGTAAATGTAGTTTCTAGTATAATACAGTAATTGTATTTTATAGTAAAGCTGGTCTACTGTAAACTTGTTTCACAACATAATGTCAGAGTTTTACTGTAAATTAAAGTTTACATTTCTTTAAGATAAGATTATTTTACCATAAACCGAAAAATTTCATAAAAGAAATTTTAGTCCAAGTACTGTGAATAACAGGTATTTATTTTCAGCAGATTTGTAGAAATAAAATCCATTTACATATTCGCAATGTCATAAAAAACAATGTCACAATACAATATAATGTGCTGTAAAACAACAAAACCATAGAACACATTTCCTACATCAGAAGAACTTTTATTCCATTTGTCAAACAAAATCAGTGGGATCCATCTTGTGGAAGCTGAACTGTAAAGAATAAGACAGACAATGTGGGAGGTCATGAGATGGTCAGGAAGTTATCTACATTTTCAAATCGACAGGAAGTTGACAAATTAAGCTGAAGTGACAATGTTCACATGCATAAAATCTTTGTCATAAAGCAGCATTAAGTTGATAATTTGTTTTAAAAAAATCAATTGGACTGAAGTGATAATAGAAGCTGCATAAAGAATGAGCAGAACTGGCTTCACTTCAGGTTTTTGGATTGTTTATGGCAAAAGCAGTCAGTCAGTCTTCAGTAATTCAAAAGATTGCGTACTACAAATGTCCCCAAGGGGACAATGAAGTACAACAATATTTTTAGTCATTTTGTTGGTGCTGACGGATTACTGCAAAGGTGTGCCTAATAAACTGAAAACTGCTTAGTATAAAAATACACCACACTTAAACGACTACACACTTATACATTTCTGTGATTTATTAAGAGATGCAGCGACATCCACTTTTTACCACAGACACAGAAAAGATGCAGGCTACTCTAAAGGGCTATTGTGTAGGAATCACATGGCATTTATAAATAATCATTAAAATCAGATTAAAAAGGCTAAAGTAAAGTCAGAGCATGCAAGATAGGAGGAAAAGACAACAAAATAATAAACATTTACATTTGGTAAAATACTTACCTAGTTGGAAGTCCTCCATTCAAATTCAGCAAGTCGTTGGAAGAAGGTGGTGATCTGGGAGTTGACACTGACTACTTTCCTCTTGACAAGACTTCCCGTCTTGCGGCTTGTACCGACTTTGGCTGTGCATTTGGTACCAACATCTGGATTGATCCTCACAAAGAATCTTTTAACAGAAATAAAATAGATTAATTGTATTTTTTAATGAAGACGTACAATACAGCAATCAGCTATGGTTCTTCATCATCAGTCAAACTGTCATTAAATTTAATTCATAAATGGCTTGGTGTAGAGTACTTGCCATTGTATCATCTCCAGCGTGGTGGATGCTGACTCCTGATACTCCAGATTGAAGACAGAATATGACCCAAAAAAGACAGCAAGGACGCTGGCAAAGTCATGTAGTTGCTCAGGCTCGAAAAATACCTTCTCCTCCATACTGACCATCCACCGGGTTGCAGACATCAAGCTATTTCCTAAAATAGACAAACCCTTGTCAGGCTAACGCTAGTGAGTAAAAGTACAGACTACCATAACAATTACATACATTGCTACGAAAAAATTATAGTGATAGAAAATATTCCTCTTACCAAGCATGATTACCCTTGGTGTAGTGGGTAAGGTCATTTCCATTTCAACAGACATCTTGGTGGAAGATACCTTTAAAACATAAAAGGAATACTCTCTTAAATATGAATTACTGGTAGTAATTTATATTTAAAGGGCCAGTTCACCCAGATTACAACAGGTTTTTGAGAACCTCATCCCAGAGACTAGACTAGATTTTACCCCTACATCCTGCTACCACTCTGAAACAGCGGATGTGAATGACAGTTTGTGGGGCTAAATGCATTTTTTAAAGCATTACATTCCACAAGTGTTCAGTCTGACTTCTGCAATGGCGGTGACTCCTGTGCATGTGGGACCTGAATGCAGAAAATGTTCTGAAGGAAGCAGGACATTGCTCTATTCCACATGCAAACCGATAATTAGCTGTGTGTTGATGTTTCTTCACATGACTACAAAATTCTGTAAATTCTGAAGTACAAATGCTGCAGAATTTACACCTGTACATAGTTGCACCTGTTAGTACTGACTTAACTTTAAATTTACAGGAGCATGGTTTAAACATGTGAACAGTCCTTATATGTAACCAGGGTTGGAAATTAACTTTTTTGTCCACCTGCCACTGTGGCTGAACAAACTCAAAAAATAACAGAAACTACTTTAATTTTTTTCACCTTTGTCCTCATTTACAGACTCTTATACACTATGTTGGAGATGTAATGGTACTTTTGCAGGCTAACCAGCTGTAGCAAGCTCAAAGTTATAGATTAGGTTAGCTGCTCCTCTACATTTCCAGACTATTTTGTGGATTCAAATATGTTTGAAGAGCTGTCTTTTTACCTGTTGTCTTGTCTTTTGAAGAGATGAAGCTATGTTAGCAGTCAGCAGGACAGAACTGCACAGCCACTTGGAGGGAAAAAGCTTGGGAGTTAAAACAAAAAGTCATCTGAAGAAAAGAAAAAAAAGAACCATGTTAGAAATTCATCCTTGCTGACCTACGTAGCTAATCTGCACTTTTAACATTTGCAAGATCATGGTTTAAACAAATGAACAGTCATTAGATGTAAAAAAAAAAAAAAAAAAGAGAAGGGGGGATCAATTATCAGTTAAGGTTATATTGTTCGACAAAGGATGTAACAACAATGCTAACAGACACTGAGCTCATCTCAACCCAAAGCCGCCCGAGAAAGATTAAGCGGCAAAAGTCCAGCTAAAACCTTCAACGGTAAAATTAGCACCTTAGTTAACGTTAATTCCGAACCAGCTCAAAAAATAACAACATCATATTTTCCTTTCTTTCACCTCATTTACAGACACGTAACTTATAACGTTGCAATATGCCTGATATATAATGCACCAGACGTAAAGGTAACGTTATTTTACCAGGCTAACCAGCACAAACCAGCTCATGCTACAATTCTAAGTTATAGCATTATAGCATGATGCTATAAGCTACGTTAACTCCATCTAAAATGTACATTTCCAGACTAGGTTTTGGCTTCAAACAGTTTTCTAAGAAGTGTTTTTTTTACCTGTTTTGAAGAGCTGAAGCAGTGTGAGCCCACAGCACGGAGACAGAGCTGCACTTGCACTTGGAGAGAAAAAGCTTCGGAGTTTAAAACAAACGTCATCAGAAAACAGTTGGAAGCGAAGCCACTCTTGATGACGTAGCTAGATAAACTGCATGTTAATGTTAGCTAGGATGTGAAAAAAACAAAAGTACATTCTCTCTTTCTGCCTTAAAAATATGTTAACCACTAAAGGAGTAAAAATACAGAAACAGGGAACCACGATGAAGCAGCTATGATGACGGTTGGAAATCAAATATAATTCTTACTGTATATTATAAGTACAGAACCACTACTGTAATGTGTAAACAGTAAATTACTGCAACTTCAAAACATACAGTAAGTTACTGTAATACTATGTACTATACCCATAATGCAATGCAAACTACAGTAACTACTTGTAAAGATGTCTTATGGTAGGGTGACCAAACGTCCGTATTTCCCGGGACATGTCCGTATTTCACGTCCTGTCCCGGGTTTTTTTTAGAAAGTGAGGAAATGTCCTGTTTTTTAAATTACCTTCATTGGACCATTATATTTACAGGCACTAGGGCCCTGCGCACGGCCCTGCGTGTGACGTAATCCCTGAGCCGCGTCAGTGCGGGCAGCCCTGTTCTTAATCAGAAGATAGACAGCGTGCGTGGCTGTCAGTACGCCAACAACATAGAAAGCGCAAATGTATGTTTACCTACTATTTACAAAAGAGTTTCCCCCGCTACAACGTGTCCTGGTTTTCCCAACTGAAAATATGGTCACCCTATTTATGGTAGCTTTACTGGGCATTTTGTGGTATTTAACTGTAAAAAATACAGCAAAGGCTAACAGTGTATGATGACCGTTGGGAATCAAATATAATTCTTACTGTATATTATAAGTACAGTACCACTACTGTAATGTGTAAACAGTAAATTACTGCAAATTCAAAACATACAGTAAGTTACTGTAATACTATGTACTATACCCATAATGCAATGCAAATTACAGTAACTACTTGTAAAGACGTCTTATGGTAGTTTTACTGGGCATTTTGTGGTATTTAGCTGTAGAAAATACAGCAAAGGATAACAGTGTGGTTATGGTTATCATAAAATTATAAATGAATGCTAAATCAGAAAAGCTAAAGAAGTTATAAATGTGATTTTGACATTGAGCTTGAAATGGTGTAAAAAGGTGTAACTGCAATTAAAGATCACTGATATGTTGGAGGTAGAGGGTAGGCGAAAGGTTAGGGGAAAAAGGGGAACTAACAGGAGAGCAGAGATGATCAATGCCTTATTTGGAAGCAGAGCCGAAGACTGTCCTGCGCTATGATGTTTGATTCTAGAGAGGAAGAGCTGGAAAATGTTTTATAGGTTGCTGGTAGCCTATATGTAAAACAACATCATTGGGACTTGTCCAAGTCACTAAAACCAACCTGGTTCAATACCAAGAGCAAATTGTAATAAAGAGAAAGAGCGACTGTTAACAAGTGTGTTCTGTGAAACTAGTTGGCTGCAAGCTGCTCAGTCTGGCTAATTCACAGGGGGAAGAAGGTTGGGACACCTGGATGGAGGCCGTCAGAAACCAGGCATCTTTTCTCGATGCCAGCTTAAACAGAGTTTACTTTAGTTCTGGACAGGGCAAATCCCAGCAGATTTAGGAAACTCAATTCACCCGTTAGACGGAGAGCTGATAGCACATCTCCCCTCTCAAAAGAGGAAGTAGAGAGTGAGAGAGTAGAGAGAGAAGGGGGAAGGGGTGTTGCAACAACGACTATATATATATATATATATATATATATATATATATATATATATATATATATATATATATATATATATATATATATATATATATACCTGTCCAGGGTGAACCCCGCCTCTCGCCTGGAACGTTAGCTGGAGATAGGCACCAGCATCCCTCCTGACCCCACTAGGGACAAGGGGTATATATACAGTATATGTATGTGTGTGGCTGTGTGTGTATGTGCGTGTGTATTTTACAGTAGAGTATCTACCACTCAGACTCTAAGCTCTAAGGTGTTCATTGTGTTCATCAGACACAGCCAAATAGTGATCTATAGCCCATCCTGAAGGTAAAAGTCTAAACAGATGGTGTCCAGCATTTGTGGGGTTTGCAGAGATATTAGCTGCTGACAGCATAGTTCTTAAAGAAAAACCATAACACACCATTGCGTAAGGCAACGAGCATTTCTAATCTTATTCTACCACGTTGAACCATTTAAACTTTTGTCAAGAATAATTAACATTTTAGAAATATGTCGTTCTTCTTGAGACATAAAGAACACAGTACCTCAATCTTTTTTCTTCCTTTTTAAAAAAAAATAGAACAAATAACATCAATAGAAATCAAATAACCAAACAGAACAAACAAGCAAAACAAACATAAACTAACAAACACACATGTAGGTATATATTAAAAAGGGTATATTCAAAACAAAACACAGAACATAGTCAATTGGTACCACAGCAAAAATTAAACTGATTAACATGTGAATTAGGATATGCTTTTTCCTTTTGATCTTGGCAGTTATTTTCAAATTTGAATTATTTTTCTATTCTCTGATTAACCTAGCATCACAGATATTTTGAAAAAAGTGGATAAGGGTGGGAAGAAAAAAAAAAAGATTATGAGGAGAGGAAGGCTGAGACTGGAATGACAGAGACTGAATGTCGCGAGACAACTGGAGCCCCATCATAGCAGCGCCCTTTTGCTAGACGAAATTGAACTCTAAGAAGAAAAGAAAGAGGGGAAAAAATGAAGACAAACACCCTGCGAATCCCCACTTATCATTCTGGATCAACTTGAATGCTACCTGAATGAGCGTTGCTACATCTTGTGAGCCATGAGTCCTCCATAGAAACAAGCACAACGGGACTGGTCCACCGATACTCACAGGGACTCACGAGGCGGCAACAATGACTATTGAGGTCAGTGTGCTTGAGTCCATAAACAACAAACTATCCATCCTTAAGTATTACACTCAGACATTAAAGAACTTAAAGCTAGCCTTGAATTTACCCAGAAACACCTCGAAATGGTCCAAAGTGAAAATAAAGAACTCAAATACACTGTCAACGCTCTTAGGATAAGATAAGATACCTTATCTTACCTCCCAAGTTGAAATCATCTCAAACAAAAATAAAATAATGAAAGAAACCATACTGGATCTGCAGAGCCGTAGCATGCGCGACAATTTAATATTCAGTGGAGTACCAGAAAAACCCCAAGGTAACCCAGAACAATCAATTAAAGACTTCATATAATCTGCACTCAAACAGTCTGGCTGTCGGGTCCACCTCATCGGCGCTAAAAACTCTAACAAACTGAGACCCATTGTGGCCAAACTGGAACATTTGAAGCAAAAGAAATTCATTAAAAGTCGTGGAGAGGAATTAAAAGGAACTTCTTATGGGATGAATGACCAATATCAAAAGGAAATCCAGGAAAGATGAAAGAAACTTCTCCCACTTCTCAAACAGTTTTGTGAAAAAGGGAAAAGAGCTTCACTAACTGTGGATAAACTATATGTTATTCTTCTTGAGACATAAAGAATACAGAACACACTCTCAAGACGACCTATTTGAATTTTGATATAAAATAATGCCACTCAGGTTAACTTTTGCTACCTATACATATTGTCACATTCCTAAAATCCTATCATATAGGCAAAAGATAAAATAAAAATTATCGCTTCTTTGTTTCCAAAAGAGGCAGAAAATCATTTTTGGCAAAAAAAAATGACTTAGGCCATTATTTTAGGAAGGTGACAATAAGTAACTGTATATGGACATTTTGTATGTTTATTTTGTGAAAATTCATCTCATTTAACAGTTCAACTTCAACAACAATGTAACTAATATTAAAAATGGCAGCAGAACTTTTCATATTTATTAATTCTTCAGTCTCACCAAAACCCTCACAATGTCCTCTGTATGACATGCTGTCAGTACAGAGGCAGTGCAGCCTGAACACACAATGTACACAGAATTCAGACTGCGTTTTTATTAGCATAGAGGACGCTGTAAATTGTGTTAACTTTATTTAATTCAGGGCACTTTAAAAGGTTTTTATTGAAAAATTTTTCTCCATTTATGTTTGAAGTAGATGCATAAAGTGTTATTATTGTGACTGCTCTCAAAGCAGCACTCTGCCATGTGTAGTCTTGGCAGTCAAATAAACCCGACAAGCTTTAAAGCAGTAAAGAAGACAAGCTAGATGGTAATTGTTTCTTCTCTGTCCTCAAACTGAAAACTACAAGTTGTCATTGGCTTCTATAAATCCTACAGTCATAGTTAATAGATTAGAACGTGTTCCGATGAGGCACATTCTAATGTATTGTCAGATTAATAGCAAGTTTGAAAATATGAAATGAAATGAAAATAACCTTTAATCAGGTATTACACATACTTTTCATTAGGCCCACATTTATGTATTAAAAAAAATAATTTAATTGGTCTGATTTAATTTTTTAATCCTACTAATTTTTATCAGCTATAAGCAGGAAATCCCCATAATTATCAGAAATAAAGATTTAGAAACATTCTACATTATATGTGACTAGTTTCACTTAGCAAATTAAGTTACTGAAATAAATTGTTTTTATCCAAATTAATTATTAATTTAAGAAGGTGAGTAGTGTGTGATGTAGCGTAGGTAATGTAGGTTTGAGTTCTTTGTTTTTACATAATTCTCCATAAATAAATCAGCAACGTACAAAATGCGTGTTTATGCATTTATGGATGGGACAATCCATTACAAATAATCAATGTTGGAACAAAAAAATAAATAGAGTTGATCAGTGAATTAAAATCATATCTGATCCATTCTGATGTCAGATCACTTAAGCTCTCAGCTCTCCTTACCATTTACCCTTCAGGCAGCATCTAATGGGGCTAAGAGCCTCCCAAGTGTGAGGATATCATTTTCTCTGTATTAATTAGTTCCTGTGTTGTCATGTCTTCCCCTTGATTGCTCCCAGCTGTCTCTTGTTTCACCTGATTACCTTCCCTGTGTATTTACACCAACCTGTGTCTCTTGTTACCTGTCGGGTCCTTGTCTTAGATGTCATTGTCGCATGTCATGTTCTATGTCTTGTTTCCAGTGCTACCAGTGTCTGAGTTCCTAGTCTCATTGCTCACCTGTGCTGCCTGGACTTCTGTACACCTTGTTTATTATCATTAAAACCATAATTTTTGCACCTCAACCATGGGTCCAGCCGCGTCAATCCTCACCTATAACTCCAAATCATGACAATAGGACCCGACCAGATACGTGAGGTTCACGTCAAGTAAAAGGAAAAAGAAACTTCAACAGAATGAACCCAGAGGAACTTACACCTCTTCATTTTATTGTAAGAGAGTTCAACCCAGTGGCTCAACCCTGTTCTGCCCAGAGATGACTTGAGGTAGCCACACAATGTGTCATAGCTCTACGGGACTGATCTTCTTGTCCCGACCAGTCCTGCAGAGCCTGGTCGCCTCCTCCATCAACTCCGACTTGATGGAGGAGGCGACCAGGCTCTGTGCTATCAAATACAATAGGGCTTGCCTCCTCCATCAACTCCAACAAGTCGGAGTTGATGGAGGAGGCGAGCTGCATTGTCAGGCAGCTTTTGCTTTGATAATCGGCAAACCACCAACATGTCATGTCTTCCCCTTGATTGCCCCCAGCTGTCCCTTGTTTCCCCTGATTACCTTTCCTGTGTATTTACACCCACTTGTGTCTCTTGTTCCCTGTCAAGTCTAGATGTCATTGTCGCATGTCGTGTTCCAGTCGTGTTACCAGTGCTACCAGTGTCTGATTGCTCACCTGTGCTGCCTGAACTTCTGTACACCTCGTTTATTATCATTAAAACCATAATTTTTGCACCTCAACCATGGGGCTAGCCGCATCAGTCCTCACCTTCAGCTCCAATTCATGACACCAAGTACATCCATCAAAGTGCTTTAACAATAGTGGGCAGCATGGATGCCATCACAGGCTTCCTCCATGTTCTGGTCAGATATGCAACTAAAAAGCACCAATGACCCTACCCCCATCCAATACAATAAACCATTAAGTCTTCTGTTGTTTTAGCATGCTTTGTGTAATATGGGCATTCACAACGGCTTTGGCCTGATATGAATACATAAAACATTTGGTTACTACAAAAGGATAAGAAGGGTGGATTGCTCTAAATTGACTTTTTAAATTCTGACACTGATAGCTTTATTTCTCCAGATTGGGGAAGATCACTTGTTTTCAGCCACGCAGGCAAAGGTCACCATTAATCTTTGATAGCACTGAAAGAAATACAGGAAATGTCAGCAGCAGTTGGCCTACGATGGCTGCAGGCACTAAAGGGAAACATTTCTGTGACATTTGGAGATTTCTGAAAAGGAAAAGGGAAAAACAATAAATTGAGTGGAGTAGGGGAAAGGAGGGGTAAATACATATGTCTAAGGTGGCTCATGATGCTAACTTTTCTAACATGCTAACCTTTTGGAACTGGCTATTTTGTTTGTGATTTGGTGCTTTTTTAAATTTATTTATCATAGCATTTTATACAGAGAGCAAAAAGTTAACTCCTTAAGACAAAAAGTCTCATAAAAATACAGCAATACAAATTGCTAATCATTACATTATATTATAAAGCAACAGCAGAATTCCGATGCAATGTCAGAAAAAAAACCTTTATCCATCAGTGAGAAGGAAAGATGGAACACTATATGATCAACCATTAAAAGACCATAAATTCAGTCAGTCAACTCTAACAGGAAATCCTGACAGATTATCTTTGAAATATATAAATAAATGTCCGATAATGCTGTGAGCTTGTAAAGGACTTATTTGAGCAACATTGTTATCACATGAACATTGACAATGAGCTCAACTCTATATGCATTTCAAATGAGATTTATTAACTGAGGCTTGTTACTCTACAATGATTTACTTTGTAATTTAGAGACAAAATCTGGTGAGAAGCGACAGTTGAGGCTTCAAAACCCAAAAAGGAAACTCATTCAAATTAGATTATACCACAACACAAAATATTTGTTATACATTTTATAAGAAGTTGTCAAAATACATATGGAGTTGGATATAATGTCCAGCCCTTGGACAGTAATGTCGTTACTTAATCCAATGGGGATGTTGTTTTAGACTCATCCACAGAAAACTCAAAAGGTTCTCAAGCACTGACTGGAGGATTTTTTTTCAGTTCACTGAAATTGCTGGTATGAACCACTTTGATAAGAAACACTTTCATCTATGTGTTATGTGTACAGCATTAAAACATGTATGGGTTGCAAAGTAAATAGATGATTTTGTGCATCTGTGAGTGCACTTCAGCTCCAACAATGATCGACTCTCCGCCCACAAAGCTTCCATCTTAACGTAAAGCCAGAGTAACAGTGCCCACTCACTCCACTCGAGCTTACATGAAATGATTTTAATGGTTTTCAGTGAGCTCTCAGAAATGTTAAAAAAAAACAGAAGAAGTGAAACTCTGTATACAAACTGTATACAAAAGGTGTTACATTTACTTTACACCTACGCTGAAATGTCTCACGTTTGAATTTCTGTGTATGTTTTAAACCTTCTGATTTCATTTCTTTTTACTGGTTTAGACGAGTGCCTATGGGAAGAGCCTACAATGTGGCCAAGAAAACATCTGCTTTCAATATTCACTTATAGCCAAAACCAACAAACGACACAGATCTGGAGAATGCCAGTGCGGCCTTCTTTCTGAAGAAAACATTCAGAAAGAATAGGCTGTGTATGCTGAAGGCTAATAGCTTCAGCATACACATTAGAGGCTGGATGGGATGAGGTTCTCCATCAGGCTGCTCCCTTTAAATGATCTACTGCGACTCACTGTGGCTTTGGGGTGTAATAAACACCAGGCAGACGTGATATCCAACATCAGAGTTAACAAATCACTTCTGCTCTGTGCCGCAATTTACCTGGTTAAAACAGTTGCACTGAGGCAATTAGAAGAGCACGGACTCACACTGTACACCAAAACTGAAGATTAACAACAATGGGATTTGGGAACCACATGAGTAAGAGCCAAATGTCAACACCTGTCTTATTCATAAAAATCAGCCACATCCATCCATCCATCCATCCATCTTCTTCCGCTTATCCGAGGTCGGGTTGCGGGGGTAGCAGCTTCAGAAGGGAGGCCCAGACTTCCCTCGCCCCAGCCACTTCTTCTAGCTCTTCCGGGGGAATCCCGAGGCCACAGTGCATGATTTTTATGCACTGTGCTGTCCTCTGAGGACCCATAGGGTTGTTCATAGGAACGGGGTCCTATGACGCCCTCCCCCCAGCCCAGATGTTTGATGCATATACTTTCAATTTTTCTGAAAAAATATTTACATTGTATTTTATTAGTCGTGTTATTTGCTTTCATTTTAATTTTGTAATCCATAGAACCACAATCATCCTTTGTCTTTAGTGAAAAGCATCCATTGATTGCATTCATTCATTAAACTTGACTAAATACATGAAGCCTTTTCAAAAATGGGTGACCCCTATTCCATTATTGTTTCTTCTAATAGATGAAAAAATGACTACAGTAAGAAAAAAAAGAAAAAAATCCAACAGGTGTCAGAGGAACAGATGGTTATGGATTTTGCAAAGAGGATGGAAATGAAGGTGATCAACACATATTTTAAGAAGACGCAGGAACATAGAGTCACAAACAGGTGAACAATATCCTTTGCAGAAAATGCCACATGAAAGGGGTTAAGGATCACAAAGTAGTACAGAGAGAGTCATGCAAATTAGCATAGAGGGGTAGTGTGTAGGATGAAAGTGAAAGAGGAATATAGCACAGGCAGGCCTGAGGATTAGAAAGTTGGAACTGGAGAAGAAAGGTTGCAAAAAATTCAGGTCGGAGCTGAGGAAGGGTAGTGGATTGCTACAACAGGACTGAGAAAGGATGGCTAAAGAGGTGAGACAAACTGGGAGGAAAGTGAGTGAAGGAAGTTCATATCAGAGGAAATAAGACAAGGAAAGCTGGAGTGGAATGATGGGGTGCTGGAAAGTATTCAAAGAACGAAGGTAGCAAAGAAAGCAGCAGCAAAGCCTTCTGCTCTTCAGAAGAAGAAGGCTTCTAAAGAGCGATGCGAGAGGTCAGACAATAAGTAAGGTGAAAATGATCTATCCCTCACTATAAGCTAGAGAGGTACTGGCTGCAGGTCAGGCTGATAAAAGCTAAAGCGTTAGAAAAAGGAAGAAGAATTTGGGCAGCTGAAGAATGAGAAAAATGAGAGAGAGAGGAGGCCAGAGGGGATGGAAAATGGAAGAAGAGGAAGGAAGGAAAATTAGTAAGGATGGAGCTAGATGCTGCTCTAAAGAGCATTAAGTGTGGAAAGATATTTGGCCAAATTACACAATTGTATAGTTATGGAGATGCCTCGTAGAGAGCACAGTGGTGTTTTGGACCAGCTAGTTCGACAGAGTTCTGGAGAGTAAGACAAAGTTGAGTGATTGGGGGAGGAGCATGCTGGTATGATTTTCAAGACCAGAGGGATGTACAGAGTTCTAGTAATTACAGAGGGATAAAGTTGATGAGCCACATAATGAAGTGCAAGGAGTTGTTAAAGTGAGGCTAAGATCAGTGAGCAGCAGTTTGGTTTCATGCCCAGAAATTATACAACAGATTACACTTTTGCTCTCAGAGTTCTAACAGAGTGGTACAGAAAAGAACAAGCTCCACTTTGTCTTTGTGAACCTAGAAAAAGCACAGGATAGAGAAACTGTGGTACTACATGGGTCCAGAATGCCATTGATGAGGTGAGCAGTAGGAGTCATTGGGGGTTTCAGGTAAGGATGGGGTTCTATCAGTAATAAATTCAGAGCCCCTTCTTATTTGCAATTGTAATTGATGAACTGTCAGAGAAGGTCAGACAGGATGCTCCATGGGCCAGATGTTTGCAGATGACATTGTAGTCTGTGGTGATAATAGCGAGTAGGTGGAGGAGAACATAGAAAAGTGCAAATGTGAAGTTGAAAGAAGTAGAAGAAGTGAAAGTGTAACACTAGTTAAGGCTCAGCGCCTGACTACGGCCAAATATGGTAATAGAATAGGCAATCAGAAGTATGTTCAGCTGAAGAGCCTGTGTGTGTGAATAAAACACCATCAGACAGAAAGTAAGTTTAAGTTATTGTATTCAAATTTATATGAACCGGTTTTCCATTGCATATGTTTAGGAAGGCATTTGATAATAATAATAATAATAATAATAATAATAATAATAATAATAATAATAATAATAATAATAATAATAATAATAATAATAATAATAATAATTAGATGATTATAAGCAATAAACACAACAACAGGAAAAACGAAAACAACCAAAAATAAAATAGACCCCGATGACACCCAAGAGTTTTTTTTCTAATTCTAGTCCATTCTTTTGTATGCAGGATGATTAATGGTCATCAATCAATAAACCGAATGTTTTTAAAACAGAGGGTGGAAAAAAAGCCTGACCTAAACAAGGTCATAAGTAAAAGGAATTAATGTTCACATTTAAACGAGGTTTAACTGTTATCCAAAATAGCTAAACATTCATCAAAAAATGATATATTCTATAAAGCATTGCTCAGGAATCTTTCAAATGAATTTCAAGTTAAAGATCAAATATAACTTTCAAGTTTAATTGACATTAAAGTCAATAAATACATAAGTATTGTTTCAATAAACAACAATCAATTGTTTTGTTTTGTTGCGCAACTTCAAATAAGTGAACCAATTCCAGAGTTCTATAGGCCGTTTGCTCAATCAATAAAAAACTAAAAATATCCTAAAGGTACAAATTTACAAAAATCAAAGAGCTTATTTAATACTTTTAGGATTCATCATCTATTCAACTACAAAATTAACAAAAGGAGAATGATCTTTTAATCTATAAGACCATTTTTAAGTCGCCAATACATTGATTTTGAGTGAACGTTTCGCCGCCACATTTCTACATACTAAAAAAAACAAAGTACGTAAAATAAATGACTCACCATCGAGTGGTTGCCAGAAAACACACGCTATAATCCTTGGGCTATGTTAATTTGGCTCGATTCAGCAGTATTCTGCAGCAATTTTAGAAAACGCCAAGCACAAACAGCTAGCCACAGTGACAACAAGAGCAGTGGCATGAATAACATTGAAGACAACAATAAATGGTAGGAGTTTGATGGTTTGTTTTTGTTTTTTTAAACAACGTGCAGCTGACTCCACCAGAGCTCTCACAGCATCACACGGCTCAGAAAAGCTTGTGTCATTCCAACGGGTTGAATCCATAGCTCTAAAGTAAAATCACCGAATACAATTTCCCCAAACCGCCGCATATGTGGCCGCTCCCAAGTAGGCAGGGCTTGACGCTGCAATGCGTAAGATGGGGACATGATAGATGAGTGATAGCACTATGACTGAATTATGAATATATCTCATGTAAGTGTTTACATTTATGGTTTACAAGATTTTTAATAACATTGCATGAGCAAGTTTATTCACATGTGATTTTAAGTTTATTCCTTATTTAATATAAACGTTGCAATTGCGACATTGTGGGGCTTTTTTTTACATTATCAGAATTTAGACAAAGATTTGCTCACATTTGTAATGGAAACATAGCTAGTGGCACTGTCTGGAAGACCAGAGGCTGAGATGGAGTTGACAGAGTTGGAGATGCTGACTTACTTTTGTTGGGATCGGTATAGACAGGATTAAAAATTAGCAGATTAAAGGAACAGCTGAGGATGGGCAGTTTGGAGATAAAGTTAGAGAGGCAAAGTTGAGATGGTTTGAACATGCTCTGAGAAAAACTGTGGATTCTTTGGAAAGACAATAATGTTGGAGATGGAATTGCAAGGCAGGAGATAAAAAAGGTAGACCCCAGAGAAGACCTATGTTTATAGTTAAGCAGGTAAAGATAATCACAGTAACTTAATTTGTGTTTTTAATTTTAAAAAATATGTTTGTGTTTGACATAATATAAATGTTACTTTTTAAATCTGCATGCCAAAACTGCTATGCATCAAAGAAGAATAGAGGAATATGAAAAGTACTTTTCCTAACTATATAAAATAATTAATAAAATCTAGGATATGTGTATTATGGTTGTTTAAAAGTGGACTAGGAAATTAAATCCCTAAAAATTAACTAAACCTAAGAAACATGATTAAACTGGAGTAACAAACAACTAAACACAAGAAATAAACATAATAAACTAGAATCACTGAGGAAGGACTGAACTAAAGAAAAACAGAAACAAGACTGATCAAGAAAGAAACTAAGCAATACAAAATAAACAAACCCCAAAACAACACATAATCCTAGTTCCTATCCTATCATAGTTATGTGTCTTGGAAAGTCACACTTTGAAATGAGTGTTCAAATCATATTTTATAAAATTTCTGTGGACAATGTGTTTGGTGATGCATTTGTATTACTGTGCTTATTTACCTAGATTGTTCGTTTTGTTCATATGTGACTAATTTAACAAACATGAAAGTCATTTCCTCTCATAACCTTTTGATTACTGGATGCCCTTCTGTGGACTTGAAGAGTTTGCAGCAATATTTGTTTAGCGACAGATGACACTGTAGAAAAGCAATCCTTTGTGTTATTGTTTTAGTGTATGTCTGTCAGATAACTATGTTACTATGCTTTCCTTACAAAGCACTACATGATCATACCTTTAGTGTCCACTGCAGAACAAATTCCCAATAAAAAAAAATAGGGGTTTTAGTCTTGGTCCTCGGCGCTTACAGCCTCCTGTGTTTTCAGATATTCTACACTCCAAAATACTTTTACTTGATGACATGCCAATGGGGTAATTCAACCATTAAAGCAGCTCTATTGATAGAAAGTAAACAGTTCTGAGAATTATGATTGGGAAGCACTACTACAGGCCATGTTTTGCAAGCCCAACCTTTCTAGATTACCTGAGGTGAAAAATAATTAAGATGTCCCTTTAGTTATGACAGAAAGAAAAAGATCATTTGGGTTCATTGATAGAACCCAAATGTTTGTTCAGTGCTAGAATTCATGAAATCAGGTCACAAATTTCATGTGACACAAAGTCAACATTAAAGAGCTTAAAGCACATCTAGTTTGGAGCCTTACCACTGAAGAGGCTCCAGTGGTAAACCAGGGCTGGTGTCTGAAATGATTCTTCACTGGTTCTGTCAAACCAAATCATCAAAGATTTCTTTAGGTTTTGCACAGGTTGAACACCACTATGAAACCATGAAACCACTTTATAACTTCACTTAATGCTCTCTCCAGTATGTGTTTGAACAACCCTCTGTTGTAATTAGGCCTGTCGCAATAATACATTTTCCTGGATGATAAATTGCCCCAGAAATTATAGAAAGAAAGAATATTATTGTAATTTTGAGGCCATTTTCAACTAATATAATAATATGTTTTCAAAATAAGGAACAAATCATGTCTTGTTTTAAATGTATACATTGATGTAACTACTTTTACCTTTGACAAAAGTAGTTACAAAATTACTTTTATGTGGTGTTGGTGGGGCCATAATTCACCATCTCATGTATGCTGATGATCTGGTTATTTAGTCCATGCAGTGCTGGTCTTCAACAGTTATTGAAGATCTGCTCACAATATGGTCAGAAGAACAACATTATGTACAAGGCACTGAAACATTTCATCATGATTATAAACACATGGGAGGATCAGAAGTTGGTACTTTCTGGCTTCTCTTTAATTGATTTATTGCTTATTGTGACAGGCTTAGTTGTTATCTGAATCTTTTGAGAATCACATTGCTGCAATAAAAAGAAGTCAATAATGTTAATAAATTAACACAAAAACAAGCAAGGATCGCAAACGCAGCTCTATTCCAGGAATCGACCTGAAGCAGGCAAACGTATTCTGAATTGTAACATTTTTGTTACTTTGGATCTGTGTTAAATCTGTATCATTGACGTCTTAAGCAAAGTGGTTTAAAAGTAGAAGTAATTCAGGAGTTTCAAACATGATGCACACAATGTTTTGGTCTTGTTATGTTCACCTCCTGCTACCTGAGAAGCATGCAGCATGGCTCCTCTAAAAGGCTGTGCTACTTGAAGTGTACAGCTTTAGGAGTCGGAGTAAAAGCGTCAAAGGACTGACTGACTATGCAAATTATGGCCTTTCATTAGCAGAGTGAAGAGTTCGGGGTGGTGAGAGTTTCCAGTTTAGTCATTAAAGCACCATCACCTGTCCTTCTCCACACTTCATATATTGTGTTTTTTCGCTCATACTGTTCCTTGCTCTGTGATCCTTAGGGGACCTCTGCCAGCCAACAGATAAAGCTGGAGGATTTGCGCTCACTCCCAGCAGTCACCCAAGCAGCTATCAGGGATGGTTGCAGAGAAGAAAAATACAATAAAAGGCATCTATATCTGTCAAGTGACCCCATGGCTGTAATACAAAGTGTGGAATATAGTAGAAAAAGTGTGGGTAAGGGGAGGAAGAATAATACTGTACATGGCAAATTTGTTACCTTGTAGAGAAATGATCAGCATGGAGTGGGCTCAGGAGGAAGAGATGAAGTAGATTCTAACAACTTAGGAAGCCAATCAGATATTTTATCCAATTTAAAACTGCCCTTGCTTGCACTGTTAACCTTTCTGAAAACAGATGGCTTCTGATATCTTTGCACTGACAGAGTTACTCCTGCTCCATATCATGCAGACCCAGCTGTACTTGGCACCCTTTCCGTGCAGATGTCAGTCTGAGTGGAAGGTATGTTTTAGCACAATTAGGGGGACATGGAGTTGAAAAGACAAAAATAGGAACAAAAACAGATTTTGGATTCAAACAATCACAAAAACAATGTCGTCTTAATACAAATTATTTTCTAGCATTAGTTTTTTAAAGAACATTAGCAAGTATGCGTTGATTTTGCAATGTTTCCTGAATGATGCTCTTCTTTTCCAAGGCTGAGCCCACATACTTCATGCAGTCACATTTTGATTGGTCTGTTAGGGTCAAAACTTTGAAGAATGTTTATTTCCTCCAGCATGGGTTGCTGTTGGTATTAGAACCTGCTGCAGGTCCATTCTGGGCACTCAGAAGGCACAGAACGAACACACTGTTGTGTTTGAAGGTTTATAGATTCCTCACAGACAAAAGTACAACTTCTTCTTTTATGTTTATTATGAAATTTTACAAATCTGCAAGTCAGAGCTTCTATTCTGAATAATGTCTGGTGCATCTAAGCACAGGTCATGATCAGATTAACTTTGTGCCCTTAGGACTGATACATTTGGATTATCTCATCAGAATACATTTTAATCTAATCAAAGAATTTGCACATGTCGACATAGCTACTGTAAGGTGATGATCGAACTTTATTTTCTTATGACATTCGGAAACAAAAAGCAGACATGCAATAGTGTGATTTTTGTGAAATTTTCAAGGTTAAACTACTGCAATAAATAAATAAATAAATAAACTACCTTTATGGCTTTTCACACATTTTACCAGGTATGCCAACAAATTGTGTCCTTTATATTGATGAACATGTATTAGTTCTACTGGCAGATTATTTCACTTATAACAAAAAAAATCCATGCTATAAGTGAAATAATCTGTCAAATAGAGCAAGTACAGTTTTGTCAATATTAAGGAATTTCTGACTTAAAACAAGCCTCTATATTTTGTTGAAAAGTTACTTATACGTTAGTTTTGTCTTATTTTAAGCGTACTAAGATATTTACACTAGAAACTAAGCTAAAACTACTTGGTAAGATTTTGTGTTTTTGCAGTGTAATGGAATACTTACTTAAGCTTCCATTGCTCAATTCCAGTTCATGTCAAAATATAAAAAGCAAACCACACAGTGCATCACTCACACTCTCAACATGTGTAAGTAGAGTACTGCTTGGAGATGTTCTATTGTGCTATTGAGTTATGGCTATTCCCTAAAGCACCTTTCTTTCTTACAAGCAGGATGATTGCTTAACTATTCCAAGGAGAACTGCACTCACATCCACTTCAGAGGATATCTCTTTTTTTTTAAAAAAAAAAAAAAGCACTCCATCTCTAACTTACTCTTCATAAAAAAAATCATGATAAAGAATTTACAAAAATACTATATACAAATTACAAATATACCAAAAGTTAGAGGCAGTTTTAACAAAATGAGGTATCATACTTTTAAAAGAGTAGAGAAGGAGGACTTTATAACTGGAAAGATAGAAAAGAAAAATGATAGCACAATGTTTTAAAAGATTGCTAGAAGTAATGAGTGTCTTGTTCAAGTTTAAAAATCCTGGCAGCCCAGAGTTTCAAAATCCTTCAACTGTTTAAAAATATATTTTTTTAAATGAAGAAGACCATAAATCAGCAGTACATTTCTTAACAGGGAGATGTGATGCCCATAGTGCCTTATTCAAAACTAATGCCCCTTCTCCATAGTCTCACTTTTATAAAAAATAAATAAATAAGTAAAAACATTTCTTCAAATATTTGTTGAAACTCTCACTATGTTGTGTTGTGGGTATGACACAGATTATATGTGGAAGAATCAAGCTCCTCTGTCTTCTCTCAGTGCTAACTAAAAACAACCAATCACAGCCAGGAGTGATTAGTGATCATTCCCATGCTCAAACAGCTCCCCCCTACACTCTCATTGGTCTCTGCTGCGATACAGCCTCTCCCCATGAGGAGAGCCTGTTGTGAATGCTATGGCTAGTTAGTATGGCCACCAATAACGTTGGGAAAACAGTTTTCCGTTTTTACCATCTAATGGTGTAGTTGCACATTTAGCACGAGGTTACCTGACCTCATGAACGTAAAATCAGGAGGAGATCAGAGATCTCTTTTTTTTCCCAGATTATCTGTATCATATTGTAGAATGATACAGATAATCTGGTGACAGTTTTAACAAATATGTAAAAAAAAATTAAAAAAAACATGATTTTATGAAAGCCATCCAGAGATTATAGCTGTAGTACGCATTGGCAGTGTGGTCCTCACTAAGTGGGGTGAATCCAGGCAGGAATGTGGGAATGTGGGCGATTCATGAGCGCATGGGAGCTGTGGACGACGCTCTGATGATGTCATCTGGCGTGCACACCTTTGGGCAGTCATTTTCTCCAAAATCTCTTGGTATATTTGTTTGTTTACAGAATGCACCGACACTGAAATAACTTCTTAAAAGCGATAAAAAAGGTTTGATTGCTACAATCCCAGTAAAGGTTTTCCATTTGCTATTGATAAAGGTATTTATTACATTATCTTTCCAAAACATAAAAACAGAATTAGTATAATTCTGTCTTACCTTCTTGAGAGCTACCTGCATCATTCCAAATCAGAAACAAACTTCTTCATTTCAGGAAAATTATTTTTAGACCTAAATATTCTGAGGGGTAGGGATCATTTCAACCTTAACTATACTGTATATATACATAATCTGAATGACTTTTATCTCCCATTTCCACAAATCCCCTCAGACTTTGCCACTTCACTTCTCTCTTCTATCTCGCCTCTCTATATCCATGGATTTTTAAGTTGGTGCCACTGTAAATGAACAGCTAGGTGAGATAGATTTCTTCATATCTCTTTTCTTTCTAGGACTTTTCCCAGCATTGAAACAGTGATATGCATCAGTCAGAAGCACTCAGAATGGAATAAGAGGTTTGACTGTCCCTATGCTGATGATTGTTTGAGGTTAGGATCTCCTTATCTCAAACCTACCAGCTGCTTTGTAAGAGATCCTGAAAAACGATATTGCTGTTTCTAAAAGTTAGATGAGTTGGATAGAAATACCAGCCTGGCATCTCCAAACCTATGCTGAATATGCTTAAACTGAGTTTACTGTGAACACCTGCTTATTAGCAACTGGTTCAAATGTAAATGATAATAAAGGAAAATCTGTTTGTCTCTAGTTCTCAAAAGGTTTCTAACACTTCGGTCAAAGGTCATTAGTTTATGATCTTCAGCTTCTAAAGAAAACTTAAAAAACTTTAGCATTTCGAATCACTTAAGGCGGTGGTCCCCAACCCCCGGGCCGCGGACCGGTACTCGTCCGTGGACCAATTGGTACCGGGGCGTGCAAGAAATAATTAAATACTTCCGTTTTATGTGTTGAGTCTGGAGGATCTTTTATTTTGAAAATCCTTTAACCGGATTCTGTCGGTTACGTCTTGTGCGCCAACATTGAGCCCACAAGCAGCAGAATGAGTTAGAAACAGAAGCAACAGCATCGGTGTCGGTCGTCTCGAAATTGTAATAACATGTGTAAGACATGTTCTACGTGAAGCAGTTCTATGCTCTTGTTCAGACATATCAGTTTAGTTTTTCCTCCTTTTTCATTTTTTGAAAAAAAAAAAACACTTTACTGTAGTATACTATCATAAAAAATTAAAAAAATTATTTTTATTTTTATTATGACCAACCATGCTTTCAAAAACCTCAACTTCTACTTGTCCAGCACATCTACTTGTCTCAGATGTGCTGCAGCTGAAAAATTAAAAAAATTATTTTTATTTTTATTATGACCAACCATGCTTTCAAAAACCTCAACTTCTACTTGTCCAGCACATCTACTTGTCTCAGATGTGCTGCAGCTGACAGCAGTGAAGGTAAGGAAAGGATATTTCAGCCATCAAAGAACAATAACTGTTATATGTCTCTGAACTTTGGACTTTACAGCTGCACAAGCAACATTTTTGAAGACAGAACTTTGTTCTGTCCTCACTCAGAACAAAGAAAAACTACAAGAGCAGTCCTCTCCTCCAGCTGCTACTGGCTGCCTAGCAACTAATAGTAAGAAAATAAACAGCTAGCACTATTCAGAATAGTCTGGTTTAACTGGTTATTGGTGGTGGAGCAGGGGTTAAGCACAGCCCAAGCGGACAGTCCTTGCAGTTTTGATTCCTGGTCTGGTGAACTTTGCCGCATGTCTTCTCTCTCTTTCATTACCCTACTTTCGTGTCATAGCGCTTTCAAATACAGGCCACTAGAACCAAAAAAAAAAGGCTTAACTGGTTACCAGCTCTGCCTTGACAGACTGGCGACCTGTCCAGGGTGTACCCTGCCTGCCTCTCGCCCGGAACGTTAGCTGGAGATAGGAACCAGCACGCCTATCGACCCTACTAGGGACATGGGTGTTAGAAAATGGATGGATTGGATGGATGGATGGATGCCAGCTCCTTAAATGTGTTAGACAAACACCATAAAATCTGATAACACTCAGCAAGACAACCACAACAATAAGATGAAGATTTAATGCACTATTTTTAGGTGGCTATAGAACCACATGCAGGCATATAGAGAGCTCTGAACCTAAAGTAATTTGAACCTAAAGTAATTTGAACCTAAAGTAATTTGAACCTAAAGTAATCTACCCACAGTATATTTCTGTGATACATGCAGATGCTTCCATGTGAACATTTGGGCTGGTAGTGGTCACCAGTAACTGATATTTACCGATATTATACTCTTTAAACACCCTGAGAAAACGATAACTCTGCCAGACATTGCTTCTCTGCTTCTGCTTCTCTTCTTCTAACCTAATGTCATCTGGCGGGGTGCTTCAGCTAAGCACTTCACCGCTATCACTGTCACATGACCAAGCAAACACCATGTGACCAACACCCTCCCCACTCCAGACACACAAACATAAACAATAAAATGATTAAAATAAACATCAGTTATTAATACCAGACCAGTTTTAGTTAGTACCAATACCGATATGTAAAAATAAAATCTAACAATGTCAGACATGCGAATGCTAATGTTAAAACCCAGCTTTAGTTTATCCCCAACAAATATTTATAAAGGAAATATTTTGGTGAGAATAGGATAAATTTATGAAAAATATTTCAATTACTACCCACTCTTAGTGGGTCTAAGACTGGCAGCATATTTCTGAAATGTCAGCTGGACATGTTGGCACAAGTTGGCAAAGTTGTGCAAATTAATTAGAAAGTTAGAAAAGTTTTGCTTTTTTTACTTTAAAAACTGTGGTTTTGCAGAGAGAATTAATAATAAAATTCTGATCGTAATTTCATTCTAAAAAAATCAAATATTGCCAACTCCTGAAGATAATATTCATCAGGCGATGAATGGATAATGTCTCAGTAAAACAATAACTCCTTTTTAATTGAGTCTTTGAGTAAATAAATCGAAATTTTCTTTTCCTTAGTTTTTGCAAAATGGTCTGAGGCTGATTTTGCTGGGAGGGGGGTTCACCATAAACTATAGTTTAACTCTGACTCTTTTCTGTCTTGTGTTGTGCTGTGTAGAAAAGGACACAACCTTTCTGCATGCACTATTTACCACATGAGCTAGTCTGAGGGTATTTAAGCCCTCACTCTCTCAGTATGGCCAATCAATGTCATAAATCTGAGTTTTTTCTTCTTCCCTTAGAGATTTTCTGTTCCTGCAATGTTGCCTTGCATGTTACACAGAGAGAAAACAAAGGACCTATTGAGTTACCCTCCAGTAAGTGCTTATGTTGGGGTCTGGTGTTAGTTCAATAAAGCTAAAAAGTGAAATAAAGTGTCCGTCTCTACACAACAGAGATACAAAGGTCACACATTAAAATCAGATGCAAGCAGCCCTCCTTTGAGCTGAGTGTGGCTTGTCCTTTTGCTCTTCCTCCAGGGAGGAGATATAATCAAACCATTGATGTCTCCATGAGGCAGAGATCACATCCTCCACATTCAAGTCTCTGGGGACGAACTCTGCTGTGAGCTGAATCTGTGTGCTTACAGCCTGCTTCCTATTAAAAATAACACCAGGAAATGTATTAAATGTCATAAAACTAATTTGTTCAACATGCAAAGCAAACTGATGAAGTTCATTGACACTACAGGTTTAGTTGTTATTATCCAAGACCTTATTAAGCTCATTACTTTAGTGACAGTGAGTGAACCAGACAATGAGTCTGCAGGGACTGATATCCTGTTATTTTGGAGCACTTTAACCTGAACTGTTGCTGGTTATTTACACATTAAAGAACCACTTGACAAAATATCTGTGTATTCCCAGGCTGGTTAATGCATAAAACGATGACAAACGCTATATATTTTCAAAATTCAAGCTTATTCAAGCTCTCTTTTATTACAGAACGAAAGCATAGCGAGCAACTCTCTGGAAGCTCTCCATCTACTATACACACTGAATATTCACTAAGCATAAACATTACAGCAGGAAACTGAATAATGACCAGAGGAGGCCACGCTGCAGACCAGAAGAGGCTTGAAAAGCCTTTCCGTAGGTTGTACAAGTAACAAACACACAACAGCTCTACCAGCAGCAACATTTTTGCCAGCTACGCAGCAAGTCCCTGTTTACTACCGCCAGCACCCCCAAATAAAAAGCCTTCAACTGTTCTCAAAGACTGCCAGAAAGATTCCTGTGGGCTAGGAGAACAGACCCCGCGTTGCAAAGCATGTGGAGTCCATCCTCTGGCTGGGCTGAGCACAGTTGATGCTAAATGGGCCATACTGGAGGCAGATACTGTAGAGAAAACTGCTGAGCACAAGTTCATACAAAACCCAAGAGGGTGCACTAGGAGTTCGGAGGGATTTTTAAACCTTTCTGATGGCATGGCCAAAATTAAAGGAAAGTACAACTGACAAGCAGAAAGCAGCATGGGGGCCAGGGGGTTCATACAGGTCTTCATTAATTTTCAATTCACTTTGATTTAGTATATTTAATTGTCCAATTCCCAACTAAAGGGAGTGAGTAAAACACCAGCCACAGCTGTAGCAACCCGCCATGCTGTGGGCTCAGCTCAGGAGGCTTCCTGTTCCTTAGACAGCAATTGACTGTCATGGCTGGAAGAGCAACAGAACACAGGTCTGGGTCATACTTAATAGCAATAATTTATTACTTTCACCTAAGTCCCCACAGTTTGGACTTTATGGGTCCAGAATCTCAGAGTGTTTTCAGAGTTTCAGCTAGACGAACACAAACAGACGGCTGAAGGAAGGTCTCTCTCTGTCTTGTTTAAAGAAAAACAAATTAAGCTGTATGGAAATAAAACATGGAGAATCACTGCACAGTCGCAATGGACTCACCAAATGACCTCTGGAGACAATAAAACATGGAGAATCACTGCACAGTCGCAATGGACTCACCAAATGACCTCTGGAGACAGGCAATAGTCCCTCCATGGAGTGTGGCAGTGTTGCTGAGAGCCTGATTAAGACTCAGTGTTACAAAGAACAGCACAATGCTGCTGATGGGATACTTAGCGGCAACATAGTCTGCTTTGCCTCAGGCTGGTCATGCTTAACTACATCATCTATACTCTTCTTTTTTTTTCAATAGAGCATATTGTTCTAGTGTGGTGAACCTGTGTTGTTTTTAGGTTCACATGACCAGAGGGTCATGATGCTGTTCGGTTACACAGTTAGCTTTGTCCTCTGAGTAAAGGGAGGAGCTGTATACTATGGCATAGTACCCTACATTAGTACAGAAACGTTGTAAACTTGCAACAAAGCAGAGCCGAAGACAAAATACATTTTAGAGTTGGCAGAAATATCAGTAAACTCAATCAAAAAATGACCTCAGCTGTATGGGAATCTGTGCTCCTTCGTGGTGTGTCAGCCTCACTCTGAACTCTGCCTTTTATGGACACAGTGGAACGGCGCTGCCTCCTTATTTCAACTAAAAGAATAGTTTGAACGTTTGTAAAGAAACGAGTTCTTTAAGGCATCTTTCATAAAGTGACTTAGTTGTTAATATAATGACTGTAGTGTCTCTAGATGTTTCGAAGATGATAACGCATATTTAAGTCCAGCTGAAATTTGAACAGTGTAAGTGCGAAACAGAACGAAAAGTGTTTGGTTCCCGTTTATAAATAAAATTGCTCATTTCTAAAAACAAAAAAGTGATATTATGGAATAACTATAAAGCGTAATTTCGCCATAACCGCCTAAACTTTTTTTAAAACCTTCTTCCTCTTTGTGCAACAGAGAGAGCAGCGGATGAAGACGGCAGCGGTTATTGTGCGGTTATGAACCCGTGTTTCGGCCTCAGATTGATAAATCCCATCGAAAGCTGTCAGGTTCTCGCGGCTTCGCATCTTAATCAAAGCTTTTCTGAACGAGAACATTTGAAGGGTGAAACTTGGAGCGCGCGCTCCGTTTGACAAAAGTTGGAGCTCTGTCACTCTACATCATTTCACCAGTTCACTTACTCTATTTGTTTGAGCTACACAATTTACTGCCTACATCTAGTTGTTTTCACACTAAGCCACGGAGCTTTAAAGGAAAATGCAGCCATCGGAAGAAGTTTTCCAGCAGTATGTTCGCTCCTTCTTTTCTTTACCTTGTTCTCCTGGCTCTCCATTGGTGATTTCCAGTTGGCCGTTCAGCAGAAAAAAACAAAGCAAAAACAGCAGACGTCCATTTTTTGCCGGTGATATTTGGGCATTTTTCTGCCTGTGTTTACTGTACATCCCTGTTTCCCTCGGTGGCTCCCCGCCGGCAGTCCTCCCTTTCCCCGCTGTCGCCCAACTCTGCCTCCCTCTCGCCTCCGCCAAGCGTCAAACCAAGAGAAACTGCGCGAGAGCACTTCCTCCGCGCGGCTTCGACATAAAATTCATCCTAGTGTCAGTCTCATGAAAGAAATGGAAAACGAGAAGATCCCAATAGTTTGTCTCCTTTAAATGACATAAGCTTCTCTCTTTCATAAAGAAAGAGGGGAGGGGGGCAACTTGATAACTCAATCATAACTAATTGTATTAATGGTAGTACAACAGAAAATTTTCAGTAATTGAGTCATTTTAAAGTGACTTTTTAAAATTATTATTGTTAGTTTTATATATTTGCAGTTGTCCTGTTAATAATGTTGCATTATAGTGTTATATTTATTTTATACAAGCCACTAAAAATTTACTTTTCAGCGTTTTCTGCATTCAAACACCATAGGAAGAACATGGCATTGAATAAAACACAAAGTTATAGAATTGTAAATAAAAATCTTTAAATGATTCACTGCTGAAAATAGTATTACTGTGTTTTATACACTCAGCAGCCATTCTTTGAGGATAACGTGGGAGAGAAATCTCTAAATTTTCAGGCTGGAATTCCAGTTAATTTATCTAGCATGTAATAAGAGCTAACATACGATTTTTATTTATTTTTTAATTAAATTAACCTCTAGTTTGCATGTTTGTCTTGTGTCTACTCAAAATCCATTACATAGAGATAAAACAATATTGCTGACCAAAAAATTAATCTCTTATCCAGAATTATTCACAGAATCAGCTGTGAAAAATAGAAAAACATACAGCAGATTAGTAGTTTCAGCTTCTCACCTACAAAATTACAGTGGACGCAGGTTGTGACCACACCTGTTAGTGAAGTATCCAGGCTTTCTACAAAGTTAGATAAAACATTAATATGCAATAACAACAAAAACAGCATTATTTCAATTGAATTCAGTTTATTTATATAGCTCAAATTCACAACACATCATTTCAAGACACTTTACAAAAAATATTATTTCAATCCGGTCATAAATGCAATCAAAATAATTCTCGTCATCAAACGGAATATTTTTTTTCAAATTCAGGTCATTATTTAAATTAGTTAAAAAAACACGCAGATACAACAGATAGCATCAAGTCATGCACTTGCTGCATTCACTTCTCTTGTATGAGTTTGTAGCAACAGTAGACAATCTCTTGGAGTGTATCTTTGACTTAACAGCAATTTCCCATACCAAGTATGCATGTAATGACAGTGAGGAGGAAAAACTCCCCTTTAACACAAAGATACTTCCAGCAGAACTAGAAATAGGCTCAGTAAAAGCGACCATCTGCCATGACCGACTGGGGGTTTGAGAAAACAAAAAACAAATCGAAAAACTTTCTATATTAATGAAAAGTCAAAAGTTAAGGGCAAGAGAGAGAGAACAATTGATTGTTGGCAGCACTATTTTAGTTGATGTCCTCCAGGAAGGAACCACATCTAAACAGAACACCAGACCAGATGGAGCTTCTAAAAACACAAGGAGAATACATAAAACTAAAAGTTAAAATAACAGCGACGATAATATTTTGTCTTTTTGTAAGAGCTGAGTTTAGCTCTTCTAACATCTATTATGTTAATATGCTTTACGATATACATTTTTGTTGCTTGGTTTATTTTCCAGATAACACATGTGTGGAGTTAATTTTACACTTGTTTATTCATAGTAACAGCTAAGGAAACACTTCACTGAGTGGATGGTTTTTTTCTGCTTAACACATTCTGTGTTTATTGCTATTGTAAAGTGTTTCTCCAAAAACCTGGCTCAAGGCAAGTCAAAGTCTTTTTTTACTTTAACTGAATGAAAAAATATTTTAAGAACCTTATAAGACATGGCTTTCTGCTTTATTTTAAACTTTGCAATTGCATGGAAAATATTTTCAACATGTTGTGCTCTTATTTTGAAATCAGAGTTAACGTTCATGCTCATCCTGTGTTTAACCTGATATCCATTTGTGCTGTAGAGAGCAGGAGATGGAATAGTAAGTGTGGCCTATTGTACTGCCAGAGCGTACTGTGTGTGTATGGGGGTGTGTGGGTGTGTGTGTGTGTGGGGGGAGGGGGGGGGGGCGTGTAGGGGTATGCGGGGGTGAGTGAGTGTGTGTGTGTGTGTGTGTGTGTGTGTGTGTGTGTGTGTGTGTGTGTGTGTGTGTGTGTGTGTGTGTGTATGAGTGGAAATGTCTTCATGTGTTCCAGGTGTCATCTTTGACTCTGGTATGTTGGTCTCACGTTCTTGCAACAAGCTGTTGTTGATACTCAAATGAAGAAACAAGAGAAATTATTGAAAAGATGACTTGCAAACTTTTGAATCCTTTCCTGTTGTTTCTGAAAACCTAAAATGTTTTTGTTCATTAAACTCTTTTCTGAAAATAAATAAATCATCTTAATTTTTTTTTGTATTCCTTAAATTTTAACATAATCATAATAAGAGGTTTACCATCTGATCATAAGCATGTTATAAAAGATTATCCTTTACGTTACAAATGTTTTAAGATATATATTCGACAGTATTACACTGTGTCCACATTCTCAGCACAAAGGAGCCTGTTCCTGTTTTATGGTGAGGAAAAGTAAGAGAACAGGAATTGTGGTTTGGATCTCAGGATCTCATCTTTGTTTTTCACAGAATAAATGGTTCTATTGACTTCTTCAGGTTCTGACCTCTAGTTTGAACTGAACTGATGAGAGTCAGCGCCTATAAATCTGAGGCCATTGTTCTCAACCAGAAAAACTTTGAGGCAGACTGACTACCAACCCTCCTAAAGTGGAGGAGTCTGTCATGATGTTCCTGTGTTTCCTGCTGTTCTGCTGCTGTAAGCGCTGGACTCACTCAGAGCCAAAGTGACATCATTCTTTTTACAGAGTGGATTACAGACAAAGTCCCCTTTCCTTCTCCCATGAATGAATGTGAGGTGAATGTGAAATTAAACCTCCTACCAGACTTTCCACACTCTGCAGTAAATGGACATCCTACATTTTTCATCAGCTACATTTCCCATGATTCAAGATTGTTGAGTCCAAGTCTTTGTAGAGAACTCCCTGGGAATCCACCTTTGTCAGGTAACCATCACTTCCTGTTTACACAACAATTCCAGTTGTTTTTCCAGTCGCCTGCCTTCCTGTCTGACCCGAAAGCTGAACTGAAGAAGAAGCTGTCATTCTTCTTGTACATTCTAATTTTTTCAAATAAAACTTGTTTAACCTTTCCCGGGTTGTGGTCCGTGTTCTGGGTCTGATTCATACATTACTCATTGAAGTTTCTGGGTATCTAGTTCATACATCAATGGATGAACAGGATAGGATGGAACAGGAGATGGACAGATATAGATTGGGGCTTTGTCTGCAGTAATCCACACACTGCTCCAGTCTGTTGTACTGAAGAAAACGTTAAGTCAAAAAGAAAAGCTCTTGATTTACAGGTCAATCTTCCTGCTATGTGACAAAAATGTAATAAACAGAATTATAAAGAATGCAACGTTTGAGGCTGATGGCAGTTTGAACCACTTCTTGTTGTGTTCTTTAGGCCACTAGCTGAGCTGCAGTGTTAAAGTTATCTTGTACATAAAAAGGAAGTTAAAAACTATGTTTCAGTCAAATTGTTTCAAGTTGTTTAACAGTTCTAATAACATATTCAGTTAGCAACTCTGCATCAGGAATACATTTTTCTGATGCTTTTGTACTGTTACCTTTATGAACTCCTCACTCAAGAAAACTAACTGAAAAGAATCTAAAAACTGAACAGAGCACGCTGTGGAGTAGATAAATTCCTATACTTACTTGAGAACAGTTATTGAGTGGAAAAAAGTCATCAGCTACAGAAGAGAATCTCCATTCTTATACCTCAAGGATGTATTTGTATTTATTCAAACTCTAACTTTCAGGAATGTAGGAATGCTCAATAAAATGTTTTCTAAAACCCAAACCCAAATATTTTTCTTCTGTTTTGTGAAAAATCAAACAGAATGAACTTACTTAAGCTTACTAACTGTTTACTCTTTATTTTATCATATCTTGTCAGAATGACATCCAGAGCTGGTGTAAAGCAAAAAGGCCTTCTGTTTATTCCAAGGGATTCAGATCATGTGCTGCTGAGCTGCTGACTTTATAATATGGGTATTTGTAGCACTCTGGTGGGTCCAAATAAAGGGCAGAGTCGTTGTCTGTCTTTTCTCTATATGCAGCAGCAACGTGATGGTGTCACGCTCAGCGTCTTTAACTTTGGAATTATGGATGGGATTTAGACTCAGCTGGCAGGAGGGGACTCTGAATAAGACGGATTTATTTCACCTCATCAGGAAAACGTCTCTGCTGCCATAAAGCCAGTCCAGTGACTCTGCAGCCTGTCTGTAGGGAAACTGACTGTTGTACTTGTTCAGTGAGCTATTTCACAGAGAACTTACTGTATTTGTGCTTTGTTCTGTTAAGGCGGTAAAGCCACCACCACTTGTTGCACAGTAGGGTCAAAGGCTTAAATTCAAAACGCTTACATTTTTTTTTGTCCGATTCACAGGTTGGCATCAGAATAGGTAGAGATTTACTTGTCCTTCACTGGTTCAGTGGTATTTTTTACAGCTTGCTGTATCTTATTATGCTAATGTGTGACATGCAAGTTTTCATTTCTACTTTCTTTTCTATCAACCTTCAGCCATTGATGGATTATCAAACAATTCACAGAGCAACATTTCTCCGCACCTTCAACAAAGAACACTTACTACGTAAGTTACTACTTGCAATTTATTTTGTATAAATTTAGATAGAAACATTACTACAACAAAACTTATTTTTCATGTTTGAAGATAAACATCTGGTAAAAACAATAAATAAATAAATAAAACTAGGTAAATAGAATCTTATGAAGACAAAATATATCACACCTAAAGAGTAAAAACAACACAGAGAATGAAGCAGTGTTGAGAAAAATAAAAAAGCATATCAACAGGACTGATGATTTGGCTTTGATTTGCAGTCGTGTTTAGACCTGGCCTGACTTTCCTGCACTGCTTTTTTCAGGCCCTGTATTCTGTAAGAATCCTAACACTAAAAATAGCTTCTAGTGACATTATATTTGGAAAATTCTAAGATTTTTCATATAATTTTACTTTGATAAGATAAAAGTTATTTACAAATCACCTTTGGCCTTCATAGAATGACAGATTGTTAGGAGGACTTGTAGTGAGCCTAATAATGTCTTAAACAGGGAAGATGGCAGAAAGAGTGGAGAGATATACTCTAATTAAATTTTAGTCTCGTCATCATGACACACTTTCTTAATCTACACTGTAAAAAAAAAATCTGTTACATTTACAGTAAAATACCGACAGCTGTGGTTGAAAGAATTTTACAGTATAAATAAGGTGAAATTGATATTTGTACTGGAAAATTCTGCGGTTGCAAGAGCACCTTCCAAATTATTCAGAGGTGCGTGACTAAGCACTGTGACAGGACAGAGACAGGTTTGTTCAGGTCCACCTGGAGGCAAATTGTCCCAGACCCTCTCGGGAAACTCAGAAAAAGTAGAAAGAGGAAAACTGTTCTTGAGGAATCTGAGATGGGTCATCCTTGAACCCCTCAGAGATGAGGACTGTGAGGTTGAAGTTGAGCCATAGAAGATGGAAAAGGAGTTCTGTTGTGCTCTAAGCTGCTACCTAGACACATTTGGATGATTTCAGAAGGCTTGAAATGACCGCTCAAAAGAATCAGATGTATTTTATGCCAATTGAGATCTACTCTTCGAGATAAATGCAGAAATGTAATTTCAATTACTGTACATTACTCTTATCAATATTGATGGCTAAAATATACGCTGATCCTGCAGGTATTATTAAGTAAGTGTTTCAGAGTCATATTATATCTTAGTGCACTGGATAATGCATAATGCACTGGATAATGTGCTGCATAATGTCCAGTGCATGTACAGTGCATTATGCACTGAATGATAAACTGCACTATCCACTGGGAACATGTAGGGCATTATGCACAGGATAATCCAGTGACGTGCACTGCATGCATCCATGCATGCACATGCATCCACACTGCACTGCATCACCATTTTATCCAGTGACACAGTGATGCACTGCATTATCACTGTATTGTTGCATCACTGCATTATCCAGTGCAGTGCTACACTGGATAATGCAGTGATGCAGTGATAATGCAGTGATTTGTGATGCACTGGACCATTGCATTATCCAGTGACACAGTGATGCACTGGATTACACGGTGATACCGTGCTGCACTGCATTGTCACTGTATTGTTGCATCACTGCATTATCCAGTGATGCAGTGTTGTGCATCACTGCATCATCCAGTGCAGTGCTACACTGGATAATGCAGTGATGCGTGATAATGCAGTGATCTGTGATGCACTGGACCATCCAGTGATGTGCAGTGATGTACTGGATCATCCAGTGATCCCCAATTGGGGACGGCTGGAGCCCTGGATGATACAGTGCAGCAAAATCCAGATGCACTGCATCGGTGTATCTTCACAGTGATGCAGTTATCACTGATGATCAGTGCATAACACTGCATTGTACACTGGATGATACACTGGATCAATTATCCGTGTGCATAATGCATGATGTCCAGTGACATTATGACATCAAAGGGTACCCACAGGGATGCCCCTGTGACCTGGAATGAGGAATACACTGATGATTTTAGTGCTGAATCCTCTGCATCCTTTGTTATACAAGTACAACTTATGGTTCCAGAGGTAAGAACTACTTTAGGGGGTCAAAAGGTCACCTCTATGTTCCTGAGGCTGCTGTGTGCCAACTGACAGTCTGAGTGCTGTAAAATTGGGGATGGCTGGAGCCCATGGGTTTCTCTATGAGAATTCATCAACTGATCAAACCCAGAACCCCCATGGAACATTTTCTGACTCTAGTTTCCGTAGAAAATTTCCTGTTTGGGTAAAAGTTGCAACTTAGACGCATTTAGTTGTTTTCATAAGGCCTCAAATGATCAATCAATGGAATCAAATGTATTATATGCCAATTGACATCTAATCTTTGAAACAATTGCAGAAATGTAAGTCCCATTGCTGTAGCTTGTTCCTATTAAAAGTTATGGTGATATGGGCCCTGCATATTTCATTAAATAATGGGTTTTGGGGGAAGAAACGTCGAAAATTAGGCAGTCACGTGGCACCACCAGAGAAGATGACAGCATGCTAGGAGAGCTCCAGGAGCGGACATTCTGTAGTTGAAAAAGTTGTATAAACAAATATATAGAGCTGTCTTAAAACTGTTCCCAAACTGTAGTGTTGAATATTAGTTAACAACATAGTTGGGTAAATGTTTACACAGTTAGAGTATTTTATGCACTCTGTTTCATACTCTATAAATTCAAACAATAAACCAGATTTTTGTCTATATTAACTTTATTAAAGATCAGTAAACAGACAATATAAAAACATATGAACAATTCCTGATGGTGGGTATTTTCACAGACTCAAAAGTCTTAACACTGAATCAGTTTAGTTAACCTTTGTAGAAAAATGTCCATTTTCAGTTAGAGTTGTGGATTTTATCTTTTAAGTTGATGCAGTCTTTTTAACTAAATAATTTCAAGTTCTTGCCATAACCTTCTTTTTGGGGACCAGGAAGAAGGTGGTACCTGACCATATTTGGAAAAGTGTGTGAAATACAATGAGGTGCAGTACCAATCTGAAACTATAGGGAGGCAGTATCGGGTCACATATCCTAACACAAAAGTGACAAAAAAATCATGTGATATGGGCCATTGCTGAAACTTCAACAGCACCTTTAAGATGGCTTATCTATATAAGCCCCCATAAGGAAGATTTAAACCCATCTTCCTTATGGGGACCAACTTTTAGGTCCCCATGAGGGAGGAGGTCCCCTTGACATGATAAAAACAAGAACACACACACACACACACACACTCACAGACAATAATGGATGGTGTTGAGGAAAGAAACATAAAAATATATATTTAAAAAATTGATTTAGGTGCAGTCTTATTTTATGTATTCTCATTGTTGCAATGCATTTGGGTATTACTGTGTGGTTAATAATAGCATTTATTGATCAGTATAAATCATACAGTCAATTCCATATCTCACCAAGATAATTCTTGTTTGCATAATGAAGCCCTGCAGACTGCTCCCACTCCACCAGACCAGACAGATTCTGGCTGAGTGAAAAAATCATGGAAGGCTTTGAGCTTCATAAATATCATTAGTATTAGGTTCCAGTCAGTTTATATGCTGTTTGCTTAATACAAAGAAAATTACGTTTTTGCAAGTTTGCATTATAAACTACTGTTTTATAATACTAGCTGGCAAATCCACCAGGCCCTCTAGAATAGCAGTCATTTGTCCTGTTGCTTGAGGTCTACTAGTATAGAGTATGATTACAGATTATATGGATGTACAGTACAAGCACACTGACCATTCCACAGTTTTTAATTGTGGGCATTCAGGGACCCTTTTTATTAGCTGTTTTCAGTCATCGTTCCTCATCTTAAAAAGAGGTTAATTGCTTCTCCACTTACATTAAATGAGCAGTACTTTAGTACCAGCACACAATCCCCTGTGTATTAATAACAAGTGAGGAAATCAAGAGACATGAAAAGTGTGTGCTGGTTTCCATCAGATAATATCAACTTGAAACTAGATACAGATGCAATGGGGAGCCTTCGCAGCACTCTTTTAATGGACTCATTTGTTTCATAGCTTTGATTTGCACCAATCTCTGAGAGAATATGAATCAATGAATTGAAGACAGATTATGGAAACTCATCTCACCCATACTGATTCATGATCAGCATTTCTCTTAAATACATTTTAGCTGAGCAGATGCTGCAGCCACTTAACCAGTTACCCCTGATTTACATTAGATTCTCATTTATTTTGAGTAGTACAACCAATTTATATTATCTCTGCCACTTTTACATAATTTCCTATGCATTTCTGTTCTTGGTGGTTCTTGCAGCCTGACAATAATCATGACTGTGCTGTGGAGCTCAATCAACTGATTCCACACTGGATAAAAAGTAGTGAATGAGGAGTTTTCAACCAACTGCTTTGTCAATTGTTCTACAGTTAAGATAGCATCTGTCTGTGTGGTTAGAAATGTTCCTGAGAGTATTCTGGAATTTAATTACGTGAACAGCTCTAGGTTATTCAGTGATAGTGATAGAAATTTATTGAAAGATCTACATGATCCCAAACCCTACCAGTGTTGTGGAAGACATCCTGCCTTTAAAACTCACCCAGCAACACAGGAGCACCACAGGGCACTGTACTGTCACCACTTCAGACTTCCAGGACAAGTCCGACTTCTGTCATCTACAGATAACTCTTCAGTTGTCTGGTGTATCAGAGACAAGAGGCTGAGTTCCAGACCAGACCACTTTGTGTCATGGTGTGGGAACAGTCATCTCATCTTGAATTTAAAGAAAACAAAGGAGATGATTGTTGATTTCAGGAGAAACAGGGTCAGGTCAAACCCTATTTCCGTCCTGGGAGAAGAAGTTGAGGTAGGTGAGGAATATAAATACCTCTGTGTTCATCTGGGCAACAATGAAGCAAGAAGAAAGAAAGAACAGAGGAGAGTGGAGGAAGCTAAGATCCTTCAAGGTTCGCAGGAAGATGCTGCAGAGCTTCAGTAAGTCTGTTGTGGAGAGAACATCATCTGTTGGGCCAGCAGCATCAGAGCCAGGGACATAACAGGCTAAACAACCCGATACAGTGCCTGTGAAAAATATTCATTCCTTTGGATAATTTTACCTTTTCATAGCTTTTACAAATCAATCAACAACAAAATGTAGTTTTTCGAGATAAAACGTTTACAAAAAAATCCTTTAATGTCAAAATAAATAGTGAGTTCTACAAAATAATGATGATTAAATAAAAAATATTTAACATAAAACAAATGATTATATAAATATTCACCCCCTTTAAAGTGACTGACCTAATTCTACAGAGGTCCAGCCAACCTTTGTTAGTAGTGTCACAGTGAGTGGAATCGAGATCACCTGAGTACAGTGAGTGTGTCTTAAGTGATTGTGTCTGGCAGGTCCTTTCACTGGTTAAACAGTATGCATGGCTACCATTACAGCATGAAGACTAAATACACAAATAAAGCAAATCAGAGAAAAAGTTGTTGAAAAGTATAGTTAAATGACATGTATTTGTATAGCACTTGTCCAGTAGACTCCAAACTACTTTATTTAGTCATTGGACTGGCAACCCACCGGTTGAACCACAAACCTGGTGTTGAAGACAAGTTGAAGACAAGCATTAAAGACAAGTTCCACAACTAAACACAGCTTTTATTTAGATCTAGGAAGTCCCTTAGTCCCTCACATTCAGTCTGACTCCTCCATTGTGGCCACTTTACATGGGAGCTTATAAACCTTCCACCAAGCTGAGGTGACAATTCAAATAGTATAAATTAGTCTTGAAAGGAAATTGAATTTTAGCCATTCATTTCATTACATAGCCTTTTAGTCTCTTGTGTTGCAGATATTTAGCTGTACCTCGTTCTTTTAAAAGAATGAACAAAGAAAAGTGTAAATATTTTATCTTAAAGCAAAATAACACATTTCTGACAAGAAAGAAATAATAGCAGCCACACAATGAATTAAAAGCTCAACAAAAAAATCCAGCAGTTGTTTATTTGCTATTATGCATTTAAAAACAAAAACAAACAAAAAAACGCCTATCTTTAAAACACTACAGGAAGGTAAAATGTAGGCTTAAATGTTGGCTTACGTGGTGAGAGGGGGCGAAGATGAAGCTGTCAGAGGCCTTTTGAGTGAACAGATACTCTGCCATTACAGAAAACATCCCTCTAAGCTGGTTTGTTTGACACAAGATACTGTAAGTAGCATCTGTTTCAGCAGGGATCCACAAGCTGTTTATGTAAAAATTCTGCTGAAAGACATTCATGTTAAATTAGCGGAAAGCTGGGATATACCAGTAGGAGGATCTGGAGGTGTTGATTTGACATGCAGGATGATTAAGCCCCTAAAAGAGGACAATTCCACCAATTTTTCATTCAGAAAACATACAGAACAAAACACATTTAAATCATCTATTTATTAAGCATGGACAAAGCTGGTGCAACTGATGAGTAACTTAACAAGACCGGCTTTTGAACGTTATTTTAATGTGGGTTTAGTATCTGTAGAAAACAAAGGAGTTTAAGTGAACTGTCCCAAGCAGCCTCTTCTCTCATGTTCAGCGGAGGAAGCAAATGTGTGGAGGGAAACCAGAGCAGGGTTCCAGTTCATGCATCAGGAAATTACTTTCAGTCATATCGTCAGGTGCCATCTCTTTGTCTGTTATCCAATTCCTCTGGATGTGTTAGTGGTCAAAGGCATAATGAAAACTCCATATAATGCAACACTGCAGAAAAAATGGACAGTGTTTTGCAATTGAGATGACAGCAGTTGTCAGGTGGATCAGAGACGGACAAGAAGCTGAGTACAGAGAACTGGTGGACTATGAGGTGCCATCTGTAAAGTTAAGCAATAACAATTTGGGTCATTTAGCCTTTCATAAAAGAAAAAAGTTATGTTTTCACTATGTCATTCATAAATGTCAGTTTTAAATTTTACTTGTTAGAAAACTTAAAATGTTCTAACTATATTTAGAAAGACTATGAATAAGACTGTTCCACTCAGTCTTATTCACATATAAGCTAAATATCTAGTTTACCAACTAAATATTTAGTTGATAAGCTAAATAAGCTAAATATTTAGTGAACAAGCTATTTAGCTCCAAACAAAATATCTAGTTAACAAACTAAATATTTATTTAGTTGGATTACACATTTAAATATGCTAAATAGTAGTTATCTTAAGTTGAAGGCTCTTCTGAAATTTATATTTTTCTGTATTCAATTCAAGCTGTGTTATTCATCCAAAAAGTGTAAGGTCAGCAGCCTAAGGGAATAGTCTAATCATTTAGTATACTGGATGCAGAGGTTTGATTTTCTCTCTTATACAGTCAAGCTCTGATAGAGACTCATCAGAGCTTGACCTCTTCACCCTTCCTGCAGTCTCCTCTTTACTTTATGACTTCCCTTTTCTTTGGACAGTGGACACATAAGGTTGTCCACCTGCAGTCTATCTACTCCTTGCATCTTCACTGTTCCACATCTAATCTGTGTACCAGCTTTCCAGCCTATGCAACAATAAGGCAACAGGAAGTTGTGCACTGTGGCTGCACCCAACAGCTGTTTAACAGGAAACGGTTAACAGAACTCCACCAAAGGCAGGGTTCATCTGCAGTGACATTCTGAGCCACTGCATCATACTGCAGAACTCTTACAGTTGATTAAAAGCTGACAGATTCTGAACAGTTGTGAGCAGAAGGAAAATATTCTAACACTGGTTTAAAGAAATCTCTCATTATTCAAGTACAAAACTGTACAATTGGAAGAAAACATTAGCCTGCAAAAAATGCCTCAGTCATACATGCCATCTGCTTTCCCGGAGTTCTGTGTGTCTGCTTTGGTCTTTCAGAAGAGGAATCAAATGTGCACGTGGCATCCTGTGTATGTAAAATACAGTCAAACATTTCCGTCCTCTCTGCTTATGTTGTTAGCAGACCAGGGAGCATGACACACTTCTGAAATCACAGGCCCAGCTTTATAAATCAGTGCTGAGCTGTATTCCCCAACCACCAGGAAGTCTAACATTAACCCTTTTCCTGCTTAGAGGCAACAACAAAGCTCCCCCACAAGCTCTTTTTCTCCAAAACATAACAGAGAAACAAAGAATTATTCTGAGCAATGCTGGTGTGGGAGAGCTTTATTTGAATTATCACATCTCCAGAGAAGAAATGCCTCCCCCCACCAATTTACAATTTGCCCTTTAGGCCAGAAATCTTGTGCTGAGTGGATAAGTTAATTAAGAACAGGGAGAAGATGATAACGGCCTTGTATCTGCCTCCTGCTGTACAATAATTACCGCTTATATGGTGTGTACTGATGGACGGCATACAAAGAATATAAAATACCTCACTGCAGGCTACAGTACATTCATTTGACTGGCAAATGTCTGGCAATGAAGAACAGTGGCTCACTGTAATAGGTAATTACTATCTGGCTACTGCAGAAACTAATTTTATAAGACATCCTTATGAAAGCAGAGAGGACGTGATGATTTACAGAGGAACATTTCAGAAAGAGAATGCCAATAAGTTGGACATCTCACAGGGTTTTTAAAGTGTGCAGTGGAATGACAAGACAGGAGGATTCCACCCAGCTTAGTTCAGGGAACAAAGTGTCCATGATGCTGGTATGATGAAAAGAGTCTGAAGATAAGCATGTGGAAGCTAGGGCTCAGGAGCCTTTAGGTTCTCTGGAACGGAAGCATGCTGGTGGAAGAAAGCTGTGCTCCAGCTGCTTTCTATCCAGAACCTGTGTTCAGTCTATATGCTGTCACATCATCCTGTTCCCTCACAGATTCACAACTGTCACCAATTCCCCTGCTACTTCCTTATCCATTTGTAATATTCATTAAATGTTCACCATGATATGACCATGATCTGCATTTGGGTCCCCCAACAGGCACGGACCTAGAGGAGTGGACAGAGCAGCATTGACTGGTTACCTCAGTCTCACACAAAGTGATTTAAAGGTCAACACACCTGACATAGGGAAACACTTGGTCACTGTAAAAGACAAAGACAGACATGATTTATGATCACTGTTCTGTCCATGAGCAAGGCAACAAGTGCAATAGGCACACCAGTGTATGGCAAGATATCATAATAAATACTAATAAGAAGTATATTAACATGTTGTTCCCAACTGTAATTAGCAGGATAATGCATAAATCCCTCTACACCTTATTTACACCACAGCACTTTTTTTTTTACATGATTACACCGTATGTTATTTATCGCTCCGCACATTGTGGCGAAGTTCACAATGTGTTTACACAGAAAAATAAAAACTTTATCCCACTATTTATGGTTTAGAACAAGGAGTTATTTATACTAATGCCTTGCCATACCCTCATGACCTATTTTGAGGAGTGTGTCTGGAGAGATCATTTGGTTGATTGCTCACATCCCCATTTGTGTAACTGTCTGGTTGGAGGAGCAGAGACGTAGAATCTGAAGAAATGTCTGGGTCTACCAGGATAATATTCATATATGAATAAAAACAGAGGGAGTGATCATTGCTAAATGGTAGGTTTATTAGGAATGCACTTCCTCTTTCCTCTAAAGGATTTTGAGGAAAATCTAGGCTAAATAAAAAGCCCAGGTGGAGGTGCTACTTTAAACTGCAACTCATATTTTAGAGAGGTTTCATTGGGAATCTGAAGATTGATAATAGGAAACTTTCTTTTTTAATTTTAGATCAAACCACAGAGTATGACCCTTGCAACTGTGAGAAGGCAGATGTATTTCAATGCTAAGTAGAGGAGTAAAGTTGTCAAGAAAGCATGTTCTCTAGACATCAGGTTAGAGCAGGGTTTCTCAATTCCGGTCGTCACGCCCCCCTGCCCTGCATGTTTTAGGTGTTTCCCTTCTGCTACACACCTGGATTGAATCTATGGGTGATCAACAGGTTTCTGCAGCACTTGATGGTCATGCAGTCATTTGAATCAGCTGTTCTGGAATAGAGGGACATCTAAAACATGCAGAGCAGGGGGGCCTGAGGACTGGAATTGAGAAGCGCTGGGTTAGAGAAACATTTTTCTTTCTTAGTAGATGAACACTCGGATAAAACTTTGCCTACCTCTGACCACTCCTTGTATGAAAGTCTAGTTCCGCCACTTGCCCCCAACAAACAAATCCTGACAGTATTGTTGCTATTGGTTTTTTTCAGTAGTATTTCAATCTCATGTCTCTAGAGTGGAGTTTCCATGTTTTCCTGGTTCATACAGCATTTTTTTCTGGATACTCTGGCTTCCTCCTGTCACCCAGAAACATGCCTGTTAGCTTAACTGCCTCTTCTAATTAGCACTTAGTTGTGGGTGAAGGGTTATTCTGTGTGTGGGAAAGTAAGAAGAATATCCAAAATAGTGGGTCAATAATTGTAAGGATCCCTGGGAAGTATCAACATGTGATAGAAGATAGCTGGAATTTCTAGTTTCTAATTGCAAGATGTCTACTCTATTCACTAAACCATGGTTGTTGTAGTTAGTTGTGTTCATGTATCAAAATTGTACCCACATTATTAAAAATACTCTTTATGATCACTTTTAAAGTTATTTCAAAACATTCATCTGAAGAGTAAGAGTCTTAATTAATTCTGGCAAGTAATTATCTCTCTCTCTCTCTGAATTGTAGAATGGATAGATTAACCAGGCCTCATCTTTGACAGTAATGTGTCGCCTTCCATTCTCTCTCATCTGATTGTCTTCATCACACTGACTCATTGTTAGAGCACAGAGGAGGACAGACAACCTCTAAAATATCATCATAAGGGTGTATAATAAGTATTATTCTTCCAAGCCTTTTGCTTACTCTGGGAACAGTGTCACATGCATCCATTGATGGTGCAGTATAAAACTCCCCTTTGACAGGAAGAAACCTCCAGCTCCAGCAGGACCAGAACCGGAACCTGGCTCTTGTACCATCTGTCACAACTCACTGGGAGATTGAGAGAACAGAGTATATGCTGAAAAAAGAAGCAGCAGCACTGATCCAGGAGTATGTTCTGTGTTACTCTAACGACCGTAGCACCAAATTAGCCACAAAGTGGCTTTAGAGCAACAAGGTCAATGTCCAAGTATCCAAAAAATGTGTATTTTTCTCTTTAAAAATCTCCTTCCTACTTTAAAAATCTCCTTCCTACTGTACTCAGGACTTTCTTCAACATGATGAAGGTTTTTGCTTCCTTCTTGAGTCACTGCAAAGCCCATCTATTCTTTTTATATGTATGTATGAGTTGCTAATAGTAGAACCAGCAAAACCCCAGGGGAAGTTACACGTTCACAGAAAGTTGTAAAGCATTTTTCTTCAGATGCCTGATGCTTTTATCTACTGCGCACATGAATGCTCCACATCAATATTTTTCTTCCAATATTTCTCTCATCTGCCTGTTTTTGCTGTACCTTAATAGGAAAAAAAATCAAAAGAGGATATGTTTACTGTTATTGAAAAAAACAAAAAACTCAAGCTTTTGGTGTCCAGAGTGTCTAGCTACAGAAATATTTTTTTAAATAGTAAAATATAAGTTGTCTTTTTTTCTTTATTGAAGATGGACAGAGCAGAAATCAAGCCAGCAACCCACTGATTACAGGACGAACTCCTGCCACTGTCAACACAATCTTCTCGATGTTTGGTGCTTCAGTTACAGATGCTTTTGAAATAGCACCACACATTAAGAAGACAATTAAAATACATCTAAGGATGCATTAGACAAAATTAACTCACTCTTTGGAGGGGTAGTAGGCACCCCTCCAAAAAAACTTGGAAGAAGTGCCAGATGTCTGGATGAATGGGTAAAAGTGCTGGTGGAGTCTACTTTGGAGAGACAGCATGGCCTGCCAAATGGATGATAGTGATGGCATGGTCAATATCTGCTTGTGATAAGAAAAGTCATGAAACTTAATGATGCTGTTAATGCTAGGAGTATCTGAACTGTGTGGAGCCAACAGGTCTTTAATTGAAACTCTTTTTGGCTGATTATTTGTATGCTGAATATCTGGTACTGACAGAGTTGACAGAAAAAGGTGGATTGCTGATTATGCCTATCATAAAATCCATTATAACTTCCTTGGTCAGCAGAAAGTCAATTGTGTTGAGTTCTAAAGGGGAAGCTGGAGGTTTATGACAGTGGTTGGTAGAGTCAGGAATCATTTCTTTGCCTAGGCCAATTTCTTTTGTAAACCAGACTAAAAATAAAATTACAAACTCTTTTCTGAGATGATTCTAAAACGCGGATGAAAGGACATTTATTGCAATGGGTGGAGTGAGGTAATTTGCTAAATCAGTCCACCTGAGATGTCAACCAGTGGGGGAAGAGTTTTTGTCATGATTGTCACCACAAATGAAGCAAAGTTGCAGATTTCTGCAGCTGGAAGCAGAACAGCCGAGGTAGTTTCATTTATTGTAGACCGTCCTGACTTCATGATAGAAATTTGGCTACCTTGTTTGTCAGTGGTCAATGGGTTTGGAATTACTGGTGGAGGAGGAGCAACGGCGCACTGGGAATCTAGAGTTCAGGAACTGGTTGATGAGGAAGACTATGAGCAGGGAAGGATAATTGTACATGCCAGAGCTGGGTGGGAAGAGGTTCCGCTGAGACTGCATGAAAGAGATGGCAAAGATTCGGAGCACTTCTCAGAGTCAAGCAACATCCAGTATGTTCTCTGATTAAACAGAAAACAGCCATACATGAGATTGATAGAAACTGGTGCCTCTGAAACGGAAAAACAAAGAAATAGTCATTGAGTGTTGGCCTATTGTCTGGTGGACAGGCAGAGCAAACTGAATTACTTTAGAGTCGGAAGGTCAGGGTAAATTCAATTGGTTTGAAATCTCTTGAGTCAAAGCATTATGGGAGAGAAGCATTAAGGAAGTCACTGATAAAGAAAAGTCAGATCCAGTCTTAAGGAAACTCCATGATCCAACAGAAGAAAGTTCTCTGGTTTTTTGAGACCAAAATGAAGTTTTTTGGTGATCAGACGATGTTTGATGAACATTAAATACTGCATATCACTACAAGCAGAACATCCCCACTGTGAAGCATGTTGGTGGTGACAGCATCATGCCACTGGGACATATTTTACCAGCATACAGGCTTGTAAAGGTAGAAGGTAAAATGAATGCAAAATTTTGAAAAATTCTTAAGAACAATTCGTTTCTATCTGCTAATGGACAACTACAACTTAAGATAATCTTTATTTAAAGCAAGACAACGAGCCAAAGCGTCCAGCTAAAGCTGCACACAGATGGTTTGAAGACAGCAAGGTGGTTGTTCTAGAGTGGTCCAGTCAAAGCCCAGAGTTCAGTCTGACAGAGAATCTATGGCTGGACTCAAAAATAACTGTTCACAGCTGATCAAACAAAGTGTATTTCATACACTTTGCATCCATACAAACATTGCATCCATCTGTTTTATGTCAATCAAACAATTTGTACTTCTTGCTTGAAATCAATTAAATTAATTGCCAAATTTAAAAACAACTTAAATATCAGCAACTATTTTGAGAAAGTTGCCTTGTTGACTTTCAATAATTGTTGTTAAATTCCTGAACATCAATTAGTCCACTATTTAATTAGTTTTTAAAGATTAAGACAATTTAAACATTTTTAATCTGTTCAGTAAACCAGGATTTTGTCAGCATTCTGTCAAAATCCTGTCAGAATATGAGGACAAAGTAGTACTGGATGTGGTCCAAAAGTTAGTCTTTCTGAATGTGACCACTTTAAATTAAAGTTTTTATCGCCATCTGGTGTCTATGTTGAGGTCATACAGTTTCAAAGTCGGCCTTTTATCACCTGAAGAACATTTTCAGGATTTGAGGACTAATATCTCAGAAAAATCTAGAGAAACTCATCCGTGCATTTATCTTTAGTCGCATTGATTAGTCGCAACAGTGTCCTCACAGGTCTGAAATAATCCATTTCTCTATTTTTGTGGTAAAACTCGACGTCCCAGCCATGTGCATTCAACTACGCATGCGTGCGCTGTCATGTGGGACTCCTGACTGCACCCGGCTTGGGAAGTTCAGACATTATCAGCTACGGTTACTGGTGACGGTGTAACGACAGCAATGTGTTGCTAACTGTATCTATTTTAGAGTAAAGCTGTGCGCGTGGACCCTATGACGTAGAAGCCGAAGGGGCAACATGACAGCTAACGAGGATCAGGAGGTATGAAGCAGCTGGAGGCTAGCTGCTCTTAGCAGCTAGATGCTAAAACTGGAGCGTCAGATAGCAAGCTGGTTAGCCGGTAGCAAAGCTCTAATGATCAAAACCAACCAGAATATTTCTACCACAGGACGTATCACCTTTATTACATGTTAATGAAGTTAAGGGCAGATTGTTACTGGCATTAACTGTAATTCGACATCTACAGAAACATGAGTCGTGTTTCAACGTTATTATTCTGCAACATTGTGTTGCTGTTTTGGTAAAAAGTCACATTTTCAGATTATCTGCTCTGCTGCAGATATGATGTAAAATGTTTGTCCTTTTTTTCCTCCAAGATGGAGCTGGAAGCTCTTCGCTCCATCTATGAAGGGGATGAGTGCTTCAAGGAGATCAGTCCAGTTTCCTTCCAGTTCAGGGTGGGTACCATCCTCTGCTCTGTTCCCTTCACTGGCTCCTGCACTCACAGTGACTCCAATGTTGTGCTTCATAAGCTCTGCAACTTTAGTTCTAGTACTGGCAATTTAGAACATCATCAGATTATTGTTCAGCATGTTTTGATGTATATTGTGATGACCATTGTGCAGTTTTTAAGCTTCAAGAAGCAAAAAATTATTGGCAATCTTCACTCATTTATAGTTCCATCACTGGCACATAAACAAAATCCTGGTGAAATTTTGTTTTGTCTAACTACCAAGACTATGTGCTGCAGAAGAAACGGATTTAGGGGTGCACCAATGACAGCTTTCTGGTTGACCACTGACCTTTGAAAAGCCTGATCTGTCGATTTTTAATTTTTTTTGTCTGAAAAGTAGCTAAATATTTTGGCAAAGTCACTAATTTTGTAACAGTCGGGTGACTGTGGTTAACCACAGACGTCAGCCCTGCCTCATGGCAGAGCAGAAGAGAACAGTGGCTGACGTTCAGACCATTGCAGAGAGCAAGAAGAACTGATGGATACGATCAGTTTCACATATAAGTATCAATTGACCTAGTAAAATCAAGGAAATCAGGGCCAATTTATTGGTGCATCCCTAAATAGATGTTCTTGAAATCATTGTTGTCTTTTCTTAGTAATGGTTGCCTCCAAAGGAAAGTGTGAAGCCATCATTGCTTTGCTTCAAAGTGACCTCACTTGTAAGAAATCTCATGGTGAGAAGTAAAGAAGACGGCTTCAGGATGTCCAAGCATCCACCGGCGAAACAAAGCGTCTCAAAGATCAGGACCATGGATTTTCTCCAAATGTTAATATGCATTATATGCAATATGTACACATTTTTAGTTCTTTTATTCTTCAGTAAACCAACACAATTTGTGAACATAGTGTATGTTGGAGCCACAAAATACAACGTTTGTTCCAGTGCAGAAATCTTTGGTTTAGACAGACAAATTATAGTGAAATAGTTGAAATTTCTATGACCCATTTCCTGATTATTATCTTTGGCCTTTTGGTTGAATATTGTGTAACAGGTTGGAGACCTTGAGGACACAAAAGCATTTATCCTGGACATCAGCTGGCCAGACACGTATCCAGAGACGGCGCCACAAATCTCCCTGGACGCCTTTTTCAACAACAGGATGTAAGCTGCAAGCAGTGGGGTTCAGTCAAAGTAAACCGCTTTGATGGTAGCCATGTTCATGTTCTACCATGGAACTGCTCTGAGCAGACCGCAAGAACCAATTCAACCAGTGGATTGACTGTTGACATCACTCTCTTCTAGTCATACTCACCGGTCAGGGTGCTTCCCTGTCACACTCACTTCAGAACTTTATTTGTGATTTGTTTTAAAACCACTCATCATGTTCCTTCCACTCGTCAGTTAATCACTATCTGTTGGTTTACCACATAAAGTCCTAGTAAAGTACTGTATGAGACGGTCTGCGGTGGTTTGTTTGTGCTAACAGCTCTGCAGAGACGAAGCAGCTCATCCTGTCAAAGCTGGAGCCGCAGGTGGAGGCCAGCCTGGGCTCTGCCATGATGTACACTCTGTTTGAGTGGGCAAAGGAGAACCAGGAGGAACTCATGGAGAACCACAGGCCTGTTGTGACTGCTGTGGTCAGTGTGCTTAAACTTCATTCTTCTGCTGTTTTTCTAAGAGTGACTGCAGCAGGGAGTGTGTTCCAGTAAACCTGCTCACTTATTTGAGACGTTTGAATTTTTTTGACATTTTTTTGAGTTGCAAAGGCAGTTTTGGAAGCAGATAACATTTTCCCAACCTTGCCTTTTTGTTGCATAGTTTTTGTTTTTTTCAAACGTCATATGATAAAATATTCCAAATATAATGTGTTGGGGTTTTATAAAAATAACACATTAATATTTATGTGTACAGCAGGCCCTGACATCCAACACTGAGGTGACGACTCCCTCTGCAGCAAAGAAGAGAGAGAAGAAGGAGCAACTGACAAAAGCACAGAAAAGAAGAATGATCAACAGAACAGGTGGCATATTCTCTCATGTTTTATATGGAAATGAATAATAACGAGCAACTGATGAAAGCCAAATCAGAAAAGTATGTTGTCCGTTTGTATTCAGCGTTAGTGAGTCTGCCTTTACACATCCACAGACTGAAATCTTTACATTTTTTCTTTGTGAAATAACTAGAGAAGTCAGATTGGGTGGAAAGAACCTGTTCGTACCATTTTTCAGTTATTGCCAAAGATTCTCAGTTGGATTTATGCAAGTCTGGACTTTGGCTAGGCCGTTCTAACATACATACACGTTTTGATGTAAACCATTGAATCGTGCACAGCATCACCGTTTGTTGTCTTGACAACTGCAGTCCCACCTGAGCTGTAGATCTCTGCAGCTACTCCAGAGCTGCCATGAGTTTATGTAGTTGAGAAATGGATCTGTAGGTTTGTAAAGTGGCAAAATGCTATTAGTACATGAACTAATGCAGAATAATACAATAACAATGATAATGATACATTCCCACTTCTGTTTATGGTGCATTCAGTGTCAAACAGAAACAAAATGCTTGGAAAGCAGACTGAAGGTGATTTTTAAGTCTTGTTTAGAATACATTGAATGTTGGTGAACAAAACAACATGCATTCAGACCTTTTCCCCGACACTTAACTGTACTTTAGAGATTAAGCTGTACAACCTAGGTAATAGTTATTTTTCACATATTTCCTATGTCTTTATTCTGTAGTCCACCCCTAAAATATTCTTAATGCTTTCAGACAATAAAGGGGAGCTGCCAAGAGGCTGGAACTGGGTTGATGTGATTAAGGTATGTGCAGTACCATATTTCTCCACTAGATGGCCAAACTGAATACTTTTTGAGCTCTCATTCATGTTGACTTTTTCCTTTTCTGTTCTTTTTAAAATGGCTGCTTGACCAACCAGCATGTAAGTACAACTAGTTTCTTAACTGATTATATTTTCCTAATTGACCTCATTATTTTCCCTCATGTCCATGAACAGCTGAGTAAAACTGGAGGAAAGGATGACGACTAGAGCAGAAGCTGTCACACGCTTGAACTCCAAACTTGCTGCTGCAGCTGCGACTGTGCTGCAGATGCCTTCACAGTCAGCTGCAGTGGCGTGGGACATTCAGCTGCTGCTGCCATAAACACACCCCATCACTGGTGTTCCTTCTCCGGTCAGCTGAGCAGGCTGTTCGTCCTTCATCAGGGCGGAGCTTCACCTGCTCACACTTGATGTCACTGCCATGTTTTCAGTCTCATGTTACTCACTGAACACATTAATGTTGGATCTAAACTAGTGTTCCGCTGTTACTTTAAGGTGCTGTGTGACTTTCTTAAAGAATAGACATTTTTAATGCCACAGAGAATATTACTAATTTTCCTGTTTTCTTTATAAATTGTAAATCTGGAAATGTTTATATATATAAATAAACCCACATTTTGTCAACTGCTTGTTCATTTTTAAAAACAGACTCACTGCTGGTGCAGCTTAGCTTAATAGTATAGAAATGTCTTTATTGCCCCACACTGGGGAAACTCAGGTGTAACAGCAGCATTGAGGTATGTAGGTTCACACAAAAGTTCAAAAAGTGTTAAAATTCAGAATATTACCCTGTACAATATTACAATATTAACAAAAAACAGTGTATAGTTCTCAGAAATGGAAATAGTGTACTCTGACTCGAGATGTGCATCTGAGTATAACTTTTTATAAATGTACATAATTTTCATGTGTATTGGATATTAAAAAGTAAAGACACTTTATAATACAGTATATCAGTGCAGTGCAGAAAAAGAGATGCAATAACAGCAGAAATGTCATTAAAATGAGTAAAACTGCAAATGATTGAACAAATGCCTGTAATGTAAACGTATTGAGAGCAGTGATGAAAATAAAGTGTAGCAGCTGCTGGGAGGAAGGATTTACGATCTTTAGTGCGCCCGGGATGCAGCAGTCTGTTGCTGAAGGAACTCTCCAGTTCAGCAACAGCTTCATGCATGGAGTGGGAGACATCAGTGATGTTATTTTAGAAAGCTGTTAAAATACAAACACTACAACCCATTTCTCTTAAACATTCCTAATTTAAAGATTTTAAATCTGACTGATGTAAGTTTTTTGCTTAATGTTTTATCTTTCATAAATTACAACAAAACTGATTTTGTGTTTGTTGCTTTGTAGAGTGATCAGATGAAATTTGTTTTTATTTTAAAGAGCTCTCCTAGCGGTGGGGAACACAAGACCTTTATTCAATGATCTGACATGTTAATGAAAATCAAAACTACAGACAATAACTATTTGGTTATCTATTTTGTCCTTGCATTGGAACAGAACAAGTTTGTCTCCAGGTCAGTAATGTAATACTTTCTTTTGCTTGACCACTAGTTAACTCAGAATCAAAGAAAAAGCAGCTTTAGCTAAAATGCATTAGCTTTAAGTAAGGCTTTACTTAAAGCTAAGATCTCTGGAAGCCATTTAACTGCCTGTTGAGATTAATGCTTGTTTTAATAAATTACAAACTGTTGGTTTGTCTACAGCTCATCTTTGCAGTTCGAAACTTAACTTGCAACCCAGTTACGATCCAACATGAAAAATATATTAAAACTTATTTTTTCCATAGACTGTGACCAGAACTCTGGTTCTGTTCTCATACAGTAACCCACTAGAATCTATGGCAGAACATTAGGGCCACTAAAGATAAAGAATTCTGACTTTAAGCTTAGATTTTTTTTCAATGGTTTTAATAGTTTTCCTTAAGGATCCACTATGAGGAGCTTGGGAGTGTTTCTGGGGAGAGAAGTCCACAACCTCCTTCTGCAACCTCACCTCTAATAAGCAGGACAAAGTAGATGATGGATTCTGAAGGGTTAACAAAATAAAATTAATTTGAACTAAAACTGAAAGAATTCCTACATCAGCTCTTGTGTTTCTTGTGCATTCTGGTCTGTCTGGTTCTGTTGGAGGTTTTCTTCCTGTTAGCCCTCCCGCGGTCTTCGGAGGAGTGTGACAAAACGTTAAGGTTGGACAGGAGTGAAGCTGGAGGTTGTCCTGTCAGACCATTAGATTTCGAGAAAACACAAAAAAAAACCTCGAAGCACACAGAGAAAAAAACTAGAAGGGTCCAAATTAAGACCAAGGGAGGGTTGCTCCATGCATGCTCTGTAGGAGGGATTGCTGCAAACTCAACACAAAGCAAGTGATTGTTGTCACTGTGTTGTTCCTGAAGGAATGAATGCTGCAGGTCAATGACTCAAAGCTTTACTGGACTGGGTTTCCTTAGAAATTTTTTTAACTAATTTGAATTATAAACTGAGCTTAATGTACTGTTTGATAAGTATCAATTGAAATGCATGTATGACTGAGTTGAAATTATTTCAATTCAGTCATAATTGAAATAATGACTTGAAAAGTGTCACATTTGTTGTGAATTGATGCTAAATGGATAAACTAAATTGAAACTAGGCAAATGGCATAGAAGTAGAAAAAAAAAAAAAGAAAAATGTTACAGTATGAAAGTAACATTTATTCTTTCACCGTTCAAAAAATTGACAATATGATTAAAATTTCTAACTCCCCTGAAAACATTTATCTCTGAAAGTTTTAAAAGCAAATGGGAACCTAATCAAATTCTCAGTATTGAAACTAGGGAGAAATTATTTATCAAAAGATGAACAAAACTGTATTTAAGTTACAGGTCATAAGAGGTGACTGACCCCAACATGCATCAGCAGCACAGTTTCAGTATTCTAGGAGAATGCTTCCTCTGGGATTTTTCCCAGCAAATAAAAAGTGAAAGTTTGTAACCACTGAATGTTTTAATGGGTATAAAACAAAAATACATAATGGTGAAAACAAACAATTTTATATCAATCTCCCATCAACAATCTTTTCCCAAATAAAATTCTGAGTCTCTGATGAACATACTTAACTTTTAAGGCTCTCTTTTAGAATTCATCAATGTATGAAGAGAGTTCAACACAGATTCTGATCAGGCAGAACTTATTAAAAATCCTCAAAGAAAAAATGCAGCCAAAACTTAATAATAACTGGATTATCTTTCTTCACAGGAATTTAGTCCAGAGCGACAAGGTTTAAGTAAGTCTAAGAAAGTTTTTATTGTCTTCATACTTTATTCAAATTAAAACAAATCTTGAATCTAAAATAAATCTTATAAAAACAGCAATTGTGTGGAAGAGGGCAGCTTCATATAAAGCAGCTTGGCTCCCAGCAGCCTGCAGGAACCAGTTCATTCGTCCAAGTTCTTGATTTCTAAGTGCTGTGGCTAATTATTCATTTGTGCTCCTAAAGCAGCACCTGTTCTTTCCTCAGGATGGAGACTAGTTCCCGGTGAGTCACTACCTGGACCTGCGATCTTTTCTGTTCTTGTCCAGGCTTTTGTCCATTGTCTTTTCATTGTCTCCTCTGCATTTGGGACAGTACCACTTTCCCTTGGGTTTGTAGGTGAGACCCACACAAGAGAAGTGGAACCACTCAATGTGGCACTGGTCGTTATCGCAGCCGATCATCTCCCCGTAGGAGACCTGCTCGCACAGACAGTAGGTGGGCTCATTGGGGTCGATGGTGAAGTCCACTGGCGAGGCGTCTCGCTCCTGCTTGGATTTGCGTTTTTTCTTCTTTGAAGACTTGGATTTCTTTTCTCGTGGCGGGGGCAGGGGCAGTTCATCCACGGGATCATCCACCAGGGAGCCGTTGGCAGACAAGTGGGTGGAGTCACGGCTCTCGCTGTTCCGCTGGCGTCTCGGGCGCCGGTTGGAGGTGCGTTCAGGGGCCGGGGACTCCTGGATGCTGGACCGTCGCTCCGTGGTGAGCCGCTCGGCTTCGCTGGGCTCCTGGAGGCAGAGGGAGTGAGAGTCCATTTGGCGTGAACGGTTCTCCACCAGCTCGGTCATCTGAGTCACTACATGGATTTTCTCATCTCCCAGCTCCTGGCTGAGGATCAGCGCTCTCTGCAGTTGGATCTGCAGCCGCTTTCTCTGAGCCGAGTCCTGTTCACCTTTGTATTTCTCAAACACTTCATCCACCTCCTTCAGCACCTCTGCAAAGGACAAGTACACAAATTAATATGAATGTTTGAACATTTTACCAGGTTTACAGTTGTTTATTAGGGATTAGGCCTTCTCTAGCCAAACAAAGAAATTTGAAACAATAACGATAATATTTATCCTAAGACATTGAACTCAATGGGACAAATCCCAGCTGGACCACTGAAGGGAAATGAGAATCAAGCAGAATTGCATAGAAGAGCAATAGTCAGAACAAACAATCTCCAACAGTGTACCTGGTACCTCCTGAGCCATAAAGGCCACAGTCAGCTGAAAGGTCTTGCAAAGTAAGGAGGGTATTTATTTTTGTAACAATATTCGACCTCCAAAATCTGAATTTACAGAATAACTATGCTCACCTTTCACTCCGACCAAGACTGTTAACACCTTTGTTATCACCCTAGACTAAATTACAAAGTTTTCAGCTATTCTAAAATGTAAATTTCCATAATTATGTAGATATTTCATTCACAGTTCAGTAAATATTCTAGAGGCAACATTAGACACATCAGAGGTCTTCATTGGTCCCCACATGAAGTGGGACTGTGGGAATCAACAGATTGAAGAAAAGTCTCAGGGGATTTTCTCCAGATTCATCCACACACGGGACAACCAGGAGCTGGACTTTATCAGTAAGAACGGTCAAATAAGAGGAGGAGGGCTGAGCCGCAATGAATTCCCTGCCTACAGGAAATGACGGCACCCAGATGCTGTGAAGGGGCGGTGGGGGGGGGGCTGTTTAGCAGAGCCTGTCCAGCTCTGCGGTTCACAGAAGGAGCAAACGGAGAAGCGAGTTGGAAATGTTCAAGTCCCCGAAGATTTCTAACTCATCACAATCAATCGGGTGTGTTGGTATCCGTCCCGACACGAGCCGTTCGGGGACGTTTCTGCGTAGAGTCTGCTCGGCACCCTGCCTCGACTCGAAGCAACAATGACGACTGAAGCTCTGTTTCCTGTAATGTGTGCTTTGTATTCACCAGTCTGCAGTGATGAAGCAACACCTTAACCGTGTTGGCCCCCCCTGTCTCGTTGTTATTGAAATTAAGAGCCTCGTGTTTCGCAGCAAATAAGAAGTGCACCAGCGGTTGCCCCTATATCGACTAAGGACCAGATCACACGATGAAGACTGTAGATTATAGTAAATACAATCACAAACAAGATTATGTTGGGAAATTAATACATTCATAAGCATCACACCCGCCTACAGTGCGTGTTTCCAAATTCGGCATCACTTAAAACATCAAAGCTATGTTGTTTTTATACGCATTTTAAGTTTAAACGTTGTTTTCAGTGATAATCTTCCCGGTAGCTTTATGGCGTTCAGGATTACGGATTTCTACTTAGAAAGTTTGTATTTTTCGATTACACAGCCGTGATTTCTGCAATATACTTGAGCCGATTTTGCAACTGACGAAATGTGTTTCCAGATAAATATAGCTCATTGTCGTGGCTTTTATATGGGAGAGCCGCGATAAAGAAATATTAAATACCGTCACCAGTTTATGAGGTCTGGTGTAGCACAGCAATGGGGCACAAACATATTCCCGCTGGCGGATTTGGTGCTTGCTTCTGAAACATTTGCTTCGTGCTGTGTGTTTGGCCACATCTAACACAAAACAGTACTGTTTATCAGGTTGGGGAGGAACAAGGACGGCAAGCTTCTCACAAAATGGGAACGCAAGGTTCGCGCCTGCTCCTCCATTTCAACAAACCTTTCCACTCAGCTGTCAATGCTTCCCGATTCTACCTCCAAAACTGGACCAAAAGCGAAAACATGCAGACACGGTACCTTGATACTTTGCATCAATCTCTCGAAGCAGAGAAACATTTCTTTGTATGTCCAGAGGCAGGGACTCCACACATTCCAGGTAATCCTCCACATAGTTGACTAGTTGCTGCGACTTGTCCGCATTCTGATAATGATGGCCTAACATCGTCTCTGCGATGCATAGAAGCGCCAAACACACCTGAGCAAATTACAAAGATGTGTTGTAAAAAGAAAAAAAAAAAACAAATACTTGGCGACTTTGCAGGTTGTAGGGCAGTTCCAAGCACCAATTCACTTCAAACAAAACTCACACAACTACGCATGCGCGCAAATTTTCCTTTTATGGTATTGCACAGCTTCCTCTTAATGCTGTCGTCACTGAAGGCGGGGCTTTAAAACTGGAAGTTCTCGATGGGACTATTCCTAAAAACACCACTACATCCTACTTACTTTAAATTGATCCACAATTAGTTAGTTATAAAAATAGACCTTAATTGGGAAATACAAATAAGGTTATATAATATACATTTTATATACATTTTATAATATTTTGGGGAATATTTATATTAGATGTAAAAACAATACAGTAATAATATTGTAGGTTATTTAGTTTTTATAGTTTTTATAAAGTTTAATGTCACAGTTTAATGTAATGTCACAGGAATGTCACGTTGTTCACCCTGCAATTCATTCTGGGTAAATGATGAGTAACGCTCTTTGAAATCGATCGGAATGTAGAAATCACAAGAGGTAATGAAGGTGAGGAGACCAAACAGAAGAAGAGGACAGACTTGACCATAGGAGCTGGTGTTTTGCTGCTGATTCTGCCTTCAGCTTTGTAAATGAAACAATTAATGTCAGACTGTGTAATCCGGTAAGTACTTCTATAGCTCTATGTCCTGTTCGGCAACAGCTGTTTAGGATCCGAACTTTGTTCGGTGTTGGTAGTGGTTTCACATTCAGTACAGGTGTTCTATCTCCATTAGCATTTCCGGTAGTAATAGCTGTGTTAGCGCTGCTTGTCTTTGACGTTCCTCCCAGCGTCTGTAGAGCTGTGTCCAGTTCGGCAACAGCTGTGCTGTTTAGAGTCTGGGGTGTTGGTAACAGCAAACACCGGACCTCCATGGGTCCGGTCAGATCTGTTAGCATTTCAGAGATCGTCCAGCTTTGCCAGTCTCAGCACGACAGCACGGCATTTATTTTTAGCTCGTTAAGGTAGCGATCACCTATGATCACTTGTTAGACCCTTTGTTAGTTTTGCTGGTGTAAATGACTAAATGTAATGAGTGTAAAGTCTGTACCCTGGAGAAACGTCCAGGGTACAGATTAGGTCCTTCGGAAGTTGCGTTCCACTCCGGCTCTCGCACTGCGCTCTCCTTTCTTTCATGTGGGAAATTATCCAGATTCGCCTCAATTTTTATTTGTTTTTAAATTACCGCCAATAGTGACACAGTGTGGCATTATCTAAAATCACACGAGTCTAATGCAATATGATAAAGAACTAGTTGGGTAAAGTTAGCCTTCCTGTGTTTACTCTGTAGATTCCAATACAAAATGGAATCCGTATACCCATCAGTAAAAAAATTCTGACCTCCATGGGTGAAAAATATAACAAAAGATGTCAATTTTTGAACTAATTGTGAGTTTTAGCGTATCACGAACATCTTTTTTTTTTAGGTAATAGGAATATTGCAACATATTTAGGCCAATTAGTTCAAGTAGTCCTAGATCCTTTTAACATTCACCCTACACATCCCTTGAATTTATTACACATTCTGTCCTTTTTTTTTTTTTTACAAAAATAAACTTAGAAGTAGTTGCTTAGATAGACTAATCCATAGTACATAACTGATGAGGTAGTGGAAATGATGCATGTTTATAAAATGCAAAAATAAAACTAATGTCTTCACAGCTAGATTTATACAGAGTAAATCATACTCAACTGATATTTATTTAATAATTGTGTATCTTTTTGATTTTATTTGGTAACAATTATAACCCACTATTATGCTCTACTTTGTGCTGATATATCAAATAAAATCTTAATAATAATAGTAATAAAACTGTGAAAAAATGAAAAGGTCATAAATGCTTGTTTGGATTCATGTGTTTACTACCCATTCTGTGTTGAACTGCAGTTGTCACCAAATACATCTTGTATTAGTTAATACTCTGTACTTTCCAGTGACTCTGTTGTTATATATTCATATGTTGTTTGTTTCTGTGGTTTCTCATTTCTCTGTTTTTTTTATTCGCTGCAGGTGTTAAAGCAGACTTCAAGGGTGTTATCTTGTATTCTCTTCATTTTTTCTCTGTTCTACTTCCATGTCCTTCTTTATCTAAAAGTTATGTGCCACATGGCCGGGCAGGACAAGTTCAAATGAAAATAAAGGACATTAATACTTTTCCAGCGCATTCAAAGCAATACATAAAATATTTGAACATGCTTTACACCATGGAACATAGTCTTCTTAACATATAAACAAAAACAGGGGGAAATATTCTCTTTTCATTGACCCATTTTAGAGTACTTATCCTACATGTGAACATATACACTTAGTATATATGTGTACATATAGAAGTCTTCTAGTAGTAGAATTAATATAATTGTATTGTGAGAATCAAACTTGCACTGAGAAAGGGAAAGTGTAAAATGAATCTCATGCAACCCAGATGCATGTAACCTCTCATTTCGTATTTGCTCAATTGTTGTTCTTCCCATGGCTTCCTTTAGGGGGCTCTACTGCCTCCACCTCACCCTCCTCCATAACTCAACAAACTCTTTTTGTTTCCTTCATGAACTGCGATTTTGCTCTTTTTCTGCTCCAATCTCCACTTATTCCCTCTAGTTAATCCACCATCCCTCCTCTGCGCATGTCCAAAATATCTACTCCCTTTGATTTTTGTCAGAGCCAATATCTCCTCACCACATCATTGCAAGTCTTCCATCTCAAATCAACCCTAACACTAAATCTCTTTTTTACCTCTTTTTTGCTCAGGTTGGAAGAGTCCAGGAACTTAAATCATCCACTTGCAGCACCTCTTCGTCTGCAAGAGGTGCTGCATTTTCAAAACTTCTGTCAGTAGTAATGTAGCCTGTTAAAAACCAGTTTGTGCTACACTTTGCTTTGTCAAGAGAATCTGGGCTCTCGGCTGTTGAGAAATGATTGCTTTCTGGAGGTTGGACTGTGCTGAGGTTTTAAATTTTATCGAATTGCTAATGTTTGCCCACGACGTACACTGTAGAATTTAATTAATTGACCTTACTTAAGAAAATTATGCAAAAACCTCTAATCTCATCTCATCTCATCTCGTATCTGGAGTCGGGTTGTGGGGTAGCAACCTAAGTAAGGAGGGCCAGACTTCCCTCTCCCCAGGCATTTGTTCCAGCTCCTACAGGGGAATCCCAAGGCGTTCCCAGGCCAGCAAAGACATCTTGACATTACAAGTTATATGAGAATAAGGTACTTGGTCCAGACTTTTCCATGGTAAATCATATTCTTAAGTTGAAGTGTTGCAGTTTTGTACAGTGTTCAATATTTCCCACTGAAATGTAGTGAGGGGAGAAGTAGAAAATAGCATGGAAAGAAAAAAAAATAAAGCTCTTTGCTGGATGCAGTATTGTTAAAGTGCATTCCAAAACAGCAAAAGCACAATTATCAAAAATTAACCCAGCTCATGTAGAGTGAGTTGGTGAGACTTTTCCTCCACAAAGTTCAAGTAACTTACTAAAAGTGAGTATTGATAATAATTTGATTAAACTAGTTACTATTTTCAATTAAATACAATGTTTACATTTACAATGTATGCGCTAGCTTGATGCTAAGGAGCTTACCAGAAATATCATGCGCTGTAAACAACCATCATCCACTGTGAGGCAGCTGTTCATGTTAATTCAATATTTGGAAGTGTGGCCAACATGGACTGAACAGATTCCTTCACTTCCTCCGCTGCCATTGCTAGCAGAACAAGCAAACTACAATTCTAAAACAGCGCAGAAAATTGACGTCATTGTTCATATATTCTCCTTCTGTTCACTGATTGGCCTGGTAGAACCTTTTTTTGAGTGGAATTGCACAGGAAGGCAATGGCCAGGCTAGTAAAAATGTATTAAACCATTTTTTTGTCCTCCAATAGGTGCAGCATTAGCTTTGTCAAATACTGAGAGATTGCTAATGTGTAATTAGACTAATATACTTTTGCAGTCTACATGTCCTAAGTTTTTAAGATGAAGATTAACAAAAGCACACACGAAAAGAAAAGAAAAATGTGTTTGACCTTTAGAGTTCTTAAAGCTTAACATTATTTAAATTCCACTAATCTAAATTGATCTTAATTTCTCTACTTTGTAACTATGTGAAAACTCACATGGCCTACTAAGGCCATAAATGTACTTTATACATTTAGCATATATTTCTATTGCTCAAATCTGAAATCTCCAGAGAGGTTTCCGTGAGGTCAGATTTTACTTGCACTTCTGAAAATACCAAATAAACAAATGAAATCCATGGAGACAAAAGCCTGACATGTTAGTGCTTGTGTTAGAGATTGCACATCTGACAGACAGGATGTTCAGCCAGTCCCAAGACTGAGCTGAGAACAGGTTTGACAGCAACAGCAGGGCAAACGTTAAACGCTGTCACAAAGTGTGGTTAAGAACCCCTACTTCCTCTTTTTGTGTCACATGATGTCAGAAAATATCCTTCACGTTTTGTCAGCTGAATGAAACCCAAATTACAGAAAAGTGCTACATATAGTCTTTTAGGGCTGATACAGATAATACTAACACTACTTCTGCTACTGTTACTGGAACTGCATTTGTTATACGGTTCAACTGTTACAGAGACACTACTGAGAGAACTGCAGCTGCTACCCAGTAGCAGCTGCTGAATAACTTGCTGCTACACTGACAACCTGTAGGATTGGTACCACAATCTCAAGCAAAATCCCCTCTGAAAGCAACCACAGTCATCATCAGCATTGTACTAGTCGAACTTTACTACTTAAACATCTTGAGTTAAGGTTGAGCTGCATTACTTCAAGAAATATTCCACCATAATGAGTATTTTGTGATTTAGGTTTATAAATAGATAGTGATAGTCATAACTTGGATTATGTATTACAGTCTTACACGTAAGCACAAAATTATTCATACCCATGATTTAGATCTAAAGTAATCTATTAATTTTCTAATGTACAGGATTAATTTGTTTTTGATGCCTAAGAATATACCATAGCAAGTTGCCTGGATAGTAATTTTTTTTTCTTTTGGTCTCTTGATAGTGTTCATTTATCCTTCTGAACACAAGATATTCACGACCTATAATTAGCTATAACAACTGCATTCAACCACCCATGAGGTAATAATGTGAAAAACATCTTTCATAAATAATACTTAGCAGCATAAACTGACTTATGACCTCAAGATTTGAAGAGATGTTTAAGTAACCTCTCATTCCCTAAAACTGAACACACTCTAGTTCTGACGCAACAAAAATTCATCACAAGCATGGCGGACTGTTAACTCGAGACTTCGAACATAAAGGAGCAGAGTTTTAACACTAACACACCCTTCCTCCAGCTGAAAGTGTGTGTGTGTTGCTGCTTGATAGTTTTGAATAGCACAACAGGGCAATCATGTGAGGAGACCAGAGAAACCTTCTGGTTTATTCAGTCCACTTTCAGTTCACTGTAAGCTTCTCCTCCTGCCCTTTCTGCTCTCACTCGGTTTCGATTCTTCAGTATTGCTGTCTGTTGAAGAGCTTCGGATGTTTTTGTAACTTCAGAATGAGCAGAGGAACTTCCTTTTCTGCACTGTCAAAATAAAAGCCCCTCAATATGACACATAACACCTTGCTGTAATATGTACAAACCCATTTGATAAATGAAAATATTATTAAAAAGCCCATTTATTTCAGGAACCTTAGCCCTAGGTGAAACACATTCGTGAAACATGATTTTCCACTTACATCTAATAAAAACATAACATTTAAAATTGCAATATTACATCAAAGCAATATGCACATTTTTACTCTTTTTTTAGATATCATTATAAGAGAAACTTGATAGAGGTAGTAAAAATATGTCTTACCTTCTAGAATAACCCAGAACTTCATGGATTTTAATTCGTTTTTTTTTTTTTATTCATCTGCAGAACAGCTGTAAACTCAAATTGCTGAGTATCTACAATGAGAGAAACAAACTGAAAGTTGTGTAGTTTGGTATAACACTTTACATTTTAATGAGGGCACAGGACCCTAATTTAAGTTTATTAAAACCTGAAAAATAATTTAAGTTTGTATTTCTTATAGAGATTTAATCTTAAAGAGCATTATTTCCTGGTTTAAATGTGTACAATATGATATTTTAACAAGTTTAAAAAAAACTCTCATGCATAAGGATATGCAATATTAAAAACTATTCTAACATGTTCTAGTAAATTTGCATAGTTCGTTGTTTATTAGATGGACATTGAAGTTTGGTGATACTGGAGTGAGTCTGGCAGGTGGAGTAGAGCTACACAGTTTTTAGCTGATTCATATGATTCTCTTACTCTTTATTGTTTTTTGGGGATAATTTACATCTGGAAAGTCTAATTTACATCAGGCTTTTCTAGTCTGAAGTAAAACAGCCGAACCTGATCAAGAGGATCCAGTCTGGCAAATTTATTTGCCATCAAGTGGATTGAAAGAGGAAACATGGAGAGTGTCAGGCTCATGGCTTCACCAGGTGACTCTGCCATGCTCACTTTCCTCAATCTCTATTATTTACAGTCGGGAACTTCATGTCATGTTTTGCTCAGAATGAGGGAGGGCGACTAAAGCCAAGATTCAGTTTGTTTCATACTCAGACAGCTCTTTAATAAAGGACCTTTCATAATTTACTCAGACTCACTGGACTGCATTGTAACTAGAATAGAATTGATCTGTTTCTAATCTAAGGAGCTAAAGATACCATTCTACATTTGAAATACTGAAATGCGCTGTTAAGTATGGCTAAGTTACATATTCTAATCTACTGTTAAGTTGCTGGATTTGTTGAAAGACGGGAAAGGTGGAGTGGCTCAGAATGCTTTGTATGAGTCCATTAATTAAATTAGACTATAATGAGCTTTATAGATCTAAGGTAAGTGTATTCTTTTAAAATAAGTATCAAATTGGTGAGTTTTTACACATGTGGACAAAATTGTTGGTACCCTTTTATAAATCAGAATGAGAATCAACTGCATTGCAAATTCAAACAAGGAATTTGATTTGAGTTTCCATCATTTTCACCGTATTCAAGGTACAGTGACAAACAGCAAACTATAACTTACAGCAAAACACTTAGTAAGTAAAGTTAAGAGCAGTGTGAGTGTGTGTGTGACTAAAAAGCCCATAAAAGTCACTGACGTAACTTGAAACTGACAAAAGAAATAAATCAAAATCTACTAAAAGTTAATCATTGAATAGCTTAACTCCACCTGGAAGTTTTATTGCAATAGGCAACAAAACTATTTAACAGCTCACATTAACGGGTGTTGCTTTTATTTTGAAGTATGCTGTTTGTGCTTCCTCTGCTGTTGCACTGCCTTGACTCAGGCATGTATTTATGGAAAGAGGTGCATCACACTTTTTGCATAACAGGCTGGTGTGAAGAACAGTGAACAAGGCTGTCAGTCAAGACCTGTCACCATGCAGAGAATTCCTGCGTTGATCCTTGTTGCCTGCTGTGCTCTCACAGGTAAGGAGAAACGTCTGGGTCCATTTGGCCAGAAAAGAGTAAAAATATCAAAAACAAATTTGAATAGTTAGTAGAAAGTTGGTGGAGTGGTATACAAGTAAAACCAGAATATTCTGTTACTTTATTTAATACCTGACATACTGTGTGATTCTATAGAATAGTGAGCTGGTGTTGGAGTTTCATCGCTGTATGGCAGAGTTTGATGTGTTTGCTGTAAGAACCTTTGCAGAACAGACCGCAGTGTGACTTCCTGGATTGTTTAAAACTCTGAACTCTGCAGTCTTTTGTTTAGAGTCACAACTCTGAGTCACATGACTGCTGGGAGATGAGCGATGTCTGTTTCTGCATAAATGTTTTCATTTTGCTGATGTTGTAGAAGTGAAATAAAGAGCAGCTTACAGTGGACAATTCCATTTTAATTGTCAAATAATCCATGTAAGCTCAGGCTTATGAAACATAAGTGAAGTCATCTTCTAGAAAGGAATTTACGTTTTTCATGTTAGTGTGTTTTTCAGAGCTGGTTTCTATTCACTTTTCTGCTATGCTTAGAATCTTTGTCTGCCTCACAGGAAAGTGGCAACATAAACTTGAGCACTTCAGCTACCATAGATAGACTGATCTTGTGCTTTAAAAAAAACATTGTCATACATCTGCTTGTTAATGCATCCATTATCCTGAATAAATACAGGAAATTCTGTTGCTGATATAAACAAAACCAAAGCACATTGTTTATTCTTTTCATCTTGTTAGATCGCAATTTTTTAATCCTAAAGTCTAAAAGAAATGTGGTGTCCCTTCACTGTCTGCTGTCAACATCAGACATCGGGCAGATACTCTGTGAGAATGTAAAAGAAAACCAGCATGATAAAGTTATTTAACTGAACATAACAGACATTTATGGGCTCATGGAATCAGAAATCTGTAATAAACATGTGTGCATAGGCAATTTATGGTCAAAATAATTTCTACATTATCTATATATTTGTCACTTCACAATTTATGCTTCAGCAAGTTAAGCTTTAGAATGAGATTAATTTTCTTATGTCTTTTTTCTTAAAGCACTGTCATTGGCCAATGACACAAATGGATCCAAACTACCTTCTACTATGAGTTCTGCAGAGGCATTTGATCAATCCAATAAAACCACGACTCCAAAACCCACAACCCATAAACCCACGACTCCAAAACCCACAACCCATAAACCCACGACTCCAAAACCCACAACCCATAAACCCACGACTCCAAAACCCACAACCCATAAACCCACGACTCCAAAACCCACAACCCATAAACCCACGACTCCAAAACCCACAACCCATAAACCCACGACTCCAAAACCCACAACCCATAATACCACGACTCCAAAACCCACAACCCATAAATCCACGACTCCAAAACCCACAACCCATAACACCACGACTCCTAAAACCACTCCCACAATACCACCTCATCCTACTCCAGCTACCAATCTGACTGTAGGAAACTACAGTTTGAAGACAGACAAAGGAGTGGTTTGCCTAATGGCTCAGATGGCGCTACAGATCAAACTTTCAACAAAGACGGTTTGTTTCATCAACTATTACTAACAAAGATTGCTTAAAGTCTTCTCAACTAATTCAAGTCTTCAAAATCAAAAAAGATTTTTTAAAAATCATTTTAATCTTTCTCAGGTCAATGGAACCTTCATTATCATCCCAAGCCAAACTATTGCAGCTGGTGAATGCAAGGAAACCAAAGCCAACTTGACCCTTTCCTTTAAAGAGGGCTTCATCACCTTCCTCTTCAATAAGGTACTTAATATTCACTCTTTCCTTCTTATGTCTCATTAAGTCATTGTACTCTGTTAAGACATCCCTTGTCTTTTGCTCTTTAGACTCCACTTCCAGCTGTAGGATCATATTAGGACTGTTGGGGTAAAATGGAAATGTTTGTGAATCCTAGATATTGAGACTGTAGGAGTAGTGAGTGTATTTTTTAGTTGTTTTTTGTTTGTTTTTTTACCATCACCGGAAAAATGGTTGGATTTGGTTCTCAGAAAGTTGGTGGACCAGTCAGTGTTTCTGAGAGAACCAATCTTCACCACTATGCAGGTGTTTATTGTAGCTTGACTACAAAAGTTCACCTATGTAAATAATTTATGATGACAAACCAACTTTTTAACAGATTGTTTCATAGAAACTCAATTTAGAGAAAAATGAATCTCTGGAATTCACTCAGTGGTTTAAATGATCCAGTCTGAATAAAAGTTGGTAGGCCATTGCTCATGTATCATTGGGAAATTAATTGCTTTAAAAGGGTTACACTGATTTCGTTCCACCATGATCAAAATAGGTTAAAATCTTTGCGCTATGTCTGTTTCCTGGATAAAGGATTATGACCTAAATGTAAGGTTTTCTTCATTCCTCCATTCTCTGTTGTGAGAAGCTTGGTTGGGTTCCAAACAAACAAGAAACAACACGAGGGATGTTACTACTGGGCGAAGTCACTGTGCTTGAGAAGAAAAACAGGTTTCTGACTGCGTTAGTGCTGGAGTTTGGTTGAAACAAACTGGAGTCAAATAAATATCAATTCAGTAAAGTAGAATTTAGTCAAGCAAATGAAATCGCGAACTCATGAAAGAAAAGATTCCAGAGGTAACAGGTCAGCTGATGAGGAAATCAACTTGACTTCTGTAAACAGGAACTATCTATTTAGCAGTTGACCTTATCCTGAGCTAACGTTGTTAAAAGGGCTACAGGTGCATTTTATGGCTTTAGTTGAGCTGATATGGTGTTAAATGGGTACTTGAAGCTCATTGTTCCACAGATAAAATATTATTTGATGAGAATACTGTTTAGGGAAAACTAAGGATAATATGAGAGCGATGTGTAATGGTAAATTGCTTGTACTTGTATAGCGCTTTGTCAAGTCCAGAGAACCCCCAGAGCGCTTCACAATACATTGAGTCATTCACACACACATTCACACAATGATAGTGGCAAGCTAGGATAGTAGCCACAGCTGTGGCTACCTAATCTGTCAACACAGATTAGATTTTTTTTTCTTTCCTTTTTAGGATAACAGAATTGTTTTAAGATAACTCCTGCAGATGGATTGGTGATCATTTCCTACCTGTTCACATTGTTGTCTAATAATCCCTAAAGCAAATGTATACATATAAAGGTTTCAAATGAACAGAATAGAATAAGGGTTTGACAGAATGAACATGGTTTTGGAATATCCTGCCTTTTATTAAGATTTAATCAAGGTTTGACTAAAGATATCATGAACTAGAGCTAATCAATATTTCAGTAAGAATCATTTAAGGCAGCGAAATAGCCCTTTAGTACAGCTATGCTGTTCATTTCAGTCTCCTACTAAGCGATGTCAATGAAAGTGTAGCTTCAGGAGCTAAAATGATCTCAAGACTGTTTATATTTATTTGGTAATGGATACTAATTTTATTAATCTGAATTAATAACATTCAACCCATGAATACTTTCTGGTTTTTATGCAGGAGCTTCCAACAGAAACTAAAAAGGAGCTGTTGTGTTAAACCTCTGGTGTAGCAGCCGATGGGAGGATACCAGAATGTTGGCCTAAACTGGGGGTGTGCAACCTGCAGCTCCACAGCCACATATGGCCTGCTAGGTCTTAATTATTTTTCATGTAACTTTCTATTAAATGTGAACAATCAGTTTAAAAAAAAAGATTTATTTATTTATGTAACATCTTTGTGATTTTCTTGATTTTAAAACCTTATAGTAAAAATATAACTATCATTGTTTTATTTAAATATCTAAGCAAATGTCCTATAGTTAAAAAAGTTAAAAAATAAGCTGTTAGTTTTGAAGGATTGTGTTGCCTTATAGTTCTACTCAAATTTTGCTTTGCTGTACCCAAGGCAAAAACGGCTGCTCTGGTTGTAATGCTCTCTGACCCCCAGTCTAAACACACAGACAGAATGTTGTGATGACAAACCTTTCACAACACCTCGCTCTGTGGGTAAAATGTGACCATGGTTACCCGGACAACAGGCAGGTCACTCTGCAGAGCTGTTGAAAGGGAAGATTGAGTTCTGCTCTGTTCCAGACGCTGAGCAGCTTCACTAGCACCGATCTTTATCCTGGGGCTCTGGGTGAAACACAGGAGCTTAAAATCCCAACTTCTCATATTTTTACTTTTTATCTCTGTATGAGAGAGAGAGAACAAATATAAAATTCTGTATACATTTTTGAAAAATTATGTAAAGTTGCAATCCCGAAAAGTAGATCTCCTGGATTTTAGCTTAATATAACAAACATTTGTTTATCTATAATTAGCATGTCCAGTTAGCCTCTAAATTTCGTGTATACAAAAAAAAAAAACAAGAAAAAAATTCCTGGTTCAGGACCTGGAAGGAGCACCATCCTTCTGTCTGCTGTTGTCACTGAGAAGCTTTTTAAAAACAAAGTATTCTGTTTTGTTGATCAAGTTGTTGTTTTAAAAAGGAGGTAATGATTATTAGCAATTTATATTTTAGGTTTAGAAGACTTATTTTCTGTCGCAGTATACGAGAGGGCACAATAAATCTTAATAGACAAAATGTAAAAATCCTTCCTCTGAAATTGGTCAGGTAGAAATGGATATTATTCCTCGTTGAGTGATTATTTGCTTTTGGGAATTCTTTTTATTCTGTCTGATTCTTACCTTCTTCAGAGTTTGACCGTTGTTGAGATGTGCTGGGATTCAGATCCAGCAACATCCAGAATCTGTTGTTTGCTCTATTTTCTGATCTAAGATTTACTGCCAGGCCCAGAGTCAGTAAGCAGTGATGCACATGGGTAACATTCAGATCTGTGGCGTTCCTGAACATACAAACAAAATTTCTGTGAAATCTTTTGCTATAAGTGCAAATGAATAACCAGCTGTGTTATTCTCTTTTGTTTCCTCAGAATGTTTCTGATAACACTGCCTATCTTAATGCTGTGTCTTTCAGTCTGCTCTACTCCTTTTCAGGTGAGTTGAAGACACTCCATCATGCTGATTAGACTTTGGACTTTTTGTATTTGTTCACTGCATTCTCAACAGGATTTAAAAAATTCAGCTTTCTTCCTGGTTTGTGTTTGTCCTTGTGGCTTAATTTAGACTTTCGTTGTTATATGTCTGAGAAGCATGTGATCCCAGTAACTCTCAACCTTTTTTCAGTCCAGTGTGGTCCAACAAGTTTGCTTTAAATGTCATCTCATCATTATGTCATCTCCAATCAGCACCTGAGTGTTTCCTTGTCATGAAGTTTCAGGAAATCAGAAATATAGTGCCGAGAATGACTCGGTGCAACTGTTTGCGGCAAAGATCGGACACTCCTACTCCTGCAAGGATGAATCTGTCTTCATGGGAAACGGACTGAGCCTAGAAGTCTCTAACAACAGAATACAAGCCTTCAATGTCACTAAGAATGAGTTTGGCCGTCGTAAGTGTCACACAAAAGGACACCTTTTCAAAACCCAAGCAATGAGATTTATGTGATTTACTTCCTTCCATTTGAATGAATAATACCAATTGTAAACAGTAATTTACCCGTTGATGTCTGGAAACCCTTCATCATGTTAAATAATATTTCAAAGTATGTTAAAGTGAAGCCAGGCCAGAACCGAATGGGCTTTGCTTCTTCTCTGACGGTCTCATGATTTGCAACACTTTGGTCAAAATGCTGCAGTTCAGGAAAAGCAGGTTTAACAAGTCAACCAGTCTTTAAACCTTCTACTTGTTGTTTACATAAGTTGAACTTAACACAATGTGTGCCAGCGGGGACTGAAAGAGTGCAAGTTTTAAATAAATTTTTCGTTTTTTAAAAGGGATTTTATTGAACATTTTGAGCAGTCAGTGTCTTACCTGCGGAAAGTAACTTTGTGATTTTCTTTATTTTGGATGAACTCACATGGTAGCTGGTCGAGACCAAAACTGCTTTCTGCCAAAACATCTTCAGCCTTCAAATGCCACAGCACCTGATATGAACAAATTATAGAAATGTTTCTCTCCAATAACATTTCCTTCCATGGTGACGCTGGTCTTTTTTGTTTTATACAGGACGCTGTTGTAAACAATCAACCAATATCCACAAACCTTTATGTCAGTATACATCTACTGCAACTGTCAGAGCAGTAGAAAACATGATTAGCATAACTCAGCATTTTGAGCTTCATGGTGCATTTCCACCTCTTTAGTTAGCTTTAATTAGAATCCAGATTGTTTGCCTAGAAAGTCCGGTTTATTTGGGTCAGTGGAAATGTGTGATCAAACTCTGATGTGGACCAGAAATGTAAAGTCTGGTCCACATAGAAATATCAAATTAATAGTTGAACGCTAAGTGGACCGGAAACCGCTCCAAACACAGGAAGCAAACTGTACCAAAGAGCATTCTGGGTAAAAACAACCAAACAGACGCGCAAGCCTAGTGCTAGCGAGAGAAGTAGCTTGTGGTCTTTTGTTAAAGAGAAAAGAGAAATCCCACAAACTAAAAATTCTGCCACTACTCCATTTTTGATGGCATTTTGTGAAGAAGGAAGTTGCGTTCAGGATCTTCTTCAGAGGTATTCGTGTCGCTTCCCTCAGTGGTTCTTGGCATAATGCCACCACAGGGAGGAGGTGAACAGGTTGGCTGAGTGTTGTCTGATCTTGGTAAGATAGTGACTGCTCTTAGCCTCTCCACAGAGCTTGTTTTTATTAGCAACTGGGTTGCCACAAAATCTTCTGACTGCATGTTAAGTTTAGAAAGATCTTACATGTTAATATTCACCCACACATTGAACCATAGTTTAAATGGGACAACCAGATGTTAAGTTGGGTTTTTGATGTTAGTGTTAAAGCACTTCTATGAAATCACTGAGTTTTTGTGCTTTTTGTGTGTCACCCAGCTGACCTCTGCCCAGCGGACCAGCCTGACTACAGCGTTGCCATCGCAGTGGGAGTGACTCTGCTGGTGCTCATTGTCATTGTGCTGATAGTGTACCTGCTGGGCCGCAGAAAGAGGACAGCTGGCTACCAGTCGCTCTGAGGACTGACAGGCCATAGGTCTAAAACAAGTGACCTTCTGAATGAGGGATTGTGGGTAAAGAGGCACTTCCACTGAGCCACTTTCCATCACATCTTACTAAACCTATTTGTTGCTGTTTTTCTGATGTATTACTATTGATAACATTTGAACCAGAGATATACAATACAACCTTAAAACACAGCCCAAAAATAACACACAGTTAATTATAGACTCTTTAATGAATCCATATAGATAACTTTAATACGTTTTTACATACAACCACACAAAGTTACACAAGTTTGAGCCCAAATGTCATCAAATTGAAAATGTACAACTTTATGGGACACTAAATTCTCTTTTAACTGACACTGTCATAAAAACTGACTGAGAAGTCAAAGTAAAAGACTCCATTATCATTCTTGTTTTGCTAAAAAAACAGATCAATACGGGATTCATTAAATTCTTGGATGTAACATTAATGCTCTTTTTCGCTGTCCTTAGCATTATACCTTTAATGTTCAGTGGAACTTATTAGACTTTAAGCCAAAACTTACAACCAGGTTTAGTGAGCATATTCCTGATTAACTGTCTCCTTATATCTGTTGATTTTTTTAAAAGGTAACTTCTTGTTTGTAATCATCAGGCATACAGAACATAAGTGGGTTGATTTACACTTGTGAAATTAATAACTAACATAAAAGGGAAAACTGAAAGGGATTATTTTGATGCTAATTGCACTGATTGCTCTTCATTTGTCTTCCATGGACTACATGTTATACTGTCCTTTCATTTAAATGTTGTGACTAATCTTAAAGAGCATAACCTGCTGTATAACCTTATCTTTCTTTTAAAATTGTAACTTGTAATGTTAAAAAAAAGAGTTTTTAGGATGACATGAAGTTAGTGAATGAGACTGCACTCACCATTTTACAAGTAGTAAATATCTGCTAATATCTAATAGCTAATATCTGGTGCTGCTCCCTCCTCCACACCCGGGCCAAAGAAGAGCAGGAAGTGTTGGACTGTTGAAGCCTGAGCCAGTCTGAATCCAATCAAACAAACGCTTCCATGCAGTCAGACATGTCATTTTATAAACTTCACATCCATTTTTTTATACCAAGAGTAAGTGTTTAATTTGTATATGATTTTTATTTGGTTGTGTGTTTACCCCAGAATGCCAATTATTGCATATTTGATCTAGGTTTTTGTTCAATTTGTTTTTGGCTTTAGAAACAGTTACATTTTGCTCTGATGAAAGTTTTTCATATAGACACATCGTGTTTTGCTCCAAATTATTGATCACAACAGAAAATATTACACAGCAGAAAATGTATTCCTAATATGCTGACGTGAGGCAGCATATTAGGAATATTATCTCCGTCAGCTGATGTATCATTGGCTTTCTACTGTTGTTGCATCAAATGAAGAAGATTCTAAGTGCAATTGTAAAGATTTACCAACAAACTCTGAAGGGAATTTCTTCCAAGGGACCATTCCAATTGTCATTCATTTAAAAAGGGAATAATCAAACAAATTAAAAAAATCATCTGAATAAAAGGCATTTATAATTTTGAATCAAATGCTTTCTGATTTTTTCTTGTGGGATTCAAGAAAGTCCCTTGGTGTCTTTTCTAAAATGTGTTTTATTTTAAGCCATGTTATTCTCAACTTCACTGAGAATATTTGAATTGTTACATAAAATAGAAATCTGGCATGCTGTGGTTTGGGAAAATGTACGTTCTTCTTGTAAACATCTTGATATTGTATTGTTAATGTCCTCCAGATCCTGAAGTTGATGCACTGTGATGCAGTTATGTGTACAGATCCCCACTGGATTTACAGTATAATGTCATCAAAACAGTGACATGTTTGGATTGATTTTGTATTTGATGCATATGAACTGTATTATCAGTTGCTGCCTTCCTTTGAAAAATAAAAACAAATATTGAAGGACCCTGGGAGGAATGGGACAAACTGAGGAGCTTAAATACTGAGGGAAAGGTGGAAGTGACAATGAAACCAAAGTAGATGAGAAGGGAAAGCAGGAGTGTGAAAACTGACAGGGGAATCAGGAGATGGGACACAGCTGAGCAGGGGAGAGAGTGTCAGGCTGAGGGAAAGGACAAAGATAAACAAACCAGAGATAAATGAAGGGAGAAAGGCCTGGAACCGACATAAACCATAAAGAGACGTGAATATAAGGGAAAATAAGAATAAATGAACTAACACAGGATAAACTAAAATGGTAAATCTAAGCAAATTAATAAGAAATGATCAAAAACAGAAACATAAATGAAAACCAGAATTCTAACATCTAAGGATCATACCATAATTGTATTCCTAAGTTTTTTTTATGTTAAAATAATCAAAATAATTTTGACTGCTGATTCTGCAGAGCATGGCTGACTAAGCTGTCTTTTCAGAGTGAGGTGAGGTTGGAAAGGAGAAGTTTCTCTGACTGACGTGAAAAATACTTTCAGTTCCTGATGTAGCAGATGTCCAATGAAGTCTTCTTCAAGTTCTAACAAATATAAAACCAAGCAGTTTGGTTTTTGTTAAAGATACATGCACGTTTATGTAAATCATAAAAAATGTAAATGGGAATGGCATCTAATTAGTTTTCAAGGAAAAATAACCAAATGTACAAAATTGTCAAGTCAGCTAGTATGGCCCTGTTTGACCCAAAGCCCTCCCTTCTGTCAAATTTAACCCTGTGTGTTTTGGTCATTCAGCTAGTGCTGAAAGGTCTTGCAGTTGACCAGCCCCAAATATTCTACAATCATACAAGAAGGTCATTAATCCCAAACAAGCTATTCTAAGGATTTTGGCCCTTTAAAATTAGAAGGAGAGTTAAAATCTCAGAACATGCTCTTTAATAATGACTCAGTCATGAACCAGAAAACATGTGTTATAAACTGAAGGACACTTATCAAACCAAAACTCTCAGATGCAAGGATTTGTGACTATAAAAAGATTTATTAAAAGTAAAAAGCAGCTATAGGATGAAATTTTCAAAGCAAAATCAGTCCATAAAAAACCTCCAGAGGACAGAAGTCTCCCACCCCCAGCCCCAAAATCACTCTCTGACATGACAGGCCCTGATCTATTTGTCTCGGAAAGTGTCTTGAGATTACATTTGTTTCAAACTGGTGGTGCAATACAGTACAGACCAAAAGTTTGGACACACTTTCTCATTGAATTCAATTCCAAACTTTTGGTCTGTACTGTATATTGAACTGAACAGAAATATTTTCTTTGCTGACATTTTAAATTAGCACTATCAATGTATAGCTAGAAGGAAAGTGTGTGTTAGTAGAAGTTGTCCAGGGGAACAGGGAGGAACAGAAGACAGCTGCCTTATGGGGATCTGTTACCAAGAAGAAGACGAGAGAGAGCAGAGCCAACAGTGCTGATGAAATGAAGGATGCCATTAAAGCAAGCTGGACTTCCATTACATCTCAGCAGAACCACAGATTGCAGCAAAACCCTGAGCCAGAACTGAGTGTATATGGAACATAAACATACTGTTGAGAAGGCCTGTTTTTCTAGATTACAATCTTTTCCATTTGTCCACAACAATATTCTCATTCTGGAGACAGTGAATCTTACAGGATTACATACAGTACAGACCAAAAGTTTGGACACAACTGTGTGTCCAAACTTTTGGTCTGTACTGTATGTTCTACAAAAGTTACATGATTAGATTTAGGAGAATTAGCTTTACTGCTTCATTTTGTTCTCTTTTACCAACAGCAACATTATTTTAAAGTAACACAATACTTGAGTTCAACGTCTGATAGAGAAAGTGTGACTGGACTTGTTAACAGCTGATCCACCCCAACCCGACGGAGCTGCAAGAGTTTAACAGGAAGAACGGAGGAAAAGTGCAGCATCCAGGTGACTGAGAGCCATCCACATTGACTCACTGCTGGGACTGGAGTCAAAGGTGCATCTGTTAAATAACTGACTTGAATACATATGCAAAAATTTATGTTACATATTTTTATTTAATTGTCATTATTTTTTTGTAAAAATTCTTTCTGAATTTGACATTAATTAATGTGTGTGTGTGTTGTGTTTTTTTGTTTGTTTTTTTGTTGTCTTTTTTTGGTCAAAAAAGCAAAATTTTGTTGATTATAATTGATCTGTAAAAGTAATAAAAGGGTAGAACATTCTGGGGCGTGAATACTTTTCATAGGCACTGTTGGTATCTGGAGCATTTTATAATAATAGCTTCTGAGTAAAATGAGGTGTGTAAGCAGTGTGACCGGAAGTGACCAGATGTCAGTTAGGAACTTGAACAGGCTGTGGAGTCTAACCATCAGAAAGCAGAAGTCTCGGTTCCCAGCTGAGAGTGGGCTCCTCTCTTCCCCCGCCGTGGGGCGGAGGGGCGTGGACTCCGGGTCCCTCGGACAGCTGCAGCCAAGGATTGCAAAACCTTCGGCTGGAAGCGAAGATCAAGGCAGAAAAACACCAGCAGCTTTTCCATCTAAACAGGAGACACGAAAAAGGCGACCTGGGCGAATTCCAATTCCGTGATCATGGCAGGTAAAAAGGAGGATTCACGCTTGCCTAGTTACAGATAACAATGAGGGAAACTCTTTTTTTTGTACTTTTAGTTTAAACAGGAGAAACTGAGACGCTTAGTTTTCGCTGTTTTCCAGAGTTTGTGCGCTGTCGCTGTTTTGATGAACTGCTTCCTGTTTCAGATAACGGATCATGTTGGATCATCGCGGTATGATTATGGACTAATCAGGCCTTCATAATACCTGCTACTATTAATATAATACAATACAAAACAAAAGTTTGTAAAGTTATGTATTATGTCTGTCAAGTGGTTGTTTTCCATTGGTTTACCAATGGATTTATATTTGTGGTTATAATGTGACAAAATATGGAATAGAGGTATGAATACGTTTGCAAGCCTGTATCTGTATCATCTGCATTTGTTTTGTAACAGATTATCAGTTTTACACTATATTGCTACCTCAGTAGCAATATCTACCTCAGTAGCAATATCGGTTCCATGGCCACAGTTGGATAAAATCCAGCTGTGACCCTCCTGCTTCAGGTCGCTCTCAGGAGCTCAGTGAACTCCAGCTGTTGTGATAGGATGCAAATTGTGAATTAAATTTAACTGCTAAATAATCCTCAGTGAACTAATTTTGTTGTGGAAGTGGAAGCAGTTGGGCACAACAGTAGCCCAGCCATGTAAAGTCACAGATTATTGTGTGGAGGTAACCAGCTTTTTGCAGTCAGTAGCTTCAGTTCCCCAAACTTCATATGGCCTTTAGATTGGAGAAAAGCAGAGAGCCTCATGGAGCGGGTTTCCTTGGTCAGGCTGCTGCATTTCAGCCTTGCATCACCAAGGCAATGCAAAGTCTCAAATGCAATTATTCAATTCAAATTCAAAAATGCTTTAGTGATTCTAAATGGAAATTAAATGTTGATTTAAGTATATAAACACAAGAATCCATAGCAGTAGAGACATGTTCTTTGGAATGATGCATCATGACTCCTGTCTACTAATCCAATCAACAAGCCCGGAGTTTGGCAGTTATCATGAAATCACCTCTTGCCTGACTGAAATTGTGTGAAGGATAAAGTTTGATGGAGGGATGATCCTGCTACGCTTTAAAAAAAAAATAATTTCAGGATTTGGGATCAGCCACTTGCTTGTATTAGGAGGAGATCTAAATATTTTTGCATACCAAAACAGTTTAAGAAAAACATTTTACTCCCAAATTTTTGGGTCCATTTGGAGATGACCCCTTCCTTACACTGGCACACAAAGCAAGGCCGGGATATGAATGAGTGAGTTTGATGTTTGAGAACCTGACTGTTCTGTGCAGAGTCCTGACCCAGGAGATGGGGCTTTCTTATGCAACATCAGAGTGGGACCTTAGAAATACGCTTCAGGGTTCTGTGGCGGCACAGAGGTGAAGCACAGCCCATGTGTGGACGCCTTAGTCCTCGGTGCGGCAGTCACAGGTTTGAGTGACCTGTGCTGCATGTCTTCGGTCTCATTACCCACTTTTCTGTCAGACCACTCTCAAAATAAATCTTCTATGATAATATAAAAAAAAGAAATACACTTCAAGAAGAATGTTTTGTTTTTTACAAACTAAGCCTTTCCAGAAGAGCTGAAGTTGTTACAGAAGAAATTAATACACTAACATCTCATGAAAACGTATGGACTAAAAATAGAATGCAACTCAAGTTGCAAAGGTAGACAAGCACGAACCTTTGACAGTGTAGAGTGCTGTGTGTGTTGCTGCCTTTGTGCCAGAAATATATTTTCATCTCAATGAAACATTTTTCAACCTGGATGAAAAAAATGACACTTATTTTCCAGAGACATCACAACTGCATGTTATGACATCTTATTTGTCTTGTAAATGGTTTGATCAATATTTGTTGCAAGTTGGTGTTAAACCATCAGTGACAGTATCAAACACTGCAATTAAGGCTGTTGACTTAACGTGGCAGTGTTGGTTTCAGATGAAGCAGTAGCTGCGGAGCAAGGCGCCAGCCCAGCTCAGAGCCCGCTGGTTACAGTCACGTTTCAGAGGAATGCCAAGAGAACGGAGAAATATCTGGAAGCTGAGCCTAAAGTTCTCGGGGTAGGCTGCGTGAGGGTCTGTGTATGTTTAAATCTTTGCTTTTCAACTATTTTGCAGCCATAATTGAACTGCTTTTTCTTTGTTTCACAGATTACTCAAATCTGCTTCAGTGTGTATATGATCATCAGTCTCAGTTTGTTTAGGGCTAAAGGTCTGAGTTCTTATCAACCAGATATTCCCTTACTCGTCTTTTCCCTGCTGGTAAGTGCCCAGTGGAATCAAACTGGAGGTTCACCTGAAGCCTCGACCGTTCTTTACTGATGCACCTGCAGCCACATTTTCATTGGAGAAACTTCACACATGCAGATTTTGTAGTGGCACTCTGTGTCCCAAAAGTTCGTTGTACCACCTTTGCAGTTTGTCTAACAACCAATATTTGAATCACTCGACTGAAACCAAGTCTTCTTTTATGATGTTTACTTAAAGAACTCCAAAAGTACACTTACAGAAGAAATGAAAGGCTCGGTACAGATCGGTCAAAAAATTGTGTTGCTTCCACCGTATCCAACTGCAATCTGACTTCAAACGTGCATACGGGCAATATTAATGTTATGCATTACGTAGTGGAAGCCAAAATTACTTTTCACAATAAAAGTATCCCTTTATATTAACTAAGTTATACATTCTAGAAAATATACTCATCATGAATTTCTTAAAATTAAATTAAGCATATTTATAAATTTTTAATCTAAATTATTATTCTATATGAATTCCCCATTAACTGGCTCTTACAGATATGATAGCTGCAGAAAAACTGTTTATTACAAGGACATGGAAGCAGGTCAGAGTTTACAGGGTGCATTATATAAAATGTACTTTTCTGACCTTTATATCATGTTATAATGTTATTCCCTCATCAAAACACAGATGGAGTGTAGCTTTGGTTCGTCCCTGCATGTTTGTGGAATCCTTGAATAGTCCATAGCAACCATTGGGGGTGCCTAAACACTTGCTCTCACAAAGCGCCACCTATTTCCACTGAACTCCTCCTACAGACTAGCGGCAGCAACAATTAGCAAACGCCTGGTGGCGACTATAAGCGCTATTTAGTTAGATGCTTATATACTTTGGTGTGGGATGCACCTCGGAGGTTGTTTTTTTTAGTTCTCCCAAAACTCCAGAAAAATAAGCTCTCAGTTTGAAATTCTAAAATCCACAAATAAGTATATTTAACAAGAAATATTATTTTGACAGTATATTGAGCAAAAACATCAAAGTGAATGTTTTGATTTCCTCAACCAGTGGATGATTGTGCCCCACTACACTGAGAATAATGAACACTTTTCCCAACAATAATGCTTCTATCACCCCAAGCATGCAACAGTTTACTGTGTTCCTCTGCTTAATGCTAAGACGATGGGTTAACTAGAAAAATTGAAAATTTGTCTATGATCATGATTTGTCATTGCAGGTAATTATAGCTGGGGGTGTAGCTGTCGCAGCAAAGAACCTACATCTCCCAACAGTAAGTGACTTGCTGAACAGATGAAATACAGCGTAGCTTGATGTTCTTCTTCTTGTTTCTTTTCATGTTAATAACTTCATCAATCACGCTTATCAAAATCCTCACAGTTTCTCCTTTAAAATTCCTTCGTCTTTCTATTAAGTTTTTAACAATTTCCTTCCTTAAAGCAGAGCTGAAATTTCATCGTGTTTACATAATACCTGTTATTAAAAAAGCATCCAAACTCTCTGACTGTTTGCTGGTCTGGATCCGATGGTTGACCATGTTTTGGAGGAATAATAAATGAATTCCCGTTCCTGATTTTACCAAAGCAATTTAGAAACTTACCAAAACCTTTTTTAACGTTAAATTTTAACTTGACGTTTCAGATTGCTTCACTTCTACCGCTACTTCCACATTTCTTTATTTAATGGTAAATGTTGTAAACTTTGGATACAATTTACATCCCACTTCAGATCTTTTTCTTTTGAAACAAAGAAGGAAAGTAAAAGATTTTGCAAATAGCAGAAGTGAATTTTCTTTTCTGTGTGTTGCAACACAAAACTAGATTTGTGTTCCGTAAATGTTTCACACATTACATTCAGCAAAAGCAGCATAAAAAAATCCAGATTACACTTTGAAAATGCTGTCAGGAACAAAGACCTTTTCCTCTTCTTGTGGGGAACGGAACTAAAATGGACTAAGAAAGAGGAAGCTTCTGAGGCTGAGAGGAAGATCTCAAATGTAAAAGGATATCTGAAAAGTTTGACACAAGTTTTACAGTTAAAAATGCAATCTTCCTTTATCTGACAGTACTTTCACTGGTAATCTTCTGCGACCATAGATGATCGGAACAATACTGCAAAACGGCTGCAAATCAGAGTATTGTGACAAACTCAATAACGGACATTAGCAGCTTCCAGCAACCAGCTGCTGAGGAGAAACAGAAGTGAAACTTATGGTGACTGTGACTCTTGTTATATGATGGCCTTACTGTAAGAATTTCATTCTTTTTTACTGTTTAATGTGTGAATGTGTTCAAAGCCATCTCTATTTATATATAAAACCTTTCTTTTGTGGCAGCTCACGGCCTGTTTGGTGATGCAGATCTTGGCATGTTTTGCCTCTTTCGTGAACATGATCTTCACCATAGTAATGCTGGGAGACCTGTCCCTCAGCTGCTGGCGTGGTTCTTTTGAGAGAAACAGCTTCAACAGTACATATGATTACCAGACAGTCTGTCAGCAGGTTGAGGTAAAGACTGAATACTCTTCCTAAGAACCACACCCTCAAATTCTGAGGAGAAGTAAAGTCCAGTTTCAGGAACTGAAGAATGAATGTTGGATGCTAACTGATATTGTGTAACATATGAAAGGAGTTGATGTCTGAGTTCAGGAGTTCTATCCACTCATTGTATCCACTTTTCAGAGCATCCATTCCCATTTCTTTGCTGGAGGGATTCTAATCCAGGCCTGTCTGCTGGCCATCTCTGCCACTCTGGCTGCCTACTGCTGCAAGGTGATCAACTGTTGTGGGGCAGCCAACAAAATGGTGAGTTCACAAACCAACTGACTTAGTAAGCCAATAACTAAGATTCCCAAGGTAGATTGTTTATATTCAGTGTTACTATTTGTTTTTCAGGAGAAAAGATAGGAAAAAAACAAATCTCCATTAAAATGTCAGGTTAGAAAAACTCAGGGCATAATTAGTCATTTCAGAGCTTTTTTTTCCCTCCTGTGATGATATTTGTTCCATACATTCCAACTGAAAACTAATATTTGATGACATATATTTTTTGCAAATATTAAGAGAATAGATTTTTAAAAAGCTGTAGTGTTCACATTTTCAGCAATCAGTGGTTTTTGTAGGAGCATCCATCGGTCTGGTCCATTTCATGTTCTGGTCCAGTGACTTTGGTAATTATTGATCAAAGAATAACAAACAAACTGCGTCACCAACTGCTTTTTTCAACACGCAAAACAACATGAAAAATGTTTTTTAGCAGAAGGCAAAAATCTGGAACACCATAGCCCTGTTGCAGCTGGTTTATCCCGGTTAGCTGAACACACACATCAGGCAGAGGGTTGTGAGTTAAAGCCAGTTTGGTTTATCAAACAGAATCCAAACCTTCAAACATCTCAGGTTCAGGAAAACCACTGGCAAACATTCCACTGTATTAAACAAAAGACAAATTCATTCATCCCACTGATTATTATTTATTAAAAACAATTTTTTTATTACAATTATGTACTGCTTTGTCTAACATAAAATGTAATATTTTAAATATTCAATGTATTTTCTAGTTAAACAAAGCTAAATGTGGATATTTTCTAGAAGTATAAAACCATCTTAAAGGTATTGTATGTTAGTTTGCAGAAATAAAAATAAAATTAAGCTAACAATATTATTATAAGACTCAAACGTTCTTTTTTTCTTTTTGCCTCCACAGCCAGTGATCACGATCCAATCACCAGCTGACCAGCAGAGAGAAGGATGACCAGACTATGTGCAGCTGCAGATTTAAAGCTTAACTAATCCTTATTTCATGCCAACTATAGATCTGATTATTTTGCTTAAAGTCAAACCACTAATGAACTCCTAAAACATATCATAAATATCGAATTTATAGTTTTTACCCCACATATAACTTTACCTTTTTTGCTTTCCTCCTTGTGCGCATTTTCAGTGTTTTAGAAAGTCAACACACAGTGCATAACATTTGAACACTGAAGATGTTTTGAAATGGCCTGATGGAACGCAGCTTGTAAATGCAGGAAATGTTCCTTTGTTAGATGGATGAAAGCGGGTCTGCATTCAGTCAGATTCTTTGTCCTGTTTAGCGGTACAGACAGGGTCAGCTGTAAAACATGAAAGCCGTTGGTGTCCAAGACACTATTAAACACAATCAGCTGAAAGAATAATGAGTCTCTTTGCATATAATTCCCAATAACTCTTGCAACTTTATTTTCATTCACCTTGTCTCGTTTACCATTCTGGCCTGAGATTTGTATCAATATAAATAAATGTCATGTTCATTTTGGGCCTGTAGTGATTTCCTGAGCTGTGTGATGGACTGGCATCCTGTGCAGGGTGTGCCCTTCCTCTCGCCCAATGACTGCTGCAGGTGGCCATAAGTCTGCAGAACTGATTTTGTCTGAGTGTACTGATAATAAAACAGCTTCAATGCTTTTTAAATAAGAACTGGCTACACAAAGTTGAATTTAATGTGGCCGTTCTCTAATCCACTTGGGTTAGAATTTTACACTAAGGGTCTAATTTGTACATACAGTGGAAATTTAACTATATACATAGGTAAACATTAGACCAAACAACAGTAAAAGATGAGAACTATGTAGTATAAATAAACATTGATATTGCAAATAAACTTTTGATCTGATACTTGAAATGTGAAATTTGAAAATGAAAACAGTCCACTCTGAATATCCATCCATCCAGCCAGCCAACATGCTAATCCCCAGTTGGGTTGTGAGAGGTGCCAGCAGTCATCGGCTGTGAGGTGGGGTCACCCTGGACAGGTCACCAGCAAGGCAACACAGAGACAGACAGAACAAACAACCACACACACACACCTAAGAAAAATTTTATATTTCTGGACTGTAGGAGGAGGGTCTTAGCGCTGTCAATCTAGCTCACACTCTCCTCCTTCCTCTCTGCTACCCTACGGCTTCTTCTTGTTAGCAGAGAGGCTAACCATTCTAGGAATGCACAGGCTAGCTAGCATGGCCACCGATGATGGCAGGTAAACAGTTTTCCTGGAACAGAAGTCGTTTCTGCCATTAGTACACTGAGCAGCGGGTAAAAAAGGTTGATTGGCTGTTTTTGACTGGAAGCGTTGTGTTTCTTCAGACGGCCATTGTAGCACTGGGAGGAGCTTGAGCTTTTCACAGATTATCTGGCTCATATTATATTGTCACAACATGGTGACCGTTTAACAAATATTTAAAAAACTTTTTTTTTTAAAGTTACATACATGCATTTAAATAGTAAAGGAGACAAAATAAAGAAAATTTTCAATTATTCTTTTATTCTTTTCATGTCCTGAAAACAAAAACATAAATAAAGACACATTTCACATTAGCTATAGAAAACATGTTCTTCGGAAGAGCTTTACAGAACACATCCTGTTGAAGTAGTAAAATTATTTCCTTAATCTTTTATTTGGAAAAATTTAATGATTGTTAATAATACAAAGAATTAAAAACTTTATGATGAAATATTCAAATTTATATACACTCTTCAGTACCAATGGCAGACATTCACTACTGCAACCTCCTTTTCTTCACATCTGCAGTTCATCTGCCCAGTGGCTCTGTAGGAGCAACAAGCACGAGTTAGTGAGTAAACACCAGGCCTTTAGGGGTTTCACTGAAGCACCAATCTGACCTGTGATGTGGAGGAAACGATCTCCTCCAGGTCTCCGAGGCAGCCGTGTTTATGGCGAATGAGGCTCCCCCATAACACCGAGCCATGGCAGGAAGGACACTGTCCCTCTACAGGCAGGAGGTGGGACGGCTCGGACCTCAGAAAATATCTGGCCAGGCAGACTACATGACTGACCATCCCACAGAATGGAAGGAAACAGCTCAGCTTCTCTGACACCTGAGGAGGAGGAGAGGATGGAGCAAACCAGCCAGATGTGGATAGATGGCTTATTGAGGATACGCTTTTTACCTTTACCATCGCCTTGCAAAGGAAACACACAGACATCACATCTTCATCTTCACCTGCAGATGGCAGCGACTGCTTCTTCTTGGCCCTCACATTGCCAAAGGCGATGGGGATGTGCAGTGGGGGCTGCAGGCCGGGGTCAAAGTCCATCCTATACTCCTGTCTGAGCCAGCGGGCAGTCAAAGGCAGCCTGCTCCATGGCGCCACCTGCAGCATGTTGGAGACGACGCGCCAGTGGAACTGCAGGCTCGTTTCTCTTTTAGAACGTCGGGAGACGTGGGAAAGTCGTCTGGAAGAGTGAGGGTGCTGCCACGCCCACTCAAACTGCCAGGGAAACACACCATGAACTAATCACTCAAATTTTAGTTTTCCACATTTTCTCCACACATGCTCAATATTACACATACAAGTTAAACTATATTTACACGTCACCCTAACATTTGTCTTCTAACAAACTGCAGATAAAATATATCCTCCAACTTCCTGACATAATTCTGTATGAATATTTGACTGCTGTTCTCATCAGAAACGTTAGAGCTCATATGATTTGGTTTCGCCTCCTTGAACAGAGATGAATTTTTTTAAGTCCATAAACTCTCAAGAGGATTATGATCCAGGCAATCCCAGAAGTGTTTTTCTGATTTATCCATTTCAAAGTCAGACACCAGTGTTTCTGCCCATCAGTGAAGCAAGTTTTAACTCACTGTGATCTGAAAGGAAGTAAACCGAGATAAAAAAAAACAAATACAAATTCAGACTGAACTATACAGGATGATACAGGATCTGCTCCATCAGGGTTCTCAAGATTGTGCTAATGAACATTTAACCTGTTTGCATAATTTGATCCTGAGTGGATTAGAGATACTGACACACAATAACTGCATTCAATGACGCAAAAGTTCATCTTCAGTTTTAACAGATTCCCTGTGCTGACTTAAGAAAGTTGGATGATTATTTTGTGTCATGCTAAAAATTTAAGGTATGAAGTAAACTTTTTGTACACTTTTTTAAAAACATTTTGTACAAACTTGCAGAAAAATTACACATGCATATGTTCAATACATTTAATGAACAACAAAAAAATCAAGACATCTTATTTACTACCTTTTTGATTAATGTGGCACAGTGACTCAGATTTTTGGAGGTTTTGGAGATGTGGTAGTTCTTGATCATGTGTGGGGAAATTATATGTACATTTCATATCCAATAATATTCCAAGAATATGATTCAATTTCTAAGTTTGGGTTAAAAACAGAAGAAAAGTCAACATCTGAACATTTTTTGTGCTGGAAATAGAGATGCTGTAATATTACAACAATGGATCTTACAGGGTTAGAGTGGATGGATGGATACAAGAATGAGACAGTTTGGGGGGGAAAAGGCTTTACCAGAATATGTAGGACAAATTTTACAGAACACAGTAGAGTCACTGTGTTGACATTTGGGAACACATGCTGGAACTGATAGATAGTGGATGGATGAACAAGCTGGTTTTCTCTGGCATAGTGAAAATTCCTGCAGAGATTGTTGGGCTGTAAAAGATGCGATCAGTGTGTGTCTCCTACTGGACATCACCAACTGTGATGTGATGCAGACCTGAACTCATCCTGGACACTGCCCCGATGCTGGGTTTTAATACTCACCCTCAGAGCAGCTATATCTGAAGGGAAGCCGTGGATAATGAGTACCATCTCCCTAAGCAACACAGAGGAACAGGTCCATATTAGAGTTATGGTCCTTCTTAAGTATTACCTACTATAAACACAATTCAGCAGAAAAACAGCATGTTTACCACGGCCCCCTGCCACTGGTTCTTTTGGCGCCCCCTTTGTGCCTCCCGGCGTTGTGTTGTCCAATCCGCCGCTCAGGGTTGACCGTGAAGCCGATGTAGATACGGCCTTTAAATTTTGGGTTAGTGCAGTAAAGCATGTACACACCGAAGAAGCTCTCCACCTCCACTACCATCATGAAAACCTTAACTTCCGTATGAGACGGTGGTAACCGTTAACTGAAATGACCCATGGCTATGAACGAGTGAAATAATGTTCACAAAGTTAGGGGAAATTTTGACAGCTAATAACATGTTATGGTAATGTTATAATGTTTTGCTTCTGTTTCAGTTCTGTCACTACTAGTTCCTGTATCGCGGTCAGCCTTTAGTTTAGTGGACCGTTACGGTGCCTGATCAAATAAGTTGTAAATAACCCCCTCTATGTACAGAAAAGGAAAAAATCCCATTATTTTTTTTAAAAAATGTCTAAAGTATAATCTCACGCGGCTGTCAACATACGTAATTATAATTATTCTTACAACAATCACTAAAAAGAATTTTGTTGTGTTGTCGTTGGACTCCTATTTCGATGATCATTTGTTGTTTTAAAAATTGCGTCACAGGTTAGAAGGCCACTGATTGGCTAAAATGGTCATAGCTATGAGTCAATTGGATATTCTTTTTGGGCCATAATAACGTAACCGGTTGTCCGGTGTCCACTTGATGAAATCAGCGGATCACAGGTAGCATTTAGTTATTGTATGCTTCTACTGTGCTGTGAGAGTCACACACATGGACTCTCGTGTAAATTGTTTAATACCGGAAGTCTTTGGACGTTAACTTTCTAATTTGTTTGTTTGTTTGTTTCTTGAATAAAACCGTATTAAAGATCTTTAAGTTGATCCAGACCCGACAGTCAGTATTTCTGTATGTATTGTTTCAGATAATCATGGCAGTGTCAGCAGATCACATCCGGGAGAAGCTTATTAAGGAGCTCGAGGCAGTGCATGTGGTAGGTCTCTGTCATTTCTTTGATTGTTGTATGTGTAGTTAAGCTGCTTCAGTCACTACCATCAGACTCGGTGGCATCATAGTTTAGCCAATCAGATTGAGTTGTGGCTTTAACTGGGCCACCACAACCCTTTGGTTCTAGTTTTTCTCCGGCTTGTTCAGGGTTTTGGATTGAATCCCATTTCCAAAGGAACACTTGACACCTGGCTTTCCCATTCATATAGGCACACAAATTCACTCGTACTTTGACTATCCCACTGAGAAATGGGCTGCTCCTTTCAGAACCTGATACATCATCAGTTCTCAGTGAGTGCTTGTATGTAAACATCTCAGACTTATTCTGGCCTATATAGGTTGGGTAGATGATTACCAGTCCTCTAGGTGAGGACTGGTGATCATAGAACAGCATGCGGTGTTCTATGTCCACTCTGGAAGAATTAAAAGCAATATGCTAAATGTAAACAATAAAAATGAGCTTTAATTATTTAATTGTATTTCGATTTTGCCATTCTACCTGGTAGAGTCCAATCTGAACTGTCAAACTCTGCTCTGTGCCAGAGTAGAGAAAAAAAGTCAATCATTTGAATTTCTCTCTTAGACCACAAATCACTTCCTCCGTTATTATTATTAATTATTATTATTGTTATTGTTATTATTATAGTCACAGTTCTGATTACAGACGCTGTCAGTGTGCCATCTGAACAATTTTTGCTTTTCAGGACGTAGAGGATACCTCACCGGAAAGATGTGCAGCCAGCTTCAAAGTCCTGGTGGTGTCGGCGCAGTTTGAGGGGAAATCGTTGTTACAGAGACACAGGTGGGATTCAGAGCAGCTGCTGCTGCTGGAACGTTTTATTAGTTTCTGATACCTACATGGTGGAAGGTTACTTACACATTTCAAATCTATTTCTACATGTGCATCATGATGCTAGAATAAAGTATTTGTGTATGAAGCAGCAGATTATAGTAAACATAGTCCATTTATCAGTAGAGATTTAAAGCTCATAGTTCAAACATGTCTCTCCAGTGCAACATCCCAAACATCTGCAAGTACAGCGTTGTTAGCTTTGATCGCTAATTCAATGGTCTAAGCTACCGTTCATGTTTAGTTCAAATCCCTGCTTTAGATTGTTTCATAATCATGTTTTTAGTCATTGAAATGGGAAATAAAATGTTAATAGTTCATGAAAAACCTGGAAAAGGACATTAATTTAGGATATTTCTGGTTTAAATACCTGGGCTCATCCATCCAGAACCACAGATGATGCACAGGGAGGAGAGGATGACATGGTTTACATGATGGTACTGAAACCTGACATGATGTAATCTGGGTTTCCTTCACAATCTGGAAAAATCAGGAAAGATGTGGAATTATGTATTCCAAAGATCTGGATTTATGAGGAGGGGTGAAGACATGCAGCAAAGGTCTCAACAGTTGGAATCAAACTATACATTTCTTCTCTTCAGTTGAACTCCCAACAGTCCTGCACTGCTTCACCATCAGTCACATGACACAACCAGCCCCCTAACTCCTGAAACACAAATGGCAACGAGGTGGGAAAAAAAGAACTTTGGTTGTTAATGTCATTCCAGTTTTACTTATCAGAGCAATATGTTTAAAAATGACTAACATCGGTCAATACCGATGTGGAAGCCTATACTGTATATCGTACATCCATATCCTGCAAACCTGAAGCAGAATCCAGACGTTAAATGAGCATAACGACCACACACCAAAACACACACACTTCCAGGTATCTTTTTTTTGGAGATGAAAGAAAAGACCGGAGGCCGTTCTGAAGGTTTTAGGATTCTGGACTGGATTAGAAATTAATCAATCAGAGGGTAAGATCTGTGATGTGAGATTAACATGTTATTAGCTTTCTTTCTGAAGTTCAGTGAAATGTTTTACTCTACTTGAAGCAAATTTAAAGAAGACCCTGAGGTCCACCCAGCCTCATTATTACATTACCCATTATTTACAGCTGCAATCTACTTCTCCTCACTGTCTGCTTCTGAAGGAAATGCTGTAATCTAAGCATGTACTTTGCAGCTTTTGTTCACCAGGTTACAGAATCCTGCAGAATAACCAGACTATGAGGATGACTCTAGAGAAGTCTGTCAGACAGAAGAAAACATTCAAAGTTTGACTAAGAGCTGCAGATGTTTATTGCTGAGCTCTGCTGTAAACACACATTTCACTTTGAGCCGTTCTCTCTGGGAACATTAAACCGGTGTGCTGTCTGTGTTTGCAGGATGGTGAACATGTGTCTAGCAGAAGAGCTGAAGGCAATCCATGCGTTTGAACAGAAGACCCTCACACCAGAACACTGGGACAAGATGAAGCAACAGGACATTCACATCTCAGATATGCAGCCATATTTTGTCTTCAGAAACCAGTAAAAAGCTTTTATACCCAGTGAGTTGCATGCTTAAAGGGTCATAAATATTTATGTCAAATTACCCTGCAATATAAATCACATCTGTTTATTCACTGGTAGGTATGGGGGTAGAGAAATATTAATAAGTGGAGGTAGATGCTCTGCCTGTGGAATATGAACACCACATTTTTTAAGCTATTTCTAAAGTTTTGTTGTGTTTTATTGCACAATGACAATAAAGGAATTCTGATTCTAAATGCAGAGAAACTCCGGACCAAGACCTGAACCCAGACAGTAACTGACTCACCATCCAACCCACGGCTCATATGTTAATATATGTTATCTTACCAAGCATCACTGGAGAGATTCTGGATGCAGAAGTATTTATTCATAATACTAAAACATACTTCCTGTTTGCTCTGTTACTGCCAGCAGACAATAAATTGTACTGGAAACAGTAAGTGCAGCTCTATGGATGATTCACTGTCAGGAAGGCCGAGTGCTTAAAGCTCTTTAACAAAGTGCGACTTGTTCAACCCATGTCCCAGTTGATGGCAGATCTTCCACTGTGAATGTGATGAACATTAGTGATCCCTGCCAGAAACTAAATAACTACATGAGGCGGACCCCCTGCTGAGGCTCAGGGGGCTCAGAAAGCCAGTAGTCGCTCAGTGAGATCAGTTGGTGGTGGCTGAGCTAATGGAACCGAACTGATTCAGTCAATTCGCTGATTTTCACCTCAGTGCTGATGTGGCTGTTTGTGTTGGATGAATGCAACCAGCAGCTCCTGCAGAGAGCCCAAGCAGTTTCATTTAATATCTGAGACAACGGCAGGGCTGTTTTATTGATTTATTGCCCTCTAACACATAATACAGCAGGAGTTCATGTCTCTGCCTGTGGATTTTGGTGCCTCATTTTACTCTTGATAAAAACATCTTGATATTACCTGTGATGTTGGACTAGAGTAGAGTAGAGTAACCTGCAGATAAACATTTTACCAATGTTGGATATAGTGCTTTTTTTTTCTTACAGTGCCACTCACATCAATTTGTTGCATAGTTCCAACCAGGAAAGACGTCAGTTGGAGATGCAGTTGTAGTTACAGGGTCAGAGTTAGTAATCATTAACTTTAACAGGTTCCAACTGCTGCGTCCATCGTCCGACCCGATTGGACCCCAAAACGAGTCTGGTTGTTTAGGGCCTTCCTCTGTCCCAGCTGTCTTGGACAGACTGAAACGGCCAGTGACTATTTAAGCAACTATATTAGCTATAAGCTGCTTAATTAAACCTCTAGAGTCTTTCTGTTGTGTTTGCAGAGACATTATATGTCTTCATGGTTTTAGATAACATAGATATCAGACGTAGAGCATCTGTGATCATTACTGTCTTACCACAATTCACAGGTTTAATCTGGATTCAGACTACATTATTTGAACACGTTAATCTGCTTTGATCTAAAACTGTTCCTGTATGTTTGGGGTCGAAGGTGACCCTTCACCCCTCCCCTAAAAATATTTTCATTCATTCAAAGATGTCAAAACAATGTAAAAGAAACAACAGTTACAAAAAACTTAATGCAACTATTTTTGATTACATGCTATTTAGTTAAATTAATTAGTACCTTTCTCAGTAATCAATATAAATGTCTGTTTGAATGTTTCCACTGGTATTTTGATTATTTACCTGGACTTATGCTGAGGCTTGGAGGCATCTTTACCTTTTAGATTCCACTCACTCATTCCAAAACATTACTATTATTTCCAGTCAGGAGACACATTGTGGACAAATTAAAAGATTACTTTAAACCTAAATTTATCAGAGGTATGAATAACTTTGGGCCTTACTGTGTGTTCTACAGTTACATGTAGTGATGTATCATCATGAGGAAAAACCAGAGGTTTGGATAACATTAGCTCCTCTCTGTGGTTCCCTCCTTTTGCTGCTGTGACTCAGAGCCTCCTCACCGCTTCCTCAGGTGTAAATGACATGGATGATGTGATTGTTCAGCTCTGTTCTGTTCTGAGTGGCAGCCATGCTGACCACCAGACACTCGGCTCTTCCATTAGCAGCTCTTGTCAGGGTGAGTGGTGGAAGTAATCCCCCCTCAGCCTGTTTCAGGTCTGCTGCTCTGTGATGGAGAAAATCACATCACAAGTCAGCTGGCACTTTAAAATAAGACGGTCTGACCTCTCCATACTGTTGTGTAAACACTGAATAAACACAATAAAGGATTCATTATCATAAATGACTGCATTCAAACATTTTCCTTTCCCTTGATTTGTGCTCCACCCTCATGCGGATCTCTTCCATCATACTGACCCCCTGGGTGGACGTACAAAAGTCTTTAAGTTTAAGAACAAATGTTTACACTGAAAAACAAACAAAAAAATTATGAATATTTATTCAGAGAGAACAACATAATATCAAGTTAGAACTATTACTAAAACTCACATTTAGCGGCAGCCCCGTTTTGCTAAACCACACAACCCAGAAATATTCACACATCACCTTTATTTCTCTTACTTTAGCTTATACTACACTGTTTCTGTTTTAAATCAGTTATGACTCCCAAAAGTTTTATTTCTATGTCCTAAATGCCAAAAATAATGAGAGAGATTTATAATATTTACCTTAATGTATTTTAATGCCACTTATACTGAGCTATAAAGTCAATGAGACAAAACAAGTGATTGTCTCTACGTTCTCATCCAGGATGACTGAACGCTGCAGGTCAATGACTTGATGCTTTGCTGGGTTTCCTTATAGAAACTTTTGAATCTGCTTTGAATAATTAAATAAGCGTACAGTATGATAACTAGGATCAATTGGAATGTATGTGTGATTGAATTGAATGATTTTTTGTAAGGGACCTTGACAACTTTACTGAATTGAATCTAATTATATGTAAGTATAACACTATGGGTATGTCCAGCAACATACTGTTGAGAAGAAGGTGTCTGTGTTCAGAGGTGGGTAGTAACTAGTTACATTTACTCTAGTAACTTTTTGGAAAAAATAAATATTCTTTTAGGAATAATTTTACTGCACACTTTTTATTTGAGTAATACTGTTATGAAATATCATTACTTTAACTTGGGTCATTTCTTGGACAGCTACTTCTTACTTTTACTTCAGTAAAAACACGTCGAAGAAGTGCCTTTAAACTATGCCTGAGTATAATTTTTGGTGACTGTTAGAGATTTATGTGTTTTTGGGTGAATTGACCCCAGAACAAAAACAAAAGACATGGTGAAGACACTGGATGAAAGACAGTAAAAGAGACTAAGTCTGTCATAATCCACAGTGAAACGAGGTCTGTACCATTATGACAGTACACACAAGAGATGGCATCAAGAGGAAAGAACTTCACATAGAAACAGTGAAGCAATGTCTCAAGCCAGAAAATATATTTTTTAAAAATTGCCACTCCAGCATGAAGCACTGATTTTTATTCCCTTGTGAAGGAAACCCTGAATATTTTACCTGTCATACAGTTTAAAAGTCCACTGACCAACATATTGTGAAAATTCAGACAAACTCTGATTTGAAGTGTCTTTCCTTATTTTAGCCTTTAGTTCATAAAAATATTTTTCATAGTCGTAGCTTGTCAGTCAAAATAATGATAAAAGGCGACATAGTAGCTGCTGCTGCCTGCATCTCTTCTCCAGAACATTTCAGTCAAATGACCAGACCTCTGCATAACCTGACCTCATGCTGACGAGACATTTCAGCCATTTGTTTTAGCTGTGTTGGAGCAGGGATCCCTCTACATAGGAGCATAGGAACTTCTGCAATTTGTTTTAATTTTTTTACTTTAACTTCACCCCAAATAATAATGCCACATGAATATAAATATGTTTATTTCTTTGGACATTTTTCCAGTAAGAGACGGAGTATGTATTGAGCATGTTGATCCACCACTTCTGCTGCCAACAATCATATAAAAATAACAAAACATTATTAGAAAAAAAGTTGCTAGTCCGGTCTCTGGTTATTGCCTTCCTGACCTCGTCTTGCTGCTGATGTCCAACATGGCGTGCAGCTCCCCAGGCTCGTATCCCAGCAGGCCCTGCAGGTTGCACACAAAGCGGTAGACGTAGCGCTTGCCGGCTGTCTTGCGGATGATGTTCTTGTCGTAGTAGTAGCGCAGGCCCCGACTGAGTTTCTCATAATTCATTTTGGGTTTGTTTTTCCTCTTTCCCCAAAGCAGAGCTACCTGGGAAACAAATACTCGTCAGAGAACATCCACAATGTGACAAACACAATCTGTGTTCATTATGTATCTGTTCAAGAAAGATGCAATTAGACTACTTTTTTTCATTTGTTTTAACCATTTTTAAATTGTTGTGACTGTTTTAGATCATGTTTTGGTCACTTCAACAATGTGTGTGGTTCAACATAGTGACGTTTTGTAGTGGCAGGTCAGTGGTGAGAATCTAATCAAAAAGTCTTGCTGCTCAGCAGAAGAGGGGAAACTAAGAGACCAACGGCAGGAGAGATTTTAGCTCCTTTCACCAAAACACTTCAAGGAACCTTTCAGCATCTCGCCTGCTTGTGTTCTGGGTAAGATCCGACGGGTCAGCCCTCGTCTGTAACACCCCTGACTCACCAAGCGAAGTCAAGAGTGTAAAGGTCAACTGACTTGAACCTAGCAGAAGCTAGCTTGCCTCTAGAAAAGTCCGACTAACATCAACTAACTTATGGAAAGCACAAACAAAACTCAGAATCCATGAGAAGAGTTGAAAGGAAAGACATATTTTAGTTTTAGAATTAGAACTAGAATGAATTAGAAGTACTTGGTCAGTTTAGCCTCACTAAACTGACTTCACCCTCCATTGTTGCTGTAAAAAGACCGGCATGAGAAGCAGACCTGCTCATTTCAGAAGCTCCACCTGTTTACTATGGATGGCCAGAGGAACCTCAGAAAGCAGGTTTACAACAGGAATGTTTTGTGAAAGAGGCTATTGACTACTCATAGCTACTCAGTAGAACCCCACCTAAACAAGTATCTCAACTATCACTGTTGACTTCATTGCTCTCTGTATTTGTGTGAAGCTGTTCAGTCCCTCTGATATTAGTCTCTGTTTTACATTAAACTGAGTCACCTTGCTGTTACTGATCAGCAGAGATAGTTTAGATGAACCAACAGGAAGATCAGCGGGTTCTTACCTCATCAGGGTCGGTCAGCTTGAATTCCCACTCATCTCCAGTCCAGCTGATGCAGGACTGACAGCTGCGATCTGTTAGGAGCTCCAGCAGAAACTGCCACAGCTGGATTGGTCCACTACCTGTGGGAGGAAGGCTCGCCTGATCAATGCATAAACCTGGAAAGACTAAAAGAGTGTCTCTGTCCCCACAGCTGTACTAACCAGTGTAACCAGCTAAAATGGATGCTGGTATCACAGCTTTGCCCACATGTGTTTTGCTGCCTACATAGTCTTTGAAACTCCCATGTTTCTGATGCAGCATGAAGGCATCATCAGGCACTCTGTCGTCCAGAGGCTCTAAATCAGTGAGTGGAGCAGTCAAAGCCCGTGGGCTGACGGTGGCAGCAGCCCTCTCCTCCGAGGGTGTTTCTGCAAGAAAGCAGGGATAGAAACACAAGATGTGTCCAGAGTTCACTGTTTTATAAAGTATATAGGTTTAAAGTATAAAACTTAAAAAATGCCACTTTTATTTAAAGAATTATGTAAAGTTCTGTTAATGTGATGTTTCTCTACTCTAACCGAGAAACTCCATCTGAGGCACTTAGTTGTTAACCTGAGGGAGACGACCTCTGGGATTTGTCCATTTTTCTCAGTTTGCGAGTTTTTCCACAGATTTTCAATTGTATTAATGTCTGAACTTTGACTGGGCCATTCTAACACATCATTTGCTTTCATCTAACATCTGGGGCTGTATGGTTAGAGTTGCTCTCCTGTTGAACTTCATCATCTACCAGGACTGTTCTTTATTTACATTCATGGATGATGTGTTCATGATGTTCCCAACTGTGCTGTTCACAGTTGGAGTTGTTCACATGCCATGTGAACAACAAGAAAGCCTTTTTGAGGTAATTCACATGGCAAGTACAAGGTTTCTTACAAACATCTATTAGTGAATAGATGTTTAGATGTTGGCTGAGTCGGGAAGTTTTACCTTTAAAGGTCACATTTAGAAAACGTTTGATATACAAATAAAAAGATGCACATAGTAGTTCAGAGTTATTAATAAATAAAACTTTGTGTGCTGTATTTGTAAATTGTTACATTTTAAAGAGTATTTTCACAGACAAACATTCAGAACATTCGGGTTTTAATAGATCAATAACCAATATGGAAAGATTTTTATTTGAAAAACCACAGTTTTCATCAAATGTTCTTATCTCACGACAAACTGAGTTGAGTGGTTTTTATGTGAGAAGTGAGTCAGACTGCAGAGACAGAGGCAATGGGAAGGAAATGTGAGCTAAATTAAACTCCATTTTATTTTCATTACTTTTGTAGCTGTTAACTTGGAGGTTTTTAAAAGCCGCTGAAGGTTATTAGCTTTGTTTTTAAATCTACTGAAAGGCTTGCAAAAAGTCTTGTAATTTTCAATGTAGCACAAAAAATGCAAATGCTAAGATTCATGTACTGGAGGCTGGAAGGAGAATGTAAACAAAAGATGTCTGTCAGCATGAAAAATAATAAAGATTTTCTGCATGTTGGTGAAGTAAATGTTAAACTTGCATCTATTCTGCTTTGTGATGAGATTTTATCTCACATTTCTCAGACATGCAACAGTAACAAAGTTCTCCTTGTTGACAGTGAACAGTCACTCACTGTAGAAAATGATGCAGCCCTTCTGTAATGACAACAATGAAATAATAATGAGGTTTTTTATGAATGATGGGTTTTTACCTCTGTATATTTCTGGTATCAGAAAAGCAGAACTGATGGTCCTTCTGGATTCCTCTGCATTCATCAGACGGTGACCTTCATGTGGGGCAGGAACTGGATCCAGAGTGTGGAGGTCTGAGCTGTCAGCTGAATGATATTGAAGTGTCTCATTCTGTTGATCCTGGATGTAGTGTGAGTAGTTCTCTGAGGGGAAAAGATGCTGAACTGTAAAGCCAGTCAGAGCCCAGCAACTGAGCTGTTGACACCCAAAAGGAAAGAGAAATCTAGAGCTACCTGTGTGCTGAAGCTGGTAGGAACATGACGCTCTGCTGCTGCTTAATGAAGAGCTGAAGTTATGGTCGTTCTCTGGAGAAGTTATTTTTAAAACATTAACAGCTGGACTCTGATCCTCATAGCTTTCACAGCAACATCAGCAACTTTAAACAGAATTCAAAAATGATTTAGAGTTTAATACAAAAAAAAAGATTAAATAAAATGTCTGGTACCAGCTCAATCCAACTGTCTGTCTGTCTGTCTGTCTGTCTGTCTGTCTGTCTGTCTGTCTGTCTGTCTGTCTGTCTGTCTGTCTGTCTGTCTGTCTGTCTGTCTGTCTGTCTAACTAATAACTAATTTGTCCTTCAGGACGTCTCTGTATTTTACTGCATTCATTTGACCTTTTACCTTTACAACCTTTACAAGTCCTCCAGAGTCTGCTGCTGAGAAGCATCCACAGCATGATGCTGCCACCACCATGGTAACCGGTGGTGATGGTGTGTTTGTGGACATGGTTCAGTGTTTCATGTCCACTTAGGGTTTTGCCTGAAGGACAAAAAGCTCCATTTTGGTCTCATCAGACCAAAGAATTTTCTGGACCTTGGAGTTTCTATCTGAACTCTAGTCCAACCCTGACCTGACTTCCTCATGGCTTCTCTCGTTATGGTGTGACGACATGAGTTTTCAGCATTTTCCTTAATTTCCCGAGATGCTGAATTTTGGGTTTTCATTTTCTATAAGCCATGATCATAAAAACAACTAGAAACATTTTCAAAATATTTCACACTGTGTATGGAATCTTTGAATAGATGTGGATTGGGATCTCGGGGGTCGGGGGTCAGCTATATGCTATCAAGATAGCAGAAGGGAAAACATCATCATCACGTGTTTGTTGTGACAAATCTTGTCATTTCAATGATAAGATTGCAGTCCTGTCACAGCAGTATCAGTCATTTATATTTGTATGAACATGCAGCCCAGCTGCTGGTGAACAGCAGGCTGTATTGAGATGAGAACTGTTTACCCCTCCTCAGGGTCTCCAGGTGCTCCCACAGAATCTCTCCTGCAGTGCAGTCGGCCATCAGGCCCAAGAAGGCCTCTCTGTCCAGCCCACACAGCTGGCTGCCCTGCAGACCCCTCAGCTCTGAGCCGTGGAGGCCGAACTCAGCCTGGCACCAGTCCAACCAGTGGCTCACCTCCCATTCTGACCACAAGCTTGGATCTAGACATGTAGATACAAGAGGTACATAATTCAGAGGTCTTGATACAAATCAATTTAAATAGAACAACTAAGAAATAAACCAAGTTGAGGTTGTAGAAAGTTTACCCTGTGGAAAGTGGTGGTTGATAATCTCCTGGGCAAAACCAGAGAAACTGGCCTGAACAGCCTGGCTCAGGACTTCCTTACTGGCTGGGGTGAGAGGAGGGACATCTATGAAGTCTAGCTCTAGGATATAAGTAGAAAAAACAACCAGACAGGGTACCAGGTAGCTGAGTGTATCAGTCATTATACATTCACCCATCAATTTTCATTAGTTAATTGCTAACATAGTATATATATATATGTATATATATATATATATATGTGTATAAAAAGCACCAAAAAAAAGTTAATGCATTTCATCAAACTGAGGAGTGTAATAATATAACATCTGAATTAATGTTTGAATATGTAAATATCAGATGTTCAAGTGCAAATAAATGATCTATGATCCATGGCCGGTGCAGAACGCCATGAAGCCATGAAGCACAGTGATGGATGGACAGATGATCAACATGATCATAAGAATAATGGCATATGTGAGGGTAAACTTTATTGATAAATGCCGCAACATTTCAAATCTGATTTCTGTGAGAAAAGAAAAGAGTTTAAGATGATCAGGCCAGTGTTGCTATGCTGTCATGCTTTTAATGCAGAATGATTTCTGTTTTTTCATTTTGTCTTTTGGGTAATTATCCAGCGTTCAGGCCGGGATGAAAGGAAACCTGTAAGCTCACATTTCTAATAAAATGCAGTGTCTGTAATGGCTGCGCCATTATTACAAAATAATATTTTTTTATAGTCGGGTGAGTTAGAAATATATGAAGAGTAAAACTGCAACATTACTTATGATAGACATTTTCATTATAGCTACATCTGTTTGTTGAAGGTTGGACGAACCGCTGCAGGCAAACAAAACCACAAATTCAACTTTCCACTGTAAACATGGATGAATATATTTCTGTTTATTGGTTCAACAGTGGAACAAAATTGAACTGAATTTAAATAGCTATTAGCTAAGTGTGATGAATTGTGATTCTTTAATTCCAAAGCCTGCAATTAATTAGATTTTTTTTTTAAATCACTCTAATATCTAGAGACATTTTTTGTTCAGAGTCCCAACGTAAAAACTGGCCACTGTCGTTTTATTTTCAATATAAAACACGTACAAATTGTGTAATAATTAAGGAAAGTCTGTGTATAACAAACAAACTTTAATTTAACAGTGTGAGTTATGTTAATTTCTGTTAATACAGACTGAAAGAGCAGATTCGTTCTCAGAGTGATGCATTAAGCTTCTAATGAAATGATTTTTATTGCCAGTGTGTTAAACAGTCACACAAGCCTGGTCAACACTGCAAAACACTGCTGATACTATGATATTAATCATCATTTAATATTTGCAGATGAACATTCTTGTAATGCACTACCAAGTCAAACTGGTAAAAATAATTCTGAAACAGTTTGGACATACACCTGAATATTTTAGTGTTATTTATTATTATGCTATGAATAAGTTGATATGAAGTTAAATCCTGTGTTTATGATCCATAAGCAGTCTATTGCTCAACATTTCGTAGACTATGAATATTGTGAAACTTATCTTAAATGCATTATCCTATGGAAATGAAATGAAAGAGATAAGTCTTACCATAAGCATGGCAGTCCATCTCCATGGAGATCAGGTGGAGGGAAGCAGGAGATCCTGCAGGGCGGAATGATCCTTTAATCTGAGCGCAGGATCTGAAGGTGGGGACAGGCTGTGACTCTCAGTCATGCACATGTGGGTAGGACTAAAGACAAAGATTTAAAGCAAAGTGAAGATCCTGGAAACCAAAGAAGGATAATGTATTGATGTCATGATTTCATTAATACCTTTTTCCCCAGAATGATGGGAAAATATGTTAAAAATCATTAATAATCTATATTCTGATGATTGATCAGCTATTTTATCCTCAAGTCCACATTGTAAAGAGTTTTAGGGGTAATTTTTAAGTTATTTTTGATATAATTATTATTTAGGAGATACATATATTGTAGGAGTCTAATTTGTTTTTGACCTGCAAAGTGTCTTCTGATGTTTTTTGTGTTACTGTTTTTACCAATGTGTATTTTGGTTTAGGTTTGTGCTGTCAAGAAATGGAATTGAGGAAAATTCAATATAAAAATCAACAGTTATTTTTATGAGACCATACTTCATTTTACAACGGTTCATGTTCTGATAAGAGAAAACTTGCATCTTAACTGTTTTAATTAACCCAAAATGCTGTATAATAGAAATAGAGCAATGCAAAGAAATATATATATATATTTTAAGGAAATAATGAAAGAAATTAAAACTAATAACAAAAACTCAGACAGTAAAAAAATAAAAGAAAATGAAATCATGGTGGAAAATCAAACTGATGTTTGTCTAAAATGTAAGCAGTTTCTCTTTCATTTGTTTGACTGAAGCAAGCCAGCCTCAGCTACAGGTTCTGTTTTATTAAAGGGAGATTCAAGAACATCAACAGATCTGAGTAGTCTTGATCCCTGTGACTCTGGAGTCGTTTTGTTTTCTGTCTCCTACTTCTCTCTTCCTCTCCTGCTCCTGTGTTAGGAGGTAAGACTGGTACTGCTGCCTAAAGAGAACCAGCAGGACTCACCTTCAGCACCTGATTGTTAAATGTGGTTGATGTAAATAAGCTCTCTGTGTATATGAGTTTATCAGTATTTCAGGTTACATTGGCACGAGTGAGCAAATAGAAATATTTCTTTTAAACAGGCGAGAACAAGATAAATTCATCTCTGTGCGCGCTCCAAGACATGGTGAAGGATCAACAGTGTTTGAAGTGCAGAGTCTAATTATGTCTGCAAATTTATTCCTGTTTGATATAAAATTCTGCAGATTTTTCCAAACTTAATTCATAAAAAGCCTCTTTAGATAAACTAACATAGTGATTGATAAAGAGATGAAAATGTAGTTGGATTCTCCAACTTGTAAATTGGTTAAAATTTCAGAAAGCAAAGTAAGACCACTTTCTATCATTTAATTTTAAATTTATAAACTGTATAACATACTTAAACTAATTTAACCCATGTGAGAACTGATTGGATATCAGATTCAGTAAGATCCCATACTGGGGTCAAATCTACACGCTCTCCAGCAGTCAGATTAGTGTGACTGAGATCCTGAAATGTTTGCCTTTACTTTACTTTTGAAATCTTTCATGTTTCAATTTAATTTCAGGAGTTTCACAAAAATCTGTAGCCTGGTGTTGAAATGTGTCCACTAGTCCTCCAGGTTTCATCATTTATTAAAACAAAACAGATTTCTGATTGTTTAGCCATTTTGCAGCAGACAGGCAAGTGGAAGCTGCACAGGTACAACAGAATGAAGTTACAGTACAGTGTTCTGTTTCTCACACACACACACCAACAGTAGATAATACACACATCTTCCAAAGGAAAACTGTTAAACAAGGCAATTTTATTTTATAACAGATCACTTTTAGGAAGACAACATGAATGAGCCACACAAACATGCTGACGAGATCATAACTAAAAACAGTAAAGCTCTCCTCTATAGTTCTATATTCATAATACAGAGAAATGGTTACATTCAGCTAACACCAGAAAACATTGAACAGTCAATATTTCTTTAATATGAAGTCCTCACATAAACATGGACGTGCTGCAAATATGGAAAAATGGCTTCCTTTAAAGCCATCCAGTCACTGTAATGTCATGTGGCTGGGATGCCCTTTGACCTTTCCCTCCCTTCCTTGGCCTACAACAAGACATAACATGTTTGGAAGAACAGTGCTGAGATTAATCTGCTGGCTTTCAGTGGAGGAATGTGGGAATCCAGGTCAAAACGTCCCCGTCTTTAACCAAAAACACAGAAAAGGGAAGAAAGTCTTTATTGTTCCTTTTGTAATAATAATAATAACAGATAGAGGATATTTTCAACAACTCAAGTTAGCAAAGTTTCTATCATCTTACTGAAATCACTTCAAAGTTAAAAACTAAGTCTCTCCCTGCCTAGTAAGATGTTCTTCCAGTGAAGTGAGAAAACAGGAACCATTCAGGCTGGACAGACTCATCCTGTCAGGAAGTGATGCCACAGTGCAAAGTGAGGAGGCTACAGGGTGGAGGGTGGGGGGGGCTAAGCACATGGCGAGCTACAGTGGAGGATAGAAGCAGCTGTCGCGCTTTAGCGAGGGTCATCTGGGGCGGCAATCTTCTCCAAACTGGGCTTCATTCCCCAGATCTCTCTTGCGTACTGGGAGATGGTGCGGTCACTGGAGAATTTTCCACAGCCGGCGATGTTATGGATCACCTTCTTGGTCCACTCCTTAGGGTTCTGGTAAACAGAGGGGAGGGAGACATCGAAAACAACACTTATTCTGTGTTTTATTCTGTCATATTAGACAGAATAAAACACTTAAAAATACTAAAAAATATATCAATTTTAAGTCTTTCCACAGATTCCCAATTTGACTTTGACTGGGCCATTTTAACACAAGACTCTGCTTTGGTCTATAATTGCGGTCGGTGCAGCCCTAGTGAAGACATTTTTTAAAATGTCTTCACATTTAAAAATCGAATCGAAATACATAAATACGAAACTGAACAAAAAGAAAAGCCACTGCACTTTAACTCCATAAATATAACTCAAAGTTATTTCTCTCTGGCCTTGGTACAGAGAGAAGGTTCTCACTGACCTTGTAGAGCGCGCTGACCTTCTCCTGACATTTGATGTAGTCTTCATAGTCTGCAAACACTTTGAACCTGCAGCACAATCAACAAATGTTCATCATGATTTTATGATCATTTCATGCCATTTCACATTGCTGATAACATTCAACAAATGTAGCTTTGTGACCAATAACTTCCACAGATTTCCCACATTACCTGTCATGGTGCATCAGCATGTTGACCAGGTCTTTGAAGAGCTCAGGCTCTCCAGGGCTGAAGAAGCCTGCAGATATCTGGTCCATGGCCTGCTTCAGCTCAGGGATACGGTTGTAATAACAGATGGCATCATAGCTGAGGACAGGACACAGACAAAGCAAACCAAAAAGGTCATGGAATGTCATCTGACAAAACATCAATATTCAAATATGGAAAAAAAAGAACACAAACATGTCAATCATAAAGCATCCAAACAGATTCCAGATTGTTGAAGAAAATAGGTATGTGTTCTGATGATAGATTGATCTATTATTGTATTTCCAAAGACAGGAGAATAAAACTCCAAGTATAAATAAAACTTCAAGGATGCTCGTTTTTTGATGTCATATTTATTCAGTGTAATGGACCTTGGTGAAACTCACCCTTTCTTGTCCATTGCCTCCACATCTTCCACCCTCATGCCAAAGATGAAGAGATTTTCCTCTCCAGCCTCCTCTGCCATCTCCACGTTGGCTCCATCCATGGTGCCGATGGTGAGGGCGCCATTCAGCATGAACTTCATGTTCCCAGTGCCAGAGGCCTCAGTGCCGGCTGTGGAGATTTGCTCTGATAGGTCCGCAGCGGGAATGACTGTAATGTATTGAACACACTGTAGTTAACTCTGGCTTCCGCAGGAGCCAGACAACACAGACGGGACCAGTCTGTGTACTGCAGCTGCCAACTAAATAATGGATATGGATTTTTATCATTTTAAAGCACCACTTATTAATTACCCTTTTCAGCCAGAGTGACTCTGTAGTTCTCCAGGAAGATGACCTTAAGGCGGTCGCCCACCACAGGGTCATTGTTGACAACGTCCCCGATGGCTGTGATCAGCCTGATGATCATTTTTGCAGTGTGGTAACCTGGAGCTGCCTGGAAACATAGCAACCAGAAATAATGAAATACAATAAACACAAAGCATCACAGCTGGTCAGTCAGATAAAACTGATCAACTATTCTGTGCTCAGCTGTACAGTAATATGTTCCTGAAAAAGGTTCAAAACTTTGAAATCAAGCAAGTAACATTGAATAGTTGAAACTGATCTACAGAGACATTTAGCTTAGCTTGTTGTAGGCTAGAAGGCAGTCTCATAGCCTACCTATAGAAAATGATCATATATTAAATAAGTATAATAGAACAGAAAGCAGGGATTTACACGTATTGACTAAAAGGTTCACAACCATTTTATTCTCAATGTCTGACATTAAATTGGAATAAACATGGTTTAAAATGTCATGTGTCTTTCTATACAGCATTTGGTTTTAACTAGGCCAATTAGGGAGGCACCATCTGCTCAGATATGTAACTGAAAAATGCAGCAAACCAGTTCAGACCAAGTACAATTTGACACCGCACAAATCTTACTTGTCCATGAAATTATGTTTACATAGCAATGAGAAACCTGAGACATACCAAAATCTAACAGTGCTGACTATAACTGAAGGTATCAAAACTGGAGTAAAAAGCGTCATAGACAGGGGATCTGACCTGGGTGTAGTGGGGACAGACACTGATTATATTTAATTACCAATCTTCTGTAACTATCATGTGTGTATATTTCAGAGAAAAGAACAGAGCTGCTCACCTTTCCTCCAATCATGATAGTCCTAGGGGTCCATGACTTATTGGGCTCGTTTTTAATGCCTGATTGGAAAAAAAAAAAAAAAAAAAACATTAAAAGTTTATTCTCCTCAAATATCAACCTACATTCATTTCTGCACAGCTTACGGTTGTAGAATGTGATGATGTGCAGGCAGTTGAGCAGCTGCCTTTTGTACTCATGGATCCTCTTCACCTGCACATCAAACATGGAGCTGGGATTGATCTTCACCTTGTAGTGCTCCTCCAGGTGGGCAGCAAACTTCAGCTTGTTCTCCTTAAGGTTCAAGCAGATAGACACAATGTAAAAACCAAACAGGGCAAATTTAATAAACCCTGATTTAATTATTAAACAATTACTTGTTTGATTTTTGCAACATCTCTAATGAAGGCATCATCATTTACGAAGTCCAAAAGCTTCTTGAGCTGGTCCAGGTCACGGATGTAATCCTCACCGATCCTCTGGAAGTTAAAAAAATGTAAATAATAACACGGTAACATTATACGATTTTAATTATAATGCATTTTACACATAAATCTCAAAGTGCTCCAGAACTACAATAAAAACCTTAACTAAAGTAAAACCAATAAAACTCATTCAAAATATTAATCATAAAACCAATACAGAGGTAGATTTTCCTGAATTCAGAACTGAAGAAGGTTCACGCTAAAAAAAAAAAAAAAAATTAAACTCAAGGATATAGGCTCAAGGAGCGGGAAATCGACAGGCGGATTGGCACAGTGTCTGGCGTGAAGCGGGCGCTGTACCGGTCTGTGGTGGTGAAGAGAGAGCTGAGTCAAAGAGCGAAGCTCTCGATTTACCGGTCGATCTACGTTCCCACCCTCATCTATGGTCATGAGCTTTGGGTCATGACCGAAAGAACGAGATCGCGGATACAAGCGGCCAAAATGGATTTTCTCCATAGGGTGTCTGGGCTCTCCCTTAGAGATAGGGAGAGAAGCTCAGTCATCCGGGAGGGACTCAGAGTAGAGCCGCTGCTCCTTCACATTGAGAGAAGCCAGTTGAGGTGGCTCGGGCATCTGGTCAGGATGCCTCCTGGGCGCCTCCCTGGTGAGGTGTTCCGGGCATATCTCACCGGGAGGAGGCCCCGGGGAAGACCCAGGACACGCTGGGGGGACTATGTTTCTCGGTTGGCCTGGGAACGCCTTGGGATTCCCCTGGAGGAGCTGGAACAAGTGGCTGTGGAGAGGGAAGTCTGGACCTCTCTTCTGAAACTGCTACCCCCGCGACCCGACCCCGGATAAAGTGGAAGAGAATGAATGAATGGATGGATGGATGGATGGATGGATGGATGGATGGATGGATGGATGGATGGATGGATGGATGGATGGATGGATGGATGTTAGGCACATGTAAAGAACTTTATGAGTAGAACTGAAGAAGGAAATTCCTGTAGTTCTCTAACAGATCATCATCATGTCATTGGCCTACAAAGACGGAACATCTTCCCAAGATAGAGCAACAGCTAGGGTCAACTCACACAGTCAGTTCATCCTTTAGAAAAGTTATGCTGTCACTCTGTCATCTCCTCAGTATTATTCATAGTTCAATATCATTTTGTGGAAAAAAATAACCAATTGTTAGCCAAAAGGCTACAATTTAGAATTTGATTATTCTTTAGGTAAATTACTCAAATATAAAACTAAGATGACTTTCCATATAATCCTGAGAGATCACCAGCACACACCTCAGCAATGACCTCAGCCAGGCCCGGGTTGCACATGACCAGCCATCGCCTGGGTGTGATCCCATTGGTCTTGTTCTGGAATTTCTGAGGATCCAAGTCGTAGAAGTCCTTGAACCTGGAGAAGAGGTCCAACCACACTCAGATGTGTTTTTTTGTAAATATGGTCAAAACATTAAGAAAAGTTTGGTTTTTTTTAAATTAGAGCCATGAAAAAAAAAGTCCAGCATCATCATGTCATCAGGCCAAGCTTATTCAGTCTAATTAGATTGGTTGCTATAAAAGATGTGCTTGAAATCAGTTTTCTTGTGTTAGCCATAGTTATCTCCAATAAGATCATCACTTTGTTTCAACCCAGAAAAAGATCTGAAGACAATTTCCCCATGGGGGTGAATACATCTCCTTGAACTGAACTGCAGCAGTAGGATCTTTCTGCATGGAGTTTCTGCATGTTCCACTTGTGCTTATGTGGGTTCTCTTCAGGCACACTGGCTCTTTTGGAAAAGAGCCTTTTGGCAAGAAAGGTAGCGACTAACTTCTGTCTAAGAATCTACCATGGAAAGACTGAAATCCAGCACAAAGTACAAAGATAGACAGCAGAAGACTGGTCAAGTTTTTAACTTGTCTGACCATCATCTTTGTAGTTGTTAGAGAAGTATGGATATCATTTGTCAGTGAAGAAAAGTTCACAAATCCTGTCATTCCAACACCAATTCAGGTTGAATAACAGAGTTCAGAGTTGCTTCTTATCTGATGGATTAGCCTGATTCACAACTCTAATAGATGGATTCTCCAAGAACATCGTCTACAAATAATCCAGGAACAATCTGATGATCTGTATTTTTTCCAACATGATGGAGAAAGCTGTCACAAATATCAGATCTTAACATCACTGACAATCTGTGGCCAGTTCTCTAAAAGTAGGTGGAAGCTGGAATAAACTCAAACCATGGCAGGATCACCAGTGATATGAATTACAGAATATGAAAAAATATCAATACAATCCTTCTCTTTTCATTCATTTGATGTGTTTACAAATAAAAGAATTTGAAAAAATATAAAAAATTGTATTTTGAATACAACATTTGAAAAAAATATTCAACTACAACTGTTGCACTGTCTAAACTTTGGTCATGACTGTTCATCAAATTCAAAGACTTGACAATTGCAGAGGAAGATGGACTGAGGTTTTATTACTCACACAGTGTTTTTGATGATTTCTGAATGGATGCGGGCCACTCCGTTGACGGCGTGAGACCCCACGATGCACAGGTGAGCCATGTTGATTTTCTTCACGTTTCCCTCTTCGATCAGGGACATTCTGCGCAGACGGTCAGGATCTTCAGGGTAGATGTTAGCGATGCGCTACAGGGGAAGAAGAATAGAGATTTTATCTCTCCGCATTAACCTCTGCCAAAAATTATATTCAGATCCATTTTGTAACCTGATTTTGTAAAGACAATCTTTTGTTTGTATTCACAATCAAAAGATTGTCTTTTATGTTCCATTTCCACATGGAACAGGACCCAATAGAAGGGTGTAAATCAGTAGAAGGGTGTTAATATGGATTTACTTGTCGCGGTCCTTCTCTGTGGTTGTGTTTTCCAGTTTCTACTTAACACTTTATTTTGGTGCTGTGAATGCGTCACCTATGGCCTGCAGTCTATAAGGAGCGCTGGTGTCAACACCTGTGACATGAGGCAGGGTGTTGCCTCATGTCACACTCTTGTGTATGCTCTACTTTCCTCTGTCTGCATTAATAACAGGATGACTTCTGTCTTGACTCGTTCTCCCAGATGAAGCCACTAAAGGAGCTGCTACTGCCATCTGCTCTTCTTTTAAACATTGAAAGTACTCCTGGATCATTGCTTCTGCATCTTTTTTTGTGCTCTGTCCTTTCAAACCCCTGGTCAGTCATGGGAGACGGCTGCTCACACTGAGCCAAGTCAGAAGCTTGACTCAGTGTTGGTTCTGCAAGCCAGAGGCTCGATGCGATCTGTGGCGTTTACTTAAACTGTTTTAACCTATTTGAGCTTATAACTAAAAGGAAAATACTTTTTGTTCTGAAGGTAACTTAGTCTGGCTTTTGGTGCTAAAGTAATCAGCCTCAAATCGCAGCTAAATATACTGTAGGCATTTCTTTAGTAAAAAAAAACTGGGATCACTATTTTTTTTAACTTTTATTGGGTTTAGTGACCTTTATTTGATAGTGAATTGACAGGAAAGTGGGTAATGAGAGAAGGAGGAAGACATGCGGCAAAGGTCACCAGGCCGGGATTCGAACCTGCGACAGCTGTGTCGAGGACTAAGGCCTCCATATGTGGTTTGTGTTTAACCCCTCCGCCACCACAACACCCAGGGATCACTAATTTTTAAAGTCCTCCTACATCAGCAACTCCCCCTGTACCTCCAGATGTCTCCTGTTGATCTCATAAATAATCTCCAAGTGTCGAGGTAGCAGGTTCTGGAACAAGTCGACAGGCCAGCGCTCCAGTGCTTCAGGCAGGACGGTGTGGTTGGTGTAGGCACAAGTGCGATTCACAATGTCCCAAGCCTGCAAACCATGAGAGTATGACAGAGCAGTCAGGAAGGCTGAAATTGTACGGCTTATACGGAAGGGTTTAAGGAAGACACTTCAAAAGACTACAACAGCATGAATATACGGTTCAAAGTTGCATCAAACAAAACAAGATTTCTGGAGGAATCTCCAGAGGAAGCCATGTAGCATTCACTGATTTTAGTGATTCTGGATTTTTAGTGTATCCAAATGTGGATACAAGCATAACAGTTATTATGCGTGACCTCTCAAAATAAGTTTTTCACATTTTACATTAGCCACTTGAATTCCAGGATGATGGCCATTTTTCAAAATGGCTGCCGTTTTTGAGCCTTTTAACCAATTATTGTCATAAAATGTTACCCATTTTCATAACTTGGATGAACATCATGCCACATCATATGGTTTTAACTATGGTCATTCTATTCATGCAACTTTAAAGTAATATGTAGCAAAATCCAAAGCCAAAATTGAAAATGAGAACTTTGCTGTTTGCGAGTCTCGACTGGGATGTGAGATGAAGATGTGTGACACAGACTGAGAGACAGTCATCCTAATGGTTAGCATTAGCTTCTGTTAGTTGTTCTTTGTGCTTAGCGATTTAGCTTTGTCAGACCTTCTTGTTTAACAAATTAATGGGTAGTGAATCAAACTTTTTGGTTAGCTGTGCCCATCGATGGCAGTAACTACTGCAGATATTAGTGCAAATGTACTCTATCATCTCCATTACAATCATTGCGGCCATTTTGAAAAATATCCTTCACGAAACGGAAACCCCAGATCAAGAAAATTTCAATGATGTTTATGATTTAAATTATGTAGGTTATGATTTGACACCAAACACATTGTCAATTTTGTTATGAAAATATGTATTTTTCATGACAACCACACTGTTTGTTATTGTCAAATGATGACAAAATTGCTTTTTATTTTTTAAGAAATCAAAAAATTATCTGTAAATATGATTTGTATGTGATTTGTATTTATGTATGATTCAACACCAAAGTATTCATAAATATTGGCAAACCTAGCACAAAAATTAATTTTCCTTCACAACCATGCCAGTCACCTTGAAAAATGAGCATTTTTTGTTGGTACAGATGGTAACATCTGTGTCAAGTTAGGTTCCTGTATCCATGTGTGAAACATTTCGCTGAAATATTAAATTATCTGCTGTACTATTTAGAGCTCCTATGGTTTCAGGTGGTACATATACAGTAGGGTTGTGTAATAAGGCAATACTAAAGCATAACAGCAAATCTCCAGCAATATCGCTGAACCAGTGGTGCAAAGGCTCAGTTACACTGCTGGTAGAAATGCTACAGAATTGTTGTGAAGAAACCAAATGACTCCACAACAGAATTACAAACTGATAAAATGATACAGATCCAAGAAGCTCATAAACTGTGGAATTAACTCATGATTTGTAAAACCAACGGAAATTACTCTGCAATAGAGTTGTCTAAATAAATAATGCTTTGATAGAAATTGTATTAAAATATACATCCTTACATTTACTGATTTACCTCAAAGTCCACACAAACTGAACTATTTCCATTTTCCCAGGGTGGAACACAACTTCACTTAAAAGTGCTGCAAACACAAACATTGAGCTCCTCCTACCTCCCTGCAGCATCTCGCATAGCAATCATACCTCAGAATCAAAATAGTGAGCAGCTGCTGCTGGAAGTTTAAAACTCGTCTAAAATGGTATGTTCAGAGAAGAGTGTCATCTTCCCACTATGTTTCTGTTTATGTCATACCCACATCTTTACATTAGATTTTTCAGGATGAATTATCTTCTGCATATTGGTTTTGCCCTAATTAATTAAGCCGATTAAATTATCGCCTTAATTAATTACTGGAATTGATTACATTTTAAGTTCATTATAAGACAGAACTCTAATCTGTCTAAACATAGTGTAGTTGATCAAATGCAATTATTTTTATATCACAGACTAAAGAAGAAGTATCAAGAACTTTTCCAGTTTGAAATTTAGTGTCATAACATCCCCTTATTGTCGTCTACCTTCTCCCAGTCAAGTTTCTCAATATCCACAAGGATCCTCATCAACTCAGGAATAGCGAGAGCAGGGTGGGTGTCGTTCAGCTGGATGGCCACCTACACACACACAAACACACAACCAAACCAATGGGGACAGATAATTATGGACCAAATCAAATGTGAATGTCACATCTGACAGCATGTGGAAGCTAAATATGCTGCAAGATCTTCTTATTTACATGTAACCGACTTTGTGATGGTCCCAAATGAAATACATATAGGGAATTTTTTAAGATTTATCCATGTAGTTCACAGAGAAAAAGCAGCATTAGGACCAAGTACAATATAAATATTGTAAGTGCAATATCTCAAAGGGTAATGGATAAACAAGGATGGATGTGAGAATGTGATGAAGCGGTCACCTTGTCTGGCATCTTAGACAGGTCTAATCGCACAAACTCTGTGGAGCCAAACTTGGAGGCTTTGAATCGCCGGATGATGTCTTGAAGAGTCGCTGCTACAACAAAGTACTCCTGCTTCAGACGCAGCTCCTTCCCCTCAAAAAACTGAACAACCAACACAAGCTGTTATGATCACATCATTTTCTCTTTCATAAAAAAATATATAGCTGCATATATAAATGAACATCCATATACTATGCTAACAAACCTGCTTTGGATTTTACAATTATTGATCCTGTCTGAATCAGAAAAAAATAATCATGTGTTGGAAATATGACTGAAATATTTAATGACGTTAGGCCACTGGGGGCAGCACTGATCCACAATCATATCAAATCAACTTTTCCTTACTATTAAGATAAACCTCAAAAAATGTAAAGCTGTCATGAGGACCCATTGGATAATATGTAAGTATTTTTAGGATGACAGTTAGGGGGTTAATGTCAGTTCAGTTTTAATTATCGAACCAATACAATATGCTAAAAATTGCCATTGGCCGACACCCATGTTAGTGCCAATATATTGTGCATCCCTAGCAGCAGTGTTATGTTTTTAACGTACAATAAAAATGGGTAGTTGGGTTGTGTCCGGGAAACAACAAAATGACTCACATTGTCATTGGGGTACAGAACCCTGGAGATGTTCTCAGCCAAGTTTCTATCCAGGACGGCTTGGATGTAGCCACCAACATTAACTGTGGGACAGCAGCAGAGCAGGTCAGTGTTTTCCTCTCAGTACCGGCCACATATGCACAGATGTTTCACTGAGCAGGCTTTCAGCATGTCAAGCCATGGAACCTCGACATTAGTGCAAACAATGCTTACAGTCTTTGAGGTTAAATTCACAGGGAGCCTTGGCAGACCAGAGTCTCATGGTGTTAACGATGTTGTTCCTGTAGCCAGGAACCGGAGTGTCATAGGGCAGAGCCAGAACCACCTGGGAGGAAACAACAAAAACAGAAATCATTACTTTGGTTCTTCTGTTGCCCTCTGCAGTGAGCTAAAGTGTGATCTTAGGGAGTCATCTGGGATCACAGTGAGAAAAGGTTTAACATGCTATTTCTACAGTTAGAACTGAATTTGTATTTATACACCAATAATGAGTAAAGGGACAATCCTCCCAAAACCCATGTGTCACACCATTGACACACATGGACATGTGACACATCTCCATGTGTGTCAATGGACACACATGGACATGTGACACATCTCCATGTGTGTCAATGGACACACATCAGCAGAGCTGTTGTGATGGTGCTTTGAAATGCAATATCATATAATAATAGTAATTCCCAAATAAAAACAATAATAACAATAATTTGGGGGTTATTATTAAGCACCAATTAAATTCTTCCCAAAATTAGTTGTTGATTCCCTCCTATGGAGTCTGTTCTTTAAGTCAAACCCAGTCATAAGCAAGAAAAACTATAGACCTGTAAACGAAAGTGGTTTCAAGGAGCAAGTTTTAAATTTGCAAACATTCAAACAACTTTGTCTTGGATTAGAAACTTGTAATTTACATTAGATTTGTCACTAAAATGTAAAGCCAGGCAGCTGAATCAGAAAAATGTTCTACTGTTTCACCTGACCTGCTAAATAACACCTGACAACGCAGCTTTGTTAAAGCATACGGTGTCAAGGTCGGGGGAGTTTCCGATAAGATACTCTATGTCAGGCCCATTGTTATCAGCATTGTACTGATTAACAACACAATTGATCCATCAAGATGTATGAAGCTTAAACTCTGTTATTCTGTGGGATTTCACAGCTATCAGAGCCAGGAGGTTCCAGTCTCACCCTCAGGAATTTATTACACAATATTTTTAAAAATCAGTCTGAATAATAACATAGTCTAGTTGATCTAATGCAATTGTTTTATATCGCAAACTAAAGAAAAATCAATTTAACTATTAATGCCACTGTTTATGCTTTACTGTGTGGGGTAGTTGTATGCTTATTTATAGATAAAAATCATAACTATGATCTGATTAATGATAGGATTGAAACTACTGCAGCATCAAGAAACTAATCTCCAAATATTTCAGTTAGAAAACACAGTCAATGTTTCACTTCCAGAGCTATTTTCTGTCTGGAAGAGTTTAAAAACGTTTCCAAACATGGATCCAGAAGTAAGAGGCAAAAAGTCATAAAATGAATCCAAAAAACAGAGATCTGAAGCTTGGATTTGTTTCAAGTACATTTGAACATCTAGTGAATACTAGCACTTTCCTGTGAATAGCTGTTCCCCATTGCTGTCTGACCTTTAACACATTTTGTCTTTAGTCCAGGTGTTAACCGATGTCTCTGCCAGGCAGATGTACCGACCTGCATGTCCAATCAGTTTGGTACAGCTTTGGCATTTGTCCAGTCCAGAGGCTTTTGTGTATTTTAGAAACATTTGTCCATCATTGCATGAGCGTGAAGGTGAGCAAGTCCAACATCTTAGCTGAGCTATTTCATGTCCTTCTAGCAGGAAAGTTAAAAGTCTGGCATTTCTAAATGTCTGGCTTTATTGTAGAAAAGTTTGGGGGGGGGGTTCTTTTCTTTCAATGCCACCAGAGCCAAAGGGCTCTTTCTGATTAAGTTTCTTTTGGGGTGAGATGATGATGCTCCAGAAATATCAGCATCACATGAAACAAAAGTACACTGAAATTCTTTGTAGAAGCAGAATCAGTATACCAGGACTTAGTTTGGATCCCAGCAGTACACTTGTTTTGTTGTATTTCCAGTTATTTCTGTCAATATTCTATTCAAATTTCTGTCAAACCTTAAAGTCAGTCCAGATGTTAGAAACATGATCCCCAAAATAAACTATCTGGGAATGGATACTGACTATGTAGTCCAGTATATAATCCTAAATCACAAAGAACAGAATCAACGTTTCCTCTTTTTCTGGAGACAAATGATTTATAGCAGAATAAAAAACAAATGGAACAGTTTTTATCCAGAACTTGTGTGAGTTTTGTGTCTGCACCAACCAACCTGTGTGTCGACCCATTTCACTCCTTCACCTGTGTGCTCCACCCTGCCGTAGAAGTGGACCGGACGCATGTACTCAGGTCGAGCCTTCTCCCAGGGATTCCCGTAGCGCAGCCAGTCGTCCGCTTCCTCTACCTGTGGATAGGAAGTCAGGAAACACCACGAGCTGTTACTGCTGCACACTCATTGCTGATACGTCTTCATGCTGCCTTTCACGAGCCACACTGGTCCAGTAGACAACTCACCACAGAAGTTTGGATCAGTGAGTGAAATATTAAACCCACTCACATATCCCACGTCCCTTCATTTCCACATGGATATTCTAGACTTTCACAAACTCAAATCTCTGGAGTTCTTTCTACTTAATGACCACTTTAAAATACAAACAACCAGTACAAAATACAAACTTCAAAAGTTCACTCGATATGTTACAGGCGGTATGCTTCAAATATGGACTGCTCAAATATACTGGAACAGAAATTTAGAATAAGGTAAATGAAGAAGGAATACAAGGAAGGAAGGAAAAAAGGAAGGAAGAAAGGACAGAGTAGAAAAAGAACACAAGGAGGGAAGAAAAATAGGACAGAATAAAGGAGAAAATAAAGGATGCGAGAGACGGAGAACACATTAAGGACAGAAGGAAGGTCAAAAACGAGTAAGGATACAGCAAGCAAAAAAGGAAGGTTAGGAGAGGACACAAGGAAGGATAGAAGAAAACCAATTTGGAGGACGTCCCTCTGGTTTTCTTCAGAGAAGTGAATGAAGTTCAGATGTGAGCAAATGAAGTAAGATTTCTGGTTTCAATTTGTTCACACATTTTATTAACCAAATATTGATCAAGTAAATAACTAGAAATGTCCAGTAAGATGATGTACAATCAGTCTGGACTAAAAACGTTTTCTTACAAAGGTTGAAATCCTCTTACGTTCAGTGTGTCTGTGGAATCAGGTGTGACTATTTATCGCCTGTCACAGCGTGAAGAGTGAACGGATGTGTGTTACAGTGAAAGGAAAACCAACTATTACTGCTGAGAAACAGAACTATTCCTGCATAATGGGACAAGCAAGCTCAACTTAGTTGTAAGAAACAGAGATCAGTTGTCATTAAAGGAAATAACATGAACTTTCAAAAATATAAGAATTATGAAAACAACTAAGACGCATTTAAAAGTTGTTATTTTAAATGTGAAATTAGTTATGTTACAAAGCTTAATATGAATTCTGACAAGCTGAGTGTGATGCTTCTGCATCTGGTCCAGAAAAATGAAAAAAGAATCATTCATCATTGGTCCATACCTGCCAGCCGTTGATGATTTTCTGATTGAAGATACCAAACTCGTAACGGATTCCATATCCGTACGCCGCAAGCCCCAGGGAGGCCATGGAGTCCAGGAAACAAGCTGTGGAGAACACAAGCAGGAGTCTGTGAGCTGGAAGACCTCCGTCAGGATTCAACCCAACACTCACCAGCAAGGCGGCCCAGGCCTCCGTTTCCTAAGCCGGCATCTTCCTCGATGTCCTGCAGTTCCTCCATGTCCAGACCCAGCTGAGGAACAACACATTGTTACAGCAGAACCAGGTACAGTGTTGCCCTGACACTATTATTGCTAATTGCTGCTGGCTAGTCTGAAGGAGTTAAGTGAGGGAGTCATGGGGTAGGGCTGCTCTGTGAGCCATTCGGTTCCACCCAGGCATTGGTTGAAATGGAGATTAAAGTATTTCTAAAACATGCATGAAATAGTCGACCCAACACTCCAGTTATATTTTTGGTGAAGACATAACATTTAGTTTTACATAATAATGCCCCTTAAAAGTTTAGTGGTTTCTGAAGGCAGAATGGGAAGCAGAGCTCCTCATCTGTGGAACTGGCTCCCAGAGTTCTGCAAAAACACACATGTGTAATCTAACTTCTTTTGCTCACAGCCCTGCCGTTGGCCATCCACTCCACCCCTACTGCTGTGCCTCCCCTCTGTTTATTTCTCCTCATCTCTTCACATATTTGCATGGTGTCATGCATCTCATCACACCATGTTTGCATTTCTCTTCCGGGTTGAGATACAGAATCTTACTACTCAACCATTAAAAGAAAAACAACAACAAAATGACTCTTGTTCAGGGTTTCTGTTGGTATTTACCATTCCTTTTCTTCCCGTAATCTCAATCAAAAGTCAAAGTAGGTAGCTGATCTTCCGGAATTTGACTTAAAAAGTGTCTGTTTAATTCTTACAGTTAACAATAACCTAAAGAATGAAACTGTTTCTGTTTAAAGTGACTGTTTTTTATAAAATGGGAAATTAAGAAGCACCAATGGAACTAGTGAACCGATTTCCACTTTTATGCGGCTTTTAACAAACTACTCACCTTATGACTTTCTTTCTTCTTGTCCCATCTCTATAAATGTCAGGGTCCATATTCTCAAAGATTCCCAGAGTTCTCTCAGAGAGCTCCTATCTAAGCCTATAAGTTCCTGCTAAAGAGTTCTAGCTTAAGAGTAATTCAGTCAGCTGCTGAGAGCGACTGAGCGAGGAGACGACTGAACTTCCTGTCTTAGTAATTAGCTGTGGCTGACCCTGTTGCACAGCAAAGTGCATTCAGTTTAAAATGTATTGCTTTATAAACTAGTGAAATGAAAATATTAGTTTCAAAAACTATGACATGTCTATAAACATGCCATTATTAGAATAGCTTCATAGTCATAAATTTTGATGGGCCCTCCAGGTTCCTTCAGTCAAACACCTCAATCACCTCCTCGGTGCAGTTAAAGTCACCAGAATCCTGCTAATAACCTGATATTGTGACTCAGGTGTGCTGAAGTAGAAACACATCTAAAAGTTGCAGGACACCGGTGTTGCAAACTGGAGTTGCCGATGATGATTGCCGATCATCATCGGCAATGTTAAAGATTATTCCAGCTCTAAACAATGCCATGATGATGGCATGCTGCACAGTCTGCCAGACTGATATGTGTGAATGTGTGTATGTGCAAGGTTGGTTTGTTATTGCTGCAAACATGATGAAAAGTGGAAAGAGTCGTTGGTTATGATCCTTTTCTATGCTACTGTAAATGTTTGACACAATTCAGAGAGCAAACATCTCAACATCAACTGCTCAGAAAGACTACAACATTTAGAGGAGACTGAAGAAAACTGTCAGGTGCTTAAATGTTTGACTCATAATACAGAACATTAGGGATTTAGGATCTTTCTCAGATGCTTGTTATAGATGATAGTTTTACTCAAAGCTGAAGTTCAGTTTTGAACATGCTTGTCAAAATGCAGGTAGACATGGATGGAAATCAGTGATGTTCTTTACCTGGTAGGTGGCCTCATCACATGCGTTCTCCAGGCCAAGGTTCACCATGGTGTTCTGCAGAGTCCGACCCATATAGAACTCCAGGGAGAGGTAGTAAACACGCTGCAGAAAACCAGAGAACAACCAGTAGGTTGATTCCAATCCCATCTTTTATAACTCTAGTTTATAGAACAGAGTCTACTTAATGGCAAATATCTACACTTTTATCAATTATCACTATTATAATCATTACACAGAGTACAAACTGGTAAGTATTTAAGTTTAGTTAGTACAGGATCAGTTGCATCAAAGGAACATCTTTCCGTTTCCTCAGAATTTATTTATTTTTTTTGTACTGGTGGAAGCAGCTTGATGTGTTATTGACATTATATGCAGCACATACATTAAAAAATACTTCCTGTCTTCTTTGAAGGATGTGAAGATAAAACAAGAAACAAAAGATAAAGAATAGCCATTTGTCATTTATAAAACAGCAAAATAAGTGACAAACCAAGCATGCACAACATTTTGTGAAACAAATGCCTGGCTCATACAATAGATGACCTTCGCAGGTTCAGGAGCAAGAGCAGCTGATGCATGTGTAGCAGGGCTGTTGAGAAGCCAAGGTCAAAACGCTATCTTCAGACAATGTTTCAACATGTGGAAAGTCCTTTCCTAATATCTAAACTGAAAGTAGGACTAACGTAAAGTCCAGTGTTGCAATCCAAACTTGCTCTCACACTACTCATTCAAAGCTGTTTCCATGGTGATATGACAAGGTGCGATACGGTTACAGCACCTAGCTGAAACTTGATATATTTTTCTAACTGCACTCAAAATGCAGAACTTGGTTCATTTCTACTCATCATGCCACTTTTCTTAATTCTTATTACTCAACTAAACACATAAATGATTCAAACTCCAAAACACAAAAAACATTAAAAAAAAAACAAACAAATGCAACAAAAAAACCCACTGCAAACAAAAAATGTTGTGATGAGACAAAATGTTGCAAAAGGGAAAATGCTGTAAATGGCAAAACACCAAGTTTAAAACGTCGTAAACACGCCCCATAAACTGAAAGTGCTCCAGACCATTAGGGGGAGTCAACCACAAAAACATATGGGACCAGAACCTCAGTAAAGATAGGATGTCATAATTTAACAGGAGGTCCAGAAGACAGTGGGAGGAAGAAAGGAAGCATGCATTATATTTCCTTTCAAACATGGAGTGTTTTGCAATATTACAGTATTCACTTGGGTAATATTGTATCAGACTCCCCCTAGTGATCTGGAGGACTTAAATTTTGTGGAGCCAGTTTGCAGCGTTTTATACTTGCTGCTGTTTTTGCCATTTGCTTCCATTTCCTGTGGTGGCAGGATTTTCTTTTGCATTTGATTTGTTGGTTTTAAGTTTTTTCTTCTATTTTATCTATGATTGTTGCGTTTTTTTGATGCACCTTTATTTTGTGCTTGTGTATACTTCAGTCTTTTGAAGGTGGTTGGGGAACTGCAAAATGAGCCTAAAAAGTTTGAGAATCACAGTTTTAAGTTGGAGTTCATTTTGAAATTGAAAAAAACAACAATCAAGGAATATGATAACTTTTTTTCCCTTTATGTCTTAAAGTCTGTAAAATAAAAAACAGACCTGTCAATATCAGAATCAGCAGATCAGACTTGGGGAAAACTGGGCATCAGTATGAGCTTGATCGTGCATAAACTCCAGTAGTATTTACAGCACATTATAAATGGTTCATGATATTTTAAATTAGATGCAAGGTGAAACCTCCTCCCACCCTCAAAGGCTTTGTCCTCCTTTTAAAGGAACCCTCCCTCATGCTAAAAGCTGGGTCAAACTAGCTGGCTGGTGAAAGATTTTCCTTGTATGTCAGAGTTAACTTTGGAAAAACAGAGGTAAACTGTGCACCACAATCCAAACTAAACAAGTTGGATGAACAGGAATCAATGAACAAAAATGTTGAAACCCCATTTATGGGAGATCAACAATTAAACTGTTCATAAAACATATTATTACAGCATATGGCTCTGCACACAAATGACAAAACACTAAGATTCTTCTCTAAGATGTAAGTCATGCACAGTAAATTATGCTTTACACATGAGTGAGTTATTCTTTTCAATCAAGAGGAGATTTATTCCCTCTGGATTCAACTGTCACCAACAACAGTTGGACAGCGGAGTTACTGTATCGATGACAGTAACTATTAATAGAAAAATACATTTGATCTCAAACAGTCCTTCAAACAGCATTGTGGCGAGGCCATTTTGTGATGCGGTCGCTCATGGGGGGATGGATGAACCCTGCTACGCAATCACGTTCCAACAACCAGCTGCGTCTCTACCGGAACTCGCCGCGGATTTCTACTTGTACTCTCCTCAGCAGCAGTGTGTGTGTGCGTGCGTGTGTGACAGAGAGAGAGGGAAGGTGGAGAAGACGGTTTTTTGAAGGTTAAGAAAGGCCGATGGAAAGAGAAGGCGCCTGCATGTACCTGAGCTGCTTACAGACACACGCCCCCCCCCACACACACACACACAACATGCGTCAACAGCAGGAAGTCCGCGCGTGACTATAAATGGATGCAAGGAGCAGAGCAGACAAGCGCACGTACTCATAAACACATAAAACATCTCACGCGCACAGCTAATCGTCAGTGACATTGCAGCAGCAGCGCGCGATCCCTCGGCCCCTCCCACCGCTCATCTCATCAGCTGTGTGTACGTGCCGGAGCGGACTGCGGCATCAGCTGCTTACTTTCGGGTCCTTGTCATAGTAATGCTGCTGCGTTCGGATCCAGCGGCCCACCAAGTGGTCTCGGACCGTGTTGGCCAGGGCGAAGTAATAGTCCCGTTTGGTCGCAACATTTCGGTCCTTCACCAGAGTGAAGTGGAGGTGCCTGTTGAAATTAGTTTTCAGGTCCGCAACATTTTCCACCCCGGCCAGTCCCCGGACTGAAATCTGCTTCCTCCTGTCGTGGTCTGTCAGCGGCTTGGCCATGGCTGGAGGCTCGCTCGGGGATAACTGCTTTAGACTGAATGTGAAGCTAATCCGCGACTGAACAACTGCCCTGTCCTCCCTGACTCCCAACTGACAGCAATCGGCCAGTGGTACCTTCCGCTTCTGCTGTATTTATGACCTTTGTGCCAAGTTGACAAGAAAAGCATAAGCTTTTCCGGAAAACCTTTCACAATAAAGCTACATTTTTAAAGACTTAAGGCAGAATTATTATTTTATGGAGAGTAAAAGGTGCCAAATTACATTGAATAAATTAATTTTGAAATAATTTAAATGTGTCATTAATTTTTTACATCTGGAAATAAATACAGAATATATTTTGAAACATACAATTAATTAAATGTGCATTATTTAAATGTATTTCATTTAAAAAAAACTAGATATACGTTTTTAACTTATTTCATATTCCTGTGCAGAAGCACATAATGAATTATTTAAGCTGTCAACTCAAATAAGTTGACAGCTTAAATCAGGACGGGATCAAGCCTGCTGACTGGTTATTATTTTAGGTATCTGTTTATTATAATTTAGCACTCTTCGCTGCCCATAGTTTCTGCTTATTTCTGGGAAATACAATTTCTGATAGACCATGAAGAAAAAATAGTTTTATTTTTTACCTTGAAGGTTATAACTTATGTGTCAATCTCAAGGCCCGAGGGCCAAATCTGAACCTCCTTTTCATGTGGCCATCTCTTGATATCTTAATTTGTAGGATTGGATGTCATAGAAGAGCATAGACTAACATTATTATGAAGTAGAAAGAAAATGGTGGGTGAATGATGGTTCAGGAAACATATCTACTTGTCAAATATTTTCATAAATAAAAATCAAGAGAAACATCCACAATGCCCTTTACTTTGATACCTCTAAATAAAACCAAGTGCAATCATTTTCTTCAGAAGTTACCTAATTAGTAAATGCAACCCTCCTGTGTGTGATTAGACCTCAGTCAGAATTATGCGGTGAAGGTTTGTTAGGAAACATCAATAAACGGACATGAAGATCAGATAAATGACGGGAGATGTTTTATTTAGAACTAAGGATTAGTTCCCTAAGTGGGAGCTAGGAACTGAGCTGTGAGGTGTGAAAATTAAATTTTGGGGAACTAATCACCAGAAATCACATTACATTTAATAAAGCAATTTTAAGGAGATTTTAAATAGTTTTTATTTTTGTTGTGGTGCACTTGCAGTAGTCTGCTGCTGAAAATATTCTGAAAAAGCATGTCCACAACACCTGAAACAGGGAGAAATGTTTGCTTCATGTCAGTATTTCTTAGTTTTTCTTCACTGCTGTTTACTTTGCATCATTGTCCACATCTTTCTCTGCAACCCCGACTGTGGCTCTGCAGTTGCCCAACAGAGCACCACATGAAGGCAGCTGTGCATTGAAATTCCCCATCTGCTATCAGTTCATGAGCTGATTTCTAGGGTATCAGTTTTACACACCACTGAGCTGAAACCAGACTTTCTGCTCCTCTTCAGATGAGATGTGACCTGAGCCTCTTCTGCTGTTGTTTCTTATAGTTCCTTTAGTTTTCTGACAGAGAAATGAACCATTAGGTACTCTGAACGCAGAATTTTTACTTTCTATTGTTGTTTCTGTTCTGTCCTGTAAAGCATTTCAGTCTATTTTTACATTTATCGATCTTTTAAAGCTATTAGATTTTGGATGAAGGAGTAGATATTTGTCAGTACACCCGGTTCTATAAAGAAGCGTCATAACAGATGGCAGAAACAACTTAAAGTCAAGATAAGAGACAAAGAGGTTTATTGAAAGAAGCTGGAGATCAAGCTCCAGCTGAACTGTATCAGAGATGTAGTCAGGGATGAAGAAAATCACAGGCTTCAAGCAAAAGGAGGATCAGATAGATAGAAGTCTGGACAGAGTCATGAACTGAGACTGTTCTTCAACAGGTTCAGTTCAGGAAGCTTCTCATCCTCCTCTCCGGCTCCCGTCCACACAGACATCCCACCCTCCTCTGACCCACAGCTTTCCTGTCAAACCTCAGATGATCTTTGTTTTAATTCAACTCAGGAAATGCTGGAGATGAATTCTTCCTGAGTTTATGTGTTTGCTTCTACAACCACAGTTATATATTACAGCTACATGATACCCGTCAGCTTCAATCACTGCAGGTGTCCACTGATGGCTCCTGTGATGTAAAAAGTAGCAATGATCTCAGGCCATATAGCCTGGTAGCACATCCCCATGGAAATGGACCATTCAGGTTCCATGTCCTCAGCCTCCCTCAGAAGATGAGAGAAACTCTCCCCAAGCTGCGAGCTCCTCCGATCGGGCTGCTCCTCTAAATCTTTATGCAGATTTACAGAGACGCTGAAAATAAAGACATCAGATGTGTGACTGTCTTCTTGAAACAGAGCTCAGCATTGGCTACAGGTTTGTCTCAGAGTTATTGGAAGATTTGTAAGGAGTTACAGAAACTATGCATAGTCGTATTCAATAACTAGAATATGCATTGCCATGAGACCAATTTGCCAGATTGAAATCATTTTACTTTTCAAAAATATCCACTAAACAGGAATTAAGCATACTTTTAATTAATCCCACATTCATGTATTAAAATGATGTTGATTTGATGTAATGTTATAATCTTAAAGCAGTGGTGCCCAAAGTCGGTCCTCGAGGGCCGGCATCCTGCGTGTTTGTTGGGTAAATTGTATTATTAGTATTATCAAATATTCGTTGTATCATGTAGTCTTGTAGTTACATTTAGATAATGTTTCTGTGTGTTAAATAACTTTGATTCCTTCCTGTGACTTCCTTGAGAAAGCCAGCAGTGAAGCGGAGACAACTCTTCTAGCAGAGTTTATTGCCCAGCAATAAACTCTGCTCTCCTGTGTGATATACAACTTGTTTTATTCAATGCCGGCCGTGTCTGGTACTCGAATGGAGCAGAGGGATTTAGAGTGTAGATAACATGTGTCTAAATAGTAAAAGTCATTAGCGCTGCAACTATGTGATAAATTGTTTTGCCCCTCCCTTTTAGAAGTTGCAAAGCGCCCAATGTACAAGGGTTTCTGAGAGTAATAAAAAGAGAGGAGCGGCCAGATGTGTTTCAGAGCGGTAGGAGATTTGTAACTGAAAGCACATCTCTGTCCGTTCTCCTCGCGAGAAACAAAGAATCTAACTCTCTTGTCTTTCCTGTGTTTGTTTAAATTGTCTCTAATAGGTATTTAGACCTGACAGTGTTTTAGTCTCTCCCTGGTTTAACACACCTGGATCCAATGATGGCTCATTAGAAGGCCTAAGAAGAACATTGACATGCTGAAAAGGTTGTTACTACGGAGACACATTGGTGTTGGAAGAAGAAGGACATGAAGGGTGCGGGAAAAACAAAACACATAGAAATATATCGGATTTGGAAAAGGTGGATTTGGGCATAAACTGGTATGTGAATGGTTCAGTTGGAAATGGAGATAGGAAATGAGGAAGACATGGATTTTGAAGGGTGGACGCCAGTGGGGAGAAGAAGAGGGAGAGGACGTGGAAGAAATAAAATAGATGAAGGAAAGGGAATTAGTGATATTCAAGGTAGTAAACGAGTACTGGAAGGATGTAGTTCAGAAGAAGAACGGATAGTTAGGAGGAAAGTTGTGAGGGAGGAATTTAAAATATTAAAACTTAAGAACGAGGAAGAACAGGATAACATCAGCCCCATTGTGGTGTCAAGAGAAATAAAAAAGAAAATTGGAGATGTTGATATGATAAAGAGATGGAAATCTATTGGTAGTTTGTAAAAATTAAGAACAAAAGAATAAGGCTTTAAATGTGGATAATATCTGTAAAAAAACTGTGTTGGAGAAAAAAATCATGGGAGAAAATAAAAAAATTAGAGGAGTGATTTATGGGATCCTCTAGATGAAGATCTTGATAAAATTAAGAGAAGTATTGTAGGTGCATAGGCAAATAACTTGAAGAGATTGTCAAAAACAATAAATGGAGAAAAAGTAGGAAGTTTGTCAATCCTGATTGAATTTGAAGGAAAAGAGTTGCCACAAAACATCAAAATAGGTTATCTCAGTTTTCAGGTCAGACCTTATATCCCTCCCCTACTTCACTGTTTCAAATGTCAAAGGTATGAACACATAGCAGCAGTGTGTAAAGGGAAGCAGAGATATCCAAAATGTGGTGAAGATCACAAGTTAGAAGAATGTAAAGAAGAAGTACAAGAAAAATGTTGTAACTGTGAAGGGCAACATTGAGTTACGTAGGGAGGATGTGAAGTAAGGAAGAAGGCAAAAGAAATCATACAGATTAAAATGACTAAAAACATCAGCTATGCAGAAGCAGTTAAAACTGTGAAGCAACAGAAAAAAAGAAAGAGTGAACAAACAGCGAGTCAAATTCCACAGCAAAGCAAAGTACAGTCAGAAGAAAATCTCACAATATCAGTAGAAAAACTAATATTATTCGTAGCATATGTTATCAACTGCACTGACCAAGCCAAGTACAAAACTGAGAAGATTAAAATAATAGTGAGAGGAGCTGAAAAGTTTTTGGGGCTTAAAGAGGGATCATGGGAGAACATAAACAAAAAGTTGGAGGTAGATGGGAGACCAGGACCATCAGGTGAAAGTAGTACATGTTAATTACATTTATTTATTTATTTTTTGTAAGAATATAGTATATATATATTTTAAAATATATATATATATAAATAGACCATCACGAACCACACTCCATACCAGTAAGTGGCGGTAATGCTACTAAAAGTTTGTTGCCAACCGCCAGTAAATCCAACAAGAAGAAGAAGGTTGTTACTACCACTAAGGAGAGAACTAAAACACGCAGGAGGACCGACTTTGGGCCTGAATTACATGATGTAAAAATAGTCAAGGCTTTTATTTTAAAATTTTCAGTAAGCTTCATTTTAAATGGCCACACTTATCCATTTAAAATGATTAGTGGTTGGGTTAAACCATTTATATCCTGCCCAAAACAGCAAGTACTTCTGAATGCCAGTTTAGTCCTCCTCTGTAGTGACAGAGTGTTCCGCCATGTTTGTAGTTCTGACATTCTGCTCAGCCCTCTGTTTTAACTGAGTGTTCTCCATAGTTAGAACTACAGAGATGGTGCCTTTGTAGTCCAAATCTGCTGCTTTGCTCTTCTGTGTTCTCTTGCTATAGTAATTAATCCTCTCTGCCAACTGTCAGCTGTGAGTGAGACCCACAGGGGGAGACAGAATTCTATATGTTTGATTTTAAAGGGCTATACTAATCGTATGAGTAACAGTGTTTAGGTTAAATCAATTGTATAATGTCCCAAAATATTCCGCCATGTCTGAAGTTCTAACATTCTGCTCAGCCTTGTAGTAACTCAGAAATCCACCATCATTATAGTTCAAAATGGCAGCTCAGCCCTCTGTTTTAACTGAGTGTTCCGCCACAGTTAGAACTACAGAGGTGGCGTGTTTGTAGACGAGCAGCAGCTCTCTCCTGCTCTGTGTTTTGTTGCTATGGTAATTAATCCTCTCTGCCAGTTGTGAGTGAGACACACAGGGGGAGACAGAATTGTATCTGTTTGAGCCAGCCAGTTTCATTGAAAAAAGCAGTCCAAACAACTGCTTCCTGTTCGGGAACCGTGATATGTATTTGAAAACCGTCTGAAGCGTATGAGAGGACTATTTGTCATCTCCGATAATACCGCGATTCATATCTCTACCCTGTCGCATGACTTCGCTCTGAAGCACCTTGACAGAAAACCGTAAGCCCTAGTGAAATCTCAAAAACATTTTACCGGAGCAGGCATGCGTATCGATGTCATGACCAACTTTGATACCAATAGTGTGATATTTGTGGGTGTGAGGGTGAGTAAAAAATGTTTTGGGGTCAAAAATCCACTCCGTCTCACTCTAGGCAGTTACACTCTAATTTTTATGAAAAATCAAAACCTTTGGTGCGCTTAGAGACAAGTTGTGGACAAACTGTAATTCGTATCAATGTGCTGTCTTCACTTTAGAAGAGATCATGGGCGTATCTACAAAGTGAAATTTGAATGGCATGAATTCTATGTGAATTCACGACGACACAGAAATTCCTCAAAAATAGGGTATTTATAGGATTTTTTTTCCCTCGCTTAATTGACTTACATGGGATTTTGGGGCGTCGTTTTCCGCAAACTGTCGCCATGGTAACTCCAATACCCAGCTGTAGAGCCAGATTAACGGTGAAGGAAGAAAAATAAATAAATAGACATTTTATTGGGTGTAGAATAGGTGCCTCCCTATGGGCAGGCCCCAATAAGTGTTAAAACAGCCTGTGTACAACGCGTTTCACTTGGTGATCAAGTTATTAAAATAAATTATGTATTCAAAATGCTCTAATTTATGTATTTGTAGAACTAAATCAACTAAGGCTGAAAACATTGGAAATATATCCAAAAATAAAGTCAGAAGAATCAGAACTTATATTTGAGGTTACTGCAGCTAATTCACACATTGTCAAAACAAACCAAAAGTGTCAGTAATCATCCTTTATGTAGTTTAGGTCGACATGGTCTGATGAGGAGGCAAGTGCTTCAAAATGAAAATCCAAGTCTGCTGTCAAAAAGCAGCAGGAACAGAGAAAACCGTGTTACATAACATTTGGAAAGGCAGCCAAGAGTTCCTTAAGAGGAAGGAAAAAAATCCTTGGCAAGCAAACAAAGGACCTTACAAGGATGAAAAAAGAAACCAGGGGCACAAAAGTGTTACTTTGATAAGTTTATTTACTAAACCAAGCAGGGTTTCAACAGGTTTTCATTCAGAACACAGAGTTATGCCAGAAACAAAAAAAAAAAAAAAAATTCCTCCATCAACCTGAGGGACAAAAACATTCAGGTCTTTGCAAAAGCGACAGAAAGACAGTGAACATTGTCGTCGGAGCAGAGCTGCTGAACCGAGAACGTTCTCCAACAGCTGGACGTTAGCAGGACGCCACATCACACCACCATGGAACCAAACATCAAAACACCGGACTCTCCTTCCTGTTCAGAACCACTCAGAACTACAAACGGTCTACACAAGTAACATACACTTCACTTATTACAAAAATATTCATCTTATTCAGCTCAAAGCCAGGACAGAAATATAGACTTGTCACTTCAGAGTATGAGGCGTCTCAGGCGAACCATGCAAGTTGAAACCAGAGGAGGTTGACTGCAGAACCTGGTCTGATGGATTCAGCAGAGAAAGATGACGACTAAGAGCAGCAACGTTGACGTGTCTGCTTGGTGGAACCTGTGCTCACATCCACACAAAAACCCGTGTTCCAATTTTAAAAACAGAGAATAAACTAAACTCCACAACTTTACAATCTGTATGAACAGAACTTTGTTGCTTCAGCAACAAAACAGAGGACCAATAAAATTAGAGCTTGTACATTTTTCTTTTGAGTACTTGGACGTTCAGGATGAAGCATCAGTCAGTTGATAGCTGGTGCGTAATGTTCTGCAGGGGCTGTGAAAACTTTTCTGTGGCAGGATTAGTTCTGTGGAGGGGGTGGAGGGGGGGCTGGGGGCATGCCAAAGGGCGGCATGCCAGGTACCCCCATGCCCATCATGGTGACAAAGTTAGAAGGGTCCATGGGTGGTGGTGGTGGTGGGGGGGCATACATCATGCCGGTTGAGCCTGGAGGTGGAGGAGGAGGTGGTGGGGGGGCTCCAGGGGGCAGTGGGGGCTGCACTCCAGGGGGAGGTGGTACCATGGACTGGGTTCCCATGGGTAGCGGCGGCTGGGCTGCAGACACCGCAGGCTGTTGGGGCTGTTGCCATGGCGGCAGGCTGCCAGAGCCGGGGCTGGAGGTGGTGGTGGTATCTGTAAAAACATCAGAGATGGTGTGAGCTGCAGGTTGGGCCTGAACACAGATGTTTATAATGCTTTTTGACCCAATTTTGATTTTCTGACAATGATACCCTGATCATTAAAATGGCTCTAAAGATTTTATTTCATTTTATTTTTTAGAAATTTTTCAATGCTAATGGCCTTCATCTGCCAGTAATCAGACAGGAAGAGGGAAGAAGGCCGACGACCGACCGGAGTCCACGTCCGGATAATCTTAAAAGATTTTCTTGCTGTGTGTGGTGAGCTAAATGTGATTTGTTCTGCTTGGCAGGATCTTAAACTGCGGATAATGAACATGTTGGATGTCTTGGCTTGATGTCGCAGTGTCCCACACATTTGTCTGTGTGGGAATCCAACACACAGACAAAACAACTGAAAGTCCAGTGGACATTGGAGATGTCTTTGTATTGTTTTTTATGTTATAAACTATTGCCATTGCTTCTTCCCAGTCGGCCATGTTTGTTTACTCTGAACTCAGGTTTAGTCTCAAGAGGTTTTGCCAGATTTCCTGTGTGACATCTGAATGTTGGTGAGTGAAACCGCTGGGTATGTTTCTCCTGCCGTGTGGCTGAACACCACACACTTTACAATCGAACCTGTTATAGCTACAATGTTTAATCGCCATGTGTCGTCTCAGGTTCTGAAGCTGTTGCCATGTGAACCAGGCGTTAGCTGGCCATGCCACTCAGGTCAAAGACCAGAAGTGATCTGATCTTTACTAGATTTCACAGACCACTGAGCTGCTCTGATCGGACATGAATTTGACATTAAAAACATTTACAATGTTTATAGAATAATTTCACATGTGCTCCTCTATTTCATAATAAAGTCCCAGTGTAACAGCAGCAAACAACTCTATACTCTCAACCTGATTTCTGGATAAACTCTTACTCTGTTGCCAAGGTAGAGGTGTACTTGTTGCCATGCTACTAGTAGGAGGTGGGGGTGGAGCCTGCTGCTGCCATGGTGGCAGGGGAGCAGAAGGAGGAGGAGGGGGCTGGTTTCCAGGAGGAGGTGGTGGGGGTGGCATAATACTCATGGGAGGTGGCAGCAGACCTGAACAGAGGAGAAAAAGTCACAATTAATTCCCTCTACTGAAACACACCTGTGATAGTTTCAACTCCAAAGCCTCTGCGCTGTGGCTGACCTCTGACCTTTCAACACAAAACTAACAGTAATCTATTTGAGAGGCCCACTGCTTGAAGCCGTGGCCCGGCCCTCAAAGCTGCTTAGGGTCTGACAATGTTATTGTGGGATTATGGTGATTGATAAAACATTCCTCATCATGTAATGTACATAAGAACCAAACTAAAGAATGTTTGCAGTACGTTCACACTGCAACCTTTAATACTCCATTCCGATTTTTTGGGAAATCTGAATTTTATTGGACCGTTGTTCACATTTCCACTTCAGGCTGCAGTGTGAACGTTGCCTGATTTAGAAGCAAAACATTGGTTTGAATTGAAAATGTTGCTTATTTTGTTGGTAGAGTTTAATTATTTATAGACCCTGCCATTAACTTGTTTTTTTGTTGTTTGTTTGTTTTACTGGAGTCCACTAGTTTCTAAATACAAAATGCCATCAAAATAGAAACTAATGTAGCAGAGCATGAGAGTCTCACCCATGGGGTGTCCGTGAGGAGAAGGTCCCTGGCCCATTGGAGGTGGAGGGGGCTGCATCCAGGGTGGAGGCATGCCATTAGGGTTGGGAGGCATAGGTGGTCCTCCCATGTTGGGCATAGGGGGAGGGAAGCTCTGAGGACCTCCAGGCCCCGTGGGCCCTCCCATGCCATGATAGTTCCTGTTCTCAGTGGGACCAGAGCTCATCCAGGGCGGCCGGTTCTGTGGAACAAAACGAGTCAATGAACACACTCTTCTGAGCCAATCAGAGTGAGGGCCTGGGACTCGCACTAACCGGAGGAGGCTGGTTGCTGTTGGGTCCAGAGGCTCGGGGGGCTCCTCCTGGACCGCTGGAATGTCCTCCTCCTGAAGATGGCACCGGGGCCTCCCCCAGCTCCGCCATGAGGGACAGATACTCCTTGTCCATACGGGCCTTGTCCTGGGCCGACTGGGGTGGCTCTCCACCTGTTGCTCTCTGGCCTGCAAAGGTGCTGCACAAAACAAACAGGAAACACTGCTGAACTCTGCAGATGGAAGCAGCAGAATGCACAGCCTTCCCCACCATTACCTGGTGTACTTGCAGTCAGAAGAAATGTGACCAGCTCCTCCACATTTGGTACAGAGGGTGGTGTTGGTGATGCTGCGGGGCTCGGAGTTCTGCCAGGGACGGAGGATCCTACAAACAAGCAAATTCTCTTCAGAGGTGCCAACTCAGACTGAACAATCAGACGCCGGAACCAAAACAGCACCAACCTGTTATCGTCCTCCCTCAGGGTGCCGTTGAGCCTGGCCAGCTCCCTCAGCTGCATCTTTCTCAGGTCGTTCTGATCCTCAGGCGTCTCGATGCCCTGCTTCAGGATGTTACGGATCTGAACACAGATTAGAATATTAGCTGATACAAAGCTGTTCAACTAAATGCAGGCTGATCTGCTGGCAGCGTGTCCCTGTAGAGCCAACCTGTTCCACAGCCTTCTTGACGTTCTCCATGGTGTTAGCAGTGACCAGGGCGTGCAGCGGCTCGTCCTCACCAGGCAGCATCTGGCCATCTTTACGGCCGACTTTCCCTTCCTTCACAGAACCTTTTCCTCTGATCATGATCTTAGCACAGCATTCTTTCTCAATGTTCTTCAGAGTGTTGCCACTAAAAACAGGAAAACATCAGAATCTGGAATTTTATTTTAACATAAAACATCTAACATAAATCAATAGGGAGCATAAACAATAACATAGTTAACATATGTATGAGTGAGCAACACCAGCCAATCGAGCTTACCGGGGCCCAATGAGCAAACCCACAAAGTTGATTTCAGGGTATTCATCTTGGGGGATCATAACTTTGTCGCTCACTCTGGTGGCTGGAGGCCTGAAGGGAAAACATGGAAAACATTTACAGAGAGAAAGTGACAGTTTTCTGAACAGCTAAAAGTTTGCAAGAGAAGTCTTTTAACAGAAAAATTGAGTTTGGAGCATGGTGTCAGAAACCTGAAACCAAATCTTCTGCTGCATCTCTATAATGACTTCTATCCAAATATATACATCTCATGTTAGATATGACTGTATGGCTGATGCTATCAGGACATTTTCAATGAGAACATCTGTTGATGGGAGCTCCATAACATCAGGGAGTTACTAATCTGGTTCCTAAAATGTTAATGTTCAAAACCTAAAAGAACGAAGTGCACTGATAAATCGGGCAACTGATAAAACAACTGCAATTTCCTTAATTTTGTCAACTTTGCCAAAAAAAAGAAGCCACTCCATTTACTTAAAGAAAAAACTGCAATTGGTGAACTACTAAAAAAAAAACACTTAACATAATTTTAATTGAGTAAAACATTAGAAAGAGGTTTAAGTTAATTCAATGTACAAGTAGAATCTGCATGCTGCAAGACTCCTTGTTCTACAAATTAAAATCCTTGAAGGGGAGTGAGGTGGAGGACATACTTGTAGTCAGCCGGAGGCTTGAAGTCGGGGTTGAGAGCAATCATTTCTGTGATGAGGGAGTGGCGCTCCTCCTCAATCTTCTTCCTAGTGCGATACTCGCGGGTGTTCAGCCTTTTGCCCTCACTGTTGTAGATGGGCTCTGGAGAAGGAGACCTACAAGGAGACAAAATACAAGACGCACAACAATGACGCCTTTCTACAAGCAGAAGCTCTTCCATCTACAACCAAACAGGCTCCCTAAAGCTGACTATGACTTCAGAATGTTGGAACAATTTGCATCTTAAAGAGATTTAGTTGGACTCATGGTCAGTGCAAAAGCAAAACTAAGTGAAAGGAAGTATGCACTGACATGTAAAAGGTTAAGAGTCCATTCTGTCATACCATTCATTGTTAAACGGTGGCAACCAAAACGGTTTAGAGGTAATTAACTGGTAAAATGGAGGGGCATCAACAGAAGAAACGTACAATAGAGAAAAGAAAAAAAAGTCCAAGCCAGTCTCCAGTCTGGACACAGCCACTCATTAAAAAGCACATGGGTGGGTTTGTCCAAACTTTTGAGTGGCTCTGCATCTAAAAAATGTATAAATAAAGTCAGAACTACACCTGCATACAGGATTTTTGGCCCACAATAAAGCACAAGTGAAGGTAAAAACCAAAGCAAAATTTAGAATGCTAAGCAGGGTCGCTGGCTTTGACGAGTGCTTGGTGCTGACGTGGTGGTAGAGGGCCGTACCTCTCCGTGGAAGCTGAAAACCTGTGTTGGCGTGTTAAGAAGGCCCTGCACTTGAAAAAGAGTTAGATTGACGTGGGGTAATTTGGGTTAGAGGAAAGGAATTAGGATTAGATATCCACATGTTCCTACGCTCTCTTAACAGAGAGCAGCTTTTGTGTCCGTGTGAAGAGTTGGGGGGTAGGGGGAAGTTTTCCTTTCAACGGTGGCAACCTGTAACATCTCCCGAGCCGTTTCTCTTACGTTGGACAAGGGGATGGTTCACAGGACTGCTGCGGTTCTTCTTATGTTTTGGGATGCTGTGGAAATGTCTGAGAAACTAACACAGTGTGCAAGTTCAAGTGGCTTTATCTAGCAGAGGTCAAGTGGACACACTGAGGGCAAGTCACTTCCTGTAAAAACAGATGCTTTATAACCCTACGTTACAGACTGGCCACTTCTAAAACAAGCACAGCTCTGTCCAGTTTCTTCCAGATCTCAAGAGTCCAAAGGGAAAAGGGGAATGCAGCCCCCTTCACTGCAGGGAATCGTTTAAAGGCGTATGTTAGGAAAAACTCAAGATGACCAGCAACAAATCACTCGTTTCCAATCTTCCTCACTGTCCTGTTATATGCTTTGAACTCGCTAGGAACTCAAACACTGGCAAAAACTTAAAATAATCATCATTTAAAAAAAAGTCAAAAGGTTAATGTTCCCAAAAAAATCCAAATTATTTGAGCTAATTTACCCCAAAATATGTTCAAGTCAATATGCTTTCTGCCAAAATCCTGCTTCAACAGAAACCATTTAACACATGTAGCATACTGTCATTAGTTTACATGGTGCTATAAAGCAGACGGCACAGGAAGTGGGTCAAACTGTGGCTGTGGCCAAATCTGAAGCATAAAATTCAACCATTAAGTAAAATGAATAAGGTGGAGATATACCAAAATATTTTATTTGCTCTGGTACTGACCCAACTACATTATTAAACACTAATTTTAACAAATATTGTTTTTTTTTTTTAAACCCAAGAATCAAACAGTTCACATGTTTTCTTTTACATGTTTAGTACTTCAACTGAACCTTACTGTATTTATTTTGAGAATTTCTTCCCATTTCCTTCAAAAACATAAAAAGGTATTGGAGAGATAATTCCTGCAACAAAGAAGAACCTTCCATTTTATCAGTCTTCCATTTTCAAAGGCAACAATAAAAATTTTGGGTTAAAAAAATTGGATTTCTAAAATGGTTTCTAATTGTGTATAAGTTTAATAAATGACTCAAATTATTGTGACTCAGAGTTCATTTCAAGCCTCTATTTACATCCTGAATGTTCTTTCCTCCTCTGCTTTAGCCTCATGGCCTTCAAACCAACAAGCATTTTATTCTAAATTCCTATGTACACTACCTCAGAGACCTTTAGTCTTTAAAGATTCTTTCATTTGTTCCTTAAATTGTTCCTCTTATTGTTTTCATGTGACAAAATGATTTGGATATTAGGCTCCAGGTGTTACTCTAGCACACCCAACTGTGTGCCAGAATGTAAACAATGCAGAAAAGGCAAACTAACTCCTCACATCAGACATGTGGCACAGAATCCTTAACATTAAAGTGACAGTTTAGTGTTTTCTTTCTGAAACATTAGCGAGGTTATGAACGGTAATGTTTTATAAGTAGTGGATTACTCTCGCATCTTCCAGAAAACTGACCAATCAGAGCAGAGCCACACTAGCATGGATTTCCATTTCTCAAAAATGATTCTCATCTCAAAAGATATCAAAGCAATTCATGCAAACAGCTACAGAACCTTTGCATTTTCTCTAAATGGTTACTGACAAATAAATCTGTAGTCATTTACACTGAGGACCATGGTGGGTAGCAGCAGATAAGAAATGACCTTGGCTTGTAAAATATGAACTAAAATGTGAAAGCGTGGCCCTGGTGTTTGGCAAGTCACTAACAAAAAACTAAACCTGTGCAAATGAAAGTGTTCATTTAAACTTTTCTAACCATGAAAAAGTTAAAGAAAAAAAATCAATGACAAGTGCTGACATGCTATTTATAGATTTAGTAAACTGTGTTTGCATAAACTGCAATAATATCCTTAAATAACTTGAAGTTATAATACAACTTTAATAAATGGCCTTGTTGTTGGCACCCCTCTGACCGGTTGTTTACTGTGACAGCCTGAACTCTTTATCCAAGCAAAGGATTTTTCTTTTTCAAATGGAGGTTACCATCTGACTAAAGGTGAGATGCTAAATAGTTATAAACTCTAAAGAACCATTCTGCGTGGAAAAATTGACTAAATTCTAAATACTTTTGACACATTTTTCAAATCTTCAATTTAAGGCTGCATATGCTTGCTAATAACTTGGTCTATTCCATACAGATCTGATGCTGTTTAAGCTTCATCTTTTAAATGTAAAACTCAACTCAAATTTATTACAGTCTATATTTGTTTAGGTCATTGATATTTACTGGTCACAGCTTATTTTGACCTTCCTACATGTATAAATGTGAGAAGTTTATTCTCCCTTTTGCAGCTCTCTAATCTGGGATGGGTGGTATGTTAGTATTTGTTTATGTTCTGCTGTTTTTGTCATCTACAAATACAATACTTAAAAAATATTTGAGCAAAAAAGAATCATTCAGAAAGTCCAAAATATGCATTTATATCCTATGTGGAAAAGCTCAAGAAACTAAAGTAGAACACCTAATGACATTACCATAATCAACTTCATGACAGATGGGTGTCCCAAATGTCTATAATTTTCTTTTTCTAGTTTCTTTTTGCATTAGGCAATACTTTTAGCAACAGAACTAACAGCTATCATGCTGAAAAGGGCCTGTAGGTTTGGAATATATTATTTTAAATTCTGTTATTTTTAGCCAGGAATCTAAATTCCATACAAAAAATGATCAGAATGTGTTTCAACAAGTTCAAATTATATTCAGAGTAGGGCTGGGCGATTTATCAAATTTGTTGCTTATAAAAATTCACATTTTGTTAAATTGGTATTTTATTTACAAGTTTACTCATTGAGCTTCCACAGTTCAGAGTGATGTCAGCCCAATATCTTTTTTTTTTTTTTTTTAGTTTTTTGTTTATTTTCACTTTGAATTCTGATCAACCAACCACAAATGACAATTGAAATAAAAGCAAGATTTTAAAAATATATTTTATTATTTGTGAGTTCCTTTTAAAGGGGAGGGGAAAAAAATCTGGTTAAATTTTGAAGCTATATCACCCAGTCCTAACTCAGAGGATCCACTGCACAGATTATTAAATGATGACGTGCCTTTTCTGTCTACATCATATCCTCTGCTTTGTTTAACACAAGATGGAATTTTGCCCAGATGCTACAGCATATTGTATTCCCTCCACATAAAGCTGGAGATGTTGAGGCAACACAGCATTCATACCTAAAGTTTACATTTAGTCTTTAATAAATAGAAAAATGTTTGGTTTTAAACTCATTCAAAACATTTTCACATCATACGAGTTTTACAGATGTAATTCAGTAGCAATATTGAACCGTCAAATCATTGATAAAACTAACTTTTTTAAAAAGCTAATAATTCTGGTTACAATTACCAATTATATTCTTTATTACACCTTTTTGGACCTGAGCTCACAAACAAATCAATACCTCAATTTTTCTAAACAGTCACTTAGTGAGGAGCTAGTAAGTAAACCTTAGACCTTTTTAGCTAACACTAATATAAAATAAAACAAACATTTATAGTGAAAAATCAACATTAGTCTTCCAAATAGGCAAAAGGTAGAGAAAGTGTTACTGTTTGAGGGTTTAATCTTTTCCAACCTGTCCTCAGGGTTAACAGGGATTCCCAGGTCTCCTGTACGCAGTTTACGAGTCAGGTCTTCAATCTGCAGTTGGACTGGAAGAATTCAGGTTAGGAAAGAAAACAAGGATGGAGAGAAATGTGGTTACCACAGCAACATCAGAGAGAGAGTGCTCTGCACTTCAGAGAGCAAAATCTCAATCACTACTGCAGTAAAGACAATTGGTGAGTCTGTTAAAAAGGGAGATCAAATCAACATGGTAAGACTACAGCAGAAAGCTGGAGTCCTTTCTGGTGCTACGCACACATTGTAATCACAATGAATATGCCTGTGAGGTCATTTCAATTAGGGTTACAGACAACCAACCTTTGTTCCACAATGATTAAGCATGAGAACATGTCAAATGATGAACCATGGTTCCTAAAAATGCCTGCCACCTCATCAATACTTCAAACAAGGCTGGGGTTGACTTCCATGAGCACAGCTGCACTCGGTTTAAAGGCTTTGGCATTTTAAGGACAAACTTGGTCAATTTGTTTGTTTTTTTGTTGTTGCAAGTTTCAGTAACAGAACAGGTGATTACAGTCACATTTGGCACTCCACAGATCTAACACTGAGGGGCTGCTGTGACACAAAGACAAGTCTCATATTCAGGAGGCAATGAAGAAAGGAATAGATCAGACATTTCATGCACATTATGAGAAACGGAAAGGAGTATCCCCTTGAACACAGATTCATTCATCCTTTAGGTGATTATTCTGAGTTAAAGAGGTGGATACGCATCCTGTAACTTGATGTTCACAACAATTTCATTCTGAAACTCTTGTTTTAGGGGATCTACTTCATGAGCAAACTAAGTGTGACAAGGAGGGTGGATACAGATGAATGTTTACATACCAGTGAAGAACAACCATTACCAATGAGGGGACAAAGTCAATACTGGTGTTAGTTACAGACAAAGGGACTCATCTAAATTAAAAATAGTTCAACACTGTTCCTGTGAGAGAAATGTTTCCTCCTGGGAACAGCTTACAATGAAACTGGCTAAATTGAACATGTAGTGCAAGCAGACTGAGAAGTCAAGCAATGCAATTTAGTTACTTATTTTCTTCATAACATTTTTCCTACTACAACTAACATTCATATATCTACAAAGTAAAATTATTTGAATTCAGTACTTTAGTCCTAATGAATTAAGCTGTGCTGCTTCCAGATGTTAAACCAAATATTAAAACTTAAATCATTTATACATCCAGTTGTTCCATCGTGTATTGATAGAATCATCAGTTTCTATAACTGAATCAACACTGATGTGCTACAGTTCTCATCTGGTTACAGTAGCCCTTTCTTTAGATTTACTTTCTGATTCTGTTACTCATCACTAGCACAAACTGATTTGGGGCCCAACTCTTCACAGGTTACATTTTCGCTCAAGTAACATCATTGTTCTGGCGGGGTGGAAGGGGACTACTCTGATCAGACATTTTTTATTTATTCTGCCATCACAAGCTCTTGTTAATGGTGTCCAATGGTATGCAAACCAAAAGGCTACAGAACATAGCAAAACCACTTGCAGAGAAATAACCATCATAACATCTTACATTAACATTTACAATAATTATGACTCATCAGGATTTTTTTTTTGCTTTGTTTCAGCAGCTGGGACAAGATTTTACATGCAACACTTAAAATATATAAATTATATATTACTTTGAAAATAAATTTGATTTAAGATGTTAGCTATGTATATTTCAAAAGATACTTTTGCACCATTCCAGCTGCTGGAAACTCAGCAAACAATAAATAACAGTAACACTGATGACATCAGAAAACAAGAACTTTAAATGCAATTAATGAAACATATCACAAATACCATTTACAGCCATACTTGATAGTAGATAATTAGGATTTACCTATATAAGCTCTTTCCTGGTCTCGGGTCAGTCCAGGGGGAATGACAGTGGGCATTCCTGGGATGACTGTCTTCTGATCTGGGGTCTCACTGCTCCATCGGCTCTTTTTCCTTTTCTTTTGGCCAAAATCTAACAAAATAAAATCCCAGTATGTCAAACTTTTCAGTGAAACATTGCAGGATCAACATTAGCCATATCAAGCTATATTTTATCAAGACAACCCTAAATGAACACAAAAACATTTATATCAAAAGCACAATGAAACTTAAAAAAGGTTTGCTTATGTGTGTGTTTATTTACTTATTTTGTAACTTTAAAAAAACTGGACAATTTCATACTTGGTTGTAAACAAAGTTTGATGTCCAAAAAACTGAAGTTAGTTTTTATCTTCATTTCAAAGTGGAAACATAATGCTTACTTTGAACAGAGAGCCTTTCTATGACTGTCCGCTGTTTTTACAGGTAATAATATTCTCACAAAACAGTTGCAGCTTTTCCAATGGTGAGACTGTTTACATTTCTAGCCACAGAGATATATCACCTTGGTACAAATGCAATATTAATGTAATTTTAAATCAATGTATTTATTACAACCATTTTTGAAAAGTTCACTAACATACTAAACCTTTCAAAATCTTCACTTTCTTAAAGCAGCACAAGTCATTTTTGCCAAAAGTGTCCCCTCACCCCCCAAAATATTACCACCATTATTTAAGGAAAGTGACTAAGAAATAGTGCGTCTTGTTGCAGCACAAAACTTTACTTCAGAAAACAAAAGAACTAATTTACATGAATCACAGGTTGAAAGAAAACAGTTTAGGATTTCGAACTGAAGCCAAACAAAAGCAGTCCAGAATCCTTAAAATATGTGGAATAGCCCTTTACTAACGTGCCATATAGGATGCTAACATCAGGGTCATAGAGTATATCTGTGAATACAAGCTATATTATGCAGCTAGGTATTATTTTACTTTCAGGAAGTTAAAACGTTTCCTTGATGGACCCAATTCTTTAGGAGAAAAGGTTCACTCAGTGACAACACGGCTGCAAATGCTGTGAACGTTAGCAGACAATGCGGACTCCATTTCATGAAGGCCGGGGCTATTGCGCGGCCTAAGCGACGACACGAGGCTAACAAGGTTTCACTAACTTACCCGTTTTAGCCATTCCGGATATCACTCCTTGTTGTGGCGGAGCCTGGGTCGAAAAACCTGTCCCTGGACTAAACTGGTGCGCTGGAGAGAAAGCAGTGCTCGGCATAGTACCCGGGTAACTCTGGAGAGAAGGGAACGACCCAGGGGGTGCCGGAGTTGGCATCAACCCGTTGCCAGCACCAGGCCCTGCGTCAAACCCGCGTTTAGCACCGATACTGGGATGCAACTTCCCGAGGGGAGTTGCATTCGCTCCAGTGGCCATTTTCACTCAGATGTCCTTTAAAATGGCTCTGAATCAATAAACTACAAATTCAGTCAAGAATAGTTTAATTTAAACAACGTAGATTTCTAATAGCGTTATCCGTGGGACCTGCGCCTAATGCTTTAATCAAAATGGCGCCTGACGGAGTTTTACAAAGCGATCCCGGATAGCATGTCTTAATAAAACGCTTTGCTATTGGCCAGTCAGACTTTTGTACTCTGGGAAGTCATTGGCCAACTTACCTGGTTTTTTGTTTTGTTTTGTTTTTAGCACGATTATTTTTATGCGATAAAGTAGCGTATAGAATAAAATATGAAACACATCTACTTCACCGCTCTGGCACGATGATCAAAACACATTTCATTACAACTCACCGGAACAAAAACACTCGCGCTTTCAGCAACTGTTTGTATGGAGATTAATTGAAATTTTGCTTCAAACGACAAGAAACTATAAAATAATGTAAAAAAATAATTATGCTGAATAATGTAAAATAATGTTGAAAAACCAAGGTGTTAAATTATTAATCTATATGCTTTTCCAGTACATTACATATCCTGATTTTCTATAATAAAATTATTTAAATTTAAAGTTGAAAACATGCTTAACATTTTCTAAGCATTTTTTGACCAGATGTGGACTGGTTTCAAGCAATTTCTTGAGCCTTTCTATTCTCAGGCTAATTTCCCACCTAAAAAATCATTTCTTTAAATAAGAAAAAACATCACAAGTCATACAAAACATTCCTCCCTTAAATTCTATGATTTTACATATAATAGGTAGAAAAAGTATTCACAGCTTTTAAGCCAGGCATGTCCAAAGTGAGGCCCGGGAGCTGTTTGCACAAATCAAGAATGGAGCAAATCTTGCCCAAAGCGGTTAATACAAATAGACATGTTTTATTTTTGGGGGGTGAGATTTTCACAGAGACAAATATTTTTTTCTTTATGAACCATGTTTATGCTTTCATTTAAATTTTGTTGGAAATACAACACCAAACACCTCCTTCACATCTCATTAAGGTCCCTTTCGTTTTTCTAACCGGCTACAATTTTATAGCTCAAAATTTAAAACCATTCATGGAAAAAAGTGGACATTTTTGATATAGTAGTTGTGCAACACCTTTTGTGTTTTTCATCAGCAGCAATTTAACAATTCCTTTTCTACAGCAAATAGAATACGGTGTTAAAATCTTACAATCTATATAGTTAATATTAGCTCAACCGTAATGCCAAAAAGTTTGGAAACCACCTTCTGAAACCTTTTCACATCCTATCAAATTACAGCCAGAAACTTAAATGATTTTAATGGGATTTTGTGCAAGAAAATTCCTTTTAAAAAACATTTTTCATTAAAAATATATATTTTTAAATAAGCCATGCAGTTAGTTGTATTAGGCATACCTTCATCCACCTAACTTTTACTGCAGCCCCATCTGCATTATATCTCCATCAGTTTTCACTTGTAGAGCGTAAAATTCTTTTCATTGTTGCAAAATAGTTAAAACTCAGTTTTTCTATCAAAACCTCCAACCCAGACTTTCAACTGACTCCTTAATGTTGCTGGGTTCCCAGACTGACCACACAAAGCCAGAGTCAGAGATGTTGCTGAGCAAAATACTGAATTTACTTTTTCATAAGAAACAAAAATAATTCCAGAAAACTCAATACAAACACCTGATAGTTTATGAAGAACAACGATAACTAACATCAGTAACAGTCCAAACCAACTGCATCCTACTGCAGCAGCTCATCTCTACAGAGGCAGGTAAAGCGAGTAATGTGAACACGTCCAGCGACGCACCGGTTTCCCCACCCGGCCAATTACTGGAAGCTTATGGGCGTAGGCGCGGGGCGGGTTGGCAGGCAGAGAGGAGGACAAGGAAAACGTGGTCTGAAAGGGCCGGCGGCCCTGGCACCGTCGACCCATTTGCCGTCCACCAATGACAAAGGAGAACGCTGGAGGTCCTGACTGTGGCGAGATGAAACGAGCCTTGGGGAAAACATCCCGAGAAACACCGGCGGAGCGTTGGCCCGAACGTGATGAGGATGACCTGGAGCGCTGCACGGAGGAGGAGCGAGCCAGAGACCTGAGGAGGAAAACAGTGGAAAAGTGGAAAAGCTGCATTCAGAACTAAAACAAATAATGAGAACTCAGACTTCTTATTCTGCTAGCTTTACCTTCCTGCTCCTGTGGCTGCGAGGCTCGGAGGGGGAGGGTCGGTGCGAGGGCTCCCATCCTGTCGTGGGCTGATGTTGAGGTTGGCGGTCAGCTGCGGCATTTTCCGGGCGGTGTCAGTGTTTGCTGCTGGGCCTAGCTGCTCCTTCCGAGCTTCCCTGAAACAGGCCGAAGCGCAGGGGGGATAGCTCCCAAACCCTGGTCCTGTGCTAAACCTGACGGCCAGACTGTCCCCAAAGAAAGAGTAAAGCTCACTGTACATCGCCGGAAGAGGGACTGGGGACCACTCCTCCCAGGGGCAGCCCGCGCTGCCTGCTTGAAGGTGGCTGGCAATCCCCAGAACGGCCTCTGACAAAGGCTCTGATGGAGGACTGAGGCCTGGGGAGCCCACCCTGTACCCCGCAGACCCGGCTCCAGAACCCAGCTGGCAGCTGGATCCGCCCTCTGCTGACTGGGACAGAGACACAGCCTTCATCTTCAGCAGACGCTCCACTGCCACCTGCAGGACATACAATCAAACTGCAATCCTGCTTGTTCTGGTTGACATGACATGAAACAAGAGAGTCTGGACTGTCAGCACAAGCTCAAAACAGCATTTTTGTTGTTGGTGTTTACAAATGTGTCTCTATTTGTAAACAGAACAAGGAATTAAGAAAAAATTTAACTTTCCACAAAAAACCACAGCCTGTGTAAGGTAGACCAACAGTGAGGCTGGGTGTTTTTTCTACTTGGACAGAAAACATAGTAAACAGAGCAATCAAGTGATAATTATCTGGTTAGAAAAGCAACAAAAACAGAGGAGCAATTGAAGGCAGAAAACTGTCAACCTGGTGTAAAAAACATACTGTTCTTCTTGAATTACACCCAACCCCAAATAAGCAACAGAGAAGACTTTATAATGAGCCATTCTGCTGAAAAATTAAAACCTGGTCAAAGAGAGGTAACAGGGATCAAAGATTCACACAATGACTGCGAGGTATTCAAGCCCAAACCATCATCCCTACACCGCCATGCTTCACAGCTGGAATCAGGTGTTTGTGCTGATACTAAAGCCCAAATTCTCTTTCTGCCTTAAGAATCTAATTTCCTAAACCAGGCTGTGCCGTCATGTCCCTTATAAAGACAAGAGGCTTTCTGGATATCTATACCTGCTCTTATCGTCTTTAGGTGGTTTGAAAACACAAACTTGAACATTTATCATGGCAAATCTAATCCTCTGGAGTCTGAGAAGAAGCTCTAGGGTTGTTTGAAGTCTCTATGGATAGTAGATCGATTGACATGAGCCAGGTCATAGTAGCTGCATTTCAACTGACCACATAATTGCGGAAAATACCAAAATAAATTTGCTAAATGGAAACACACTTTTGGGAAAAAAAAACAACTCACATTTTTCAAGAAGAAATATTACAGTTACTGGAGCAAAAGACAAATTGTGGTAGGAGGATGATGGTGTGGTATGTTTTTGTAGAATCATGGATTCCTAACAGTTTGGTAAACTGGATCAATCAGCAGCAACAAGAACTTCTACAGTCATTTCTGATGTCTTTCTGCTTTAGCTTTAGGTTACCCACCTCTACAGCGTTGCAGGAAGCAGTAGGAGGGACTTAAGATTTTCAGACTGCTCCTCCATTTTGTAGGGATGCACCAATAAATCAGCCCGATTTCTTTAGCTTTGAGAGATCGGTTGATATTTCCACGTGAAACCGATTTCATCTACCGATCTCATCTATGTCCACAAAGGTGTAAAAATCAACCACTGTCACTTCTGCTCTGCTCGGATAATAATCTGTTTTTTGTCCTTTTCACTCTGCATAATAAGTCAAGGCGGTCTTTTGACAATGTTTGCTATGAATATAGCTTATGAAGCCTGTAAATTGCTGTGAAAAATGTACTCTTGCATTTCCTGAGACAAATGGATGTCGACTGGACTTTTATCGTGTTGAAGTCGTGCAGCCCGAGATGATAGCAGTACGTACCAGGATGGCTCCATAGACTTTGTGTCCATCTGCTTTGACCTGTGCATTGGACACTGAGTAGTCGTCCAGCACAGCCTGCAGGTTGGCCCAGTAAGCAGGGAGGTGTGGGAAAAGAACTCTTTCCACAGCCTGAAACACACAGGTTAACAGAGAGATTAGCAAGAGTCTCCTTCAGGACGATATGGAGGACAACAATAGAAAATCAAAACAATTCCTATCAGACAATAAATACATTAACAGACCCTCTGGATTTGACTTGAAATGGTTTCTAGCTTCTAGCTCTAGGAGATCTTTTATTTTAAAAGCTACTGATGTTGGAAACAGAATCCTTCTGACTCCCAGAGGACTGATGTGCATTAGAAGAAAGTTAGAACTTCTATGTGAGCACCAAGCAACTTGAACCAAAATAATGACTAAAAAAAGATGCCGATGTACAGATTTAGGTCTGCACCACTGATGCCGAACAGTTCTACTCCAAAAGCAAAAGATTTGGCAAATTTCCAAACAGATTTGGTAGTGGACCTACCTTCCAACCCAGAGCGTGAAGGCCCACAACCGCTCCGTAATGGGAGCAGAGTGGCCTGACTGGGTCAGAGAGAACCTTCTGGAGAGAGAGCAGGATCTGGTGGTAGAGACCACTCACTAGATCACCGTGAGTCCTGGAGAAAAAAACTCAAAGTTAGGAGGTTGCATGCAGGATGAGACGTAGTTCATTATCTGCTTCCAGGTTTTATTCCATGTCTCTCCTTCTAAATCTCTTTTCCATGTTAACGTCCATTCATCCAGTTGCAGTGTTCTGACTGATTACCGATCTTTAAAATGCCTGATCTGCCTATTAGCATTTCGGCCGACGCCAATCTTTTTGCCAAAATAGTCAAATGCAAATAAAAATCCAAAAGTCTCAATTAAATGCAGAGTTGGCCTCTAATTAGTGGTGAACTGATTGCAGTTTTCTAACTGAATCCAATTTTGACCGATACAATTTTATTTTGTCCGAAAAGTTGCTAAATATAGCAATTTTGTTGCTAAGGTAGCATCCATCCATCTCTCCAGCGTCCACCAATCCATCATTCATCCATTATTTAACCAACTGTTACAAATCCATTACCTACTGTCTGTTCTTTTATCTCTTCATCCCAGAGATTCTAAATCTAAAGACTGATAACTGGAGACCTACCTGTCCACCACTAATAGTAACATGTTGGAAAAATACCAGAAGATGTGGCTGAGTAGCAGGGCTGCATAGTCCCGGAGGGTCCAGTGGTCATTGAGTGGGTTGATGGAGGCAGCGAGTGGTTCCAGGATGCAGTACATGACGCTGGAGACCAGGCTGCGGACGTACGAGCCCAGGTACAGGTACGGGTTCTGGACCAGGCTCTTCACCATGTGCAGGAGCCTGTTGAGCTGCTCCAGGTCGTGGCTTACTGATTTGACCTGGAACGGCACACAGATACAAGGATCACCAAGTACAGAGGCTTTCAGCTCTGATCAAAGCAATGAGGTGAGAACAGTGACCTACTCCACTGATGACATAGACAAAGTATGGCAGCAGGGCAGCAATCTTTGAGTTGGACTGAAGGTCGAGCAGAGCCATCTGAAACACAGAGAGAAGCAGTAAAGAAGCAGCACATGTTGGCCAGCCAGAAGCTGTGCTGAGCAGCTACTCACCTTCATGAGGTGGGGGTCATCTCCCAGGATGGCCCTGGTGATCTGCTGGTAGTACTTGAGAAGGTCATCTGACAGAGTCTGCACAGCGGTGGGAACTATGGGACCACAACCCAACAGGACAGATTTCAATCAAGGTCAGAACTACATATTCTTGGGTGATCAGCAATCGGCTGATTCTTAAATGTGAAACCAAATCTGATCTTCCTGAGAAAAGCTCTGGAAATCAGCCACTTTCTTCTTCTGCTCTGCACTGACCACCCACCAGGTCACATCTGCATGTGTGTGCTTAACAATAGTTACCAACTTAGGAACTTTGTCTCTATACTTAGCAGCTTTTCAGGCAAAAAAAAAAAATCTGTATCAGTCAAAACTGGATTTGGCCAGAAAACTGCAATCAGTGGACCCATACAAAGAACCAATCCCTTTAACTGAGACTTCACTTTTCATTTGCATTCAACTTTTAAGACAAAAAAAATAAAAACTGGAATGACCAAAACCAAAACCGGCATGTCAGGCTTTTTAAAGATAGGTGATCGGCCAGAGAACTGAAATCGGTTCACTGCTAGTGAATAGTACTGCAAGGGTGTTAAATTGCCATGTTAACTTATGTGGAAGCACTAAAGAATGTTTGAGTTTGTACATTTCATCTTAGCTATTCTACGTGTAACAAACTGATGAGAGGGGAGAGGGCTGAATTTGCTTACAGCCATAAAGGTGTATTAATTTGATTCCTAACTCTGAATGGTTGAGCCTTACCTGTCCCCTGAGGCTCTACGTTGCCTTTGCCATCCAGATACACCACATTAACTGGAAGGATAAATCAGATATCGTCAGTACACCATTCCTTCTGCAGATTAGGAAAAGTAAGTTTCAGCAGCACCAAGCATGCGACCACCGTCCTAACAAGTCTGACAGCATACCTCGCACCATGGTCTCAGCACAACCTTTGGGAATGTTGGTGGCCAGGGCCAGCTCTATCAGGTTAATTTCACGGTCCTCGACAAAGAACAGCTCTCCCTCTTTGACGGATCGGAAAGGCAGAGCGTCCTGCGCCCCATAACCACAGACGGCCTGATAAAGAAGCAGATGTCAGGCCACCGAAGGGAGCAGCAGCAGTAACATGCTGACAGGCATTAGGTCTCACCTCCACACGGCTCCATCGCAGGGCTCTGTTCAAGTCCTCCACAGTCAGCTTCCTCCTCTTGGCATGTCTCATGAACTGGGAACTCGTCTGTTTGGGTCACAAACAGATAACCAGAGGTGTTGAAGGAACAGCAAATTTATTCTTTTCATTTCAAATATACATTTAGGTCCAAAATAATAATGTGATGGAATAAATAAAATAAAACATAGCCAGGTAGCTCTGACCTGCGCTGCCTCCCTGAGGCGGTAACACACATCTTCAGCAAGAAGAGCCGCTACATCATCAGCAAGATCCACGCCGGTGCTCTCTGCCATGAGCTTGACGGAGTCCTGGGAAACCTCAGCAAAGCGCCGCTCCTCGCGGTCTGCCATGGCAAGGGGGCCACGCAGAAACTGTCGCAGCAAAGTTGTTAGGATATCCCACCTCTCAGGCTTTTCTTCTCCCTATGGATGACAGCAGCAACAGAAGGTTGTCTAAAATGAAGAGAAAAAAAGAACAAGAACTAAATAAGCCATTTATTAGCAAAATAAAAGTTTCACAAAGTGTGTTAAAAAAAAGGACAGATCAATTATAAAAATATATAGGGTGAGAAGCTTGGCCATCTGAGAGGGACTCAGAATAGAGCTGCTGCTCCTTCAAGTCGAGAGGAGCCAGTTGAGGTGGCTCAGGCATCTGGTCAGGATGCCTCCTGGACGCCTCCTTGGCGAGGTGTTCCAGGAACATCCCACCAGGAGGAGAACCCGGGGAAGACCCAGGACACGCTGGAGAGACTATGTTTCTCGGCTGGCCTGCGAACGCCTTGGGATTCTCCTGGAGGAGCTGGAACAACTGACGGTTTTTAAGCGTCACACCAGATACTTTATGTCTAGATATTAATCTACTAGCCTACTTGCATGTCATCACAATCATGAGACTGTCATACAGTAACAGTCTTCAGTCATAGGCTTCTTCAGATGTGTTGCAAGACGAACTGCTACAGGAGATCCTCTCTGCCCACAGCATCACCATCCACAACAAGTCTTTGAAGAGAACATTTTATTGCAACTGACCAGATTTTAAATGCCTTTCATCCCCAAATAAGTGTTTTCCCCCGTAGGATAGGGGTTGTCACAGGTCAGAGACCTTCTACTAAATCTGATCAAGACCTATTTCTGGTTCTGCAAAGGAGTACTTTACCGAATGGCAACAGCGTCAAGGTTCATGTTCTAAGCTGAATATGTCAATCGTGTGAACAACTACTTGACTAACAAACGAAATGAACTAGAATGAAACTGGGCAGCATTGCAGTGACGCTGTAATGAACAGAGCTAACCTCCAAACAGAGGGAGGAACCACCTCCAGCAGACTTCCGCTTTACCTACCCGCTGTCTCATCAAACAGCTACAGTCAGGCCAACGGGCAAAAATGTATTCAGTTCAATTAAATTTACCTTAATTCGACTGAAAATTGAGAATAATTTTTTCTTCTTCTGCTGATGCTGCTTCTTCTTCTTGGCGAATCGCAAACAACTTCACGGTGCATACCGCCACCTACTGTACGTGAGTGTGTAGCAACATTGACCAGCATCCATTCAATTCTATTTTTTAATTTTGGTGTGTGATGTTTCTTCTTCGTCGTCTGGATTTCTCTTCAAGGTTGGCAAACTTTAAGGTGCACTACCGAAACCTGTTGGTAAGGAGTTTATATCAACCTGAAACACTTAGGTAGCAATTAACTATAGCTGATCTAAAGTAATGAGTCTTTAATATGAGATTGCTCAAAACGGAAGAACATGATCTTGGAAAAGGTGCATGTTTCTTTAGACATGTAATAATTTATTGGAAAGGAAACAAAGAACTGAGTTAAAGACTATGTTCCCTTTGTTTTGGTTTTAAGTAGGCTGGTGGATTAAGTGCTTCATCTGTTGTTCCATTTCCTGTCACCCCGACATGTGTTCCAAGAGAAATATGTCTGTCATCTGAATAATTTGTGCTTGTCTTTGCAGATGTCAGGTGGGCTTTCTGGGCTTCACAGTGAGCTGTTCAGTGATGAACCAGAATCCGAACAGAGAACAGTTCTGGATCCCATGAATTCATTTCTGTGCTCCTTTCACAATCATTTTGTCTTCCTATTTAAAGTCTGAATTGTGACTGATGTTTCTGTACACATAATGGACAGAATTAAAACTCAGCCTGTTAAACTGAAGAGTAACTGTTTGACCTCTTTTAAATTATGCTCTATATTTTAGTTTGTACCTAGGTGAATTTCTTGTGTACCTTTCAGTTATTATACACTGGTATACCTCCCTTATCTCAAGGGACTTGTTAGTAAAATTTACTGAAGAGGAACTGCTACAGAAGATCCTCTCCACCCACACCATTTTACTTGTTAGTAAAATGGTCTAAAAAAAATAAAAAATACTCCAGACATTCTCAAAATGACCACCGTAAATCTGTCTGGCTCATCAATACATTATAAATATAATTCTAGTTCAAATATAGTTCTAGAGCTGCAAAATCTGGCATTTCATTTGGAAGAATCCAAAATATTTTCAAAAACAGTTTCATTCTCTGGATGATTGTTTATCTAAAGTAGTCCTCCCCCCCTTTTCCCACCTCAACAGTGAATTACAGCCACCTTCTGGTCCAAAGCGTGGGTGAGATTACACCTTGAAGTTTAAAGTGTAACATACAGTTTCTCAAATCCATGAAACACTTTAATTCCCCGAACCATGACGGTAAACCTTGCACATTAAATCCAGGAATCCATTTTCATTTCTGTAACTCAGAACAATTTCCTACCATGCGTACATCTCTCTGGTTCATTGCCATTAAGCCCAGTCCAGCTCCCCCTACAGTTCCAAAAGCATAGAGACTTATGGAGCTGTATCCGTTTTGTTCTGCATGCAACAACCTTCAGTTTCTGCCACATGCCTGGACTAAAGACAGGAAGACTCCAAAGATGCAATGCTTGAACTGGAAGGGTAAATTAGTTTAAGGGCATGTGCGCTTATAAAACAGTTAAGATTTTTTGAGTTCAGGACAGTCCTGTGGAAAAGATCCCAGTTTACTTTAATGTTTTTTTAAACCCAACTTTTAAGTAGACCGTTTCAGCTTCATTTTATGAAACCAGACCTGCCAAGAAGTCCAAAGTAGCTCCATTACAGCACAGACAAGCTTCTGCTTTGTAGACTGTAGCAAAAGTTGCTAATTTTCCACACAGACTGGACTTCCAAACCATTACACAGCACCAAAACTTAGAGCATAAGCCACAAAGCGCTGAAGTGATTGTTAAAATTTGTTTTATTTACAACAGTTCATTTATGCAACTCATGGTTCGAGTACCACAGTTAAAAAGTTAAATTACCCTCAAAGCTGGAGGACTTCCTGTTCAGAGACACTGAACAGTTCCAGCTCTTTGACCTGCTGGTCATCAAGTCAAACAACTTGTGTTTAAAACAAAAAAGTACATGTACAGACAGCCTCCTTTAAAGGGAATTAAAAACTAAAGAAAATAAAAATGTTCCCAGTGCTCATGTAAATTCTAATTTGAACTACATCAACTCAAAGTGCCCTGCTGTCCCAGACCTCCTGGGCCTTGCTGCTCTCTAGCTGCTGCAGATGGATCGCCAGGGGCAGCAGGAGGTCATTCAGGTGATGGCTGGAGAAAGTGAAGGCATTGTGGACCATGACCTCTGGGGATGGGGCAGGAAGAGGGGAGGTTGATGTGGAGGAAGAGGTTGACCCATTGGATGAGATTGAAGGTAAACCTGCAGTGCCTGGGGTTGGCTGGGGAGACAGGAACTGTCCTTGGCTGAGGTCAGCAGTCTTGATTTTGCTAGGGAGTCCATGCTGAAAGCAGCAGCTTGTACCGTAGAGGCAGAAACCAAAAGAGCTGAAGGTGTGGCAAAGCGCACCCCGAGGCCTCCACGCCTTATGCTGGGGTTGAATCTGGTTGGTAGGGGCAGGTGAGTTGGGGTCCAAAGCAGCAGCTGGAGACCCACCCGTCAACACCCCATCCTCAACATGCAGGAAGTTACAGCGCTTGCCAAAGGGACAGACCCCATTGGCAAGGAACTTGCGACAGGGAATGTTCTTACGGTGGCGTTGGATCTGCCGCATCTCTGTGGGGCTGTGGACAAACAGGCAGCGACCTCCATAGAAGCAGTAGCCTGTGGTGTGGTAGTTGCGACAAAGCTCAGTCTTGTACTTGGGGTGGCGGCAAGGCACGTGGAGCTCACGGAGGCCGTGAGCAAACTGGCAGCGTTCAGCATATTTACAGAAACCACTGGCTGCATAGCTGGTGCACAGGGCTGTCTTATAGCGAGTGGAGCAGACCCAGGGGACAAGGGGAGAAGAAGGGGGCTCCACCAGGGGGAACAGGGCTTTGGTCTGGGAGAAGCCAGCACGAGCAACCTCTGAGTCATCACTGTACAGCAGGTTGTCTACTAGGTCTTTATCTTGAGAGGATGGCAGAAACAGGTCATTGCTGCTATTCTAGAATAGATAGGAGACAGTAAAACATTACAACAACATCCACACTTTGGAAGGTCTTAGACTTGAAAATGATGCACGTCTGCTTGACAAAATGTATTCAAGTTCAACTATACAGGCCAAGAATCACCAGCCCAAAAGTCAAAATGCAGCCTTCCCAGAGACAACAGTACTCAGTCCAGTCCTGGGTGTCCAGCTCCAGTCCTCTAGGGACAGAGTCCTACTGGTTTAATTAAGTCTCTGCTCAAACACAGCCGATTCAAATGGACTTTGACACCTCAGCATGTCAAAGTTCTGCACGAGCCTGCTAACAGGCCATGCAGGATACTGGCTTCTCAGGACTGACTAACCATGCAGCGTCACCTTGGTCATCATTTTCTGATTACATGCAAGTGTACTCAGAAAACACTCAAGGTGTTTCCAAGCACCTGCTTGTTTCCAAGCACCTGCTTGGAAACAACTGACACTTGATTTATATGATCAGGGTATGGCAACCCAATTCCAGCCACCAACTGAAGGTTAGGCAGAAACCCTTCAGCTTCATGTGCACTAAAGAAGTCACCCAAACAGGAGTAAATTGATGAACCCAAATACTTATGCAAACATCTGATATTAAATAGTTTAGCAATTGCTAATCTGCTCCAGGAGTATAGGGAAAGTTGTGGAAAATCCTTCTGTGTTCCACAAACACAAACCAATTATGAAGATAAAGTCTAACGCTAAATCTCAAGTTTCCAACACCATCAGCTGATCAAGGCCCAATCTTACCTCAAACATGACTGCAAACGCTACTTGTGAGTGATGGCAGTGGTACAGGGCAACATCTGGAGGAAAAAAAAACCTGGATGACTTCAACTCCCAGCCTGAGTTTGTCTTTTAAATAAGTGCTCACCTCCTGCATTCATGCTAAATGAACATCAGGTGTGCAGAAGTCCAGCAGCCAATCACATCCCAACAGCGTCATCCTGACAGACCATTGCGATCAGAAAAAGTTTCCACCAAGAACCTTTTCTGGTGGTGTTTCAGCATCATCATAATTATCATCAGCTTTATTAAAGACACAAAGAAGTCCACATGAAAAAAGAAAAGTCTATTTTCTTATTCAGCTTTTCTATTTCAGTTTTCTTAAAGTAGTTCATGAATGTGAACTTAAAAACTTTGTTTTCCCTAAAGACGTCTGAAAAAGCTAAGTTACATAGCAATATATTATTTGTATATTTATGTAATATGTAACTATGGACACACTTGTGTTTTTGTGTATGCTCCGGAGGCCCAGCGATGACATTCACTGCCAGTTTCACTGTCATGTTTTTGAGGATCGTTAACATAAGTCCAAGATTAAGTCTAAATTATTTAAATGAGTCACTCCTGATGAATTCTATCTTGTATCAATCCGATTAGGTGAACTCTGAAAAAAAAAATTAAGGAAAGCATGTTTTTAAAATCCTGATAGTTGTAAAGTGGATTTGAGTAACCTGGTGAAACTACAACCAAACAAAAAGAGAAAGCTCAGAAACCCAGACAGCTGTCTCTCCAACATCATTCTCCAGCTGGTCATAACTCCTACCACAACGTCTCCTGGCGAGAAGGGACACAGTCCTTCCCATGACTTCTAGGACATTCCTGGACCTCCCTCCTGTGAGATGTCCTTTGGAGAAAACTCCAGATGGAGTCCGGTAGACATCCTCACAAGATGATCTGCTACTTTCACTGCAGTGAAGCAGTTTAACTCAAAGCTGAGATCATCATTCTTTCATCCTGCTTATTTATACATATTGCAGCTGCTTTACTATATCAATCAGGACTTAGTCATATTCAGAAAACTGAAATATGCTTTATGATGAGACTTATTTGTCAGACTAAAAGTACCATTTGAAAATAACATCCGTTACGCTATTAGCCATACTTTAAATTCATGCAGATATGCATTAATTAATTATGGATGGTATTAATCTGACCGTTTAGTGTTGATCGGAGACCACCTGGGGAAAGAAACTGTCTCTGGTTTTGTAAATAGTGCTTCAGGTAAAAGTCTGAAATGTTTTTGTCCAGGATGTGTGGGGTCTGCAGAGATGTTGATGTTTGAGAACGCAGATGAAGTGATTGAAGCATTCAACCCACTGTGACTTGGGAAGCAGGTGAGCTGACTGGAGAACTTGTAGGTAACTGAGCTCTCCGACTTTGAAGGATTGTGTATGTTTTGTGCAACTCAATTTTATTTCAGCACTAGCCAAGACAAAAAAAAAAGAATCTTCGGACTATAAAGATTACAAACCCCTGATCTAGACTGGGCAGAGTTAATGAGAGTTGGAGTAGGTGGAGACAAGTGTGGAAGGAGATTAATCAGGGAGTAGCTGTTTATCTATGGGAATGTCATAGACAATCAATATCCTACTATGCATATAGGAGAGTAGTTTCTCTGTCTAAAGAGAATCCTTCATCAGAACTGTATAACAGAACATGGCCGATATTCTACCCACCAACACAAAATAGCTAATGAAGTTTTCTCTGGGGAGTACTGGTGGACGGATTTAAGGATAAACTGATAACAAGTCTGTATCAGATCAATAAGATCAATACTATATGTTTCAGATTCCCCCTTGAAATGTTATTTTGTATTGAATCTCAAAAAGCATTTCATTTTTGATTTGCTCTCGCATCATGATTTCTTCCACTTTGTTCAGAAAAAAAAAGCACATCGATTTGTTTTTCTATTGCGTCCGTCGTTAATTTGTAGACACTTCGTCCAAATTTTGCTCCAGGTATTAACAAAATGACTGAAAGGAAAAAACACACCAACACTTAAGGTGAGAAGTTTGATGATATATCAAACTTATATAATAAATCGTATCTGTGATCCTGGCCCTGTGTTTTACTAGGTACTGGATCAGTAATATAACATGCAGCATCACAAACCTCTGCGGGGGAGTTTTTCAATGCTGCAGTAAAGAATTACAAAGCAACAGTTAAGCTTGACACAGTGGTAACAATGTATGGCTACCAGATGAAGAGAAAACCAGCTGTGATTAAAGCAGGTCTGAACACAAAGAAAAAGAAAATCTTTATTTTTCTTAACAAGATACATTTAAGGATACAGACGGAATAAAAAAAAAAAAACACTTGAGAAAAGTTTTTATTGTGGCATGTTAGTCTCTCCTTTTACAAAAATCAGCCCCTGTTCCTTCTGAAAGTCACCCCTCCCCAACTTGTATGTGGACATGTTTGTACATGTTAGAGCAATCTCCACCATTATGGAGAAGCAGTTACTTTCCACTTTTTTTTCTTTTATAAAAGGAGCCAATCTTTTTTAATTTACATGGCTTTGTACAAGCTATACTCTAGACTTTTTTTAGTTTTTGAATAAAACTTAGTCCACATTGGGACCAAACATGTAAAACCGGTGAAATACCCAGATACGTGGATATTTCAATAATACTCAAATAGCAATGAACAACTTCCTTTCAGCGTTCGCCCTTTGAATAAGACAAACTGGGGAGATAAAAACGTAGAGGTGGTGGTCACCGAAACACCCAAATCCCAATCAGAAACTTGGCTTCTGTTCAGAAGAGACTTAAAGCCACATGAAGAACTTCCTGATCAACATTCTAAAAATAAAAAAAATAAAATAATTTTTTTTTTTATTGCTGCTTAATCTTTTTAGAAGATGACAGGTTGCATAAAAAATCAGCATTATTCAATCTGATGTTATGTGAGGGGTTAACGGTGATGCTCTTTTTGGATCTCTTGTCCACCTGAAGTCGACAACCTAAAAGCTAAACTAACAATGCGGCAGGTGACGCGGTTACCAACGAGCCCAGCTCAGACCGTTCCTTTGATGGGAAGCCGAACGTCGGATCAAACTGAAACAACGACAGATCGCTTGGACTGAACAGCTGTCCGCTGCGCTCAGCAGCAGGCTGACATGGAGAGAAATCTATTTACAAAAACATACCAGATGCAGAAGAAACTCAAAATGTGCTTCATCATTATCACTGTTTTGAGGTGAGAAATATCAGAATTTAAATTATACATTTGTAAAACGTAATTAAAACGGGCTGTTTAATAATCCAGGATTTATGATCAAAATTACAAATCCTGGGAGTGAGAGCATGGAAATGTGGAGCTGCTTTTTATTTTAAATAAGAAAAAATATTCTGTCATCTGTGTGTGTTTGGGGGTGCTTCTTGCGTGTGTGTGTGTGCTGAACAAGACATGTTTAGGGAGAAAAACAAGGAAACAAAAACTAAAGAAAACAGGAAAGATCAGAGTACTTTATGGCAATGTGTGCTGCCTGGAAGTCAGAGCCAGAGCACAAACCCTCAGCGGTTCCCTCCCCAGCCCCATGTCCCATTAAAACACCCCCCACCAGGCTTCAGTCTTCCAGGACGATGGGCTCGCTGGTGCTGGAGGGGAGCAGCGGCATGGCCAGGGTGCGGGGTGGGGGCGGCAGCTTGATCCGGACCAGCAAGTGAGGTTTCCTTGCCGCCCGGCGCATCTCTGACTGGGTCAGGTGTTTCCTCAGAGCCCTGGTGGAACCAGAGCAGCAGCAGGTTACCAACAGGAGTCTGATCTCTCACCAGGAAAACATTCAGCTCCTCACACAAAAAGCAGCATATAGTGGCCAACCTCTAATTATTGGTGCAATACTGATGAAACTTTCATTATCTCTATAATTCAAGCTACCATGGTGACCAGATTACTTAGCACACAAAATGGGTGAAAACCTTACAACAATGCAGATGCATAATCCCACTCTGTCGATGATGAAGTCCTCTGAAATAGCTGCGCTTCCAAAGCATTTCTTATGCACATTGTGAGGTATTGCATTAGAAAAGTTTAATGGAAACAGCAAAATTCTAAATAACCTCCTCAATTTCGTAAAATGTTCTTACATTTGCTTGCGGTGGTTTTGGAGAGGAGATGGAAACATTTCCCAGGTAATCTTAGTGAACTGGTTCCCATCTCCCTGGCTGACCTGAAAAATTTCTAAGTCCAAACCTCCAGAAATGAGCAGAGGACTCTCTCAATTTGTCCTGAGATGTGTGGTTCATGTTAGTTAGCAACTTCTACTTCCTGTTTTTTACAGCCATGCGTAGCGTCAACATCTGATGAAAGTGAGCTTTGATACATTCCAAATTAGATGGAAACATGTCCGATCAGCATTTTAAAAGTTTGTTCAAATTTCGCATGACAGTTGGATGGAAACATAGGTAATAAATTTAGAGATTTTAGAAATTTAGGGAAACAACTGGCTGTTAAGCTTTGTAGCCAGTTGTTTTTCACCTTAGAAAATTGGAAAATCATAGATTACTATCAAGAAGTTATGAGACACTGGAATCAAACCGTTTTTTTTCTTACCATGAGATTTTCCTCCAGTGAATAAATGAACTCAAGTTAAATATCCCACTTTTCTTTACCAGGCGGTCAGTAAAAGGCTGACCTGTGGTTCTGACACCAATCAGCTGTGACGTTTACCTGGTGTCCTTGGTGGCCACAAACACCACAGGATTGGGAGCTTCTCCCTGGCTGACCTTCTGCCGCTTGATGACCGACTGGGACGTGGTTCTCATGCCTGATGTGTACGGCCTCCCATTGGCTGGGTAGGGCACCCCTGTCGCCTGTCACCCAGCACAAGAAGAAAGAGTTAAGCAGACTAACACTGAACATGTATCCGTCATGCTAACAGCACCGTGAGAAACACTGACTGATTCAAAGCCTCTCTTTCCCAGCAGGCTTTGGGCCACTCGAGGCTGACTGGCCTGGTTCCTGTTGATGGGTGTTGGAGGACCTCTGGAGGCTTTCAGCTTCAGAGGAGCTGAGATGGCTGCAGAGACAACAAGAACAAGATCAGCCGCACACATCCAGGGAACAGCAGGGGCCACAGCAGGGGTCAACACAGGCCAATCACACACTTTACTGCTAGACCACAGAGATGCAAGAAAAATATTTATTAAAAGACATCAAATAAATGTATAAAAGAGGACTGAAAGCCACTGAACTTTATCCACACTGTCCCAAATTTGAGATTTAAGGCAAAATTTACACAATAGTCTGTAAACGTATGTAATTATGATTCTGAGAAAAAAAACCAGTCAGAATTCTGAGATTAAAGTTTAATCAAGATTTGTTTTCCCCAGTGGCCCTGATCCTCTCCCATACAGATTATAATGTTAACCACTGGAACGATCACTGTGTTTTTAACAAACAGAAAGGTAATCTAAAAATGTAACTGGTTTAAATATGGGTCTGTTCAGGCTGAACTGATTCCAGAGTTCTATGTGGCACGAACTCCAAACCCAGCTGGAAACATAAAGAACTACGTTTTATGCAAAAGCAAAATGATATTTTATGTCCTGGTGCCATGACTCACCTAAATCCTTCACTATAGTGGCCAGAGACTGTCGAGGTATCACCTTGCTCTTTAACGGAGACTTAGTGGCTTTAGGCAGCCTGATCATACCTGAGGAAACAAACATTCAGACCGATGTCAGAAACACACATTTGTCAGTGTGAACCCTGCAGAGGTGTGTATTCATACACTCAGCCTTGACGGCGTTGGCGTTGATGGAGGCGTAGGGTCTGCGCGCGGCGCGGCGGGGCTGCAGGATGTCCTCACACACCCGCCGTGCGATGCGGGTCAGCTTGGTGGTCTGCAGGATGAAGGTCTGCCGGTTCTTGGCCAGCAGCTTGGCTCGGCCCTCGTTGCGAGTGAACGGCGACATACCCTGGACTTCCTGGCGGGTCATGTGACTGCGAGAGCCCGACTCCTGCTCACAAAGTGCAAAGAAGATGAAGATGCGAAACACTTCCTGAGGAGGTTTAACAAGCAATGTGATTCCCTTACAGAGCCAGCTCTAGCTGCTCCCTCCAGCTGAGTGGGGGTCTTCAGACCGCCATACTTCTTCCAGTAGATCCAACAAGAAGCACATAGTCTGCACTGCATGTTTGGGGGGCCCCAGGCGTACCACTGAGGAGACTGGGCCGCTGGTGAGACAGGAGCTCCAGGTTAGAGGGAAATACTTCAGCCAGAAGATGATTAGAGAGCAGTGAAGCAGAAACTTTACAGCAGCTTTTATATCACACTGCTTAGTAAAAAACAGGGATGACCTGATTCACTTTTTTCACTTTCGATACCGACATCTGAGATTTAGTGTCAGCCGATACAGAAAAACAGCTGAACTGACTTAAAATGTTTTTAAAACACAGACATAAATGTACTGATGTATAAATTTATGTAATAACTCTGCACAAGTACAGCAGCCTGAAATACACCAATAGCTTCACAAGCTTAATTAAACATGTAAAAACAACCCAACTGAAATTGTTCAGTCAGTGCAATTAGGAGTAGAACAGCCAATGGAAAATAAATAATAAAGAAACTGAAACTGACAAAAGCAAAAGGTTGACTACCTTAGTCAAACATGTAGGCCTGTCGCGATAAACGATAAATCAATTAATCGTACGATAAATTAAAACTACCAACGTCATTTTAATTATCGCCATTATCGTCTCTTCCGGCCTTTTCCTCTTTCTGTTAATGACAATGAATGAAAAAAGGCTCAACTCCGGTGCTCTCCACTGACCCTCCTTCCTCATTTCCTTAGTGTAAAGCCCAGCGTGCACTACAGGATCTTAGAGCTGTCGGCCGATTGTCGGCCCATTTTCAAAACCTGACAGACCAGACATTAGCCGACAGAAATCCTAGGTATAACGGTTCGATCGGGTTCGGTCCTGCCGTGAGGTGTTCAACAATGGGCACAAAATAATGGCTACAAGTCCAGTGAACTAATTTTAAAACCAGGCATTAATCAATGCTCTACTACAATCTACCTGCAATGCATGTGGCTAGTGTCAGTTCTGACTGAATGAAAATCATTATAACCTATTTACATCACGTTAAGGAAGAACAGCTGAAAAGTTACCGGTTTCGCTCCAACTCCTCCCCTTGTCATTTCTATATTCTTTGCATGTTGAATAAACATTAATGTTGTTTCCACATATCATCTCCGGGTTGCCGTGTCAGCTGTTTGGGATTCCTCTCCGTAATTTCCCCTCAGAAAACACGAAGGAGAATCAGCTTTCTGATTGGCTACCTGTCACATTCAACAGGCTGCGTTAAAGATCCCAGTCGGGGAAAACCTCTGATTTGGATCAGAGCGGCAACGACAATCTACCGTAACACACCACAATCTTAGAAAGACCAACGTGCTAAGATTGTTGTAAGGGGAAAAATAGGAGCAAAAAATCATGTAGTGTGAATTATTGCATCAGGTAGTCGATGTGCCCATCTTCTCTATTTAAATCTAATTATTACTGAAGGGCAACATAATAAACAGACTTCATAATCTGCCCTCTTTTGGTTGAATGCAGTATTTATTTACACTTTGGCTTTATGTTTAGTTTTTTTTCCAGTACATTTTTTGTTAATGGAGACTGAGAATCCATTTTATTTTTGTTTTTGGTTGTTTTGTTTATTTTGCTTACCAGTTCCAGTGTTTAGTGTTCTTTCGAAAATAAAGTGTATCTAACTTTGGCAAGAAATCGCATGCGTTATTACATCATTTTCAGTGTAAAAAGGTCTTCAAACAATATTATCGTTTATCGCAATAATTTTTGAGACAATTAATCGTTCAGCAAAATTTGCTATCGTGACAGGCCTACAAACATGTAAAAATAAACTGAAACAAACCTTCTTTCAAATGGCTGATTAGCTGAGAATATTGTATTGGTGCGTCTCTAATAAAAAATGCTTTCGATGCAATGGAACTTTTCACATTTTGTCCCATTACAACCACAAGCTCATCGTCTACAAAGAGGAAATATCAGACAGCCTCACGGCTTCCTGTCCAATCAGGATACTGTAAACCTGCTGCAGATTTTTACATTCAGTAGGTTAGATTTCTGCAACAGTGTCTTTACCGGTTTCTGCAGCTCATCTAAAAAGCTGCTGACCAACATCAGGAAACTGGATCATTCCAGAACCAGCTCTCAGATCACTGCACCAACTTTCTGTTTGCCAAAGAATAGATCCTAAAATTCTGCTGTTTGTCCACGAAGCACTGAGTGGACTCCGAGTGGCGGGAAAGGTGACCCATGCTGACAACATTTGTTCCATTTTTAGCTGCTGTAGAAAACTTTCACACTGCACTGAGTCAAACCAACCAAATCCTTTGGACAATCTGTTCCCCTCCTTACCTGTGGTGGTGCTACACCAACAATCACAAAAGAAAACAACATGAAAACCTCTGAAGAAGACACAGACACTTTGGTTTGTATCAGAGTTTGGTTACATATTCACACCTCTGAAAACGAAGCAGATTTCAAGGCAGATAGACTGGAGTTAAATTACCGGGCTGGTGAGAATTCATCCTAAGTTTTTCTGCTCCTCTGATGCAGAACAAACTCCCTGAAAACCTGAAATGTTCAGAAACTGTGGACTCCTTTAAATCAGGACTGAAGACAATCTTGTTTACAGCAGTTTTTGATCAAACAGCAGTTTTTGATCAAACTAATGAAATGTTTGAAACAAACAATTGCTTTGTTTTTGCAATAGGTCTAAATTTGGCCATTTTATTTGTGCGTTTCCTTTGATGTCCTGTAAAGCCCGTTAGATGACCCTGTCCATGAATGGTGGTGTGTAAATAGACGTCCATTCAGTTCCACTTCAGTAATTCACTACTTTGAGCAGCTCTGCTACAGAAAATCCAATGCAGTTTGTGGTTGTAGCGTGACTAAATGTGTCAGAGCGTCTTGGAGGATCAGGGTGGGAGGTGTGTGTGCGTGTGTGTGTCCTCTTACTGTGACAGCTCTCACAGCTCAGTCCCTTCTGGAAGCCTGTGGCTCCGTTCAGGCCGGGCTTGCTGCCTGGCATCATGATCTGATTGGGGTTGGGTTTGGTACTGGAGCACACAGAACAGCAGGGAGTTATTGCGAGAAGGTTGGAGTTGGAAGCAGATGCTGTGTGTAGCAGCTGATACTCACTAGGTGGGGATGTAGACCTGTTTGAGCTTGCTGTCTGCCTCTGCTGCCTTTAGTCGTTTCTGAGGAAAACATTCATGGTTGGTAAATATCCACATGAAGGATGAACTCGTGTTTCAGGTGTCTTTCTGTTGTGTGACTAGCTGAAGACAGACCTGCTGGATGTAGCGGTCGGTAGTCTTCCACATGTAGTAAAACTGGACTACACTGGCCAGAGATTTCCAGGGCAGCTGGTGATCAGGAAACAATAAATCGTTAGTTACCTCATTAGATTTCTGCAAATCACACTGCAATCAGACAGGAGAGCTCACAAAGTCCTGACGGATGTCGTTGAAGTCTTTGCCATATTTCTCCAGAGCCTCCTCAAACAACATGGCCTCCGAGGCGCTCCACTCCTCCATCTCGTCCCGGCAGAGCACTGGGCCCCCCTGAGGGACCAGCGTGGACATGGCCCTGGCCAGGTCGTAGTTGTTCTTCTGCAATGTGTCCATGGCATGGAACTAACATGACAGAGAACATTAGGACGTCATTACTACAGCTTTCTGTTGCACTAAGCTGTACCCGCGCGCACACACACACCCGTTGCTCACGCAAGCGCGCGCGCGCACACACACACGCAGACATGAGTGGATTTTGCCATGGAGAAGTCCTTCAGGATGTGGAGATTTTAGGATTTTTAAAAGTGAATAAAAATCAAAGAAATCACATGTTAAAAAGTATTCACAACCTTTTCCATGAAGCTCCAAGCTGAGCTCAGGTGCCTCCCATGTCCTCTGATCATCCTTTACATGTTTCTGCAGCTTAACTGGATTCTGCCTGTGCTAGACTCTGGCAGTCGGACAGGAAATTCACGCAGCTGACTATATTAAAGTTCCACAGCTGAGTGTGTGTTGGAGCATAAGTCAAGAAGGAAATCAAAGCAGCTGCCTGTAGACCTCAGAGACAGGATGGATGCTTCCTGTCTCTGAAGCATGGATGGATGCAGGACAACCATCCATCCAGGACACCAACTGCAGCTGAGCCAGAGCCAGATCTGAATCTGACTGAAGCTTCTGAAGAAGGGCAAGTACCGACATTCCACCAGCCTGGTGGAGCTGGACAAATGCTAAGAGAAATGGTCCTAACTTCCAACAGACACGGCTGCCACAGGAGAGGTTGGACATACTTCTGTAAATGGGATCTGTTAAGTTTTTATTTGTTATAATAATTTACTTTGAATAACTTTTCCCGTTGGCATTAAGGGGTACTGTGTGTAATATTGTCAGCTTCCTAAAATAATGGCCCAAGTAATTTTTTGCTAAAAAGCGATTTTTTGCCCCTAAAACATCTTTAAGAAAAGAGGTGCTGATTTTTTATTTGTTTTTACTTTGGCCATTATTTTATGAAGGTGACAATATGGAAAAAGTGAAGTAAGCTGGAAATAAACTTTCTTTCACATGCATTACTAGATTACTGGAACATAAGACTTAGTTCCAGTAATCTCTGTTGAAACCTCATGTTCCACAGGGAAACAGTCTATGTGCAGGTTGGACTGCAGGGTTTGCAAAGAGTGTGTGTGTGTGTGCAGGTTTGGCTCTAACCAGTGTGATGTCTCTGGAAGCTGCAGCTGCACTCATGTGGAGGCTGGGCTGACGGATGGAGCTGCTGCAGTCCAAGGCCCGGGCGAACGTCCCCACAGCTCTGAAACACACACACACACACACACACACACCCATCACACCCTGACATACTGCTCTACTGCTTCTGGTGTTCCTCTGCGTACACTTCATCAAACAGCCACTAGAGGGAGCATTTGGCTGATGTACTATAATTGACACCTGTAAGGGATTCCCCAGAATCAAACAGTTTCTCTAGATGTAAACAAACCAAATAAGAGAAGCATAGAGATGATAAATCTAGCAGCAGTGCCCTTTTCGCCCGTTGGTTAAATACATGTTCTGATATGACAGATGCCATTCTCTCTACATGTTCATTGGGACATAGCAGTCTGATCTGCACTGCTTTACACTGACAGCTAATGCTACAGGCTAAACTCTGACTGCAATTGATGGAAGTTTGCTTGGAAGTTGCCATGGCAACAGGTTCTATCTGCAGGGTGGCAGATGGTGGAGAAATGTTACCTTGCAACAACAAGGAACTGGTCAATCTGGGCGTCCTTCAGCTGGTTGCTGGGGTCCCAAACTTTAGTTTCCATCTTCTCCTGGACACGTGTGTCAACTTCATCTGAGACACAGATGGACAAAAAGTTCAATGCTAATCAAGACACCAAATCAGCTACGAGTGGCTTAAGGACAGAGTGTCCATCACAGGACATCTGTCCCAGAGAACCCAAGTAGATCTGAAAGGTGTGTGTGAGTGACCTGACCCAGTTCTACCAGTAAGGGTAATGGGCCAGAACTCCAGTTAACTACTGAAAGAAGCTTGAGGAATGCTACCAACTGCTAAGAAATAGATGTAAACTTCTGAATTTAAACCAAAGTAAAAACATTGTGTCTCATTATTCTGGCATTTTGAAAACAGAACAAATTTTAATAATCCTAACAGATTTACAACAAGAAAAACTTTAATCTGATGTCACAGGAAAATAAAAACATCTGTCTTTCACAGTGTTAAAGGAAACAAACCTTCAGTGAGTTTGTCAGGAATCTCTGCCTGGTATTTAGAGCCCACCCGGATCTCCCCCTGATCTGCCAGCAGCGTCTTCTGGACAGGGTCAAACACCAGCGAGTAGAAGAAACAGTCCTGGACAGGAAATGTTGAAGGGTTAAAGCTGCATGCACCAACTGACCTTAATCTCAATTTTTTTTCAGAAAATGAGCAGCAGGAACACGGTGGCCCTGAGAAATCACCAAGCTCAGCCTTACTTCCTTCTCCAGGTAACCAGCCAGGACGTCCGTTTCATTGAGGAGGGTGACGTTACATTTTCCCCTGCAGACAGAGAGGAGCAGCAGTCAAAACATCCACCATGGAAGAAACTAAAATACAGCTTCAGAAAAATAAAATCCCCATCATTTTAAAAAAGCTTCTGGCCGTTTGTCACTTTAAGAAAGAAATAAACTAAAAAAAAAAGAAGAGAGAACAGGTAAAGCTAAGAGTCTGATTCTCTGAACCTCAAACACAATTATAACATCTGTTCAGTGTTTTAAAGCAGGACTTAAGTTCTTTTATTTATAATCCATGATCAAAATGTGATTACACTTTTTCTCAAATAAAAAAAAACACACTGCAGCAAGGGAAGAATCCAAAGGACAGTGCCAAAGCCAGCTCTTACTGACAAGACAAAGAAACAGAAATGTGCGTTTGGCCTAGTCAAAGTTTAGACTTTATACCACTTCCGATGCTGTAGTGTGATTTTAGAATGTCGTTCAGACTTAAACTCCTCCATGGACCAGAGCTCCTCAGTGGCGATGTTGCAGACTCAGTACCAGTTATCACAAACTCTGGATATGTGCTACTAAGGGCAACACAACTAGTTATCAGGTTTAGGGGTGAATTAGTTTTTCCCAGAGGTCCAGGTTGGTTTGCACACATTTTTTTTTCCTTTTATGAAATAATTTTCAAACTGCTTTCTGTATTTACACAAGTTATCTTTATAACCAGTGTAAATATTGAAAATTAATTTAATCATCTAAAACATTTAAATGTGAAAAAAGCAACAAAAAAGAGAACAACAGCTTTATATAACTATAGTCTGCTGATGATTTTAAGATCAGTGGTGTTGATCCAGATTATTTGTGTACCTGAATGAAAAATGACAACCCAGCAAACTTGAACATTTACCAGTTAACAGAACCAACCGTCTTCAGTGAGGAGTTGGATTGGATGTGTGTGTTTCTGGTGAGAATGTGTTTCCCCTCAGTGTTAAACTGCTGACTCCACATGAACACATACCGTATATGAGTGGCAGGTAGAGACTCAAACTGTCGAGACAGGAAAAGCTCCCTGTGTTTCAGCTGGTGCTTCTGCTGCTCAGACAGCGCCGGCTGCTTGGACTCCTCCTCAAACTCTCCTGCAACAACAGAATCAGACGATGGAGCACAACACAGAACTGAAATACCTGCTCTGTTAAATAAAAACACTCATCTGCAGATTATGCTGTGGCACATTAACAAGCAGTTCAATTCAAGAGGGAATGGGGTAAGCAATGTAAAGGTGAACTGCTAACACAAGCAGGCAGTTTCATCAAAGGGATTAAAATTTGTGCAGAAACGTTTTTCAAAAAAACAAAACATGACTTGACATTTTGCCATGTTGGCCACCACTACCACCCCAGAGCCTCTAGTTCCAGTTAAAGTTATAGTAAAAACAACAGGAACATTTCTATCTCCTGTTTATCTAAAATTACTTAACAAGAAAAGCACCAGACAAACATCTATTATACTTTACCCAGTCTAAACACATAGGTGCCTGCAAAACAATATCAAAAACTATGTTCTAACTCAGTTCAAAAAGTAAAACTCATACAAATTCATTACAACCAGATATATTTCAGCTCTGCTAAAATAATTAGAGATGCACCGACTGCAGTTTTCTGGCCGATCACTGATCTTTTCAAAAGCCTCACCTGCCGATTCTGATATTTTTGTCTGAAAAGTTGTTAAATATAATGACACCGCCTAAAGAAATTAGCCGCTTTATTTATTCCACTTTCAGTATGTGAGGAATGTGTCATTAAATAAAATGAATCATATGTTTTCATTGAATTACTAAATTAAACAAACTTTTCAATATTACAGCTGTTGATTATATAAACTAGCAGTTCCAACAACAGTGTCAGACGTTTCATCCCCTACCGCTTCACTTCTGCTGAACTTGTTGGGTTATAATAAATCATAACCTTGGTTATATTAATCGACAGTAGGATGTTTTGTAAAAGTTTACAAATTCAAGTGAATACGTAAGAGAACCAGAAGTAGTTCAGATACTTCCTGGTTTGTTCTGAGTCCTCCTAGAAAGTGAAACTGTGGACTTGATCTCAGCCATTTATCATCTCATGCATGCTCACGACTGTTAAAAGACTCACTGCAAGTATTTTACAAGAACAAAATGCACAACTTGTGTTTTTAATCAATAAAAAACACAACTACAGGCGGCGGCTGTTTGTGTTTTTAGGTGAACTTGGCCACTAGACTGCGCATTTCTAATTTCAGCAGCAGGGTGAGTAATTTGTGGCAAACTGGAGGGGAGGGCTGATTTTGCTCAATCTCTGTGGACTCCGCCCCTGCACTCGGCCAAAGGAAACCCTGTCAGTGAGGGCATGGGGGGGAGAAAGACACAGTAAGACACAGTGAGAAGGACAGTAACTCAGGCCACACCCCTTTTCCTCTTAACCTCTCAACCCCCGCCCCCCGTTCTCCCTCCGTCCGACTGGTCCCTGCCAAATAAAGTGGGAGACCCTGTGTACCAAACCTGAGGCGCCCATCCCCCCCCAAAACATGTATCCTCTCCTCTCTCTCTCCCCACACACACGCACGCACGCACGCACACACACACGGCCAGAACCGAAGACATTAAGCAAACGACAGGCACCTTAGTCGGATATAATCTCAAAGCAACACACACAGAGAACACACACCTTCCATAATGAGAAAAAAGAATAAGTAGGAATTAACTCTTTCTGTAGGCCTCAGTAAGCGATCAGTGGCCTTTTGTTTTGCACAAAGAACTCGTGTGTGTGTGTGCGCGCGTTTGTGTACTGAAGGAAGAAGAGGAGGGAAGATGCGGTGAAAACAGCAATAAGCTAAAGCAATTAAGACAAACGAACAGTAGCAGAGAGACTGAAAGGCTGAAACCATTACAGAACCACAGCAGTCCAGAGCTGACCTGTTTGCACTGGGAGAGGTCCAATGGTTTATACATGTAATAAAACATCAGCATGCTGACAGCTTACACTACATTTAATATTTAACAATGCTTCATGTAGACATACAGAGCCTATAAAAAGTGTTCAACCCCTTTGGATGTTTTACATTTGGCTTTTTTGACAAAAATCTTTTTACAAAGAAAAACAAAATGTCAAAGTGAAAACTGATTTCTACGAAATAATGAACATTAAAAAAATGTGTGGAAAAAAATAAAATAAAACAAATAATTGCATAAATATTCACCCCTTTCAAAGTGACTAAAAGCAATTACAAACAGGTCCAGTCAGTTGGTGCTGGTAGTTTCACAATGAGTGGAATAGAGGTCACCTGAAATCAGTGACTTTGTCTTCAGTGATGTTAGTATAAAGGACCCAGCGAGGTCTAACAGTGGACTGGTGGTCACATGGTTGTGGGACATTCGAGCCAAGCTCCTCTGAAGCCCCTCCCACTGCACCTGCAGGAGGCTCCATGGTCCAATAAGAACTTTCGTTGGTCTGATGAGACCAAAATAGAGCTTTACGGTCATCAGAGGAGACACTAAGTCTAACACCAAACACTTAACATCACCACTCAGTAGCTCTGCTTACACTATGTATGAGACACCAAACACTTCACATCACTACAAACACACTATCCCCACTGTGAAGCACGTTGGTGGCAGCATCATGCTGTGGGAATGCTTCTCAGCAGAAGGCAGTGATTTCCCAGAGGACAATTTGTTTTGATCTGTAGGAGAACTACGGCTTCAGAGGACATTTATTTTCCAGCAAGACAACGAGCCGAAGCGTCTAGCTAAAGCTACACAGAGATGGTGTGAAGACAAGGAAGTGGCCCAGTCAAAGCCCATAGCTCAGTCTGAATGGCTAGACTCAAAAAGGGCTGTTCACACCCCCCACCCTGAAGAGTTTATCATGAAGAACGGAGGAAAATGCAGGGGCTTCATGTATAAAGAGTCCGTAGTTTTCATACTAAAACTTGGCGTATGGACAAATTTTAAAAAGTGCGTCACACAAAAAATTCGGATGTATAAAGCATGGCAATTTGTCCTTGTTTGTAGCAGTATAAGTATTTATAATAATAATTATTATATATTTTATTTAAAAGGTGCTTTCAGGGCACATAACGTCACCTCACAAAAATAAAAATAACACATTTTAAAGAAAAAAAAAATCCAAATCACAAAAGAGTTGATGCAAATGCCTGTTTGAACAGCAGAGCATTGAGCTGGAATTTAAAGACAGACAGCGTGTCAGAGAGTCCTTTGAGTGGGGAATATGGACGTTTATTCTAAATAGAGAAATCGTGCATAAGTTGTACATTTACAGAATAGAGATGCCTTATGTCCATAAAGGCGCATTCACAAAGCAGGCGTGGCTCGACTGAAGGATGACTGCAGTTGCACCGATACCGGTACTGCTCGGCTCCTTGTTTAAGTTCTGCTCAGAGCTCCAGGATGATGTCTGGATTAATCTAAACAATAATAAACCATCATCAACATTTCCCAGCAGATCAATATGATCTCTGAACAATTGCTCCCTCTGAATCCTTCCATTGGAGATGTTCTCCATCAGAGCCAAAGCGCTCCACAATTACGCGGCACACCTTTGCGCAGCTACTTATATATGTGTGATTGTATACACACCTTGATTGCCTTAAAAATAATCAAACCTGACCTGTTTGGAGTTAATCTACTGATCCAACCTTGTTTTCTATTTTTGTGAGAATGAAATGACCCCATAGCTGCATTTCATGCGCTTTGGCGCACAGAACAGTTATGTACATCTTTATGAGACAAAAACTGAGGAAAAGTACTATTTATATTTGAGTGAGGTTTTCACATCCTTTTATTTTTATTTTCTTTATTTTGTGTGAGTGTTAGCTTATTGTCTCAGGATAAGTGCTGTTCAGTTTCACCGTTTACGTTTAAACAATAAAATTTTAAAATCCTAAAAAAACATTGAGTTTGATGCTTCTTGATCTAAATAACTGAATGTAGTCAGATTTAGGTGAGTTTTGACGCTTTGTAGTTTAATGTTGTTCACAGAATCAAATGGCTGCCACACATTTTCACTGCAGGTCAAAGGTTTGCATATATTTAAACAAACTTTCATGACACGTATTTTTATACATACCGACTTGTGTGTAAAATATGGCGCCGCACATTTTTTGTGCGTATGCACGCTTTATACATGAGGCCCCAGATGAGCATCCTGACTGAGATCCACACTGACTGCAGCCAGAGGAGCAGCTACTGAATACTGAAGGGGGCAGTATTTATCAAATCACTCATCTTATGATACATATTTTATCTTTATTTTGTAGAAATCAGTTTAACATTAAGAGTTTCTTTGGAACTTGTTTTGCCAAATTATGTTGATCATGTTTGACTTGTAAAAGCAATACAAAGGGTGAAACATCCAAAAGGGTGAAAATGTTTCTAGGTGATTTATGTAGAACAGCATCACGGAGTGTGGGCCAAACATGATACATGTCAGTGTTCCTGATCCAACATGACAGTCACAGCTGTCATGTTCACTTCTATTAGCTGGACTAGCCTGGTGCTGGTCAGAGGAACGTTGAGTTGTTCTCATTACCTGGAACATGTCTATACTGGCTACGTATCTATAAGCCATGCTTTGCTTTTGTGAAAATATGAAAGAAACAGAAAATAAAAAGAAGCTTAAACTCAGGAAGGGTTTGAATACTATCACTAAACTGGAGAGCACCACAAACTGATCAGACATTGTTCACTTTGTGAAGGAAGATCTAACTGTAATCAGTTTACACACATCTGGTTTATTATTGTTATTCTACCAGGTGAACATCAGCGGTGATTTCCACTGTTCCTGTCACGATTGTTACTGAAAACAAAACAGAAAACAACCTCCCAGTTCCAAACCAGTAGGCTTTCACCTTGCTGTGTGGTTTGGGTTTGTAATGTTGCATCTCAGAAACCTGAACAGACACATCTCAGTCAAGAGCTGGAGGCAGGCTTATCGAGAACAAGAGCCAATAAAATCACAGGGGTTAAAACACTTGAGTTTGATTCATTCAGAGATCTAACATAAGACAAAAAAAGAACAATAAAAACATTGAAAGTCAACAGGACACAAGTTGGACTGGCACTGGAATCCCATGGTCTGTCTATTACTGATATTACCCATAAGGCATTGCACCCAAGTCTATGTGCTGATTCCAAAAAACCCTTAATAAATGTAGCTGGCATCTGTTTGCAGGATGACTATGATATAGTGATTTATGTAGAGTACTTAAAATTTCTCCATTCACTTTTCTACAATAAAATACAACAATTTTAAGACAGGAGGGTTGGATCAAATGTTTTCTGGGTGATGTCAAAGGAAGTTCACTGATTGGAGTTTCTGGCCGATCATGAACCTTAAAAACTCTGACCTGCTGATTCCAATCTTGGCTGACACCAATTCCTTTAGTCTGAAAAGTAGCTAAATATAGCAACAAAGTCACTAAGTTGGCAACAGTGGGGGACTATTTTAGAGTAGTTGCCTTTCTGATGCCAGAGTAAAATACAGGAGTTACTGGAACTGCATCTCACTAGACACCATGCATACTTCACAATAACAATGAAAAACTGATCTGAATGCAGCATCTTTAATTACCTCATAAAGAGAGCTGAGTGAAGGAAATAGTGACAGCATCTTTTGTTTCAGCCAATAATCTCAGTAAGTAACAGACTGCTGCATCCTAAATGCACAGAGGAGTCTTATCGCAGCTCCTTCCTCCCAGCTGCTGTTAAGACTCTAGAACCAACACAGATCCAAACAAACTCAGGAAGTGACACATTTTCTACATTTTTAAACTAACCTACTCAGTTGCACATTCCTTTGGACTGGAGTTTGCTAAAGAGTATTTATGTTGAAATTTTGCCCTTACTATACAATATTTTGGTCTTTATTCCGTTTTATGTATTGCATATTCCTATCTCTGTGAATCTATTTTCTTTGACTGCCTGACACTTGTGCTGCAGCTGCACAGAAATTTCTGTTTTATTCTATTCACCTAAAAAAGTAATGAAAACGTTTGTTGGTTATCATTCTCCTGAAGAAGGCTCTCATTGAGAGAAATCTAAATATGCAGAAATAAGAAGCTGTAGAAAAATTAAAAATCAAAATGAGTCAAGAAAAGTGAAATGGTTGCATCATCACAAAGCATGGCAGGAATCAGTGTGAGCTTTATGCTGGAGCGGCTGTATTAATACTGGGTTCCTGCGGATCTACAGGAGGACGGCAGCATCCTGCATCAGTCCAGTCAGCTGGAGGCCGGCATCAGCTACATCTTCATTCAGCCGCTCTACAAGGACATGTCAAAGCAGCCAGCAGGCACAGGGAAGACACACAAAGGAATTAAGAGTCATTCTAATCAGTCATATCTCAGGGAACACCACACACACACACCCCAGCATGCCCACACACACACACACGACTGTAGCGTCTCACTGTGGTGGCATCACAGAGAAACATGCCAACATCACTGCATCCATTTTGAGGTGTGTTGATCTGTGTTTTAATGTCTTTGTTAAGAGCACTGTAGACCAGAGGAGGAGGAGAAGGGAAGGGGGAGAAAGGTGGGCTATCGGGAGGGGGTGTGTGAGGGGTGTTTAATGAACGGGATCCATTTTTACCAGACTGCATGTCATTAGCACCACCCACTCCCCCTCCCTCCGTCTACTCTCAGATCAAACAAGGAGGAGATTGGACTGGATCAGGGTGGGGCAAACCAGGGAAGGAGCCTCAGCTGAGACAACAACAGTGGTTGCTAAAATGTGATTATTGATTATTGGTGCATTTATTTGAACAGAATCCTTTCTTCTTGATGTCACCTGGTGAGCTCCTTAGTGTGTGATTGATATATTCTATTAACCTAGAAGTAAAAAAACAGAAGCATGAATCTTATAAACTCCATTGTTAGATTACTAATCACCATTATTCTAATAATAATGCTCCCACAGGATAATCATGCACCATGATGATACTGAAAACAGGGCCTGATGAACATATTTCATCCCACAATTTCAAAATAAAACTCATGAGAGTTTTATAAGAAGATTCATATTGTGGCCAACTAAATAACTTCTTTGTCTGTCAGACTACATTGATTTGGGGATTATTTTCAGAGATGTTTCTATCTCTGGTGGAAAGAGATAAGTGGGAATAAGTGTAACAGTGTTGGTTTCAGACAGCTCCCAGCCTGTCAACCTCCATGTGACTAAAGATAACTGGACCTTCAGTGTGTTTGCACTGCAGCATGCAGCCAGGCTGACCTGACCTGCTGGAAACACCAATAACAACCTGCACTACAAGGCCCTGTTTACATGACAACAATTTGTGGTGAAAACGGAAGCATTTTGTTGTGCTTGTACTGTACATTTACATGAAAATAGCCAATGTTTTCTCTGACAACGGCACAGTTTGAGAACAGGTTCCAGAGTGCAATGGTTCTAAAACGTACCGGTGTCCACTGTCTTGTAAACAGAGTAAAGGGATCTTTTCTGTCAGGGAATCCCTAGCTCATGCATAGTCTGAAGCAAAACATAACGGCTTCCTACCGACAATGCCGGATACCAGAGTAATGTTTGTCCTTCTGACTTCAGACAGTGGCTTGAAAAATCAAAATGCCAGGCAGTGACCTCACTCACTAATATTTAACTGGAATGCAATCACTGTGGATGGTTAATGACTGACATGTTACCCAGTTAATGAACTGGTTGATAGCTGAGATACAGTAACCACCTGCGGCCTTTTCCAATACAAAGCTATTTTTTAGTTACTTAGTGAAACGCAGGCAGCAGCCATTTTCAATAGGAAGTCAGGAAGAAACAGGGAGAATCGCAAATCACCTGATGGATTTATAATACATCCAACAGTTTAGTTCAGGACTTGGACTTGAACAGGTCGGGGATCAGGAAAAAGGCAGCTAACACCTCTGCAAATCCCACACATCCTGGACACAAACAGTTTAGACTTTTAGTTTTGTCCCCCAGGCTCATCTGATGAACACAATGAGCACCTTACAGTCTGAGTCTTCAGCTACTCTGTTCTTAAGCAATATAAGTATATTTGCACAACTTGCCTTTCTTTTCTTTATATACCGTATTTAAAATCTGTACATACTGTTTCTTTTATCTTTTCTAATATTTTCTCTAATATTAATATATCTACACTGGCATCTGTAACCTGTCAAAGCTTGAAATGAAAGTCAAAATCCTTGTTTTGTGCTCACAATCTTTTTGCAATTGACATTTTTCTCTGTGCCGGAATGAAAACAGACGCCTTAAAATCTAAACTGCCTGAAGAATATTAGCGTTGCTTTCAATCCCACATTTACCTAATTTTTTTTGTACACCATTCATCACAGTTCCCTTTAATATAAGTAATTTTCTTTTCTGACAAGTTTCATTCCAAAATTAGAAATTTACAATGAATCATGAACTCAGAAAGAACTATGGAGTAGGGTTGAACAATAAAACAATAGCAATATATACTGTGATAGACATGCGATTAATATTGATTGATGATACATCTGATAGAATATTCAATAAATGAACTTTTCACTGAACTCTGATCTAGAACCGCACAGCATTCTGGGTGATGTAGGCAGAGGAAAGACTTTAACTGCTCAACCTCCCAGAGCTAGCTAAGCTAGGAGGGTGATATCAACTAACTGACTCACTGTGTGGTTACCTAGCAACAACCTATTGAGTAACTTGCACAGTGCAGCCTGAGCCACTGTGCCTCATAACTGTTTAAAAATAAAAACAATGACGTAGAATAATAACTGGATAAAACATGAGAGATCATGCCACCAGTCTGGAAGTTCTTCAGTTACTTAAAACAGACAAACAAACAAAACAAAAAACAACTAATCAATAATTATCGATATCGACTTGTATGAAATACGTTTTTCAGCCATACTGTCCAGCTCTACTATCCAGCATATTCTCCCAACATTATCTACCTCGCTGAAGGATCCCAGACTTCCTCTGACTCCCACCAATCACTGCTGCTGTGTTCTGGTCAGCAGCACCTGCAGGTTGTTCATCTTCAGAGCAGAAGAAATGGAACACCCTGTCTGTTTATAGAACACTCATTCCTTGAGAAACTATATATTCTTCCAGATATAAAAAAACATTGTGTTTGTTACATAAAAACAAACCAGATGCATCATTCTGTCCCAATACAGTAAGTGCATGTGATTGTCTGTATTTCCCTTCTTAATTAAACGACAAGCAGTTGACACATGAATCAAATGAATCCCACAGGCCAGGTGATGAATCCTCTGAAAAAAAAAGGCGGCCATGTTGCGAGTGGAGGAACATTAACTTGAGAATGATTGGGCTCCAGCTAGAGTTCTTAATTTAACCCTGGAGCAGGCCTTGTTACAATTCACAACAAGAAAGCTGAAGAGACGCTTTGAGGCTTTTGTGTGAAACACAAAGAGGAAGAGGCTCATTAAAGGCAGCCAGCCATATCATGCATAAACTCCTGCTGTAGTGGAGGGCCTGAAGGAGGCAAGATCTTGCTACTCACTTGCGTTGCTGTCTGCCAGAGTGTTGAGGTTGCCTGAGATGTCTCTCCTCCTGAACAGACACACCACCTTCGCTTCCACATTCCCATTGGCTGTCTGCAAACACAAAATGAGTTGTTCAGGTTGGAACTATCAGCAAGAATAGGTGTGACTCTCCAAGCTTTTGTTCCCATCTTCAATCATTTTTACAATTCCCGGTTTCCCACCCAGAGAGGGACGCATGAAATGTTTCCCACCTGATTTGTATTTTCCTTATTTTACATGGCAAAATAAATGAATAAGGCTGCCATTAAATATAGCTGTGGTTCAGTTTGACCCAGTGCAGTTTTGCTTATTCTTACTTTCGCTTTCTACCTGTAAATCAACCACTTCATCCTAAAACCACTGCTGTACTTTGCAATTAAGTATTTCACTGATTCACAGAATAAAATGCTTAAGAATTTTAGTGATGCACCCATCGGCACTAACACCAATGTTTAGGTATTGTTCTGACAAGTAAAACTGGGCAGTTATTAGCAACCGATATTGATTTCCATCTTTTTGTTAATGTTGGCCCAAATTTTTGATTGGTGCATGTCTAATTCATTTAAAACAAATGTAACTATAATTGTTCTTTTTCATTCATGTCTGTTCTGACCCCTGTTTGTTTGAGCTTTCTCTTGTGAAACATAAGTGATTGTGACTCCAGAATAACTCCTGCTGGTCGATATTATTCATCTGTTTCTTTACACCAGACTAAAACCAGGAAATAAAGAAAACTACGTTAAATGATCAGATATTAAAACAGACGCAAAGGATCCCAAAGTTGAGATATTTTAGTTGCAATATTTGGTTACTGGATCTGCTTTTTCCAATTAGGGCAGAAAATGACAACCAATTATAGTATGACAATTTGTTTTTTGTTTTTTTTACCCCTCCAGGGGTCTTTTGTGGGCTCTAGTGTCCCTTATATGAAAGTAGGCTGACAGGAAACGGGGAAGGAGAGGGGGGAAGACATGCGGCAAATGTCGTCGGGTCCGGGAGTCGAACCCGCGACGGCCACGTCGAGGACTCAAGGCCTCCAAATACGGGTCGCGCTAACCGCTCCGCCACCACGGCACACCCAGTATGACAATTTTATTGTCTCATTTAAGGAAAAATAATAAATAGAAAAACAATATGTTGAAGGAAATTCAAGACCAATTTAGAAAAAACTATGAAAGTTTTGCTAACCTTTAAGGAAAAAACAGTTTACTGTTATTGTTGCTAATAGTAAGCGGGTATGTCTGTCTGTGTGCTTCCACTTGTCTGACACTTGCAGGGACCAACACATTGCCAGCGTCACAAAAACACACCCATCTACTTCCCCCCTTTAGCATTCCTCCAATGAAACAACACAGCAATGGCGTCTGGCAACGTGGAGATAAAAAGAAGGAATGCTAGCACTCCTCACCTTAATACTTCTTAAAATAAAAGTTGGATGAAATCAAACATGACCGTTCAGACTGCAAACACTTTGAAAAAAGAAAATCAGATATGTATCTGATTTAGTTCCACGTATGGAAGTGGCACAAATCGGATTCATTTTTGCCGTTCACACTGCCGTGAAACAGTCGGCTATGTGTTGCATTTGGACAAAAAAAACAACAACAAAAAAACATGAATTTGGGTCTCCTTTGCCTGCTGTGTGAATGTAGCCTAAGAGCTGTTTCACAAACCAGCCAGATCACTCATCCTCTATCCACAGCATTAACAATGAAAAAGGTTTTCTGTTAATAGTTCTTTCTAGAACTGCTCCTGGTTCACCAGCTCAGCTGCTCTGTTTGGTGCCTCGATGTCTGTGAGACCATCAGCTGCTCTCCAGCGGCCAAAAGTCTCCTGAGTTTTCCTCCTCTGAACGATTATCAAGCTGTTTCCACTAACCAAACCAAGTTTATGTTCAAGAGCATTTGGGCAAACAAGGCTTCTATTGACTTTTATGCACAGATGTAAAGTCTGACTGATTTGGACGTTTTTTCTGGAAATGAATTTCCCATCTCAGGTGTCATCAATGTAGATATTTTGTAAATATCTGTACAGTATTTCACCCAGTCCTACTTTCATTCACAGGAATGAATTCAAATACAGGTGAGTAAGGTCTGATCTGATAGATAATGGGTTAAAAGGATCCACCCAAATCAACCCTGACATGTTAGCTGGAGCGGGATGAACTATGAAAAGTTAAAATGACTATGAAAAGATAATATTTCAACTCAGGCCTCAAAATTTAGAGCCCAGAAGAAGCTACATGTCAGATTATTGAAGACTTCTAATACTTTCTGGTGAGTTAGCAAGTCTTTTGGAAATAAATGACAATTAAAATGATAGAGCTGTGTGTGCGTGTGAGGGTGTGTGTGGGGGGGTGTAGTGTGGTTAGAACATAATGGCTGCTATCTAAAAGCCAGTTTGCCCTGTGTGCAACAGAGAATTCTGAATTCACCAATGATGAGAGAGAACAAAGTCACATTGCTGTTGTAAACCCCAATGATGAAAATTTGTTTCATAGTAGCAGTGCACTGATTTCCACATTTCCAACCGATCACAAATACTTAAAAAGCCTGATGTGCAGATTCCAATTATGGCCGACGGCATTTCTTTTTAATCAGAAAAGCTGCTAAATATAGCAACAAAGTCACTAAGTCGGCCACAGTGGGATGATGGTTAACAGTGACCTGGTGGCAGGTCTGTCTATCAGTTTCTCTCAAAGCAGCGAAAAAGTGGACAGTGGCTGATGTTCAGACTTTTGTGGAGGAAGACAAAATCAGTTTCTCGTGTATCGGTCGATTGTCCGTCACCCAAAATTAAGGAAATGGGGGTCGATTTATCGTTGCACCTTTATTTAACAGAATTCAGAGTTTAATTGAGGAGTTTTCCTTTTACCCAGATTAGTTTCTTTACTCTGATATAAAACAAATCTTTTCAATGACAAGTATTTCTACACAATAACCATGGCACAATGTTTTCACGTTACATTACTTTCAATCTGCACAGGAATAAACAAAAAATCTTGTTCAAAAATAACAGCAAACATCTGAATAACTAATATTATGTTAGTAAAGGTTTAGTGAAAAATGTGTTCAAATGCAAACAGGGCTTTATACCCAACAGCAGAATTCAGGTACAAAAGCACAATTTATTCTGAAAAACTGATCTATAGCCTTTAACCCAGTTCTCTGAATTCAGTAGCTTTTAGCTCTCATGGTGAACTCCACAAGTGCTTTAGAGCAAGTGGCTTACATAAATGAGCTTAATCCTGTGACAGGGAATCTGCCCTGTGTCATATGCTGTTGTTGTTATGGCAGTGGGGGTCTGAAGCAGTGCCCTGCCATTTGAACAGCCATAATTTACCACAGTTTGCAAGGTTTCAACGTGCCGCTGCACAGAATAGGTTTGGGTTTAGCTGCTGGTGAGAGTTGAACACATTAAAAAGTTCAAACATCAACTACCCACCTTGTTGAGCTCTTCTATTCTCCGGATCAGGTATGGGTTGCTGGAGGAGTTCTCAAAGTAAACGTAGTCTGAAACAACAAACAGAAGAAAAAAAATTCAACCCATAACCCAGCCTCAAAGTTTTTCAGAAACACAGTCACTGCATAACCCAGAGATGCTCATATGCACAGATGACAAGGGTAAATTGAGAATTTGATATCCAACTCGATGCTCTTACTGCACTACTTCAAGGTGGTGGTGGTCACCCTTACAACTTGACCCCAGCTCAATGAGAAAATAGTGAGGTTATTTTTTGATAACAGCAGCAGGCATCAGGCTGAGGCTACTTTTTCTGTATAACCATATTGTTCATAAATAATAATAATATCATTTTCCAGTAACTGGACAGATGATTCATTATGTGGTGATTATGTTTACTATGAACCCAAAGAACAACAACAGGAGAAGGACTGAGTCAGTGGCTCGATGTTACCTGCTGGGTTTGTTTAGATAGATTTGAATAATTAATTGAGCTTACTGTACTGTTTGATGACATGTAAAAGAATAATCTTTTTGCCCTTCTGCGCTATGCACATGCGCAAAATTTCCATATGTGTAAGTAACTTTATTGGATGTTACTATGGCAGTTTTCTGGCCGATCATCGATCTTTAAACTGTGTGGCCTGCTGATTTTGGCCCATATCAATGTTTTGCCAGAAAGTTTCTAAGTTGGTAGCAGTAGGTGACTGCTGTTGACCCTCCTGGTGCAGATGTGCACCAGAAAGAGTAAAGGGTTTTGTTCTGTTAACTTGAACCGTTCCAGACTTTGAGCCGTAGAGGTCTGCTGTCACCTAAGGGTGGGAGGTCACATCTGTTTTTCCATGCATAAAGATGAACACAAGAACGATTCAGTATGGATTAATGTCAAAACGTGATCTATGGTGAACGCATAGTCACATGCACCAGGAAACATGCTGTAATCAAGTCAAGTTTATTTGTACAGCACATTTCAGCAACAAGGTGTTTTACACTGGAAAAACATAATACAGTAAAGAATTATGAAATAAGCAACAGACATTACATTTTGTTCACATGTGGGCTGTGTACAACTAAAATGTATGAATATTCTGACAGATGACCAGGATTCATTTGAATTTTGTTTCAGATTGTAACTGAATGTGTGTTCTTTAGAGCATAAAGTCACAATCCTGATATGAGACCCGGTTCATCTCCCCTCTGCCATGAAAACTGACATATCCATATATTCATGTAGAATGAACATGCTGTCAAAGACTCATCAGTTCAATCAGAGCTATTTTCCCTGTGGGTCTGCTAAATGTGGCTTTAGGATCAACACAATTCATTTCAAAAGTTACCTTCACAAAGTTTGACTGTTTTTACTAATGTTTATACTAATGTGATATTCTGGAGACTCCTTCCCCACTACTGTTCTGTTGGGTAAGAATAAGCAGAACTGCTAGTTAACAGATGAGCAGGCTGTGCCTGTAGCGCACTCTTCATTTATTATGTTTCTGCTGCAGGAGAAGCACATATAACTAACCTCAATTGCTCAGCCACACTGCAGTTTGATTCCTGAGATTTAGGAATGAACAGTTCCTGAAAACAGTTCACGTCACAGGAACAATGCAGAAAAATGATGCAGGGTAACTAGCAGTAACAGTGATGTGCTGGGTTCACATTGACTGTTTAAACTCTACATGTGCTTATCAGCTGCCTGACGCTGCCACGGCTCCAGAGAAATGTCTGCTGAGCTTGCAGTGACATCAGTGATCATTAACGCCATCAAACACATCAGCTTGACACACATGCGCACACACACCCCCACGTCCACACACACACAGAAAAGCTATCTGATAAAGGATAATCCTCAGAGTGATTTGTGTTGACATTAAGCAGCTGCTTCTTGTGACTTTTATTTTAGGTGTGATCTTGATATGAAGCCTTCAACATCCTGATAAATGACAGTATGTAAATGAAACTGAAGTCATCATGTGATTAACATGTTTACTGAGGCAATCGTGTCATATTAAAGCTGTTTATCATAAATACAGCAGATATTGAGCAGTTATTACTGGTGGCTGCGCCCTACTTCATTACAAAACCAAGAATTAATGACCCAAGGCAGGAGAAGACTCAAACTGACTGCAGTTTTATAAATAAAAAGGATTTCTTTGGAAGTACAGTTACTGTTAAGGAAAAAACCTGGGGGTTATTTTACATCGGAATGGACGATAAATTGGTATCGGACGATTTTAGTCCGGTTCAGGAAATAAAACCGATGTTTATTTCCATCTTATATCTAATCATCTAACATTGGTAATGTAACAGCAATATCTAGGTATCTGGATCTAGGTCCAAATTTTTATATCAATGCATTTATGATTTTATATCACCACTGCAACAGATGTTTACTATCCTGCACAGTTTTTATCAATTTAAATAACGTTTTTTCTCTTATTTTAGCATCTCTGCTGGTTGCGTACTTTCATTGTCACTTATTATAAATAATCTGTTGTTTTTAAATCACAAATACACAATTTGGACATTTTTTCATTTTATACTACTCAGCTGCACATTCCTTTAGATGAGAGGAATGTGGATAATATTTTACCATTTTACCCCTAATGTACAATATGCTACTCTGTTTTTTTATTTTTGATATTTTTGTCTTTGTGTGAAGTTACATGCTTCAATTCAACCTGAATTCCCCCCACTCTGGGACAATAAAGCATATTTCTATTCTAATATTTAACATCCACATCACAAATCTCTCTCTTCCTAATATGGTGACGTGCCAGCAGCAGTGGTTTGTGTTTAAACCTAAAGCCCAGTGCAACTTATTGCACTTTGGGGACAGATACAAAATTATCTGTATCTGATAAAAAAAAAGATAATTTGTAATCAGATACAAAATTAACAACAAAATGCTGGGTGCAGGTGCATAAGTTCACAAAACAAGTATTATTCTTTTAAAAAAAGAAATATGACTTAGGGAACAAAATAAATGCAGACAGACTGAGATATTAGAGGATGCTTAGAGCAACCGGGGGCCGCCTGCAGCTCGGTTCCATTTGGTGAGCCCACAAGCAGGCAGAGAGGCTCAAGAGGATATGGCAGCTTTCTGATGCATCACCACAAGCAGAGGTGGAAAAGGAAGAACTCTGAAAGGGAGAGGATTTCTTGCTCTATTTAACAGCAATGTAAAGCCTGAATAGGGAAGCATCACATTGCTGTACACAGTGAAAGAACATGGCATCCCCCTGTTACATAACAGTGGGTAAGAGTGAACAGGAGGACGTGCACGTTCATGTGCCTAACATGACTAATTGTAGCTGTTCAGACGGTGATGCTGGACGTTTCTCCACGGTTTGTTTCCGTGGATCACAGAGGAACTGCGATCCGGGGAAACACCACATGTCTCAGGTTTCTGGATAGTTCTGAGCTACATGTATGCACATCTGAGAATCAGGCATCATTTGGAGAAAAATGAACAAAAAAAAAAACAAAGAGAGGATGCCGCTGAGCATTTGTTGTGGAAGAGCTAACACATTTGACTAATCTGTGTAGGAAGAAATATGTAAACTCTGCACTGTGTGAATCTAGTGTGGAAGTTTGTCAGAAATCCAGTTTGTCCAATTACATGTTATTATTTTATAAGTTAAATTTAATAGGGGTGCACTGATAATCGCCTTCGATTTCTTGAATTTTGGGAGATTGACGATCGGCCGATGCGTACGTGAGAAACAGATCTTATCCAGCGATTTTCTCTCCCTCCACAAACGTCTGAACATCAGCCGCTGCCCCCTTCTGGTCTGATGTGAGACAGGTTTGACTGGCAGACCCCTCCCCCCAGGTGGTCACATCTGGGTGTGCTTGGTTAACAACAGTCACCTCACTGTTGCCAACTTAGCAACTTTGTTGCGATGTTTAGCAACTTTTCTGACAAAAATAAAATTGGAATCAACCAAAATCGGAACCATTAGGCCAGACATTTTAAAGATGGTGATCGATCAATACGCTGCAATTGGTGCAGGCCTAAAAATTAAGCACTGAGCGTGTTGTTAAACCTGAGAATAAGCAATAAGATTTTTGCATATTTGTCATAAAATGCCTAGGAAAGCAAGAACTGCTGAGAATAAAACACTGTTGAGTCAAAGCAAGCCTGCCATCACACAAAATTACAAAATATCCATGTCTTAAACTACATTCATAAACTTTTAAATATTTATACCAACAGAACCTAATTCATAATTGTGAAGTAGAGTGAAAATGAATTGTGAGTTTAGGAGAAATTAAAATCTGAATAAATTGCTGTAAATTTATAATGAACTCACTTCAATCCTGTCCAATATATCATCTTCACAAGTTCACACAATAAATTTAGATTCTTATGACGATAGAAAGAATTTCATGAACAGAGTTCATGAACTGTCATGACGACACCAGTGTCTGAGTTTCAGTAAAGGCCTCAGAAGTTTGTTGGAGAGCATTACACATCACCCTGAATCCACCATCTCCACAGAGAAACATGGTGGTGGCAGAGTTATGCTGTGGGAATGCTCTCCTTCAGCCGAACAGAGTGGGTGTTAGAGTCGATGGGAAGATAAATGGAGCTACATAAAAGGCAACCCCAGAGCAGGAACTGTTAGGCACCTTCCAGCGGCTGTCTCTGTAGCTGGAGCCATGATGGGAGAACATTCACTGTTTTAGAATGTGATCCCATTCTAAAACAGTGAAGCATTCTAAATTGCTGCACAACAATTGGAAAAAAAATGCTGGTAAATGTTGCCATGACTTGGTCTGCTGTTAGCTGCTTTGGAAATGAGATGATTGTGCTGCAGTTTCTTAATGACTTTAAAAATCACTTTAACCCGCTCCGAAAATATTTTATGCTGCATTAAACAAGCATCCCCAGCTTTCTAACAGACATAGTTGGCCTGAACATATGGTACCTCTGTAATTAGAAAATATTTATCACAATCCAATCTGAGCAGGTCTGTGCAGTATTGCTATTGCACTAAGGACAAATAAGCAATGCAACACGAAGGCCTACATTAACCTGATTAAGAGATTGAAAAAGATTTTTTACTGTTTCTCTTCATCCAGCCTGCTGGAGTTTTAGTTCTTTCACAATGAAAAATCAACAGAAATTTTAGACATGGTGTTGGCAGTTTACAGTAGACTCTAGACTGTCTATGCAAAGTCTACAGTCTGTGCATATACAGTTGTAGACTGTGTGCTATATGCACAGTCTACAACTGTACCTGCAGCAGTTACAGTTGTGGTAAATGCTGCCCTTTTACAAAGTAATAAATCAGAGGGCTGTATGCTAATTTATGTAACGCTTTTTCTCAGATTTATGTTTTCTGTAGCGCCAAAGAGAAGACAGTAAGCAGCTTACAGTCAGACTTGCTATTTTAATCTCTTTTTTTAAAGGAGTAAGAATTTTTAATCTTATGTGACATGTTAGTCGTAAATTTCTGATGATTATCAGGAATTTAAAAATGTTGATTTAAAGGAGGCAATGGTACTCTCTCAGAAACACAGTTGCATCTAAAGGCTCATGCAAAAAAAGAATTGCCTTGTATTTTATGCAACAGCTGCAGGAAGAGCAAATTTCCTAACCACAAACTCTAAAGGGCAAAGCTGCATGACACTACCTGTCCTAGGAAAGCTGCTCTGCTGATACCAGAACATCCAAAGTTCTGGTATCAGCAGAACTTTGGAAGTTCAAGTTGAATTCAGGTCCCAACGCTACCTGTTGTTCATCGGAGGAAAAACTGGTGTTTCTACAAGTAAAGTGAAACATATTTAAACCCTTTCAAATTAATTTTAACCTAAATTAATGTTAAGATTCACATCTTGTCAATGCTCTGAATTTTTTCTAATTAATACTGAACAAGTCTTTATATAGCCTCTATTCGTATGAGAGTGATCGCCTCACTGTCACTTGCATTTAACTTTTCTGAACAGCAACACTATACGAAACAGAACCTCGAGTTCTAGATATATCTTCATGTATTTTGTGTTAGTGAACACCACCTTTAATTCTTCTATCAATCTGTCAAATTGTTTGTTTATATATGACAAATATAATAAAGAACAATCAACAGTAAAGATCCCCATCTATGCACCATATTGTGCAGACCAGTGTTTAATCAGCATGACCTAAATACCCTGCAGACCCTTGTGAGTGCTTACACACAGCTAAGCCTGCCACACTGTCCATAAAACATGTCTGTCTCCGCGACAACACTCTCCGACTGAGAACACCTCTTTCTAACGTCGTAACAAGATATTGTGAAGAAAAAGCATCAGAGACAAAGCAACTGCATGAAAAATAAAAAGTACTCCAAACAGTACTGCTAAAAGCTACGCGGATAAAAAAAGGATGCTAGCCAAATGACAGCTACAAGTTTGTGTCCCTTCACAATGCTCATGTTTACTCCCCAGTACTGACGAGGAAGCCTTCAGAAGTACCAAACATGATTCGGTATGTACAGCATTTCTGCTCACATACACCTTTCATTCAGTGGGATTTTACACACGCCATTATTCTAATGAGAAAGCTTCCCAACACGGAAATTGGAACATGTATTCGGGTATTTTGCAAGTATATCATGTACAGAATATAACATAACTCCGAATGTTCACTGACCAAATTCTATTATTAAAGTTATGTGAGATTTAAACTATTCTACTTCAAGCCATTTTTAAAAAATAACGTTCAGTCTGTACCATCAGGTGGCTGTAAGCTAACTAATTTTAGCATTCACTATCAACTTTGCTAGCGTAACAAATGAAGCGGTATGGCGAAGCCAAGCTAGCTGCTATTGACCCCGCGAGGTTCTGGCTTTTTAGCGGCTAATGCTAATAGCATGGAATTTCCATTTTCACTCTCCAACATTAGCGCCAATTTAAAAATTATTCCGCGAATGTCCAACTACATGAGCAATAAGCTTTCCGAGGTGTCATATCTGAGTCCGTAATTAGTTTTTTCCCCCCAAAACTTTTCAGAGAACAGTTCACGGAACCCGACAACAATCCGCCGTGGGATATTTGTTGAGACAACTATGTAGCCGGGATATAGCATTAATGTTTGTAAAAGTTGCATGTTTCATCTATGGTGTAACATTAAGCAACTGTATTAGATATATTGATTAAAAAGGTTAATATATTTATTTGCAAAACCCCATTACAATCGTATGATTCAATAGATTGTGGCGTTCTTTCAAACCAAACTTGAAGCACGAAGGCTAAGTGACATTGAAGTCGGCATCTGATCCGAAGTTTCAGACCCAGGGTTGCACGGATTTTAGGGATTCTGGAATATTTCTAATGAGAAATAATCAACTTAGTTAAGTCAGAGCTGTGCTGGATTACTCTACTTTGCCTGCATATTATTTTACACACAGTATTTGATTAGAGAAACTTCCCTTGTTATTTTTTTAAGGTGGAAAATACCAATTTTATAGCTATTTCGGCATAAATTTACAGTTGGGTCCTGCACGCAATCAGTTAATTTTTAGTCAAGTCAAATCTGTAGTAAATTATTCTACGCTGTTTACAGACACTTTCATACAGTTTGTAATAACCTCATTCTCTTTATGACAACATATATGCAATGTTTTATTTTGCATTGGAAATCACATTTAATATTAAATCAATCTTAAAACTCTTAGAATGTTTAAAACTGGACAGAATTAATCTACTCTTTATTCTTTTAAATGCTTCAAAACACAAAGATTCCAGGATTTAAAGTTTAAAGGACCTGATCTATTGCCAAAATACAATTAACACCATTAATATTAGATGCGCATGAGTCAAGCATAGTTGGAAAATATTATGTTATTTATTAAAGCAATCCATTCCAGGTTTGACCTGTCCAAGAACTGTACCTTTAAAACTAGATTATTTATTTTCACGTATGTTTACAAAAATTGTGTTTAAAGAACCTTTAGACAGTGCCAAACAAGTCAGTTTAAGTTGGGCCTTTCAGATTTAGAATTAGACCTGATCTAATTCAGTCCTGTTCTCTAAAAGAGCATAACAGATTTTTACTCAAGTGTCTAATCGGTATATATGAATCTAAAGCTAACTTCAGCATCATCGAAAGCTAGGCTATAGCTAGCTTGAGTTAGCAGCTAACCGAATAGACAGCTAGCGGCTAGCCACCTGGATGTCGAAAACGAACAATCACATCGTGTGCGTGCGTGTATGTGTGTGTGAGTGTGTGTGTGAGGCAAGAGGGGGGGGGTCTCAAATATATAAACCATTCCTTACCTCCCACTCGGTACATATTGGCCGCCATCCTCTTGCAACCTGTATTAAAATCAATTCCAGGGTATTCCCCGCTTGGGTAAAAAATATCGACGGCTTCTCTTTTATTCCTTCATTTATCTCAGACACCCCCGCCGCGAAACAAAGCCGGCTCCGGGCTCAAGCCGAGCTGTGGCGGGTAAAAAAGTTAAAAGTTTCCCTTAGTAAAGCTCCGGAGATAGTCCCCAAAAAACAGAAGTATCCTCTTTTCTTCGGCCCCTCAGACGACCTTCTCCTCTTCTTCACTCACTCATTCACACGCAGCTAGCCTGTCTCTTACTCCACTCTTCCTCCCATCCTCCGCTCCAAGCTTCATCCTCCTCTTCTTCACCTCCGCTTCAGCACACACACACTCGCACACGGAACACTCACTCACAGGTCCCCTCCGACAGTGCGCGAATCGTCATCTTCGGCTATTGTCGACAATCTCCGGCAGAACCCACAACTTTTTTCACTGGGTCCTGGTTAGTTAAGAACCTGACCTTTGGCATGAATGAGTAAGAAACAGGGCATTTCGTGCAAAAATATTTGAAAAATATAATGCTTATTAAGACTTGATTAATTATTTTGTAATGAGTCTTCTAAAAAAAGTATAAGTGAAGAGTGTAGATAACAAAACCCAGTTCATATAACAGAATTTTTGACTGCAATTTATTTCCCACAGTGAACCTAAAAGCTTTTGCATTGCTTTGTCTTTAAACACAAGTACACTAAAAACTTGTGATAAATTTAGTGTTGTATTGCAATACAAAGCTTTAATCAAACATAAGGGATACACCAAAACCTTAAGCTTTATGCGTTTTCATTCTACATACTAAAATAAATATTTCTACGCCTTTAGGAATAGATATCACAAAAAATCTTACAATCAAGATGAACTTTCTATTAATTTTGTTTAGACATCAATTTCAAACCTTTCATATAACATTTCAGCCAGAGCTGATGTTACATTTTAACATGTTTTATAATTTATACTTTATTTGTGTTTTCAAGAAAAACTGCTAGTTGTAACACAACACTTTCAGTATTTATAGACACCCTTACACATTTCAGTCAGATTTGGTGATGAACCCTTTTAACAAATGAAACATTATCTGCTTTACATCTGTTTGGCTGTTAGAAAAAATCTGTCCGTCTGTCTACAATTACAAGTCAAGAAATTTCAGCCAGATCAGAAGTTCAATTTTAAAAATGAAACCCTGGTAATAAAGTTATTGTTTGTATTTCCCACTATATCCATACAGAATAATATTAATACAAAAATTTTATCAACCAACTTTCAGTTTTCACAGATTCTCTACAAAGTTTAGTTTCGTTTTAAAGGTACAGTTCACATTAAAAGGGTCAACACTGCCCCCTAATGACAGCTAAATAATAACACAACTTTCAGGTTTTATTTTTTGTTTGTATTAATAATCAATACAAAAATAAAAGAAAACATTTACTACAAGTGATAATATTCAAGTACACTGATCTAAGGTCACAGAAATGAATGAATTAGTAAAATAAGCAGGGTTCGTGTTGACAGGAGTTGTTCTCCATCTTGTTTCATAAATGCACAGAAACAGCCAACACTGGTCACTTCTGTTTAAAGTACAAAAATATAGAAGAGCATTTCTATGGGCACTATGGCATACTGTATGTTATAATGCAACACATAAACTCAACACAACTAAAACAGGCATGTTCACAGAAACTATAAGGTAATAACAGTCACATTATGCACCACTCAACACACATGCTAACTTTCCTCACCACTTACACATCAGAATGCAAAAGATTCTGTTACACGTGTCAGTTTCAGATGGATTTATGAAGTTATGGTAGGAGGTTAAAATGGACATTTTCCCCTGAAGAGAATTCCTCTATACTCATGAGACTGACTGCAGTGGTGCAGCAGAGGCTAAATGAAGCTGAGCACTGATTAGCCTCAGTGGCTGTGAGCAGACAGCTTCCCTCCCTTCACTGGCAGCACCAGCAGCTCCGCCTAGCTGGCTGGAGGCTCCGGAGAGCTGGTGGAGGTGGAGCTGGCAGAGGCCAGTGTCTCCCTGCTTTCTCCCACCCCACCTCTGGTCATCTTCCACTGCAGGATGCAGGTATCCTTCCCGCCAATGGAAAGAAGGTGGGAGTCATTGTGGGTGAAGCAGACGTTGGTTACGTGACTCCCGTGGCCCTCGTACTTGTAACTTGGTGCCTGGGGAAGGGATCGGACAATGAAGAGAGGTTGCCAACGAAGCCCTAATTAATCCCTTGTTTTCCTCAATATAGGATACACTTTTTGAAATCCTGTCGTCGCATGGTGACAATGCCGAATAAGATTATACTCATGTACTAGTGCTTGTTTCTAGTTTCAAGTTTATTTTTCTATGTACACTTCAGAATTTTTGCCAGAAACGACTATTAGTTCCTGAAGCCTGTTCTAAAAGCTGTGAAGACCACTTCTTTCAATCAGGCAGGGAATGGGCGGTGGCAAATATTTTCAGTTTGTGTTCTTTTGATTATGGGTATTATTTCATTTCACACTATTATTGTCTTGTTTGTATTTAATTGTACATCTGTGTTTTTTTAATCTGTGAAAGGTGCAATAGAATTAAAGTTTTCTTACTTAAACTGAATTAGTAAACATGACTGACTCATTAGACCTGCAGTCCAACTGAAAAGTCTTTCGATGTAGAGTGACTGTGAAATGAAGGATGACTGTGCCAGCAGTACCTTAGGCTTCGGGCAGGGGTACTGGAAGAGGTGGACCTTGCAGAAGTCATCGGCCACTGCTACCACCCTCTCATTGTGGGAGCGACACAGGGCGTTGATGTCTGTTCCGTCTGAGCCCTCCAACCACACACCTGCAAACCACAGTGTATCCCTTATGTTTGCTTATCCCAACGCCACGTTTACTTGCAGAGTGTGTTTGATGCCTCTCACCTATGACATGGAAACCCAGCACACAAGTGAAAGAGGCCCATTCTCTGTCTTTGCTCTCAAAGCGGTTCCTCAGCAGCTTGCATCCTCCAGCAATGTCCCCTATTAAAACATATTGAGAGAAGTTAAGTAGGCTCTATAATAACAATAATAAGATGTGTTCCTAGTGGTACAAGCCTCTCCATCTTATGGTCTGCGGTTACTTTAGCTGATCACTACTACACATTTTTTCCTGGTATAATAATAGAATTTTTTTTTCAGTTTATAACATCCGTAGCTGCACAATTCTGGATGTGTACTTACAGTAGAGGATCTCATAGTCGCCTGAATTTGACACAATGTAACAGCTGTCTTTGGACCAGTCAAGGTGAGTTATGAAGCTGGAGTGTCCCTAATAAAAGAAAGACAGATATGATTGTAGATTATTTTATTCTGTAGTTTTCTTTTTCTTAATAAAGAAAATGTCATTAGAAACATTAATATAAGTATGGATTTATCTCAGTATATCTGTGTCGACATTTTGACTTGGTCCCCCCAAACTTCTGGTCTGGTGAAAAGAGCTCAGAAACTTCTGCATTTTTACGTCTGATGAGAGGAGCAAACCTCCCCCCTCCCTTCCTCATCACTTCCTACAGAGGGACAGTAGAGAGCAAACTGACCAGCAGAATCCCAGTCTGGTTTGTGGCATGTAACACCTCTGACTGGCAATGTATACAGAGAGTGGCGAGGACAGCAGAGAGAATCATCAGCACTGAGCTTCCTTCCATCCTTGACACCGCTTCCAGTCACTACCTGACCAGGGCTCGGCCAATTTCAAAAGATTTCTCCCACCCTCACCATAGTCTGTTCTCCCTGCTGCCCTCTGATCAAAGGTTCAACAGCTTCAACTGCAGAACAACCAGATTCCACAACAGCTTCATCCCTCATGCCATAAGACTATTAAACTCACATTAATCCTTTTATTGTATGTATTATATTAATTAATTTATTTTATTTTATTTTTTGAGCTTTGCAACTAAATTTCACTCAATATGTACATGTTAAATGGACAGATGGATGACAATAAAAAGTCTATGTCTCACTGAAACATTGATCCATTTCACTTATTCTTTGAAAAATGCATTGCACATAGAGTGAAAAACTATTCTTTTCCATCCATCCATTTTCTAACACCTTTGTCCCTAGTGGGGTCAGGAGGGGTGCTGGTGCCTATCTCCAGTGAGACATTTCAGGCAAGAGGCGGGGTTCACCCTGGACAGGTCGCAGGGCAACACAGAGACAGACAGGACAAACAACCATCAACCATGCACACACACACTAACACCTAAGGAGATGTTAGACTCAGAGAGACCGATTTACCTGGCAGTCATGTTTTTGGATTGTGGGAGGAAGCCGGAGTACCCGGAGAGAACCCATCATGCACAGGGAGAACATGCAAACTCCAGACTCCTTGCCGGAAATCGAACCCGGGAACTTCTTGCTGCAAGGCAACAGTGCTACCAACTGTGCCACTGTGTTTTCTTTTAATATTCATAAATATCTTGCATTATTATACAGCAAATGAAAATGAAAAATTCAGGCAAGAATAGACCAGTCAGGACCAGACTCATAAAGAAATATCTTTAATGTCGAGATGTTATGTTATGATGTTATGGACTACACAATCATGGGGAAGACCGATGATTTGACAGCTTTTCAGCAGACGCTGACGTCCTTCACTAGGAGAATAAGCTACAAAATGTCATTTCTAAGGATGTTGGCTGTTCAGTGTGCAGCAAATTACTGGAAACTAGAGTATAAGGAAAAGTGTGTCAGAATAAGTTGAATAAGTGCTCACTTGAAAGGATTGTGCAGTTAATTCTATTCAAATGTTTGTGTGAGATGCCTAAGGCGTGGAGCACAGCTGCAGTCAGAGCTTCAAAGGCACATGAATCCAGGACATGGGCTACAGCTGTCACATTCCTTATGGTAGCCACTCCTGAAGCATCTTACCTGGGCTGAGGACCACAAGAACTGGGATATTGCTCAGATGTGTAAAGTCTTCTCAGATGAAATTAAAAATTGCATTTCATCTGGAAATGCCAAGGTCTGGAGGAAGACTGGATAGGAACAGAATCCATGTTGCTTGAAGTCCAGTGTGAAGTTTCTACAGTCAGTGAAGGTCTGGAGCTTTATGTCATCTGCTGCTTTTGGTATGTTGGGTTTTATCAAGTCAAGAGTAAGTTCAGCCTTCTACCAGCAATCTATGACACCCTCTGCTGACAAGGTTTATAGAGTTTTCATTTTCCAGCAGAATTTGTCAACGGGCCAACACTGCTAAAAGTACCATGTTAATCACCGTGGTAACACCAGAAAACTGGTCTGATCTAATATAGAATCTATGGGCTGTTGTCAAGAAGAAATGACAGACACCAGAACCGACAGCAGTAGCAGCAGATTGGTGAAGGTTGCTACCAAGGTAACCTGGGCTTGTTGCACACCTCAGCAGAACCACAGGCTGATGCCTCCATGCCTCGCTGCATTAACGCAGTCATACACGCAAAAGAACCCGAATCCCAACAATTGAGAGCATATGCTGTACAGTACATGGTGGGTCCTTTTCAACAACCCCACATTTCAGTATTTAAAAATATTATTTTCATTGGTCTTTATCTCGCTTTGTAAGTGGTACAAAGCAAATTTTCAAATTTCTAGACAAAATAATTTTTGGTTTTATTAGCTATAAGCCACAATCATCAAAATTAACAAATGCTTAAAGGGTTTCACTTTGTCAGTAAGGATTCAAAACTATAGATGTGTTTCACATACTAATTGAATTAAAGAAAGAACTTTAATAAAAGTCTTACTTCTTCCTGCTTATTATGATACACATGCATGAATGTAACTCACATTACACCTTCCGAAGCGACTGTAGCGGCGGCCACTCTCTGTCACGCTGTAGATGTAGATGAAGTTGTCATGAGAGCCTACAGCTAAAAAACGTCCGTCTGAAGACACAAGAAGCCATTACTTCAGCTAAAGGGGACTTCCACTGTTTTTCACGTTATTCCTCCTTTCTTCAATTATGTACAGAGAAGAAAATGAAAAAAACAAACTAAAAAAAACCACAGACTTAATTAAATGTGTGTTTATATTCTATCGTTTTTTTCCTCAAAAGCGATTTTTTTAGTTTTCTATTTTAAAAAAAATACATGTTCAAAAATCACACAGAAAAGTCATCAATTTAATTTTGTGTTGAATTTTGAGGAAAGAGATTTAATTTAATACAATTTGGAATAAGACAGTGGAAAAAATAAAGAGCTGTGAATATTTTCCAGATGCACAGAAAGTACTGAAACATTGTGATATGTATTACATTCTTTAAAAAAAAAAAGTGTAATTTCTGCAGATGGCATACCTGGTGAATATCTCATGACTGATAGCTGTTCATTCCCATCTATAAATTCAGAAATCACCTCCTTGGTTACCAAGTCGAGGACCACCCACCTGTCAGTGTTACAAGGCAGACGGTCAGGGATCTGCCAGTTTAAACATGCACTGCTGCTGCCTTATGCTAACTAATCCAAGGTGAAGCTCTTTTTGTTACATTGTACAAAAAGAGCAATTGTACTGCAACACACTCCACATTTATTGACAGTGGAATGTGCCACATTTATTGACACACTCCACATTTTTTGACAGCTTGATAAAGGTGTGTAAAACACCTTCAACTAAATGAATGAATGACAAATATAATTTAGAATTCACGTCTCAGTACACTCCTTCTGTAGACAGGTGCCTGAGGCTGCAGCCCTGCAGGGTGTCGCCCTTTTGTTAAATAAATTACACTGCCTGGCCAAAAGAAAGTTGCCAAATGGATGTAACTAAGCAAATAGGTACAAGCCTCCTATTGGATAGTTGCTGCATGTTTCAGCTGACAACAAGTTATTTAGCCCCAACTGGTGCAATGAGTTGCTTCTCATTTTTGGTTGTGGAAAAGATGTCAGTCCGTTTGAGAAGGGTCAAATCATTGGCATGCATCAAACAGAGAAATATCTAAGGAATTTTCAGAAAATACTAAAATTGGGTTGAGAACTGTCCAGCGCATTATTGAAAACTGGACCCATGGTCTTTGAGGAAGAAATGTGGCCAGAAAAAAATCCTTAATGATTGTGATCGTTCCCCCAGGATTGGGAATCAAACCACAGACAGCTGAGCTTAGGACTAATAGCCTCCATAGAGCGACTGCTCTACTTCGAACTCTGCACTGTCCCTATTGCAGCTATTTTAGATGATTTTCATGTGAACAGCAGAACTTTGCTGCATAATTATTATTTTGTATTTGTGTTGCATTACCTTCCTGTGCTGAGGCCAACAGACACAACCGATCCACTGGGGCAGAAATCAGCACACAACCCATACTCCTGTCAGTGACAAACACATCCATTTAATCTTTGTTGGATAAATGCAGTTTGTCTGTAAAAGCAAAATTGGGACATTTTCTAGACTGCAGCAAAACCTTCAGTCTGCATATCTTTCTGTTTTGAGCTTTACTTACACAAAGCTTTATTTGATTATATTTTTGTAAGGATCTTATCTCAGGACGCTTCATTAGCTTTAAAAGAATAACTAAATAAAAAGAGCCCAATTTTCAATGTGTTTTTGCTCTGGCACAAACTGATCAGCTAACTTCCTTTCAATAGAGTCCTCATCTATAATCAATAGAGGTGACACTGTTAAAGAGTCCAGCTGAAATCCCTTCACCAGTCAAGTCTGTTTGCTATAAAGCAAACATTTATACCCCTAAAACTGTTTGAACAACTCCTGCAACAAAGATTGCAACCAAATCAGTCTTCTTTTTTTGGAATAATCAAGCATATCTTTGTTATGTTACTTAGATTAAATAGTGTTAAAGTCTCCAGACGGCCAGAGAACACAGGAAGCACAAGAACATCGTTCTAAAGAGTATTGAAGCACAGAGCTCAGCTAGCTCAGGAATAATCACTTATATATCTAATTTTATGAAACCCTAACAAATTTATGCTCACCTCCATATGCTCAGCACTTGTTGTGCCTCACATAGGACCCTAGCATTCTATTAATTAATTCAGCTACTGATCATTTGTCCATATGGGGGCGCTCACAGACTGTGCATAGAGCATTGAATTGTGAGAAAAAGTAAACAAATTTAGCATAAAGTAAATAACTCCAAATGAACTAATTAAATCTAAACATGCAGGCCAATTTCAATTCAATTACATGCATTCCAGTTCAACCAGATATTCCAGAAAATCTGCAGATTAATAAGATGCCCTATAAAAAAATCCTTCGTTCTGCATGAGTTTAAAAAACAGAGCTAAAGTCTAGAAGTGATTCTTACCTCGAGGGTGATACACCAGTCCAGGTTGTGTTCCTCTGTGTTCCACAAACACACCTGCCTGTCATGGCTACAGGAGAGGAAGATGTTCTGAGAGGGGTGAGTAGCAAGACCCCACATCTCATCTAAATGACCCTGAGACACACAGAGAGAGAGAAAGGCTGAAAATTAAAATTTCTTCCCTCCTGCTGCAGTAACAGCTGATCTGAACTGCTTGGTCCATTTACCTCAAGTATGCAAACAGAGCAAAAGGAAAAGGCAGATTATGAGCATACCTGAACTATGGCAACAAACCCATCAGAGAAAGATCCTCTGAGGATTGCATTTCGGGTTGTACCAACCAAAAGTCCCTCATCATCCACAACTGCAACAGTGCGGACAGCCCCAAACTTTTCTGGAATCTGGACATAACGTCCCAGTTAGTTCCAACATTCCAGGCATTTCCCTCCCATGAGGAGGATGCTTCACACACCTGATGTAACACAGACACACGCAGCTGCAGATCACCTCACACTCTCTCTCCGGAGCCAGGTCAGCGCTCCAGCGGATGATCTTGCGGTCCTTTCCCCCTCCGCTGAGCAGAGCTCCACACTTCAGGATGCACAGGGTAAACACACTGCCTTCGTGTGCTTTGATTGGTCGCACAATCTGGTAGGTTTCTGTTTGGAAAGCAAAGTGGGAAAGGAAAAGGTCAGGTCAAAGCTACATGGATTATTTTATACAGTTCATATTATGCTATGACTTTAAATAACATAATATATATAAAGAATGAAATCACCGTGACTTTAGGATACTAATATCAAACTGAATTTGGTAAGGTTCACTTGCATCTTTTAGTTTTCAAGATTAGCAGACAAGGTTTTATAGCCAGAACTTTTTTGTTAGCATGTTAACACACTGACCTTTGGCCCCTTTACCAAGTGTTTTGGTATCTGCAGCAGACTTCACCCATGGCAGGATGTTGCCTTCAGAGTCTCCGGTCAGAACATCTCCAGTTAGGCTGAACACAAAGCAGTGGATGAACTTGGGCTTCTTGTATTTCTGTAAATAAGAAAAAAAATACTTTTAAAAGCAACAATTTGACTGAGAGTTGATTTTATTTTACTTTGCCAAAGACAATGACAATTAGAGCTTTTTGTTTAATTTCTCCCCTCAAAGTCAGAAGTTTCCTATGCCTCATCTTAGGAAAGCCCAAAAGATGATGTCATGACTGTAGGCTTCTGATAGGTTACTGCATAGCATTTCAGGTAAATAAAGCTACACCTGTGGCCAGAGTTCAAACTAACTGTCTACTGGTGTGGCATTGTAACAAAATGAAACCAAATTGGCCAGAAATGTGGTCTTCCACGAGTCTGCTTCTCCCAGATGTCTGCAGATGTTCATCTCTTGGAGACGTGTCCTGTGGTGTGATGACACCAAAGTTCATGACCATGTAGGTCCAACATTACACTGAGAGAAAAAGCAGGAAGCTCAGTTGTAAAGTTTTGCTATAGGAGGGACTGGTGCACTTCACAAAAGAGATGGCTTTGTATGTAAATAGTATTGCTGTCAATTGATAAGAAGTTTTTTTTTCGACTGCGTGGCCATCCACCCCACCAACACAGTCGTGAAGTACGCGGACGACACAACAGTAGTGGGTCTCATTTCAGACAACAACGAGACCCACTACAGAGAGGAGATTCTGCAGCTCACTCAGTGGTGTTCAGCCAACAACTTGGTGCTGAACACAGGGAAGACCAAGGAGGTCATTGTGGATTACAGAAGGTCCAGGAGGACGGATCACACTCCCCTTCTCATAGATGGAGAAGTGGTGGAACGTGTGGACAACATCAAGTTCCTGGGCCTCCACATCACGTCTGACCTCTCCTGGAACACAAACACCTCCCACCTGGTGAAGAAAGCACAACAAAGGCTCTTCTTCCTCAGGAAACTGAGACGGGCTGGACTTTCCTCACGGCTGCTCGTGAACTTTTACAGGGCGATGATCGAGAGCATCCTCTGCCTCAACATGACTGTGTGGTATGGTAGCTGCACAGCACTGGAGAGGAAACAACTGACACGGGTGGTGAGAACAGCACAAGGCATTGTGGGATGCCCCCTCCCAGACCTGGACTCCATTTACACAGACCGGGTCAAGAAGAGAGCTGGATCCATAGCCATGGATTCCAGCCACCCGGGCCACAGACTGTTTGTGCCGCTGCCATCAGGCAAGCGGTACAGGAATATATGGACTACAACAAACAGACTGAGAAACAGTTTCTTCCCCACAGCCGTCAGAGCCATTACTCCCTGCCGTCCCCCCCTCCCACACATATCATAACCTCGCAGTCACACATACATATCCCCCACCCCCACACAGCCATATTGTTCTGCACTTTGCACTGTCACATTATCTGTACTTTGCCATAATTGGACCTGCTGCTTCTTCTTTGGTGTGGTTGAGTGCCTTTAGTTAATTTAGTTGTATATATTGTTATTATTATTATTGTGTGTTTGCTTATTTATACTGTATATATTTGACCTTTTGCACGGGAGCTGCAATGGAAATTTCGTTGAATTCTGTTCAATGACAATAAATGCTATCTATCTTTTTAATCAGATTAATCACACTCTAGTGCTGTGATTAATCTCAAAACCTAGCTTTATAAGCTTGATATATAAATATACAGGCAGAGTAGTTCTTACAGGAGTTGTGCAGAGGGGAAGCCCCAGTAATGTTTCTCACAGTACTCAACAGCAACTAAGGGAAACATACTCAGTTTCCCTTAGTGCACATGTAGTAGCACACTTATGAATTTTGTTGTCCTTGTGACAATGACAATAAAGATTTATCTTATCTTATCTTATCTTATCTTATGGTGCACAGAGTGAACACACTGCCTCAGTGCACATGCTACATGTAGTAACATGTGCACTAAGATCTAAACACGACAAGTTGACAGTGTCATTTAATGTCAGACGGTGATAAAAAAGTTACCATACATTTTTATACAGGCTTGAAGTTTTGTATTATTGTCCTTGTTGATGAAATGAATCTGTTCAAAATGGTCCTGATGTGTCATACATCCTCTTTTAGACATGAATAATGTTTGCCTTTAATTTTCAGTTCCCTTGAAAGGGGTTTCCCACTTCCCCATTCAGGCTCAAAATGAGGAAGCTGCAAACAAGATGAAAGCTCTCACTCATCACCAACCACTAACACAGAAAACCTGTCAGGACGACGTGACCGGAGACAAGCGGAAATCTGAGCCTTACTCCGAAGATGCCTTGTTTCTTGGTGAACTGCCCTGCACTGAGTGTCCAGAAGTAGACGTGGGATTTCCCACAGGTGATGATGTTGTTACTGTCACTGGGGTTGAAGTCCACATCAAACACAGCCTCATTGGTCGTCTGCACACAGGAACACAGGCAGGTTCAGCTCAAGTACAGCAGAGGGACACTGAGGGTCGGTCAAGTCTTCACAGAGTGAAATGCAGCAAAATCAAACATCAAGCATACAAGTTTGGTGATGAGATCTGTACTGTAAATGTGGAGTTTCCTAAACTTTGGTCAGATCAAAGTAAAACCTGCCACCTTTGAATGAAAGCCAAAAAACATGTTTAGAGTTCACCACTAGCAAAAAAGTGAAGTTGGAAAAACCTTAAACATGCAGAAAAATTGGCCCTAATGGCCACTGACGTCAAACACAGAATTACTGTAGCGGGGGTTCTTGTCAGACGAGGCCAAATCAGAACTTTTTGACCAGTGGGGGAAGTGATGGAAATCCAGTACATCATGTTGATAAGACTAAACCCACTGTGAAACATGGTGGTGGCAGTTTTCTACTCCCATTTGATTTCTTATAAAAGGGAGTAGAAAATTTATCAGGTTTACTTATAACACAGCAATGGAGGTACAGCAATGGCCTACAGTATAGTATATTAATGTGTTAGAATGGCCTATTCAAAGCTCAAAACTTCAATAATATTGAGAATTTGTAGTAGGATGTTCTCCATCTAGTCTGATGTAATTATTTTGCAGAAGGGTGGGCAGTCTGTGGATATGCAAAGCTGGTAGAGTCAGAACAGACCTGCAGATGTAACTAAAGAAATGCCCAATAAAAAACATGCATGCATGTGGTTGTTATGTGACAATGTGAGAGATTTTAAGGGTCTGAATAATTTTGAGAAGAGCACAAAAAAGCAGTTAAGGTTATAAAGAAAAGCTTATAAAGAAAATAACAGTAGAGATTGCAGTAAAGTGCCACACAAAAAGCCTCATTCATGCAGGGAAGAATGTGGTGACGAAATGAGAGCGGGTGGACGTTTGCCGTCTCTCTGTGCTGTAACTCAAAGGACGGGTCCAGTGTTGGAGTGCAGTCACAGGCAGGGAGACTCTTTTAGATCATGTACATTTTTCAACACCAAACTATAAACACACACATATTCACACAAAGAATTTGCTAAATATTTATAGAGTTGCCATGACAGCAATGCAGAAAAATGACTCCCAAGAAAATTGAGTAGTTTGGGGCAAAAAGCCCATTTAAACAGAGCAGAGCCCCCTCTCCATCAGCAGGCTGCAATATGCCATCACCCTCATCTCTCTGGAGACGGAGGTAATTTATAAAGCACCAACACATTCCAATCACTTTATTTTACATGGCACAAAACTTTGCGACTCGTTCAGATTCTGTCTGAAGATGGACGGATGTCAGAGTTTAACATCCTAAAGTGATTCAAACATTACATGGGATGGTTGCCAACATGGGTGTGAATTTTATGTCATTGAAACCCATATGATACATACTGTATTTCAACTGACAGAACACTTAACATGTTCATTACCCTGGTTTGTTCTGCGTAAAAAGATCTCAAATTCATTCATGCCAAACTGGATAAATGCCAGGGTGGAATTCAAGAAATCACTTGACAGGCTGCAGAGAAAGAGCCTGCACAGATGAAGAAGTTTGTTGACCTGAGTCACACCTTGATAAACAAAACCATTATAAACAATAAGATAATAGAAAAGAAGAACTTAAATAAGAGGTGATGTAATTCTCGTGAGATGGCTTATTTCCTTTCTGCATTGTGAGGACAAATTGAACTGCCCAAAGTGTGCTTCGTTTTGCATTTCTGCAAGTGTCTCTTAAATGTTTGGCTTTACAAGTGTGATATGAGATTCTGCAGTCTGAGACGATAAAAAAAGGATTTGGAGAAAAAAAAGCAATGACTGAACTAAACAAATACTTTGCAAGGATATTCAGTTTGATCAGGTTAATGTTGCTTACCAGCAGTGGCGGTTCTAGACCAGATGTACTTAGGGACCAGTTTTATTTTAATGGGGGCACAGAACAAAAGAACAAAACAAAAACAGTATAATATTTCATTGTTTGATAAATGAAGCCAAAGAGCCACTTCCGGCTCCAGAGTTTCAGACTTCCTGATCTAGCAGATGAAAATTGTGATCTTATCTTGGTACGGCTCAAGCTAAAACTGCAACACCTTAATGTTCATTATTAATACACAAATTATTGTAAAATGTAAAGGATGAATTAGTTATGGTTTCTGTACCAGTGCATTTCATCATATGGCATGTATTTAGTATTATCGCTTCATGCTTGGCCCATGCTTATCAACTGCTATTTTATCTTCAGCAAGTAAAGGTATATGTAATTTAGGACCTGAAAAACAACCAAACTTGGTAAGTAACAAGAAAAAAAAAGATCGTAAGGAAATATGGAAACCTAGAATAAAAAGTAACAACTAAACATTGTGTTTAGTGTGATCCTTCCAAAACAAGCTCCTAGAGTTAGAAAGATATTCTCAGGGGTTAGAGAGCGAGATCTAAAAGTGGTTATCCAATTTTTGGCAGATGATTCTCTAACTTACTCGCCCTTAAGAAAGAGTGGACATGTTTGGATGAGTTGCTGCAGTGACTCTGAGATATCAAAGCCTGGACTGGTGGAAAATGAAACTTAACTTCACCGTGTTCTTTGCTTACCTTAATCTCTGCGTGCTTGGTCCCCTTGGTGCAATCCCACACAGACAGTATGTGTTCATTAGAGTCATCAATCACACAAAGGAAAGTTCCAGAGTCCTAAATTGTTGATTCAAAACAAGAAAATACATCATAAGTATGAAACGGTTTCAAGATCACAAACATGCCTGAAAACTCAGATTTGAATTTATTCCTCTTTTGACTTTTGTAAATATTGGTTTGTGTGTTTTTCAAAAGTTGTGTTTGTATATGTGTATTCATCTGTTTGAACAAATCCTGAGTTTGTCCAACTTTTTAGCTGAGATCTGGCACAAGCAAAGATTCAGAAATATCCTGTCCTTTTCTGGGGGAACATGTAGATGTTGGAGAGCAAATACTCTGCAGAAATCTCTGTCACATAATATATTAATATATTTTTTACTATTGCTGTTTTTTGCCACAGTCAATTTATCTTTGATTAATTTCACCCCACACATCACTCATATGACAACGAGGACATTCTTTGTGCTATGCTTAGTTTTCATTCCAATAGGATGAAAACTGTCACCATGCAGAATTGGGGTTCAATCCCATCAGGTCTGGTTGATCAAAGATGTTCTTTTTTATTTTACACACATAGCTTAGTTTTACACAAATTTTATTTTATAATGCAGCTTTTTAGAGCCTTCCCACTGTTGGAGTGGAGATCATTGTGACTTGAACATTTCTAAGTAGCTCACTGTCTGAAAAGTGTGGGCAGACTAGGTTCTCTACAGTCAGACTCAAGACTAGTACAAGAAGAACTCGACAGAATTGCATCAGTGTAGCAAAAATGCTTCACTGATGCATTTTTACTAGACTGTATCAAATTCTGACACTCAAAGCATGATCTTTTCATATATCTTTGGATGTTAAAAGTACAGTAGATATTGATATTTTGTTCAAACAAATAAAATGATCCTCGTTTTTATACAACTAATCCTCTGCTAACTCACACTCACACATTGACTTGGTCTCTGCCACACTAACTCAAACTATTTTGCAGCAGCAATAGTGTTGTTGTTTGTTTTTCTTTGTATTTTTTGTTAAATATGTTTTGATATTCACCTTATGCCATAATTAAAATGTCTAATTCCATTGGCAAGAAGTGCAAACTTTCAGGCTTCCTATTTTCCTCCCATTGCCATGGCGAATTATGGATTAATGAAGACGTCTACACGCTTGCTCATGTTCAACTCCAAAGTAATTTGACACAGAACATTTCACCAGTTAAAGGACATTTCTTTTACTCATATACAGTATATCATGCAATCCTGATCAACATGACAACATCAAGACATTAGTCTGAGCAAATTCAAAGTAAAGAGCAGTTTACAGTTACAATGTAAACTAAAACAACTTACAGCAATGGAGAATGCCAACGATCCCATTCCCACTCCCCTCTGGAAGGTTCCAAGCCCTATTTGCTGCAGAGTGACTAGGGTAGTAGAGTCCCATATATGAACACATGCCTGCATTGGCTAAAATAAAACATAAAAACATATCATCTACAGAGCAGAACAGATCAGATCAAACTTTATTGTCCCCTAAGGAGCAATTTGCTTTTCAGACAGCAAGGACAATCACAGATAAATACATAACATAAGGGAAAAAAATATACACCACGCAGCATCCATATAGCATAAAGAACAATTATATTTATTTTATTTAAGGCAAAAATTTATTCAAATTCCCATGTATGATATATTACTAAATGTTCCTGATTGCTAGACACAGGCTCAAGAGCACAGAGAGGAAAGGCGAGTAGAAGGGCAGCATGTTTCTTCCTTGCATAGGAAGGAAGTGTTTGAAGCAGATCACAGCACTGACACAGGACAATGCAACATCAGCCATGACAGGGTTGCTATTGGTCAGTGATGATTTCGGCAGACATACAAAGACCTCATCTGTTCAACAAACATGCAGAACGTATCTGATGTCCACTCCGGTGCATACAGTAACTAAGCCTCATGATATATTTCTGTTATTCCAGATAAATTTTTAGGAGTCATTATAAAGTCTGCACCTGCTGGATTTCACAATTTTGAAATGTACCAATTAATTAAATGTATTGTTTTCATTCATGTGTTGTTTTCAGCATCATCCAATCTTACTGCAACAGCAGTCGTTACCTTTCCATCTTTATCCACGCCGGCTGTCTGTCCAGATGCCACTCGAACATTGTCAGGATGAACAGCAAGACTGCAGAAAAGCAGTTTATTTCAAAACTTTTAGAAAAGAATCCAGAGGAGAAGAGAGAACAAAAGTAATTGCATGTAGTGACTCGTGTCTGTATAATAACATGTTTTCACCACAATGAAAACATGTTATTATACAGATAAATTGTATAGTTTGTGTCACGTATTTGAGAATGTTCGTCATAGAGCGGATCTCACACACTGCTGATAATTGGTGGCTCTGCTCTATGGGGCTCTAGATGGGACAAAGCACCTGTCACCATCATTACAAATGGATTGGAAACTTTAGCATCAAGAACGCATCAGTGAAAGCAATAATAGGACGTAGTGTGCCATATTATTGCACAGTTGATTCTGATGAAGTATTGGACAGTTTATATTCTTAAATTAATTGCACCGCCAACAGGGATAAATTAAAACTTGATGAGGACAATCCTCAGTCAGAAGCTCTGATATCCAACCAGATCACTGATGTGGTTGTTCATCATAATCCACATCAGTTTTTAATGTCAGAATGAATTCTCAAGCTGTTCAGGCTGCAGAAAGTTTCTGCTTTACAGAAAAACTCCTTAACCTTCAACATGCTGCTCTCCACAGCGCATGTCTTGTGACCAAATTTGAATTGAAAGACAATAAGAGATGCATCATCCAAGAGCTATTTTACAGCTGAGAGCAAACACTCTCATATATTAGTTTTATTATTACATCACACAATCATAACACGCCAAGCCCAAACAGGCTTACAGGAAACCTCATCTAAATAAAGAAATAGAATGCAGTTCATAAGCTGAAGGTCATATGAGTTAACAATCATTCTGCTGTTGTGAGGCTATCTGAAGATCATGAAGCCAATGATCGCAAAAATTCTAAATCATTTTAGAGCCTGACAAAGATCAGATTATCTCTATCATTCCTTGAAATATGAAAAACTAGGACTGAAAGAGGACGAACTTCCCTTTCTCATGATGACAGCAATGCTTGTCTGCACATCCACTTATTATTATTATAGGGAGATTATCTTAGTAAAGTGATTTAACAGCTTGTTTAGATTTTTTTCCCTCCAACTTCACTAAAACCAAATAATAATCTGCTGCTTGTTCTCAAACAAATAGATTAGATCACAAATCTGTACAAATAGTTTCAGATCTGGAAGAAACATTTTTTACAGCCTATTTTTATGTCATCCCCTGGCACTCTGTTAGTACTTCAATAAGGTCATAAAGAGAATAACCAGTGTGATAACACATTTAGAAGCAATCTATATTTTCAGCATTTCAGTCTTTCTTCAGAGAACAGGACTGACTCCTTGTCCAGGGTAAATGCTGCCTGGCTAAGCAAGACAATGACGCTACCGGTCAGCTGCCGTCGCAGGTCATCTAGCATGCAGACCATGCTGTTGGAAATGGTTTCCAATGGTCTGACATGACACTCGGGTGCCAGGAGTTCAGAGGCATCCATCATGCAGTTCCACCGGGAACTGATCACAGTGAAGTGGTTATCAGTGTGGGATGTGGCTAAAGGTCATCCACTTCTCTGCCTTTCTGTGACTCTGCCAGTCTCTCTGTATCTCTGTTGAAACTAGCTGTTGAAACTGAAACTCTAAGCTCAGCAATCTGAGAATGTTCACCTGTAAAGGTTATAGTGCAATTAAGGTTCATCCTGAAACTTCGCCTAAATCAAGCCAAGCATTCTTTGCTTCTTGTGAGAAATACATGCTGTCAACATGGAAGAACACAGAATATCACTCCGTGTCAAGTCAAATGAAGAGAACAAAGTTTTTCTTGATCATACGCAGAGGATTGTTTAGTTTTACTGACCATCGGACAGAGTCGGTGTGTTTGCGGTAGTGGCGCTGCATGCGGTTCTTGATGTGATAGAGCACAATGACACAAGCAATGAAGTAAACCGCTTCACCAGATGGAAGGAAGAATAAGTTAGCACGGCAGTCCCGTCCCCGGTAACCGTAGCTACGGACAGGGTTAAGGTGGGAACACTTACATTTTGCAATGCAACAATACATATGAAAAACCATTCACATATTTATCACAATGTTTAAATTGGGAGCTGTACTTTAGATAAATAAAAACTACTCTAAGTTAATTAATGACACAGACTCTTCTGCTTAATAAAATCTAGACTTTTTACACATCAACTATAGGAAGTTCTTTCCACAGCATCATATCTTTCATCCATCAACGGAGTGAAAGAAACCAGGTGTGAATGTAACACAAGCCCAATAACATAAACACACAGCTGAGCACCATGTGGCCCTCCTGTGGAAGGATACACCCAGTCCAGCTCCAGTCTCTCTGAAGGCAGCTCCATCTTCAGGTTGTCATAGTTCTGGATGTTGGATGGGACGTACATGGTGATGGGTCGGCCTCGGATGAACATTTTAATTGACTGTTCTGGATAAGATAATAGAGAGATAAGATTAACTTTATTGTACCGATGGAAATTTGTCTCGTTTACACACTCTGGATGCTGCATAACCCAAAACCATGACCATCGTATTACAGCCACACATAAAACCCACTTTCATAATGAATCTATTTCAAGAGAAATAACTACGTAAAAGAAGAACGACTCAAGAACACAAGAAAAAAAAAACAAATCACACTATAAAACCTCTTGTGGCTTTGCTCTTATCTGGATGCTATTGTCTGATGACATTAATTAAAGACATTAATGTACTCAGGCATCTAGTAATGTTTTCTAACATTAACAGAATTAGGTATTGAAACTGTTTCTCAAATATTTCAATCCCCATGAAAAAGAATTTACAGGCGTGCCATGGTGGCGTAGTGGTTAGCGCGACCCATGTTTGGAGGCCTTGAGTCCTTGACGCGGCCGTTGCAGGTTCGACTCCCGGACCCGACGATATTTGCCACATGTCTTCCCCCCTCTACTTTCCCCTTTCCTGTCAGCCTACTATCATATAAGGGACACTAGAGCCCACAAAAGACCCCCTGGAGGGGTAAAAAAAAAAAAAAAAAGGATTTACATAAATTCAGCAATGTCATCTTCACAATTCAGATTCATTTCTCCATAGGCAGCTCTTCTGTTTAGTTCAAATTAACAACATATCTAAAGGGTAGAAATGCTTTGCAGAAACTACATTTTGCATCACTTTGACTGCATGATCACAGTACAAAGATGTTCTAGCCTCATCTATTCTATTTTTTTTTAGAAAAATTATTAAACGTTTCTATCCATTGTAGAGTTGTGGGGTGTAGTTTAAAAAAAGGAGGCTAAAAAGGGATTTGAACTCAATGTGGACAGTAGAATACCATAAAGGAGTGAATATTTTTAAAAGGCTTTGTTTGCTACCCTCTGTGCAGAAAGAGAGCTGTATTATGTCATTTCTGGTGTACCTTGGCTGTAAGTTCCTCTTCTTGAGCCGGGTGAACCTATGTGCACAAGAATGCAAAAACTTAGCATCAAAAAAATTTAGTTTACATAAATAAGCTTTAAACATCAGTTGATTGTAAATCTTAGCTGACCTAACATGGAAATATCTGTAACACACTCTCATGTATTAGCAGTAACTTCCTGCTAAACAGAACATCTTAAATGTGACTAAGCAGAGAAACTGCTGGTGCCAAGACCAGATTTACTAAGCGTGTTGCGCTTATAATTCATCTGCTATGAAATTCTTGAGAATTGAGTCCATTTTATATGGCAGCCAGTTATTAGCAGACAAATATGGTCAAATATGGTTACTTTTTATCTGAGCTGAGGTCTTTAAAGCAGTTCTTCACTTCCCAATTAATTAACGATGGCTGATTTAAGACAGCCCACTAACAAATTTACACAAAAACATTGATGTGCAAGCAGGCCAACTGACTAGTAATTTATTTTTGTAAAATACTGTTTCTTAGGAAATAGACCAATACAAAGTGGTGCATGATTATGAAGTGGATGGAAAATGTACTTTTTCAAACATGAGTAGGAAAACCTTCCACTCCAATACAGTGCAATGTGCTGCCACCTGTGAATATAAAGTGTAAATCTAGCCATTCTGTTTCTGTGAAGGCCACAGAAGTTTGACAGAAAACATTAGAATGGTGAAATGTGTTGCAGACACGTGACTGATGCAAACTCTAAAGCATACAAGCACAACAGAACAAATACAACAGAAAACACTGAAAATACAAAATGCCGGAGGAAGGGGAAAATCCCGCAAATAGCAAAGCCATAAACTCGCTCCACAACACAGAAATGCTCCAGACCTCTAGGGGGAGTCGACCACCAAATCATATGGGACCAGACCTTCAAAGACAGGATGTCCAGAAGAAAGAAGGAGGAATATGTAAGAAATGATAGCTACTCTAGACTCCCGGTAGTGATCTGGAGGACTTCATTTTTGTGGAGCCAGTTTTCCATCATTAATGAAGAAAAGACCAAAGACAAAGACTAAGGCCAAAGAACACAACAGTAAGAGAGGACTGCAAATGTTACAAGACATGGTCATCAGAAGCAGCTAAGAGACTGACGGTAACTCTGGAGGAGTTGGTTTAGATCAAAGCATATTCATGTTTTGGAAAGTCCCAGTCAAAGTCTAGACCTAAATTTAGTAGGTGAGAGTTTGTGGGAATTGCAAGTAAAAGGGGAAACTTTCTGGATAAAGGAGATACACCCCAAAATAACTTCAGGCAGTTCTGGTGCCTGTTACTCAGAGAGCCGAATGGAACACACAGCGTTAGAACAACTTCCTTCAAGTCATCTGCATACATAGTGAAGTTAGTATGCTTCACTATGAATTATCCTTAGAACATCAAGGGCATTGTTCAGATGACGCATGAGTTACATTCCAGACGGAAAGTCAAAGGTTCAGTATGACCTCCAATTCACCAAGTGATGATCTGCCTCATAGTGAGAACCTGAAACCTTAATTTCCCACAATTCACCGACTTCCTCTGGAAGAGAAATGGGCCCTCACTGTTTACTGCTGCCAGTGTCAACAGAAGAGACCTTTAAAAAGAAATACTTTCTTTGCTCTATTGTGATCAAAACCAAAACTTGCTTTTCATACCCATCTTTCCACTGAAAGATGGGTACGAGGAGCTCAAGACGAGGTCATAGTGAGAACATAAAAACGCAACCTACACTGCAGCGCTAACCATCCATCAACCTGCCATGTAAGTTGGAGCAGGAGTGGCACTCGGCTAACCACAGTGGATATGATTCCAGTGCTGCACCCACAGCCTGTCTCCATTCCCAGCATCTCGTATGGAAAGGAGCAAGTTAGCAAGTTGGGGTGGTTGAAATTCTCAGTAAGTGACATAACTGAGACATTTCTCTGGATTTGGAACAGATTACAACTCTTCACTCAGTTATTTTGGTACAGATGCTAACTTACTGGCTGCTGAATTAAGAGAGTCACTTCACTCTCAAACTACAATCAACAAAAGAAATTCTATTAATATCTTAACCAACAGTAGCAAGATCCTTGAATTAGAAAATCTTAAAAAATATATGTGTTTATACTGCATCAGCCTGTGAAGACATACATTGCTGAATAATTGTTTAAAATCCTAACTAAAATCTTTGTCTAAATTACCCGTCATGAATTAGGACGTTTGTATGTGGGGAAGGTTTTAGGTCGGGATTCTTTAGGCAAAAGGTTTGTGTGCATTTTCGCTCTCTATTAGTGGTTGTAAAATGTCCAAAAACAGGCAGAAGGTAGGCAATATCCAACCTCTAAAAATAAAGAACTCAAGATTAAAAAAACAAAAAAGCAAACAAAGTATAGAGATAAAGCACTGACCATACTTATTACTAAATGGAGAGTGGCTGGTCTGTTATTGGACAGTGTGTATCAGTTTCTTCAGCTCATGTGCAAAACTTACAAAAATATTCTAGCTTTTGTGCTTTTGTGTTCTGAAAATCCTCAACTGGTCTTCAAGCTGACACTAACGATGTTCCCATCAACAATTTTTTATGTGCATTTTGAAGTATCATATTAGGAAAAGTTGATGAAACAGCAACATCTGAAATAAATTCCTCAATTTTGCAAAAAAAGAAAAAAACAGCATGACAATTGTATTCAAACCCAGGTAGCAACACTAGCAACACTGTACAAAATGATTTGTATAAACTTTGTACAAGTTCAACACTCTCTTTGGTAGAGTATTAGTTTGAAGCAAATAAAGATTATCCTGATGTATGCCTCGAAGCATTTGTTCCTAATCTTCTTCATCAATTTTCTTTCTAGAAGCTGTTTGTTCATGTCTTTCCAGACAGACAGAAGTGACTTCTTTGTCACAACCAAAGATGCACAACCTTCGCTTACGCCTTAGTTATGGTAATAAAATGTATTTATGAGGGGCTAAATTAAAACAATATACATATTTTCTTTCAAACAGCTTGATGGTTTATAGATCCCACATTTGTAATATGAATATTACAAATGTTTTATTGTTTTTTGTTTCTTAAGAGTCTGACAGACTGCTGCTTAAAAAGGGCAGATTCTAACCATAGTCAAAGAAACTGCGTTAACCACAAGTATGGTTGGGAGGGAAACTCTTTTTTTTTTCTTAAACAAATGACTATGTGCTTAGTTGAGTGACAAGCTATCTGAATGCAAGTTCAGAAGTATAGTTCAACTCCAGGCTCACTAATACACTACTAGTACAATAATGAATAAATATGGTTCTGATCCACTAGAGTTCCAGTTTATGAATCGCATCAACAAAAAGCTGAGAAGATGGAATTAGGCCCAGGTCAACATACTATCCATACCACTTCAGCATTTTTACATTACCAACAATAACATCATTGTAAGTCACTGGTAAATTAACTAAGAGTAACAAACAAAAATAAATACAAAAAAAAAATAAAACATTCAATCCTCAAGAAAAAGAAAGGGAACAATTTTTTTCTTTACAAATAATATAAGTCTTTTGTGTATTTTAATAAAATCCCAATGAGTTAAACCTTTGTAAAAACAACTTTCACTCCACATCAATTCATCAAATTCAAAAATACTTTACTAATTATAGAGGGATATTAAATCCAGTCGTCTTCACAGCTTTGAGTCTTTTGTCTCTATTCATTTTGCCTTAAAATTTCTCCCTGGCAAAACAGTACAGATAGGATGAAGCTTCCCTGTCTTTACTGCACAAACGCATCAACACAGCATGATGCTGCCACTATCATATTTAACTCTAGGCCTGGTGTTTTCAGAGTGAAACTCAGTGTTACTTTCAAAGGAGTTTTTGCTGTAATTCTGCTTGATAAATGCAACAACTTCTCTGTGCGCCGTCACCCAGAGACGGCTGACAGACAGACGAGGTGGAGAACTGAGCTGTGATGTTGGAGGCTGTTCAGAGGGGGATCTCTCTGCATTCGACAGTCTGTACTGAGAGAGATGTGGATTTTCTCATGGATCTTCTGAGAGACAGCAGGATCTGGACCGAACTGTGGCGAGTCGTGACAGGATACGGCTGGCAGCAAGGTGCCTGATTTAAAATATTACTGACTTTTTAGTTTTCGGTGGGCCCACCAATCAGAATGAGTGATGTACAGCTATTTACTTTAACTTACACCTAAGAATTTTTATTTGTGTTTGGAACTCCTCAGGCTCCAGGCTACACTTCCAGGCTCCACAAGAAAGTTTTGGACATTTTAAATGACTCTTCACACCGTGGCCATGGTCTCTTCCAGCTGCTGCCATCAGGCAAGAGATACAGAGCAATAAAAACCAGGACAAATCGCCTAAAAAACAGTTTTTACCCGATGGCAATCATGGCACTAAATTCAAAGGCATGAGAACTTCTGCTCTTGACACCACTTTGTTATAAATGTAAATTCTGTTGCGACACCTCCAGGCACTGCAACCATCTTCTGATGTCTAAGTTTATTTCTCATTTTGTACTATTCATTTCTTTATCTTGGTATATTACGTATATACACATAACCTGCATCTTGACTCGAGTCGAGCAAATCTCAGTCTCAAGTTCCTTCAAGTCATCTGCATACATAGTGAAGTTAGTATGCTTCACTATGAATTATCCTTAGAACATCAAGGGCATTGTTCAGATGACGCATGAGTTACATTCCAGACGGAAAGTCAAAGGTTCAGTATGACCTCCAATTCACCAAGTGATGATCTGCCTCATAGTGAGAACCTGAAACCTTAATTTCCCACAATTCACCGACTTCCTCTGGAAGAGAAATGGGCCCTCACTGTTTACTGCTGCCAGTGTCAACAGAAGAGACCTTTAAAAAGAAATACTTTCTTTGCTCTATTGTGATCAAAACCAAAACTTGCTTTTCATACCCATCTTTCCACTGAAAGATGGGTACGAGGAGCTCAAGACGAGGTCATAGTGAGAACATAAAAACGCAACCTACACTGCAGCGCTAACCATCCGTCAACCTGCCATGTAAGTTGGAGCAGGAGTGGCACTCGGCTAACCACAGTGGATATGATTCCAGTGCTGCACCCACAGCCTGTCTCCATTCCCAGCATCTCGTATGGAAAGGAGCAAGTTAGCAAGTTGGGGTGGTTGAAATTCTCAGTAAGTGACATAACTGAGACATTTCTCTGGATTTGGAACAGATTACAACTCTTCACTCAGTTATTTTGGTACAGATGCTAACTTACTGGCTGCTGAATTAAGAGAGTCACTTCACTCTCAAACTACAATCAACAAAAGAAATTCTATTAATATCTTAACCAACAGTAGCAAGATCCTTGAATTAGAAAATCTTAAAAAATATATGTGTTTATACTGCATCAGCCTGTGAAGACATACATTGCTGAATAATTGTTTAAAATCCTAACTAAAATCTTTGTCTAAATTACCCGTCATGAATTAGGACGTTTGTATGTGGGGAAGGTTTTAGGTCGGGATTCTTTAGGCAAAAGGTTTGTGTGCATTTTCGCTCTCTATTAGTGGTTGTAAAATGTCCAAAAACAGGCAGAAGGTAGGCAATATCCAACCTCTAAAAATAAAGAACTCAAGATTAAAAAAACAAAAAAGCAAACAAAGTATAGAGATAAAGCACTGACCATACTTATTACTAAATGGAGAGTGGCTGGTCTGTTATTGGACAGTGTGTATCAGTTTCTTCAGCTCATGTGCAAAACTTACAAAAATATTCTAGCTTTTGTGCTTTTGTGTTCTGAAAATCCTCAACTGGTCTTCAAGCTGACACTAACGATGTTCCCATCAACAATTTTTTATGTGCATTTTGAAGTATCATATTAGGAAAAGTTGATGAAACAGCAACATCTGAAATAAATTCCTCAATTTTGCAAAAAAAGAAAAAAACAGCATGACAATTGTATTCAAACCCAGGTAGCAACACTAGCAACACTGTACAAAATGATTTGTATAAACTTTGTACAAGTTCAACACTCTCTTTGGTAGAGTATTAGTTTGAAGCAAATAAAGATTATCCTGATGTATGCCTCGAAGCATTTGTTCCTAATCTTCTTCATCAATTTTCTTTCTAGAAGCTGTTTGTTCATGTCTTTCCAGACAGACAGAAGTGACTTCTTTGTCACAACCAAAGATGCACAACCTTCGCTTACGCCTTAGTTATGGTAATAAAATGTATTTATGAGGGGCTAAATTAAAACAATATACATATTTTCTTTCAAACAGCTTGATGGTTTATAGATCCCACATTTGTAATATGAATATTACAAATGTTTTATTGTTTTTTGTTTCTTAAGAGTCTGACAGACTGCTGCTTAAAAAGGGCAGATTCTAACCATAGTCAAAGAAACTGCGTTAACCACAAGTATGGTTGGGAGGGAAACTCTTTTTTTTTTCTTAAACAAATGACTATGTGCTTAGTTGAGTGACAAGCTATCTGAATGCAAGTTCAGAAGTATAGTTCAACTCCAGGCTCACTAATACACTACTAGTACAATAATGAATAAATATGGTTCTGATCCACTAGAGTTCCAGTTTATGAATCGCATCAACAAAAAGCTGAGAAGATGGAATTAGGCCCAGGTCAACATACTATCCATACCACTTCAGCATTTTTACATTACCAACAATAACATCATTGTAAGTCACTGGTAAATTAACTAAGAGTAACAAACAAAAATAAATACAAAAAAAAAATAAAACATTCAATCCTCAAGAAAAAGAAAGGGAACAATTTTTTTCTTTACAAATAATATAAGTCTTTTGTGTATTTTAATAAAATCCCAATGAGTTAAACCTTTGTAAAAACAACTTTCACTCCACATCAATTCATCAAATTCAAAAATACTTTACTAATTATAGAGGGATATTAAATCCAGTCGTCTTCACAGCTTTGAGTCTTTTGTCTCTATTCATTTTGCCTTAAAATTTCTCCCTGGCAAAACAGTACAGATAGGATGAAGCTTCCCTGTCTTTACTGCACAAACGCATCAACACAGCATGATGCTGCCACTATCATATTTAACTCTAGGCCTGGTGTTTTCAGAGTGAAACTCAGTGTTACTTTCAAAGGAGTTTTTGCTGTAATTCTGCTTGATAAATGCAACAACTTCTCTGTGCGCCGTCACCCAGAGACGGCTGACAGACAGACGAGGTGGAGAACTGAGCTGTGATGTTGGAGGCTGTTCAGAGGGGGATCTCTCTGCATTCGACAGTCTGTACTGAGAGAGATGTGGATTTTCTCATGGATCTTCTGAGAGACAGCAGGATCTGGACCGAACTGTGGCGAGTCGTGACAGGATACGGCTGGCAGCAAGGTGCCTGATTTAAAATATTACTGACTTTTTAGTTTTCGGTGGGCCCACCAATCAGAATGAGTGATGTACAGCTATTTACTTTAACTTACACCTAAGAATTTTTATTTGTGTTTGGAACTCCTCAGGCTCCAGGCTACACTTCCAGGCTCCACAAGAAAGTTTTGGACATTTTAAATGACTCTTCACACCGTGGCCATGGTCTCTTCCAGCTGCTGCCATCAGGCAAGAGATACAGAGCAATAAAAACCAGGACAAATCGCCTAAAAAACAGTTTTTACCCGATGGCAATCATGGCACTAAATTCAAAGGCATGAGAACTTCTGCTCTTGACACCACTTTGTTATAAATGTAAATTCTGTTGCGACACCTCCAGGCACTGCAACCATCTTCTGATGTCTAAGTTTATTTCTCATTTTGTACTATTCATTTCTTTATCTTGGTATATTACGTATATACACATAACCTGCATCTTGACTCGAGTCGAGCAAATCTCAGTCTCGTTGTAATCTGTTGATGACAATGACAAATAAATCTTATCTTATCTTATCTTAATATATTTTGGTTTAAATTTAACTGAGCTTTAAAAAAAAGAAAAAAAAGAAATTGAAAGTCTGTTTCTGGTGCCTAAATTTGTTCATCAGAAAATATTCTATTTTAGGGTAATAACCTCTCTTATTTCTAGCTTTCCAGCCAAATTCATAATCTCTGGTGATTATTGTTAGTTTTATTTCATCCTATGTATATCCTACAAAATGTGTATGTGAGATTTGATTTTGAAGTTTGTTAAATAAATACCTTAACTACAAAGTCTCATTATTAGTGTCTCAGGTAGAATTAAGTTGAGATATAATATATAGATACTGTATGTAAATATGTGAACAGATCAATGTACACAATCTACAACTTTCTACAACTAAGTAGTAGAAAAACAAAAAATATATTATGAAGGAAAATAATTCAGAGCAGAAATATAGAGCAAACCTGTCTCTAGAGGTTGTTTTCCAATCATTCAACAATCTGAACGTGGCTTTAATTTACTAAGATAATAAATGCTTATCATTTTGTCAGTAATATTTCACAATTTCATTGTGGAATGATGGACTTTAAATGATTGGATAAGGACTTTATGACCACTCACAGATTAATATGTAACAAAGCTGCTTGTCGAAGATCATTGCTGATGTCTTCCCTACTTGGCATTGTGACAAGGCACACCTGTATGCTCCGCAGGTGCCAGCTGCCAACTGCCAACACTACTGCTTTAATGGAGGTGGTCCCACCTGCTGATGATCAATTCATTCACTAGCAGCACCAAGTTGCTACTGAAGCAGCAAGGGTGTACTTAGTTTTTAGACATGTTTCTATTTTGACTCTATTTTGTGTTTTCTTTTTCACATGAGATTAGATTAGATTTAGGACCTAATCATGTTTATGTGTTGTCATCTATAAACCAATGAACAGAAACGGTGTACTTTGGAAAGGTACATGCAACAAAAGCGTTTCACAGGCTTACCTGCACTGGCTATCAGCTCCTTTGCCCGGCTGTGGAGAGAGAACACACCCAGGTGACACACATGAAACCACTTCATGAGAACACGATGTGGATCTGTCAGCATCCTCTTATAGAAAGGGAGTCTTATGTTAAATTTACACAATCAGCATCTCAACCAACTGCCTTTTGCAGAGGACATGTGAGCGATGATGTGGTAGCAGCTGTAAGTAATGGCGGCGTACCTCTCCAGGCTGGGGGAGCGGGTCAGCAGGTTGGCAGAAGACGCTGCCTTCTTGTCCAGACGCTTCCTTTGCCTCTCTGGGTTCGCCAGCTTCTCGCTGTTTCTACGAACCCTACAGCGGCGCAATGCAAACAATGAGCCTTCAAATGAAACCGCTTACACCGTAATTCCACAAATAGGGTTAGAATTTTCCCCAATGGAGGCATGAAAGGGGATTACAGGCATGCTAAGACAGAAACGTGAACAGCTGTTGTAATTTGATGTAATTTAATCTGGTTTGATAAGAGCTTGTTACAAAAAGTCAGCGAGAAGACGTGTTGATCAGAGCTGATCAGCATAAGGTCAAGGCAAGTTTATTAAAGCAAAACGGAAAAGAATTTTGCAGCTTTTAGTTTGACAAAAGTTATCAGAAACTCTCCTGCCTCAATAGTCCAGGTCATGTCCTTCTGAAGAAACTTCCCCACTGAGTGGACCTTGTGCTCTTCATTTTCAGATTTCAGGTGAGAATGAGGAATGATTTGGCCCTGTCAGTGGCCCGTTTGGTCCGCGCATTAGCTGGAAGGCAGATTGTCTCTCACACACGAGTCTAGAATATTTTTGCTGTGCAGAATGCACAGTAGAGATGGCATAAAATTCACATCACGATGTCTTTCGTGAAAACCCTTTTCCAACTGTGTTCATGGCAATTTGGATGCAAATACGAAAAAAGTCTATGTTCTTTACATCTTTCAAACTACGAGTATGTGTTCAGTCCGTTTTAACTTTAAAAATGTGGATTCAATTTAAACGTCCTCCTGTCACATGTTGAAGTGCCCCTGAGCAAGGCACTCGACCCCAGATGGTCTACAGGTCTGCCTACCGGAGTATGATTGCTTGAGTGTGACTGTTTGAAAGCACTTTGGGTGGTCGATACGATGAGAAAAGTGTGATATAAATTCAGACCATTAACCATTAACTGAAAGATTGTGACATTAATTCAAAAAGGTGACGCTTGAACAGATCTAGCTCAGCGTGGTTTTGTTGTGTCAGTGGAACAGTTGCATTGCCAACATCAAATGCTGAACATGGTGAACTTATTTTAGTGGGAAGATGAAAAGCCTGAGTTCAAGTTGGAAACCACTCGGCATTCAAGGCATTGATCAGCGGTAGATCAAGGGCCACAAGAGAGATCCTGAATGTATGAAACAAATTACATAAGAAACCCTCTTCCAAGCCACAAAAAGCCTGGGGGACAAAAAGGAAAGTCGTGCATGCACAAGAACTGGTCCCAATTAACAAAAGCAGCTGTGCTTCACCACTATGTTGTTTACAGACCATTGGAAAGGCAGTTGTTCAAAAGAGTCGGAAGAAAAGAACCAAAGTATTCATCCCAGAATTTGAGGACAGTGGTGAGTGATTTAGTGATTAGATTCCTTCTGCAAAACCCAGTTGAATAGCAGCTCCTTGTTATTGTCTTTACCTAATCTTTTATATGGCAGTTTTTTCATGAACTGTTCCTTTAGTGCTGCCTGTCTGGACAGATGCTCTTTGAAAAGTTACAGCTATTAAGGTTTACACACAGTCTAACCTGTTCAGTCTAAGCCTGTGTGTATTGCTAGCCTCACCATACACCTTTCTGTGGTTTCATGCTGACCTCACATCACATCTTCCACTTGCTGCAGTGTAGTTGAACTAATTATGGACATGTCACTCAGCTGGATCAAATGCTCCACTCCAGCTCCATGTTTTCCCAACAACCTAATCAAATACATGGGAAAATTCCATTCCGATTATTTTAGAAAACAGACCCTCACCACCCCCCGTCCCTTGGTGTTTTCTGATTCTGATAGCTAAAGGTTTGACCTGTGGCAGCACAACTGGGGTTTGCAGAATCCAACTCAGACAATATTAAAGTTGATTGAGTCTTAAAAAGCCATGCAGGATTAACTTGGTTATGCAGAAAGCAGCGGTGAGGCTGGCTCACGCACAGCGTCTTTTCTCCTTCCTGGATGGGGGACAGGGGTCCAGATCGCAGGCTGAGGTTTTGGTCTGAGCCGAGGGAGGCCGGGGTAGAACCCGGTTCGTCCGGAGAGCAGCTTCTATCCAGGCATTCTTCCCTCTGAAGGGATCTCACCGTTGTTGGCTGAATAGGCTCCTCCACTGACGAAGCCCAACTCGTTTCTTTTTCTTGGTCCCCTCCGACTTCTTCATCCACCTGGTCCTCCTCTTCCTCGTCCTCCAGGCCAGGGACACGGTGGAGTTTGCCTCGTGTCCCGTCGAGCATGAGCTCAGTTGGAGGAAGGCCGTCTTCAAGATGGAGGCTCTGAGTGTGTCTCGATAGTGCGGACATGGTGGGCTCAGTCTGAGTTGCCTTATCCAATGACGGCAGTCTGCCTTGCTGCTCTGCAGACACTCTGCTTCCTATGAGGCCGTTAGCATTGCTCACAATGCTCTCTGACTGTTGACTGGAGAAGGTACAGAGGTTGGGAACCACACAGACCAGTCATACAGTAAGACCAAACATATCAACACAACCAACGTTCAACAGACAAGCATCACTTAGAACAAGCCTGTAACATGTTAGAAACAATACAACATTCCTGTTATGACCATTCATGTTAATGTCTCAGGAAATCCCATCAGCCTGGACTTGTACGTCACTTTTCTGTTGCAAACCTACAAAATTAGCAAGTAATGCCTTATATCTTTGTATTAAAGCACTTTTTAAAAGAAGTTTTAGAATTTCATCTGTTTTAGTAGGAGTCCATCAGCATGCAGCATCTAGACATGGTAAGTCTAGATCTCTTGTTCACAGCCTGTTCAGGTGAGCTCAGATCCTCTGCTGCATTGTGTTCAGGAATGCTGACTCAGCCATTCTTAATGCTCCCACATACTCAGGCGTACTGTGTGAATTCTGTGATCCATGCAGACTCTGAGCACACTGCCGGTTGTGATTTCATGCCTATAGCCTACATTGCTCATGAGAAATTCCTTCATTTCCCACAATCCAAAAGGATACTAGCAATTTTGTTGAGCTAATGGGGAGCCTAGCCCCTTTTCTCCTCCACTGCACCCTGTCAGTGCTGCACAGACAGCAGCAGTTGCATTGTGTGTCTTTACAAATGGTTGCTCCGACTCTCAACCTTACCACCTCGGTGCTGCATACAAAATGTAAGTATGGTGGTCCACCATGGACTAAGGTACAACCGAATATGTGGAGATCCATAGGAGTGTGTGCATGTGTATGTGTGTGTGTGTTTGCTCTTTGATACAGTGGCAAACTGTCCAAGGTGTCCCTGCAAGGAAAAGCTTGTAATGACAAAGGAGACATCAGTAATCCAACAAAACTGACTGACAAAAGCTTTGATAGAAATACAGTAGATACATAACAATAAGGTTTTCTGATAATGCTGCCACTACCATCAGGACTATAAACCACCTAAACTGTCACTTTTTTACTAACATCTAAAATTGTAGTTGGCAGAAATGAGAGGTGATCAGCAGTCATGCTACGGTAAGCGGTGTGGCTGTGAGCCGCAGCCTGGCTCTGAGTGGGAATCACCTGGCGGCCGTGGCAGCGTGGTAAATTCCATCGTTGGCTGAACTTGATGAGAGTTTTCTGCCGCTGGTGAAACCGTCTGAGTAACACACCTGGTTCAGTACCCGGGCAGCACTGGGGTTCACTGGGGGAATCAGAAGGAAAGGTCCATATTTGTGAGGGTATTCACATGTTTCTGCATGCACAATTACCAGAACATGAACAGTATGTTTGATGTAGGCCAGGACAGTCAGGATTTGACACAAATCCAACTTCTGACCTGACCAAACACTGACCTGCAATCAGCTGCTGCTTCAGTAATGGGAGCAGCTGATCATGCATCCGGATTCTCCGCAGAGCGTCAGCCAGCGACGACTTCAGCAGCGTGATCTCATCCTCCTGCGCCTGCAGACGCACCTCCATGGAGGAACTGCGGTCGGGGAAATCAGTGCTGCCGTCTGCTGACACATCATCTGCAAGTAGTTCACAAAAAATTCTACGTGAAAAGTAATGCCTCAACTGAGAACATATGTTTGAAGACGCTCATTGGGGAAATACGAGCCTCAACTATAGTTCTATTTTCTTTTTTCAAAATACATAAAATCTTCTGCCATCAACTGATTAATATGGACAGTATTGCTTACACTGAATGAAAGTACCTTTGTACATTTTAAATCATGATCCACTGATTGATGAGCTGTGCAGGAACCAAGATGAGGCGACTTTCACTGTAGGATAAATCTGAAACAACAAACTAGTACATGCACATTTTCTCTTCAAGGCTTTTTACCACCATGATAAAGAGCATTTCAAATGCCAAGTTAAACCAAGACAAGTGCCAAAAATGTAGATTTTTAAAATAGAATTATTCCGTTACTAGCTTATGGAATAAAAGAACAAACAAGTTCCTAGTAGGGGTGCACCGATTGCAGTTTTCTGATTACAGATCTTTTAAAAAGCCTGATCTGCTGATTCAGATTTTGGCCGATACCATTTTTTTGTGTGAAATATTGCTAAATATGGCAAGAAAGCCACTGAGTTGGCAGAAGTGTTAAATGTGCAGACATGGCCTGATGGGAGGGGCCTATCAGTCAAAAGAGCAGAAGAGAAAATGGTTGATTTTTAGATCTTAACTGAGATAAGATTGGGGAATAAGATCAGCTTTACACGTTAATATCAAAATTAAGGAAATCGGTGCCAATACATCGTCTGGCCGATAAATCGTGCATCCCTAGTTCCTAGACATAAAGTCAATTAGAGAGAAAGGAGTCCTCGTGCAACACAAGTTTAGATAGCTTTTGAGATGTGGGAAGACTATATAGACTTCTTTATTATGCCCTGTTGCAAAGAATATCAGTTTTTCCTCCCAAAGCTTTCTGTGGCTCTAGTGGCCTCAAATCAGCAACAGTTGGTTAAGAAAAAAAGGCAGATATGCAGTTTGAGTTTGAGTCTGAGAATCAAACCGGGGAAGAAAAACTTTAACAGATCTTTCTATTTATGTACCCAAGAACCTATTTCTTTGTTTGTTAAATGTGGATCTTATTTATCAGTTTTTATCAGATATTGGTATCACAGCTGTTTGAGTTACATATATTCTCAGCTCAGAGGAATTCAAAATACACGTCACGGCAGAAGCTATATTCTTTTCACTTCCAAGAAAGAAGAACCAGAGGCGTTTTGTAAGAGAAGTGATGATGAAATCACCTCCAGTATTTCAGTTGAACAGAAAATGTCCTCAGTGAATCAGTTACGACATGCCAACACTTGCTCACTGCTCTTTTATGCTCAGTTGACAACATAATATGTCATGGCGCGGGCAAACAGCCAGCAGCTGACAGCAACAAGAAAACTATTGGCAACTATCAACCTGAGAATCCAACATTCCAGCAGCCTGTTTGCTTTTATGGAGATGAATCACAATGAGCAAATTCTGTACATCTTTCAGAAATTAAGTTAAGAACAAGAGTTAAAGATACTCAAAGGAAGCTGTGATAATTTTCTTAAACTGAGCCTAACTCTGCTGGAGGTTTCTTCCAGTTTGAAGGTAGTGGTTCCTCTCCACTGTCACCATATGCTTCTTCAGGATAAAAGATTGCAACAGAGTCAATGACTGGCTGGGATCCTTAGATAGATATGTTCTCCCCAACTCTGCTGCGATTGTGATGCAGTGGAATAGCCATGAACCTGTGGCTTCTTCCTGTCACATGTTGATGTGCCCCCGGGCAAGGCACTCAACTGCAAGTTATAATCAGTGTATGAAGGCGTGCATGTTTATGAGTGTGACTGGGTGAATGTGGCACCAGTGTAAAAAGCTCTGAGCTGACAGTAAGAACAGAAATAGGATTTATAATTTCAGTCCATTTACCAACTGGCATATATCATTAAGATACATAGCATTATAATTTGGATCACATTGGAACATATAATTCAATCTGATTCTTACTTTATGGCTGGAGTGTTCCAGGATGAACTTAATTGATTTGAAGCTAATTTGTGCTAACCTGAAATCGGTATAATTAGATATGAGCTAGATATTTGTTTCCCATGCAGCACTTTTAGATGGCAATTGTTGTAAATTGGTACTGCAGGAGCACACACCCAAAACAATGTCATTAAAAATTGTTTTATTTTTGTCCATTTCAGAAAGTGAAACTGGTATTATAAAGATTCAGCACACATCATATAAAATTATTTCAAGCCTTCATTTCTTGTCATTTTGATGATTCTGTGGCTTACACATAATTAAAACCCAAAGTTCAGTGTCTCTGAAATTTGAACATGGTGTCAATACAATCTGCACCTTAGCAGAACTACAGGCTGGTCTCCTCCATGCCATGCTGCACTGATGCAGTGATTCATGCAAAAGGAAACCCAACCAAGTAATGAGAGTATAGAAATAAACAGAAACCTGAAATTTCTGTCTTTTATTCTTTTTTATGCCTTGTAAGATACTAATTTTCTGAGACAGTGAGTTCTGGTAAGCTGTAATTATCAAAATGGATTTTTTGGGGGATGTACCAGGTCATAAACTAGTGGTGACCAAACGGTTGCCATGTAAAACCAAAACCAAAATAGTTGGATTGAAAGTACTTGTGGATCCCAAAAAATTCACACAATTTTGAAAGAATTTGAGTGCATATTTTTGCTCCAACCTGGTCAACAATAAACTTTACTAATTTCAATAAAATGACTAAAGTAACATTTTTGTAGGAAGGAAATCTGTAAATCACTGCAAAAGATCCCACAGGTCCTCCTGGTAAATTGGTTTCAATTTCTTTGAAATAGGAATCAAATCTATTCTCAGATACAAGAACAGGAAATGGGGAACTTTCTTCAAGAGCGTTTGCTATATTTAGCCAGGTTTAATGAATGGGTGTGTCCAAGTCTGCTTTGGAGAAGAAAAAAAAGTTCTATAGTTTTGGTTCGACTTGTCCAGAAATTAAACTGAAAGTAAAACATATACAACAATGTTTTATATTAACATTTCTCATTTCAAAACTGTTATTTCCCTATATATTGTTAAAGGCTTCACACGTGTGAAACACTCAATCTAAAAATGTTTATAAAAACATGCATCAACCAATCAGCCAAAGTTGGACCATTTCTAATAAATCACGTTTATAACCTATAAATAATAATCAAAGTCTAACTACTTGTAGCGACTTGTACAAGTAGTTGCAACTATGAAACATATTTTCAGCCAACACTACTAAACAGTAGAGCCTTTAAAAATGAAAAGTTAGTTTTGCTCAGTTGCATACACACGTGTGTGTTGAAAACCAGTAGTTCCTCTGCACAGTCACCTCATACACAGAAGCTACTGGCTGAGTTCACACACCACACCCTCTCTGTTCTTCCATCCATGGCCTTTATACAGTGTAACCAAAAGCCACAGTCGCTTACAAAGCCATAAAACAAAGAAAATCCTGAGCGGTGTAGACTTTGTACCTTATCATTGTACCAAAAAGGGTTTGGTGTTAAAAGGCAAAACTTCCTTAGAACCTGTGATTGTGGACCAAAGAGGTCCAGAGGTACCATATGGAAAGAGCAACTGCTTTAAAGAACCTAAATCAATGCAGAAATGAATCTGCAGACTGCAGTCATTGGCACCGTATAATTCCTGGTTGTGGATCTTGATTGTTAGTTTTTGCTAAAGTTAGGTATAGCAGTTCTGAAGGAATTGTAGAGAAGAAGAGAGTGGCTCTAGGTCTGAAGATTTAACAGCAACGACACGTTTTTAGTGAAAGAAAAAAATCCTGCCTTCTTTCTTCTAGTTTCTTTCATCGAGTCTCAAATATCCTTGTTGAGTTTTCAGAAGACAGTAGATATGTATAATTTCTTTCTCTGTGTTTTTGTGAATTGGATCTGTTTTGCTCTGACAGTAATTTACATTACTGGCAATATTCATGACTGGTTTTCATCTAAATAAATTGAGATTACCTCATTTAAATGTGGGCAATTTGTCAGAAGTGGAAAATACAAAAACATGACAAAGCAACCTGAGGTGCAAGTCTTCATGCTCCAGGGCCTTGTGAGTTACCTAATGACCTAATTCAACAGAAGTTCAGTCATTTGGTGCAGGTAGTCTCACCATAAGTGGAATAGAGATCACCTTAAGTGATGGCAGAATAAAGACACCTGTGTGGAAGGTGCATCCACTGCTTCATCAGTATTCCTGACTATTATCACATCATGAAGACAACAGAACACATCATGCAGTCATAAAAACAGCTGTTGAAAAGTATAAGTCAGAGGATGGATACAAAAAAATCTTTAAAGCCCTGAACTTTCCCTGGAGTTCAGTTAGATTCATCATCAATAAATGGAAATAATCTGGTCCATCTGTAAATCTGCCCAGATCAGACTGTCTTCACAAACTAGTGAGACAACGCTGACAACTCTGCAGACAGCAACTGTTGCCCAGTTTTTAACCAGTCAAAGCTTTATGGGACAGAAACCATCAGGCCTGGACTAGGGTCCAGACAGAGACTGACTAGTCCATCAGATCAAAGATCTTTGATCTGATGAGACCAAAATGGAGCTTTTTGTCCTTCAGGCAAGACGCCAAGGCATTGATCAGAGGTAGATCAAGGGCCACAAGAGAGATCCTGAATGTATCACCAAACACACCATCCCCACTGGGAACGATGGCGGTGGCAGCATCATGCAGTGGGGATGCTTCTCAGCAGCAGACTCTGGAAGCATGGCAGCGTCCAGATGTCAGCCTGACTCAGAGTTCCACACAGACTCTGTGCTGGGACGGCAGCCAACGGAGCAGCTACTAAATACTGACATGAAAAGTATGCAATTACTATTTTATGTCATTTTTTTTGTCAGTATTTTGTAGAAATCACCTTTCAAAGTCAAATGTTCTTGATCATCTGTACAAGCAATAAAAAGGAGAAAATACCAAAGAAAGTGAATATGTTTTATAGGCAAAACAGAAAATGTATCAGAGCTTTATTGGTGAGGCTGAACTCTCCTCACAAAACTGCCTGGATGATAAACAAAACATTCCAGTCTCACTTTATGAGACAGATGATGAAATGTGGATGGAAAAGTTTGAGAAAAGCAAACCACATGAGACCTCTGTGCCCCACTCTGGCCTCCTGCTTCACTATTTTCAGGAAAAATAGAAGAGCACACATATGTCAATGTGCAGCATTAATGATCCACTACCATTTACAAATAAACGCCATTTCCTCACAAAACCTCAACTCTGCTTCCACACTCAGACAGCGACAGATTGACACAAACAAGAAGAGTTCATATGAACTAATCATCTTCAGCTGGTTACGTCTCCTAATTCTGCAGGAATGGAAACTTGGCCTGAGCAGAGTAAAGTCATGGAAGTGTGTATCGGTGTGTGTGCATGTAATGTGATGCTGTGGAGCATCTGTCCAAACTGGGACAGCTTTATGAACAAAGTGCAGGTTAGGAATCATTTCTGTAACAAAGACTGGGATCCATTTCACTTTACGGTCTTGGCTACAACCAGTTAGATTTTTTCTGCTTCTGATTACCAGTCAGGGCCCCTTCATGCACACTGCAAGCTAACTTCACTTATTCATGCCGATATTCATGCCGCAAAAATGTTTCTACACAGTAAGAAAGGTGAGAAAAACATAAAAAGAACAAAAAAAGCACATTCTCTGAAAAAAAACGATCAAGGCAAAAAAATATAAATAAATAAAAAGGAGCACCTCCATAAGCGGATGTGTCATCATACTGTTTCTCTCGCTGCGTAAAGAAGCCACAAATAACTTCACTTCATTAAGCCTAGGTTATGCTTTACATCAGTACAGTATGTGTCAAGTAACTGGAACCCTGTGATTAACAGAAATATTTACATTCTTCATCTTCTCCAAACTTAATGGCTACAAGCAGAATCTTTTGATTTATTTATATTATAATTAAATCAAATATATTGATTTAATAAGAGATTAGGTCTGAGTTTCAAATTGTGGATGAATCATTTTTTTTATTCTGGAAGTATTTTGTAAGAGAGGTATCCTCTACCGGTGCCTGCTGTCACTTCATCATCTTTGAGAAGAAAACTGAAAAGATTTAACAAAACAACAAAAAGTATACAACGTGTTTACAGCTTATTGGACATAGGCATAAATCCAGCAAAATAGCAAATTAAAAACAGGAAGATTAATCTTAAATGGAAAAAAAAAAAAAATCACCGCTCTAGTGTCCACTTTTAAAAAGAACAAGGCCTAACAGAGCCTGAACATTGACCTTAAACTCAAGCAGATGATTTTCTATCATTACACAGCAGTAATTGGACAAATCTGGACAAGGCAGAACAATGAGAACTGGGTAACTCTCACCAGGAAGGAATGCCAAACAGGAAGTTGGGCTTTTCCTCCAAGAGGTTGTTTAAGTTACAAACAACCCCAACCCCGTCTTTACTTATACAAATGTAACTGACAATACAAATAATAATTGATTCAGAAATTTTTGTGGAATCCAAAACTGCCGAACACAGCACTGAAGAGAAATAAACCCCCAGAGACATCAAGAGTTAACTGATAAAAGTTTTTAAAGTCACTCAGACAGTTTCTCCTTCAATTTCCTTTTTACTCACTGAATTATTTAATGTAACTGGAAGTTTGGAGGACCACACCCACTGCTGCTGTAAAGAAACGCTGGATCTGTTTTTGGCAGAGGAGTCCTCTACTTAGTGGCCTGGATTTAATGGGCAAAATGAATGGCCCAGTCTGTTTTACTGGCCATGAAACTGGCAATGAGGGAGTTTCACAATCAATTTTTGAAGGATAAATACAGTAAATTATCAAGGTGTCTCCTAACTCGCCATACTCTTAACCTTTTAATTTTTTTAGTTTGTGCTTTTTCTGCAGCAAATAGCAAAGTCATAATTATTGTTTTTGTACGGAACTTTGGTGCAGTTTTGAACCTGTTTTTAAAAATGCTATATAAATAAATTTGACATCGACATTGATAATGATTATAAGTCCTTTAAAGAAAGAAAAAAAGACTAAAAAAACAAACACATACATTGTAGTTATTTTTATTTAGCATTATTATTCCTAAATTGCCTACTGCATGTTTAGGTTTACATTCTGACATCCAATCATGGCAGAAAACACTGGAAGATCAGCACTAAAAGAAACTAATGGCAGTGTAACAGTAGTTTTCCCAAATGCATTATAATAATTACAGTTGTTTTCATATCCAATAAGGTTCTTAGAACAAAACAAATTTGGCACCTGTTCTTAGAACAGGTGCCAAATGTTTTGCAGTTGGACATTTGATTACTTTATTATCTATCTGGGACATAAAACAGATATGTCTGTCAATTCATCAGACATTTTATTCTTACTCTGGGAAGTGCAGGAGGCGTTACAGTTTTTGGAAACAATCGCAGGTTTCTCTGGCCTCACAAAGTTGGATGTTCCTCGATAAGAAGAATGGATTAGTCATCAGAACCCTCTGCAGCTGCATGGCCGCAGCTTCAGCTGTGGATCCAAGTTTTTGCTGCTAATGCAGTTCACCACAAATAGAAATTTAAATATTTTCAAGGCCCCCAAAATAGTTGAACGTATAGCTTGAAAGCAAATTAAAAACTGGCGAAATTAAAACCAAGCTAGACCGATATTTTATATCCTATTTCTCAAATTTCAAAGTGGTTCATGCAAATGATATTTTATACACTTTTAAAATGCTGTTTCCTTTGCATTTGGATGCTCTTTACATACAAGTTTATGCTTATTTGCATAAAAGATCCCGGTTCTGGTAACAGTTACCTTCCCAAGTGAAACACTGACTGCTTTCTTGAACCTGTAGCCTGGCCAAACTACACTCTTCCCCTTCGCCTGCAGCAAAGGAAGGATCACTACGTTACTTTTAACGATCGCTATGTGGAGTGCTGTAATTAAAGTTGGTGTTACCACAGTTTATTCAGTGGCTGCCAGAGGTTGGTTACACTGGGTCTTTAAAAATTGAAGGAATGAACAACTAAATGAGGAAGAATGTGCACAAGAAAGATGGCTGATCTTTCCGATACTTTCAGTGCACATGCTAAAACCTTTGCAAACAGATTCAGAATTCCCAGAAGGTCCAGCCTGACAAGCCAACAGGTGTGTCAGGTTAGCCAAGTCCCTTACAGAACAGTATTTTTCCAGTGGCAACTCAAGTTGAAAGTCCTAAGGGTAACTTGACTATCATTTGTTTTCACATGTAAAAAATAAACCATTAAGATGTCAAGCTCTCTGTGTTATGGAGTACAAACTACATCCAGAAAAGTCATAAAGCTCTAACCACAAAGTATTTAGACATTTTATCAGTTGGATATTCATGCCAAAGCACAGCTAGGTTCTCTCTCTCTATCACTCACACACACACTAATTCAGTTACTTTTCCACTCTACACTGACAGTCTGGTTTTCTTGTTTTCAGTTTTTCCATCTCTGAGCCAAGACTGTGGATGACTCATCGAAGTGTAGCAACAGCCCCAGAGAAGCAGGAATCTGCTCCACATTTCAAATTCACAGCAACTGCACACTGTTCCAGCTGACATTAAGGCTCAATAATGGCGCAGCAGAATGTTTGGAACATTTGGAGACTGAGTCACTATCTGTTGCATTGTCGTTGCTGCAGATTTTTTGCTACACACGACCAGTCAGCAGAGAAATGAGCAGGAAGTGATGCACGAATGTACATAAAATGCTGTAGATAAGTTTTTGTGCAGTTTTTGGTTACAATCTAGATACATGAGTATTTTGATGTTGCACTGGGTTTGAATTGTTAAACTTCAACAGGATGAAATATGAAATATGAATGACTGCTGGTAAAGCTGAACTATTCCTTCTGGTCAGGAGAACTGCAGCACAGAGGTCAAAAAGGGAGCTGGAAAAGTTTTTGGTACATCATGTCAGGTATTTCTTAACAATAACTAGATTTAAGTTTATTTCAACCCAATAAAGATAAATTTATTCATGTTTAAAGTTCACCACCACAACATTGAGAGCTGAAAAGATGAACTTGTTCATCTGCAATATCTTCTTTACAGTACAGCAGAAAAAAAAACATGTTTAATTTAAATGTAAAATTCAATTATCCAATCCAAGAGTTTGCTTTGCATACTAAATGGGACAAGTATCTTTAGAAATAATTTTAAAATGATAGGGAAAAATAAAACTGTCCATCTCCCTCGTAGATAACCTATCAGTGCTGCATTTTCACAGAGGCTCTGCTGTTGTGTGATGGAGAAATAGTTTTAGATCTAAATTACAGCTGAAAATGTTATTTTAGAAAGACAAACTCATTTTCTCTGCCATTGTCGGGAATGTGTCTTACATTTTACAGACACATCTGACCAAATGAGTGTTGTTTCATCACTAGTGCAGTACAAACACGTGAACACGTCAAATTTAATACTCGTTCTTCATTTTTAGCTTTCAAATAAACAAACAATTGTTGCAATATCAGAACTGAAAAAGAAAATCACAAATTGATTTCTACTGAACCAAATGAAGCTCAACGCTTTCTGCCATTTTACATAATTTACAGACAGTTTTTGTAAACCTTACTCGGTTTAATCATAAGTTGAAGCGATTAGACCAGCTTGGTCTAGAAGTTCTTGTTCTCCCATCCACTGAACTCAGGTTTCTAGTCACATCAGTGGTCAGAAAATTCAGCACCAAAGAATGCAGACCAGCATAATCTGAGTCTCATTTCACCAGATGCAATGCAAAGTGTCACATGCATGTGTGGAAATCACTACTCCTCCCCTAGATAACGGGGCGATAACTCCATACTAACTCCACCAGAGTGGAGTTGTGTTCTCTGGAGTGAACAGTCTTGCCTCCCTGACTGCGTTGTTGTGATTGTTGAGCTTATTGCAATGTAGATTACGGGGTTTTTCAGGAGTTGTACTTGACTCCTTCATTCCAGTAAAGCAAACTCGTAATGCTGCAACAGTCCAAGACGTTTCAAGTTTCTGACTGAGTGGAAAGAGTCTGGAGTTCCAACAGGACTGTGGACCTGACACAAAGCAAGGTCCATAAGGACATGAATGAGTGAGTAGTTTGTGGAGGAACCTAACTGGTTTGCATTGAACCCTGACTTCAACACAGTCAGATGTTTCCATAAATTTTGTTGAAAACATCTGAAGGTTGTAGCTCATGTAGCCTCAGAACTGAACTCAGATCAGTATCCCAGTTGGCCTGGTCGGTGCATGTCAAACTGCTGATGAAAAGAACCAACTTCCACATTTATATGTCATCAAGAAGGTCAAAAAGGCTTTATTTCATATAAATGTCATTATTAGAAAAGCTTACATTTCCAACCCAGAACGCAGCATTTTCTCTGAAACCCATTAAAAACTCCTTTCACTAATTTACATGTTACAGTGTTGACAGGATGTTGTTACTCAAAATGTATAAGTTCCCTACATGCTCATAAACCAGTAGAAATGATTTATAAATCTTCCGGTTGCAACATTTTGAGGAATCAGTGGAAATTCCTAGCAGCAAGGAAAAAGAGAAGCTCAAAAGCGAACCATGACCCAATCACAGAGTCAACATGTAGGCCTGCTGGAACGCCTTCATTCATCTTAAAACCAATACCAGTTTTTTTTTTTTTGAAATGGTCTTACAAACATTTGGAGGCCTGAGTCACAGACCACGGCTCCGTCATCTCCTCTTTGGTTTTGGTTGAGTGGGATCTGCTCCACCTCCCTGAAAGGACAGACCCAGCACAGCAAAAAATGACAACAAAACACGTCTTAACATATATGCCTGTTTTTCTGGTTAATCCATTTAGGAACTGTGTGTGGGGGGGGGGGGGTTTGTGTGTGTGCACACGTGGGGGTGTGCGTGTGTGCGTGTTCTTGTGTACTTATAGAGGACAACTTTTCACTAACAAAAGAGGTCATTTGTGGAAAATTAGAAAATTTTGTGAATTAAACTTTGGTTAAGGTTAGGTTAGTAATGGTTAGGAAGTGTATAAGTGTGTGTGTTGGTGAGGGGCGGCTTCTATAACCAGCTATACCAGCTGCCAGCTATAGTTACTCTACAGCTGGCAGGTCTTAGGAACAGAGCTGCCCAGTAATCAGAGGATTTACAAGTGAAATATTGATCCTCCGATGAACTCAACTAGTGATCTGGTAAATCTGCTGAAGTCCGTCTCCAGGTTGCTCCACACAGGCAGAAAGAAGGAATGTCAGTTGTGGCGGATGGTTCTGGTTGGACTGGAGGTTTCTTCCTGTTAAAAGGGAGCTCTCCATTGTGCTGTCGCTACAAGCATGCTCAGTATGAGAGACTGCTACAAAGCTCAGGACGCCATGCGATCTAGCGGCTAATGTCCCTGCAGGAGGAGGGATTAGTGCAAAGTTAACAACTTGATGTAATACTGTTGGGTTTCCTTATATTGAAAACCTTTTGACCAATTTGAGTAATAAACTGAACTTCACAGCCTTGTTTGACATCTTGGATCAATTGGAATGGATATAATTGGACTTGGAATCTGGCTGTATGACTGATTTGGATGTAAGAAAACCTGGGCTGGAATTTTTCTGGAGGAACAATCCAGCCGGAACCATGATTAAAGGCCGACAGTGACAGGTAGAGATGCTCTCACTATTGTGGTGGACAAATTAAGTGCATGTCAAGGTGCTGAGATTTATGCTCTTTGTATGCAACATCAGAACCTAGACACCGCTGGATTTAGGCTGCGGTCATTCTAGCCCAGGGGTGGGCAACTCCAGGCCTCGACGGCCGGTCTCCTGCAACTTTTAGATGTATCTCTACTTCAACACACCTGAGTCAAATAATGAGGACAGCAGGACTCTGGAGAACCTGACTGCACTTAGGACAGGGGTCTCATACTCCAGTCCTCGAGGGCCGCAGACCTACAGTTTTTAGGTGTGCCACAGGTACAAACCACTGGAATGAAATGGCTTAATGACCTCCTCCTTGTGTAGATCAGTTCTCCAGAGCCTTAATGACCTAATTATTCTATTCAGGTGTGGTGCAGCAGAGGCACATCTAAAAGTTGCAGGACTGCAGCCCTCGAGGACTGGAGTTTGAGACCCCTGGAAAACCTAAATAGCTTCTGAAAGTTTGAATAACTAGTGTTAGACTAGAAATGTACTGGTAAGCAGATCATACTCAATTTTCCCTTTTGGTCCCCATCTACAATTCAAAAATCTGTCAATGTTCCTTTCCCTCCATCATGTATTGGTTTGGAAAAAAGCAGGATAATTACAGGGTCATTTCATTCTCACTAAAAGAAGAAAACAGGGTTGGATCAGCAGAATAACTCCAACCTGCTGATTAAAAATAATCAACAGGTTTGATTATTGTTAAGATGATCAAGGTGTGTATGTAATCACACGTATATAAGTAGCTGCTCAAAGGTGTGCCTCGTATTGTGGAGCACTTTGGCTCTGATGCCAATGGAAGGATTCAGAGGGAGCGTGTGTTCAGAGATCATATTGATCTGCTGGGAAATGTTGATGATGGTTTATGAGCGTTTAGATTAATCCAGACTGATCATCCTGGAGCTCTGAGCAAAACTTAAAGAGCCGTGCGGTACCGGTACCGGTCCAGCTGAAGTCATCCTTCAGTCGTCCGCTTTGTGAATGCGCCTTATGGACATAAGGCATTCTACTATTTAGAATAAACGTCCACATTCCCCACTCAAAGGACTCTCTGACACACTGTCTGTCTTTAAATCCCGACTGAACGCGCTACTGTTCAAACAGGCATTTGCAGGATCTCTTTACTTTTTTAATTTGGATATTTCTTTCTTTGAAATGCATTTTTATTTTTGTGAGGTGACATTATGTGTCCTCAAAGCATCTTTTAAATAAAATATGTAATTATTAATATTATAAATACTTATACTGCTTCGAACAAGGACGTTGCCATGGTTATTGCTCCACGTGGTGGCAGACTTCCGGGTATTTATACTAATTTACATAAGTATTTATGGGACGCGACATGGCGGACCAGCAGCTGCGCTCTATTTCCCGCAAATGAGGATTTATAAAGGAAAGGTGCGCGGCCACGTACGTGCGCACGGCTTTATGCATCCGATTTCTTTTGTACACCGCACTTTTCTAAAATTTTCCGTACGCCACGTTTTAGTGTGAAAACTGCGCACTCTTTTATGCATGAGGCCCCTGAACTTTGAGCCTTAAAACAAGAGATTGTGTATTAGTTTTGTTATTTCTGAAAGCCTGAGTGTTACTCCATGTCTTGTGGGAGGCTGGCGCTCAGACAGCTGCTGCATTGCGACACTCTGCTAAACTGTTCAAAGTTGACTCTCTATGCACAACAACAAAGTCTTTCTGGTCCAACTGGTTGATGTACCAGTTTCAAAAAGCGCGCTTCTATTCAAACAGATCATTTCCAGCAGTAAAGCTGAATCAGAAGACAAAAACTCCCAGGCATATCTCTGGATTTCAGCTTCATTCTGTCAACACCCCACAAACAGAAAGCTGCTTTCAGGACTGGCAAAAACATCACATCGAAATTATACTTCAAGTTACATAAAAGCAATGGTAAATTTTGTTCTTCCAACTAATGTTCTTATTACCACCCTTGGATGCTGAATAATGACCTCAACCACCTAAAACACTGAAGCACTTTGTACTCTACTTTTAGGTCTCTGGTTTGCAACTGCTTCACATCCTGTACGCCCCTGCACATGAATGTGGGGCCCATCTGAGAAAAGAAACAGAGCGCAGAGGCATCTGTGAGAAACTTTCTCTTCCTCCTTCCTACACATGGCTGAGTGCAGTCAGACATACACACAATTGGCTGATCGAAAGAGAAATGAATTTCCACATTCACATTGATGAAGGCTCAAATATTTACAGTGCAATACATGCTGTACAAGACAGCTGGTTTGCTAACTCAGTATCCGGCCATCAGATTTAACTCTTTGATTGCAAGCCTGTTTATTGCAGTTCTACACTACTGGTCCAGCTCTGTATAAACACTGTTATACACCTTAGCAATACTTTTTGGTATATGAATAAGTATTCCCATGTTTGTCTCGAAACAGTTAAACTAAAGATTGAGCAAATGCTGAGCCTATTTTTTGACCAATTTATTCCAGTTTCCCATTCCTCCTTTGAATGACTGGATTCAACAAATGTTCACACAGAAAAAGCTAGTTCATAAAACTATTTCTGCTAAACATAAACTGTGTGCCATCTTCACAGCAAACTCGCTAGCATCTCAGTATTAGCACCTTAGCATTAGAACCTCAGTATTTTTGTATTTCTATTACGCCTGTCAATCTGACGCACAGGCGACATCCATGAACAACAGCGCTGGATGGCTGAGCTGCTTCTCTTGGCTTATTGCTTCAGTGTAAGGTTTTAAAAACAATTACAATTTGTCCAATAGCAACATTTTACTGAAAACATTCCTCAATTTTTCTGAGATAAGTGGTCCATGCTAGTTAGCAGCTTCTGCTTCCTGTGTATTGCAGCCATGCGTAAAGTCAACAGCTGGCAAAATTATGCTTTGAGTTGCCTGGTTGATTTGCTCCAAACCAGAAGATGAAAACATGACTAATTCATAATTTCCGATTTTGGGTTTTGTCTTGTTTTTTTTTTTTTTGTGACATTTTAAAACTTCTCAAATTTTGCATGGAAATACGACTTGTGACAACATACCATCCATTTTGTTTTTCTAACAATAGTACACTGACAATAAAGAAAGCTGGGTTATGGCATAAGATTCTACAGCTGCAGGAAAGTTAAGAAAAACACATAATTTAAAGTTCTCTGAGGAAAGAAATAACAGGTGTCTCTGTTTTGTGTGTACTGATGTTATTATCAGAGGCATAACAATCAAGTAAACATTTGAAAATAATTTGACAGATGAATGAATTTTAACTTCTAAAGCATTTGTATTCGAGTTGCATGGGTGTTAGCCTTAAGCCAGAATTTACCACAGCCATGATGGATACTGCTGTAGATGCCACTGCTAATCAATTTTCTTGGATTCTAATAAGAAAAAAATTTAAATGACCACCCTCTTTGACAATGCATCCCACTATGCTGGCAAGATATGACATTGTAATTTTATAAAAGATAGAAGTAAACCTATTTTTGTCCTAATTAATCAGAATTTTAGATATAGGTTCATTTTATATCTTCCTCATTTTATATTTTTGTTAGGGTGAAAACAGCTTGGAGGAAACCTTTAATCATTTGTCATCTGCCAACAAAGCTGCTAGCAGAAATACTGGAATTCATGGAGGGAAATTGGTCATGAAAATAAAAAACTAACTTTAATCCTACAAAAAAATTGAGACGGTGATTAACAGTCATTAAATTCTTTAATTACTTATTAAACAGCAAGTATCACCACCTCCATAAAAGCAAACTTTGGCAATTTGCTAGTACATGGAATGTAGGTTTACATTAACACAACACCTGCTGGGAAAGACAGCAATGATCAGCAGGGATATTCAACATGCGGCCCGCAGGCCATTTGTGGCCCACGGACTGATTCTGTGTGGTCCCCAAGTACTATTCAAAAATAACAAGTTCGTTCAACCAGCAAATGTGGTTCATGCAGATGGAATTTTTTGTTTTTAAATAGGGTAAAATTATTGCAAACTAATTAAAATCTTCCTATAATGAAACACACATCTAAGCAAAGTAGACTTTGGCTCACCCAAATCTACTTTCAATTAATTTATTAAACATGGGTAAATGAGATCATTGAGCTTCAACGGCCTTCAACATTCACCAGATCTCACAAAAAGTGACTCAAATCCTGAGGCTTTTTTTTAAACCCAAACAAATAAAACAAATGCAAATAGAATGCCTCTTTTTTAATAAGACAAAAATCTTTATCTTTAAAGTACTTTATTAGTTTAATTAAATTATTGTACACTTAATTTATTGTCGAGGAGGTAAAAATGCTGTAATATAATTTCTTTGTAACTTTTAATTGTTTTACAATATGTATATATTTTCACCTGCAAGTAATTCTGACGTAACAATTTTTGGCCTACGTGACAAAACGTTTGTTGTACACCGCTGTCTTGGAGAATCTATTGCTGCTGTCCATCGTTGAATGCTATAAAGGTATTTTTCAAGAAAGAAAAACTGTTAGGATGACTGGTGACAGCCCCAGTGAGTTCACACTTTTTCATACAAAAACAAACCCTAAGATAGGCAGTTGCTTCCAAGGACGCAGTGCTTGACCTTTTTCTCTGAAAATGACGAAGTAGATTCTAGTAAAGATATTCTAAAAGTAATTAAGCTGTGCAAACTGCTGAAGGTAAAAACTTTAAGGAGAGAGGAGCTCAGGAGCATGTCTGGGGAAAATAAGGTCAAATAGCAAGTTATCATGATAGTGAACAGCCAGTCCGATTAGATTTACTCTTCATGACTGTGCAATATATTAATAATATATTGCAATTATAATATCTTTGTTAAAATACTAAAGGACGGTTTGTAATGCAGCATAGTAATGGTTGTTATATTCCATGAAATTCAGACTTTGTTGCCAATAATATTTTCAGTTTCACTGTAAAAGACCTCTAAATGTTACACAGATGATAGTGCTTACTGCGCTAAATGTCAGAAGGTGTAGAAAGCTTCATAAAGACGACAAAGAGAAGAGAGGTATATCTGACTATGTCAACTATAACATAACGGCGGCAGCATGGCATTGTGTTACACACCTGCATTCTTCATAGCAGCCAACTGTTAAGAAATCCACTTTTATTGAGGTGGTCACATTTGGTTTTTTTTTAAACTGGTCAATTGCACCTCCCAGAGTTAAGAGCTCCTAACCTCCAGAACAATAACACACACACACACACCACATGTACACACACACCACCCCCAGAGCTATTATTCCAAGCCAGAGTTTTCAAACTAAACAAGGAGTTTCCTGACAAGATTCTTAGAAACTTTATTAATGTGGCCACTTGTTTTTTTGTGTGTGTGTGTTGTAATATTGAAAACGTAGGAGAGAATGCTGTGCTTTGTTCTCCACATGACTTTAGAATGTGCCACATCAGGAGGTAGTGAGAATAAGAGCATGTTAGTGATCTGGTGACTGTGAGTGGGAGATTGTGGAGCCAGACTGAGGCTCTCAGCATCTCAGAGTGAAACAGCTCTGTATCTCTTGGCCACTCAGAGACAGCCTATGAAGAACCCATTCTGCAAACCAATGGTTACCTCAGAGACAGAAACATGTAGAATCTGCCTGGTCTCTTTTCTCATAAGAATCGTTTAGATAAGGAATAACTGAAAAAGCTGCAGAAGAAAGCTGAACTAGGTCAACACATTCAAGAACATTTTTCAAGTCCAACAACCGAACAGCTGTTGAAGTGTCACAAGACACAATATGTAATCTCATCCCAGCAGCTTCTCAATGAGAGACGATGATTTTTTTTTTTATTGATTTTTTTTATCTCTCCGCAAGGGGTCTTTTTGTGGGCTCTAGTGTCTCTTTTTTCAAAGTAGGCTGACAGGAAAGGGGGAAGGAGAGGGGGGAAGACATGTGGTAAATGTCATCAGGTCCGGGAGTCGAACCCGCGACGGCCGCGTCGAGGCTACGTTTGCCTGAATGTGGGTCACGCTAACCCCTCCGCCACCACGGCACGCCCCGAGAGAGACGATGATTTAAATTTTTTTTCAATTCTTGTTTGATTCTCTGTCCAATCCAAAGAGCAACTACAAATTAACTGTGAAATTTGAGCAAAGCGTTGTATTTTCTGAATTTTTTTCCTGGCTCTTGTAGCTTTTATTTGATAGTGGTCAGACAGGAAAGTGGGTTGTGAGAGAGAAGGAAGACATGCAGCAAAGGTCAACATGCAGGCTGGGATTCGAACCCGTGACAGCCACGTTGAGGACTAAAGGCCTCTGCATATGGTTGCACGCTTTATCGCTGTGCCACCACTGCTTCCCTAAGGAATTCAATCTTGCATGTTTTTGAAACTGGAATGTTAAAAGAAAAATGCATAGATTCAGGAGACTGAATGAAAAATTAAAATGGTTTGCAAAACCCACAACAAGTGAAATATACTAAATACAATTACACCACCAGAGAATACTTTGGTTTCAGCCGAAAGAAAACTGAAGCATCTGTTAAATCCAAAGCTTAGTTCTGTAAAGCTTTTCACTCCATGCAGACATGATGCAGCCGGAGCAACAAAATGTTTGGTAAAGCTCCCAGAGACAGAGAGAGACTCTGTCCCAGCAGACTCCTGGAAAGCTGCACGCCTGCTCCTCTGAAAGGGACCATTACAACATTCTGGAGGAAAAGCAAAGCACTCAAATAGCTGCAATTGGCTGATGCAACTTCCTGCTGATGTCTGCACAAATCACTGGAGGTGATTTTTCGCAAACAAAAACAACAAAGACGGATTCCAGATTACTTTGGTCTAAGCATATTAAATTAAAATGCCTTCATAAGGGACGGAGTTGAATTTGTATTTGTAAAATAAAATGACAGTAATTCAGTACGATGTATTTCTCCAGCAGACGGACTTTGACTGAGCCAATATATATTTTAGTGGGTGAGATGCTGAAGCATGTGAGATTTAAGCAGACATGGTGACGATGGTAAAGAAAGAGGAGAGGTGTTTATTTTCTAAATGTTAGGGATGCACTGATACAAAAAATTTAGGCTGATATCGATATCTGATACTAATACTGGTATTACATATACATATTGGTAAATGTTTACCAATATCATATTTCCCTACGCTTTCAACACTGTGTAAAAGTGACCACCAACAAGGCTTCTCTGCTTCGGTTGAACACCCTACATCACTGTCACATGACCAAACAAACATGGCTCCTCACTTCCTGTATGCTGAAACACAAACAAATGGCCGATGCCAACGTTAATGCCAATATATTGTGCATTCCTACTAAATATCATGTGAAGAATTTGTACATCAATTTCGGTAGGTGTGTGTGTGGAATCTGTCTCTAAACATCTAGGCCTGTCGCAACAATCAATAAATCAATTAATTGCATGATAAATTAAAACAAGTTCAGTAATTTCTATTTGCGTGATTTATTGTTTTTCTCTTTTCTCTCTTTCTACCAAAAATCTGGATGATAAAATTCTTCTTTGGTCTCAACTAGCCCCTCCAGAATTCATTTCATTTGTATTTTCTGTTGTTTTCTTTATTTATTTTGGACATTTAAAATGTCTTCCAGTCCCAGTGTTTAATATTCATTAGAATTTAAAGTTTATTTATCTTTGAGAAGGTGTTCTTGCATTTTTATGCCATTATCATTAAATTACTTGAAAATGGTCTCAAAACAACAATATTATCATTTATAGCAATAACATCTGGGACGATTTATTGTCCAGAAAGTTTTATTATCATGACAGGCCTATAACACATCTTCTTACTCATGATAATAGGAATTGTCTGATAGTAGATTGTGGACCCGGCTCAACACATCAGCAGGCACCATGACTTCCACCATGAACAAAGCTCTCTGCTGAGACAAGCATCAGTCTCCAAGTTCCCTCCTGTGCATGGAAACCACAGCCACACATAGATGCTGGAAAGAAATTCCTGCTGATATTTACAGTTCCTCTGTACCTTTCCACTCCATCTGTTTACAAGGCAGGTAAACATCAACATCAGCACATAAACTGGGCGAGCAGCAGCTACAGATGTGCAACAACAGCAGCATTATGTAACAGTTTCTAACAAACAGTTAGTGGGCGACACAACACACACACACACACACACACACACACACACACACACACACACACACACACAGAGAGCTGTTACTCGCAGATTGCCACTGACTTGTAATGCCTAATGAAATGCTAAACTAATGTAATGCCTAAATGAAATGTTGATAGTCAAACATTTTACATCCGTTTCTAGAGATTTCCTGTTAGTTATTTCATGGTTCTTCAGAGGAATCAGATTAATACTGAGCACAGCCACATCGCTGCAGATGCAACCCTTTTTCAGCCGGATGGAAGAGGTCTTCCAGTCCAGGAAAGTCCAACTAAGAAACTCCAAGTTTCCACGCAGCAGATCTGACCTCGGCCCGCGCGCACTGAACAACAGTCTGGGCGATCCTGGCGCGTGCAGGAGCGCTAACTACAAATCTGCAGCTCTTCCACATGCGCACATCCACACCCACGCATGAGGGCTGCGGTCATGCTTAGATTCTTACACATATTGTAGATATGGTTTAAAAAAAGAAAGAGAGAGAGAGCGAACTGGTGCTTCAGCTTCCTCTCAGTGTGCAGTCACTTTAATCACTATAATCTTCCATCAAAACACGGTGAAGAATGCGGCAGCACTGCGCCTAAAAGCTGCGTCCCAGCAGGACGACAGACCTGACAGTTTGGTTGGTTTTAATAAATGTTACAGCTGATTTTCTAGGTCCTGGCTGCGCTGAGCGAAAGTAAGGACAACATTTAGGTTTTTACAGTGAGGCAAACTCCTTTGCTGCATGGGAGTGAAGTTTTCACACAGCCATCCACACAATTACAACTAATCCCAGTTGAAACCAAAGGGCGAGTTTGACTCTTTTACTTACCCAGACTGTTGGTGGAGGAATCCATAATCCGAAGTGCAGGTTTCAGCTATAAAAGTGCAGTTTGTTTGGATGTAGAGTCAACGCCAGGCTACGGTGAGTTTTCCATGCTGAGAGAGGAGTGTCATGCATACACGCTCATTGCGCGTCAATCTCCAAATCTGCGCGGATAGCAACACCGGAAACGCGTTTTTTTCCTCTAAATAAAGCACTGTTTAGCACGGAAGCTAAACAGAACTGGATTCAGTAAGAACTCTAACGCAGCTAGACATAAAAATGTAATAAAACAAAACAAATCACGTCGTTTATTCTAATGGAATTTTAGAAAATATTAAACGACTACGCAACAGCACTTTCACCCCAGCTGTAATAATCTCAGCTTCTCTAACCAAGAAGAGATTTGAAACTGGAATACCATAAAAAAAAAAGACCTCAACTTTTTAAACCAATCATGCGTGACAAGATGTGTCTGCAGTTAGTGAGCCTCTGTCGTCACCACAAGACGATTGGTGTTACTGCACCCTATCAAGCTTGGGCTGTAGGATATAGGCCTGCTGTATGTATGGAGAACCAGAGGGTGTTCTGTATTGTTTCAGGTTACGGCAAAAATAAATAAATAAATAAATAAATAATAATAATAATAATAATAATAATAATAATAATAATAATAATAATAATAATAATAATAATAATAATAATAATAATAATAAAATTAAGTTAAAGCATGTCTTTAGTTCCAACGATTGATATTTATTGATCCCTTCAAAATTTGTCAGATTCAAATAAATCAACCTTTATTCATGGAGCACCAAATACAGACAGTGCTTTACAGTTAAAAACATTAGACATAAAGATCTTGAGTCATACACATTATCGTATGTGTATGACTCATATGGAATTAAGTATGTCGTATTAAGTAAGACGACAGTTATTATATTGATGATAAGATGGTGACGAATTAAAATTTAGAGAAGACCAATTAGGAACTGTCGAAGTGCAAAATATTGTATATTAGTGAACTCTGGTGATACGAAGAAGCAAAAGTGAAGAAAAAAAAGAAAACGTTATTATTAACAACTGAAAAATAATGTCTAGTGTAAATAGATACAGAAATAAACACATAAACATAGAGCTGGAGCAATTCTAAAATCATATCACATAAAGAATAAATAAAATGTAACACATAATAACTCATAGTCACTGCAGAGACTTTCAAATTGATGTGATGTTTGCTTGCTTTCTGGTCTTCTTCAGCATTCTCCCATCTATGTTCTAAAGTAGACACGTTGGAGCTAATGTTTTTTAGGATGACCAAAAAGTAGAGCATCACAATAATCTATTAATCAAGTTATGAAAAAAAAATGAAAGTCTCTGCATTGGAATGGGAAAATATGGTTGGATTCTGCCATGGTTCTTCAGATGATAAAATGCCTTTTCTGTGACATTTTAATGTTTATTTTGAAATTTAAGCTCACATATGACACCGAGCTTTTATGTATTTAAGCATATATAGAAAAAGAAAGAATAAATAAAGCGCAACAAAAAAGGGGTAAGATACTTCGGAACTACTCCGGTGCGCCAATGTTTCTGTTGTTTGAGGGGGAATAATAACTGTGCAGAACCAGGATGTTCCGCCGGCTTCCCAACATGGATGCGTCCACATGAAGTAAGTTTTGAAGGAGACTTTGCTAAAAGTGTTTGTTTCGCTGGTTTAAGAATATATTTATGTGTTAATCTAATGTGTACATGAGGAATATTTAACTAAATATGTGAACATGAATTGTAGTTTTCTGACATTTTCCACTTTAATGTGTTTGTTTCATTGGTTTGTGTCAAGCTGCGCTATCGTTGTCGTTTCATGCTCGAGTGAATCATAGCTCTGTTCATGACTGAGTGCCGTCCTGTCAGGGGGAAACGTGTCGGATGGCCCCGCTGACAGGATGAAGTGTTCCCGGTTCCTCCTGCAGCTCGTTCGGTCCGGCCGGACTGCTGCCCAGCGCGGGTCCCTGCTCCTGTCCCCGTCCTCCGGTCAGCTTATTGTGCAACACAACCAACAGCAGCAGGTGAGCTACAGTCTGTTTACTACCAGCCCGTCCCCCAACTGAATGGGCTGGTATAAGGGTCAAATGTTTGATCCCTTTTACTGGTTCAGACATTTTAGATCTTTAACAAATAAAATCAAAAGACAACGAGACAATATTTACATCCCTGGTCTGCATGTGGACCGATTTCCATGCGAATCAGATCATTCTTGTCTTTTTGCTTTATTGTTTTAATCAGACTGTTTATTTTTCCATTAATGAAATAATGCACAATCTGGTTTATGCTTAATATGACCGTTTCTTCCATATGTATAACATTTGTAGGTGCTGAGGCAATTTCGTTGCAGCCCAGCGTCGGCAAAGAGTCAACCGGAACATGTACGGTTTGTTAATGACGATGACACGAAGAAGACCAAGTCCTTGGTCACCCAGGAGGATTTGTTTGAGCAGGTGGCCAAAGAGTCCAAAACCAAGGCCACATTTAACCAAGTGATTGATGTCTTCACTAAGAGGGACATAAGACGGCGTGGCCATGTGGAGTTCATCTACGCTGCTTTGAAGAAAATGCCAGAATTTGGAGTAGAGAGAGACCTAACAGTATACAACAAACTGCTGGATGTTTTTCCCAAAGAGGTTTTTGTGCCCAGAAACTTTATTCAGCGAATGTTCAACCACTACCCTAGACAGCAGGAGTGTGGGGTTCAGGTTCTGGAGCAGATGGAGAGCTATGGTAGGTGACTTCTCCATTTAATGTAGAGAGCAGAGTTCCAAGTGGAGCTGGAATACTGAGCAATGAACGAATTCCACAGGTTACAGTTGGATTGTTACTGTTTTTGCTTCAGGTATAATGCCCAACATTGAGACCAAGGTCCTACTGGTCCAGATCTTTGGGGAGAAGAGCCACCCTATAAGAAAGTACCAACGCATCATGTACTGGTTCCCCAAGTTCAAGCACGTAAATCCCTTCCCTATTCCTCAGCCTCTGCCTGAAGACGCCGTGGACCTGGCTGTCTTGAGCCTGACTCGCATTGCCAACGACTTGGATGCTAAAACTACAGTTTATCAGGTACAGTTTTAGCTTATCTTAGCTCATACAACATTAAGAAGAACTAGAACATTTCTAAAGAAACTTAATGGGGCCTAACTGTGTGCTTATCAGTCAGACCCAAGTCAGGGGTTTTGATGCCAAGTTAGGTTCTGCGACCCTCAGGTTTAACATCAAAGCCTAACCGGTTTAAAACAACATGTAGTTTGTATCCATTTTGTTGCATGATATGGAAATGTCCAGAAATAATTAAAATGCTAATGGGGTCTTCCGCTTCCGGAGTCTTGCAGCTGTTAGGTGTGTTCCTGGTCCAACACAGCTGAATAAAATGACTGAATCATCTCCTCAGTATTCAGTCAGGTTCTCCAGAGTCCTGCTGATTCCCTCATTCTTCAACTCAGGTGTGTTGAAGCAGAAACGCATCTAAAAGTTGCAGGACGCCGGCCCTCGAGGATCGGAGTTGTAGACCTACAGTAACGTACTCCATCCAGCTTACAAACAGTATTTTGTAAGCTAAAATGCTAATGCTAGTTAAGTGCTGCCATTAGAACAGGGGTCTCCAACCTGGTCCTCGAGATGTATTAGCCTGCAGGTTTTAGACACATCCCTTCTCCAACACAGCTAATCAAGTGTTTGAATTACCTTTTCAGCTTGACAAAGGTCTGGTAATGATTTTTTCATTTGTGTTTAAAACCTGCAGAACAGTAGATGTTGAGGACCAGGGTTGAAGACCACTGCATCAGAATGTGGGCTATCAGTCATATGGATCATACATCTTATAGCACTATCCTAAAGTACGTTTGAGGGTTGTTGTTGTTTGTTTGTTTTTTTAAGAGAAAAACAGACTACTCTGTTGTATATTTACTGAAAGACAACTAGATGTCAGCTCCCATGTTTCAAATTGGTTTTAATAATCAGCATCATTTAGATTTTCTGAATTTCATGTTATTGATTGTTCTTCCTGACAGCTGCCCTTCACTGACATCACTGAAAGTGGGGAAGAAATCAGCTTTCCACATATTGTAGGTATGGAGTTTCATGTCATCTTCCAAAACAAAAAAAAAGTTGTGACATTAGATAACTGTGTTTTGTTAGAGTTGAATAAATATCAGATATTTAGCTTCTGACTTCCTACTCATGTAAAGATCAAATCGTAAGGATGAGCATTTTAATCTTATTCCATCAGATTCATAGTGTATGTGGTGCATGTTGCTCACTGTTTCCTCATGCCAGGCATTCAGAGCCCCAACCAGATGGAGCTGCTGGCCAAGCATAACCCAAACAGGCCTGTGTTTGTGGAGGGGCCCTTCCCCCTGTGGCTGAAGAAGACTTGTGTCTACTACTACATCCTCAGAGCTGACCCCACGCCTCCTGAAGAAAAGGTTTCTAAATTCTCCATTATGTATTTCATATCAACATTATTGATGCAGATTTTGCTGTTAAGTGCTACCATATGTGAAGTGAACAAATACTCAACACAGTTTATGCTGCTTCTATCTGAGGAGCAGCTAACGGTTTCTGTTTCCACTGATGATCCTAACCTTCTTCTGGTTGTGTACAGAATAGAATACACTGATTTTCTGAAGTTAGATATGATTACGTTTAGGTATTGGAAACTAAAAGTAGAATCCATGCAGTGAGCATGTTTCCCAGTTGTAACCCTGTGAGAATTCTCCCCACAGGAAGAGGAAGTCTACGATCCAGAGCGCTGCTTCTACTACCCTCTGCAGCTTGATCTGGATTTGGACCGTGACCTGGGGGACGAGGAGAACTTTGATGTGGACGACTGTAAGATGGCTGCAAACTTCTATCAGCCTGGCTTAACTGGTCTGACAGTGTGTAACACGTGTGTATTTACCTTTCAGTGGATGAAGGTCCAGTCTTCGCCATGTGCATGACCAGCCGGGGAGACCAGGCCACTCTGAACCAGTGGATCTCTGGCCTCCAGCAGAACAACCCCATCCTAGGGAGAATTCCCACTCTGTTCCGCCTGGATGCTGGAACTCGGGAACTGGAAGGAGTGGCGGACACAGAGGCGGGTCATAGTCATCGACCTCATCCACAGAGCCAAAGGGAAGACGGGCCGCCTGCTGAAGATCCTGAGGTTGCAGTGGAGGAGGAGAAGCCCAGGAGAAGCCAGGGGATGAAACAATGAACTCTTCATCACAGAACTGGAAAACAAACTGTGTATTTCTGCTGTGATGTATTTGTTTCTCCATGGTAGAGTTAGACTTGTATAAAGCTAGTTAATTTAATGTACAAACACATCAGAGCGGTTCAAATGGTTAGTATATCATCTAAAACATAATTCTGTGTTGCTGTGGAGTCTCACTCCTCTTCTATCCTTAGAAAACAATCTGTAGTTATTTTTTGTGTAATCATGACAACTGCTGTCATATTTACTTCTAATGCTTTCAGCATCCTTCCAACTAACATAAAACATGACAGAAAAACGCCACAGCATTTCAACAACAGACCATATCAGGTCTACAAGATTGTCTGCAATGTGAGGCTGCAGTAAACCTAAAAACTAATAATTACAGGATCAAATGAAAAGTCATGAGAGAAACACAAAAGGTTTTTATTGCTCAGATCGGATCAGAAAATTAAACTGACGTTTCAAAACAAATGTTGACAAAGCTCTGTTTTTTGCAGGTCCGTTTGGTTTTATTTGTGAAAGAGGAGTGAAAGCTTCTGATGGTTCATAACTGGATGTTTTTAATATGCTGGAATATGTTTTGCTTTGTCCTGAAATCTTAAGTTTTTAGATTTGTTTGAGGATATTTTGACTGATGCCCAGTAACCTACTGGCAGTGGTCACCATTTTCTTTTATTTATGCCACCAAATTGGCACATAATTAGTGAACGACCCATAAATGGCGCCATTTATTTTGACTGATCAGTGATTGGCAGATGCATGTGAAACCAACCGTATACACTGATCTCATTTACAGCAAAGCTCTGAAAATCAGCCTCTGTCCCCTTTAGCTCTGCCATGAGACTGATGGACCCGTCCACCAGGTCATGTCTGTACTGGAGCTGTTGGGGGGGAAGTCGACCTGCTGTTGCCAACTTTGCCTCCTTTCAGACAAAAGAAAATTATCATCCAGAAAGCTACAATCAGTGCATCCCTATAACAATCTCTTACTCAAAACGTGTTGGATATAATTTCAGACTAGGTTTGCCTTATAATAGAGACCATATCCTGAGTATAATTATCTTTTTCAGAAACAACAGTATTCACTGTCAACAATATAATCAGGATGTTAAAGAGTAAAGTCTACAGCTGCATTGTTCTTTCTAATCAGTTCAGGCATTGAGCAATAGTGGTCTCTAAAATGATTCTTTAAACACAGTGCAGCATATTCTTTGTTTGTAGAGTTCAGTCGGAGCGGACAACAAAGATAGAAGATTGATTGGAAAGGCAGGGATTCCCAAGTGCAGCAGAAAGAGCTACAATCCTTCAACTATTCTAAACACACCTGAATCAAATGAATGGCTATTTGCCAGGCCTCTGCTTGGCTGAAAGACTTTCTGTTGAGGGAGGTCAGCCATCTGATGAAACAGCTGAAGTGTCCAGCTGCCGTCCTTAAGGGCTGCTCATGATGTCCTGGCAGTTTTAAATGAGTCTCTGCTCCAATATGGCTGATTCCAATTGTCCAACTACCTCAGCATGTCAAAGTTCTGTAGATTTCTGTTCATGAACCATCATTTAATTCAGGTGTGATGAACTAAGGAAAGCTCTAATACTTTAAACACCATTGGTTTAAGGAACACAAAGATCTTGGAGGATAAAGAGTAGACAAGGTGGGAAAGTCGTTTTGAACCACTTCTAAAGTAGAAGTAAATTGGATGTCAACACTTTGTCCAGAAGACCAAAACTGTCAAGCTCTGAACAACGGTAATAGGTTAGCATGATGAAGAACAGCCGATGCTGAAGCCTGTCATGAACATCAGCGTGCCTGTCGACAGTAAAGCCAGATTTATGTCTCCCCAAAAACAAACACTTTAACGTTTCGACTGCTCACACAAACAATCTTATTAATACCTTTTTAGTGAAAGACTGCTTGGTCAGATGAAATGAATAAACTATCTGTCTGCAGTAAATAATATACTTAAGGGAGTCAAAGTGAGGTTTCCAAACCCAGGTACTGATAGCTGTTGAGTATTGTGGTGGTAGCCTCATGCTATGGGTTGGTTTGTGCTCACTCCATACTTTCCTTGCTCAGTGTGGATATACTGAGACCATCCTGACCTGACCATCACCACCGCAGACAGGAAGACTCAGAGCGGATCCCCTCTGTCTCTGGAGTCACACCTCACCACTGTCTCAATGTCCTGCACCAATCTCATTCACTTCTTTGACATTCCATCCAGTACCAGTGAAAAAAACTTGTTGAAAGCATGCTGCAGTTCCTGGGTTGATTTTGGTCCATGATTGACTGCAGCTCTGCGCACATCTGGAAAATGTCATAAATTACACTACAAATACATTTGTACATCCTGCTTGTTGATGGCTACCATGTAAACACCACGATGCTAACTGGTTCATAAAAATGTTCCTGATGGGTTTGTTTCAACTTCTAGTGACATTGGTACAGCTGTATCACCTCTGGGAAAATGCTACATGGTCCTCAAAAAAACTTCAAAGATGAAATACTTTGTTCTACTATAAAACATAGTCACTTTTTTTTAAGATTAGGTGTTAAAACCAGAAAATAAACAAACCGATCCTGCTTTAATGGTTTAGGTTAACTACTGTTAATGAAGTGAGCAGGAATCTTTAATATTTCTTATCCATTTTATCTATTTTAGCCATTTCTAAACTCCCAGACTTGGATTATTTCTGGATTTTTATGAAGACAGTATTAAAAGATTTTATTTTAAAGTCTAATCAGAATAATTATTGAATAAGATGTGTATAAAAAACTGCACTGCATAACCAAAATGTAGAAATGATTTATTAGTGGAAAAGGCATTTAAAGATTCTTCTCAAACAGGTAAACATGTCAGCAAGTTACATTCAAATGTGAAAAAACAAGGTAAAGTCCAGCGCCTCACGCTGTTCCAGCTGTGCTTCAGTTTTCTCAATTTGTGCTTAAACAAAGTTCATTCAGGATGTTAAGCTTCATACCAAAGAGGAGATAAAACCAAAAATCAGGAATGCATTCTGATATTTAGCTGCAATGCTTCATTTACTACTCATGCAGAAAAATCTTTATTCAATACTTACAAATGAGAAACTGTCCTACTCTAACATGGAACTGTATGTATGAATAATGCATCTTCAGTTAACAACTATGTTTAAGAAAGATCAACAAATAATAAATAATGTTTAAAAAATAATATTAACAATATTCAAAAAATTTGGCCTTTCACAGCTACCTTTGTATTTAATTACGTACAAGAGAAAAAATAAAACCCCTGAAGGTACTGCAGAAAGATTTCCACACAGGTGATGAAGTCCGAAGAAAAAGCTGCCTCAAATAATAAAACAGGAGAATATACAGTAAAGGGCTTCAAAGAGCAGCATGGTACGGACACTTTTAAAAAGCAGTTGCACAACTTGAGACAGCCACGAACTGAACCTGGATCCAGAGAGAGAAAAAAATACAAAGACTGGAATGTGTCCAGAACTGAATTATTCAATAGGTTTTAACTGTGGGGAAAAAAACCAAGCCCAGTAAATCTGTTGGTCTTTTATTCCCAAATATAATCAAGGAACCTAACCTAGCCTTTTCTTTTAAAATGACTTTGTGGAAATAAATAAAAAGAAATGGAAAACAGAACTGAGAGGAGAAATAGAAAGATGATGTTCTCTTTTGGACTTGGTTTCCAGTCAACTCTGCAGCAATCTCCTTTACACATCAGTTCCTGTATGTTTCTGTAAAAACAAGTCAGAAAGCATAAAACAGTCAAAATATCATCAATAAGACTTTGATTAAACTGAAAAATACAAAACAAAGAAAAAATAGAACTTGAGTTATTTATAGTAAATACTGAGTCCCAAGAGGGGAATCAGTCAGGTAGAGGATGTGAAAAAGTTTGAACACCCATGAATGTTCTGGGTTAAAGATTGGGTTACATGTCAGTGAGTGGAAGCAGAATTTGATCCCCCAGAACCCTTTATTTCACAGATTAATCATGTGGCCATAGTGCATACAAAATCAATATATCAGAAAAGATCAATGATCTCAGGAAGGTCACACAAGTCCAGAATCCTGTCATTACATTTATTTAAAAAAGTTATTTTTGTATGTAGTTCAAATATAAACTGAGGGCAAAAAATATCAATAATAAAAGATAAATTCACATGCATATAGATGAATCAATCGATAAATATATATAAGCACATTCAGTTTCTGTGATACACACTTCTACGATTTCAGTGTTATACACTTTGCCTGTCAATGGTTATAATGTTATGCCCTGAATATGTGTTGGTGTGAATCTGACTGATGTTATTAATATAAACAGGTCTGGAAAAAATTAAGAGATTACCTAAAATGGTCCGTTTTTCTGATTTTACTATTTATAGTTATAAGTTTGAGTAAAATGAACATTAGTCTTTTATTCTACAAACTACTGACAGAGTAGTCAGTAAAAGCAAAAATTACTGTATTTATTTGCAGAATATGAGTAAAGGTCAAAATAGCAAAAAAGATGCAGCGCTTTCAGACCTCAAATAATGCAAAGAAAACAAGTTCATATTCATTAAGAAACCACAATATTGACGTTTTAACTCAGGAAGAGTTCAGAAATTGGTATTTTGTAGAATAACCGTGAGGTTTTCAATGGACTTCAGAGCAGTGGTCTGTTCATTTTTTGCACAGCTGTGTATATTCCAACAACCGGACCTGAGTTGGACCACATGGTCTTGTTGTAAACTGCTGCCTTATAGCTGAGCTGAATTTGTCCTAGAAACGGCTGTGTCTGAGGTATTTGACATGCTCACTGTTTAAAAGGACGAAGGCATTCAGGTAAACTGAAATGCTCTTTGTGACTAGTAAAGATTAAATTATGAGCATCTGCTTTGAAAATAAAATGTAACTATTACGCATGAATATATTCTGATCTGAACAGGTAACAAAACCTGTTCCCGGCAGCAACAGCTGTCTAATATCCAATCACTGCTTTTGTTCTTTCAAGATGTTTTGGATCCCACCTTTTTCAAAAGCACACATTTAACAACACACATAAAAATAAAAATAGGAATTTTATAATACTTATTGGATCTTGGGATTGTAGAATTGCCAAGCATTGTGTTCATCTCTGGCACAGGAAGACTGAATTTCTGCTATCCAAGACTTTATGGCTGAGTGAATATGAAGTGTATAGTGTTAGGAAGGACATGTTAGCAGGCTCAGGGTACCTTCTGCAGCACCACAGTGCTGCTGCAGCTGGCTGCTGAAGAAGCGCTCCCGCTGTGACACCTGCTCGTCCCAGGCCTCCAGGATCCTCTGTTTCTCCCTGGGTTCCAGCCTCAGGGTGAGGGGGTGCGCCTCGTCGATGTGGGCCTGCACCCCCTCCAGGCTGTGGGAGTACTGCAGCTCACCACAGACCATGCACACCAGCAGCTGGTTGAGTGGATCATAGTCCATGAGGTAGCGGTTTCTCCAGACCGCCTCTGACATAGAATCCTCCTCCTCATCATTACCATCATGATCATCATCACCATCAGCATGATCAGCAAACAAAATATCTGCCTCACCTGGAACAAAAAAAACTGTTAAAGACAATTTTGTGTTGTGCCATGCTGAACAGATTGGTGAGCAAAGACTGACAGATGATCATTTACCTTCTACCTGAGCTGGGCAGTTGGTGTATATAAACGGTGGTGGGTCGGGATCCACTGGGATGCTGACGAAACAAGATGATTATATTAGGTAGAGCTGATGGAGGCGATGCTAAAAACAGAAGCTACATGAATTCCCACCTCATTAGATTTTCAGATGCATCAGAGGAGTTTCCCCACTGACTGGAATCCTGCAGGAAGTACATGGAAAAACAAAACAGGAACACACCATGGCATAAGTCCCAATCGCTATTTTCTTCTTATTTAGTCTCAAAATGCGTTGCGAGACTAACAATGCTAATTATGATTAGAGTTAATTGGAATCATAATACTGCGATACTGCCACACTGTAATATTTTTGCCTAAGGCTATAACACTGTCATAATTTCATATCAGCCCATATCTGTGCCAGATAAAACCTTTCTGATTTCATCCTTTACAGTTAGTTAAGCCAAAAATATTATACATACTCCTGTGATCTTGTAATTTTTCACTGACTAGAGGTAATACTAATGTTTCACTGACCCGACCTGAATCAAAAACATAATCTGTGGAGGGAGCTAAAGATTAGGGTGATGGCAAACCTACCTACAAAAATTAAACAGGAGAGGAAAATTAGCAGCAATTCATAAGATCTTTCACAAGAACATGATTTGTTTTTATGTTTTATTTTACATAAATCTGTAAAAGATTTGACTACTTTTAATAGTAAAATTTGACAAAAAATTAATTGAATCCATTGCAAAAATATTTGGAAATGTGATCAAATCAGGAGATATTGAAAGGATCCATATAAGGATCTAGCCTTACTATCCACACCGTTTAGTTTTGGTCTTACCTCCATAGCTGTCGTCGGCGTCTGTAGATCCTGACCAGGCAGATCAGAGCTGCTGCTGCCGCTGGAGGCTCTCGTTGAGGTGCACCCCTTGTACTGAAATGCCTTCTTTGCTCTTTGCTCCTTCTTTTTTAACCTCCAGTACTCTCGCTTTCTCCTCAGAAAGTCCTCCTCAGACTCCCCAGGGATGGGCTTTGGAGGCATCATGATGCATATTGATGCTGCCTGCGCAGCAGACTCCACCTTATTTATGGGACTTTGAAGTTGAGCACAAGAGATTTTTATAGGACTAAGGATGGGATTTTGATGTCTATCAGGAAGTTCAATGGGCTGCAGGTGGATGCTTGTCAGAGGGTTGTCTGGGGGCTTCAGAGTAGGAAAAGAAGAGGCTGTCTCAGTCTCTGTGGCTCTGGGTGTCCACTTTTGGCAGTGAGGTGAAGAAACTCCAAGAAAGTCAGTCAGATGTGATGAAGGTTCATCTTTCACGTTTCCCTCTCTGCTGATGATGGGGGGTTTAACACAGAATGTGTCAGGTGATTGTTCAATTTTACATGATGAGCCAACCAAGATGTCAGGGACGCTGCTCATGGCAGGTACTGATGTGACAGACGAACAGGACTGGAAGGATGGCTTTGATGGATTTACACATTCACTAATATTAATATCAAGTCCTGCATTCTGAAAGATAAAAAATAACAGAAACACAAGGGTATTCAGCAAGAGGAACTTACAGTGTAGATATAGTTTTCAGAGAGCCCAACACTAGCATGAGGTCTGGAGTAATGATTCAGGTTTCAGTGGGAGTAGATGCTCCTGCCTACAAGGCTGGAGCTGAGCCAACCTCAGAAATCAACTGTTTTCATGTTCTTATCCTAAGATACTTCTAGCCAGCTCAAATGCAGATGGAAAAATGGAAATCAAAATGTTTGTTCTTAGTTAAATTTATGACCCTTTACATTTGCTGGAGAACCAAAATTGAAACCCTGTCTTTAGATATAAAACATACAAAGGTTTCTTTTATCTCTGAAAACCAGAGAAACCTGACAACATTTAAAAGTTTATATGCTGTTAAATGACAATATAGCAAGGTGTCATTCAGAAATAGAAGAGCTTAATGAGCTTAATGTTCACATTGTGCATCAGCTTTATTTTTCCCCTACCAGATATTTAAAATACAATTTTAATTTTCCCAAATCCAACACTAGTGCATTTTTGAAAGCTACAACAGGGAAGATTCTGGTTAAAAAACAATGATTGAGGGGATTAGCATGCCCCACGTTTGGAGGCCTTAGTCCTCGACGCGGACGTCGCGGGTTCGACTCCCGGTCCCGACAACCTTTACCGCATGTCTTCCCCCCTCTCCTCACCCTCCTTCCTGTCTGCCTACTGTAGAAAAAATACGAGCCACTAGCGCCGCAAAAACTCTTCGGAGAAAAAAAAAAAGAAAAAAAAAAACAATGATTGTATTCAAGCAAAAACTAGTTGGAGGCGCAAAAATATACAGAAACTGGAAGGGAAAAACAAAACAACATCAGGGTCCTGACTGACTGTTATGTTCTTTAGTTTTTTGTAACAACAGAACCATTACATCCCATTTGTATTTGTACATACTACATTGTGTTGACCTGCCACATAAAAAGCCAACAAAAAACATTGAAGTTCTGTCAGTATATTTTAACTTATTAACACCTGGTAGGTCAGCATGGTTAGTGGAAGGACCAACCACAATCTCTTACAGAACATTTTGCATTGTAACACTGTAGTCAACATCCAGATCAAGAGGTTGACTGTTGGCTCACCTGGGTATTCTTTGAAAGAATCTCCTTCTGCCTGGCCTTTAACCTCGCCCTCTGCTGCCTTTTCATCAGCTTCCAGTATTCCCTCTTCTTCTGAAGGATGTTTGAGCTGCTCTTCCTTGTCATACTGCTGCAGAACCTTTCTGCAGGTGGCACAGAGCTGTTGTGTCTCTGCTGATCATGCTGATCAAGGTGATGCTGCTGTGGTGGATCTAGGGATGTAGTTGTGATGTGATGGAGCTTTGGTAGCTCTTCAGACCAGCAGCTTTGATGGGCCCAATTGCTGCTGTAAGATCTCCGAGTTCCACATGATGAGGTTGTGGTGATGAAAGGTGTTGAAGACGTCTGGGGTGACTGAGCGCAGGCGGAGTGCGCCACCTCACCTGACGCAGAAAGAGACGGAACTGCATCACTGAGCTGGGGATTTGGCAAGTCTTTTCCCTCCAGCACATCACTATCCGACAGCAAGCTTTTAATTTGGGATGTCAAGCAAGCAGGTAATAAATCCTTGTCATTCTTTTCACAATGAAGCTGTGATAAAACAGGCTTTATGTCCTGCTCTGAAGCATCTTCGGTTGTTTCTATTTTCACACCAGCCTGTTCGATTTGATTCTCTGAAACTGAGCTGAGGGATTCCTCCAGCAGTTTCTTCATAGAGGCTACAGCCAGCAGAGTGGTGGCTTGGCTGTCTGAATTGAGAGATGTCTCAGGCTCCGGCTCTGGAGGTGCAGGTGGGGAGGTCGGGGGTTTGTCTGGACAGATGGCTTGATCTGATAGAGAATTTAGGTCAGCTGCTGGCACAGACTCACCCTCCTGTTTCATTTCATTTGCATGTGGTACAGCACTCACAGAGTTGTTTGGAAAATGTTGTGCTTTTTCTGCACTGATGGTAATATTGGTGCTCGGCTGCACGGTGTTTAATTCTTGTGTATGCACCCTCCTCCTCAGTAACCCTGCACTGGTCCTTGTTTGGAAAATGCTGTGTTTCAGTCGTGAAGCACGAGCCGCTCGCTGCTCACGTTTCTTTGTTCTCCAGTATTCCCTCTTCTTTGCCATCCTCTCCTCTTCCGACAGCTTTGGACCCACGGATAGCAGTGGAAGTGATGGCGTACGGCTTGAGATGCTCATTTTCATGACACAGCCACCAAACTTTGACCCTGCGACTGAGGCTGCATTATGAGGGGACTGGAGATGAGTTAGTGTGAGCTGCTGAACACTTTTGCTTGGCTTTGGACTGGAACTAGTTGTTATGTCAAGGTGAGATTGTGGTTTGACAGCAATTAATTTAGAAGTTTTGTTGACTGTCTGCACAAAAGAAAAAGCAGTTTTACCCTGAGATGAGCGAGTTAGAGGTGAACGCCGATTTACCCTACATGGGGAAACACTTCTCCAGTTCATATCAGTTTGTGACGTTGGCTGCATCTTCTTAGAAATGTCATGGAGCTTTTCTTCACTTTTGTCTCCAACTATACTTTGATATTTTGCACTGTGAGGTATGTTAATTGTCAGAGTCCCATCCTCTTTGATGAACCCCCCAATGGCCTCAGATGCGAGTGTAGGGGTCTTCTCAGTTGAATGCGCCAAGGTTCTTGCCTTTCTCATTTCTTCAAGGATTTGTTGGTAACGCTTTACTCGGCGTGTCAAAGAGTCCTTCTCCTTTAGTCGAACCTTCTTCTCCAGTGAAAGCTTTGCTCGCTGTTCACGCTTCTTATTCCGCCAGTACTCTCTCCGCTTGGCTAGTATTTGCTCTGGTGTGTCATTAGTGTCCATTGTGGGGATAGCTCTGGTACGAAACCCTGCAGCTGTCAAGAATGGTTTATTTCTTAGATTTCTCTGATTCAGGAAATTCTTCTGTGTTTCAATGGACCTTTGCCGAAGTGTTTTACATGATGAAGTCTCTTGGGTAATGTTAGAATGATGCATATAAGTTAGTTTTCTCTGTGATTCTACTGGCTTCCTTACTGCGGTTGTATTAAACGTTCCCACTGTCTGTTCCATCTTATGCCCATGTGGATTCTGTACTTTTATCTGCTCTGTTTGCAGGTCAGGAACAGCTAACCCACTTTGCAGGTTTTCAGTCTCCAATCTAACTGTTGTATACGGCACTTTAACCCGAACTGGATTCCGCTTCTGGCTTGTGCCTCTGAGAAACGACTGAGAGGTCAGAGTTGAGTTGGCCACAAGTATTGTCTTCTGTGCCGGTAGCCCATCTCTGTTTTGTGGCCTCTCTCTGACTTTAGTGGTCTTAGCTGCCAGCTTTGCTCTCTGCTCTCGTTTTTTGATTCTCCAGTGCTCTCTTCGCTTGGCTGCTCTCTCCTCCTCCTCCATGGGAGCTGGTGTAATGCCAAAACATGTAGCCCTTTTTATAGTGACCAAGGCACTCTTTAATCGACTTTGAGGTGTTGTGTGTATTCTTTGGCCCTCTGTTTTATTAAAAACAGGGCCACATAAAGCTGCATGCATTGTATCTGTTGTTACACAAGGCAACACCTGGAGCCCATTCAATGCCACTTGTGCCTCTGATGTTGTGTTTGGGAGTGGTGAGTCCTGCATTGATCCACATGGCTTGGGTTCTGTTTTTGTGGAGCTGCTGCTGGTAAAAGGGACTCTGACTGGAGGCACTGATGAACTGGTGTTCAGTTCGGTTCCGCTGCTTTTGGATGAGGTAACCAGATTCCTAAGACTTTTGGTTGTTGGACGTTTCACTGTGACAGAGCCACCCTCAGCTGCTGTAGCCAAAATGGAGCACGATGTTGGCTGCAAGTTACGCAGGACCTTGCTAACTGTCATTGCCTGATGCCGCTCCTGTTTTTTAGGGGCCTTTGTTGAACTGTGTTCAATTGTCCTTTCACTCTTTGATAAAGAACTATATGAGACATCATTACTTAGCAAAGGAGAGGACAAGGCAGCCAAGGGGTCTGACAAATTGGTATTGACCCCTGCAGAGACATACATGTATGAGAGCTTTTCCTCACTGCTGTCTTGTGTTGACTTCTTTCTCTGTTCAGACAGTCGGGCCCTCTGCTCCCTTTTCTTATTTCTCCAATATTCTCTCTTTTGGGCGAGTGTGGCATCATCATATTCGGAGGCTGGCCGGTAGCGATGGGACGCTGGACAACCTTTACCTTTCTGAGATGGCATGCTATCGCTAGCTTGGATAGCCCATTAGTTCTCATCTAACAGCAAGATTTATCTTTGTCACAGTAAATCAGTTGAGTTCCTCAGTAGAGACTCAGGGTGGTTAACTCCCAGGAGATGCTGCTGAGCAGATGGCATTGCACTGGCATACAGCAGTACCTATGGGAAATAACACAACCTTTAGATGCATTTTTGCATTAAACCTCGCAAATATTTAAAATTTATTGAACATCAAACATGTATATCCGGTTTAATTGTATTTTCCTGGATGAGGAAGATAACTTTGTCTAAACAAAAAGTGTGTAACGAATGCTTTTCTAAAGATATTACATACAGAAATTATTAGACAAGTCTGTGAAACCTAATACAAACCAGCAAAAAAGTTTCTCTACTTATCAATGTCAGTAAGATCCATTGTAAAGCTTTTGTTCAGATAACATTGGACTGCAGAGGAATTAGTACCAACAGTCTTTTTTGCCGCATTACATTTACAAACAAAGACTGCAGCTTCTGATTTAAAAAGTAGTGTTGCGAGTTTTAAAGTTTGAACGTATCACAACAAGTTGACATACCTGCTCATCCCTGGGCCTTAAAAATTCTTAATACTGATATAAAACTAGCCACACAGGACAGATTATAGAACAATACAGCAAATCTATATGCAGGAGCTACATAAAGATAACCTTAAATAAAACAAAGCTTATCCGGCAATTTTGTTATTAATTATGAGAATATTTAGCAGCCAGGTGTTGCTTATGCAGAGAACTGATTACCTGCTGTTTAGCAAATGTGAGCATTGTAAAAAAGCAACAAGTCTGAATTTTTGGGTGTCTGGAGGTTTTGGAACAAATGTTATTTAAAATGCAAAAACAGTAGTTCCTTTTGCTCACCAAGCCAAGAGAGGTTGTAAAACCCTTTAAAAATAATTAAGGTCTATTGGTATATAATAATAAGAATTACGCAGTAGAGGAAAACATTTTACACTGCATTAGCATATCAGCAAAAAAAATGTTCCAACTGCCTTGCATGGTGTTGGACTTGTGTAGTCATGGACCATTAACTTGTTCCATAATTACAAATAGAACAATAAAGCTATGGTTACAAATCCAAAAACCACGCACTGTTGCATTGAAACAAAGTCGAGATCAACTTTGTTTGATGAAATAAAATCACGTACATTTCAACAGACTTCAACAATCTAAAGTAATACTTTAAGGGAGAGCAAGCCAACATTTTACCAACAGAGTGTCGGAGGCCAAAACTGTCAACTAAAGACAACCAACTACCACTGACACTGGCTTTGATAACAAGTGAAGCATGGGGTGGAGATGCATCTTAAAAACATCTAAACAGGATGACACATTTGGTTCTGATGGGTTTGTTTAAGAATATTTTTCTTACAATAAACAGAAACACTGGTGTTTAAAGTTTTCAATAAAAGCAAGAAATTATTTCTATTTGGTCACTTTACTGCTTCACACTCCACTTTTATATGCATTTTTCATATTCTGCTCTAAAGAATTGATCCCTGTTCTTGGCCCTATGTGTTCTAGATGTTTTTGCTGCCTCAACACACCTGAACTTAATGGCATGCTAAAGAAGTTACAATTGTTTAAGACTGGTGTGTGGGAGCAGGGACAGATCTCAAACCTACAGGACAGTTGAGGGACAGGGTTAGGGATTACAACTGTAATTTGTGTGTGGAACAGTCCAACATAAATAACATTCTGAGTTCACACAGGCATTTTTTTTCTTATTTTATTCCTATAATATTATTAATTTATTTAAACCACATAAGAAGGCTTTGTCCAAATAACGAGATAATGGAGATGACTAAAACGACCCATCTGTTCCAAAATCATTTGTGGATAACATTTGTTTGTAAAGTATACATGACGCATTGTCTAACAGGAGCTTCGAGATGTTTTCTTCCGTTTAATGCCAAGCTTTCGAGTGTGTGAAAACGTTTTAGCTACTGTAACCAGGAAGGAAACAGTCTCTGTCTCTTTAAACGTGTCCCTTTTCAATCACAAATTAGTCCCGTCGTGCACAGTCTTTATCCCTTACTTGTAATTGTTTGGTTTGAGGCGCGGCCACGTTACTAAACATAACCTCAGTGAAGGGAAATATACCAACCCTTAGTGACATACATGGCTACATTTTCACGTAAAGCATGCCCGGATCCCTGTCTCCCTCAGCGGCACAATGGACAACGTCTTCCGCCTGTTGTCCTAACGGAGGGGGCGCCAGTCTGTGTGCTGCGTCTAAACATGGAGGGAAAAGGAGCAGGCTAACAAGGAAAAGCAGCAAGATTACAACAGTAAGGAACTGAAACATGCATGTCTGTTACCTTCCAGCTACACCTAACTTTCCGGGACACTTTATACGACCGCTGTTTGGACAGAATAGGGCCAGGCCACCGCAGCTACTGTCCGCCAGCCGTGCTCAGCCTGGAGCAGCCTTGACAACGATCAAAGTACCAGGATGTGGGACCTGGATGCTCGCTCCAACGCGTTTCTGTGTGCGCGTGCGGAGAGGAACCGCTTATCTTAGTGAATTTTAAACCAATATTTATTCAAACTGTTTTTGTTGTTGTTTTTTACAAATTAAAACAACCATCTATATGTGAACAAACAACCATAAATAGTGGGTTTATCAACTCGCCTGGCAAATATTGATCTTTTTAACAGTAACTGTATAATAATCTTCTGGGGCCATTAAAAACACAGATAGTATGTCAAGCTGATAAAAATAGGCATGTTCTTGTTGAAAGGGGTAAAAAAAATGATCCATTGATTTTTTTTTATGTAGTCAATGTAGGTTTCTGCTCAGCTTCACTAGCCATTTTGGTCTATCTTGAGAGAAGTCAAAACATCAGCCGATTTAAGTATAAATAAATAAAACGTTAATATTATTTCTAGCAACTGGAAGAAATCAAGCCAAGAAATGTGTCAGTAAATTAAAAGCTTAGTTTAAACCTCAATATGTACACGAAATGTTTTTAGTCTTAACTGAATCTCAGAAACCTGAATTTGAGAGAGACATCAGACCCTGGAACACCAGGGGACTTGTTAATGGCTGCTGGTTGCTTTGCTTTGTTTACGTACCTTTGTAGTTGAGAGGGTTTCCTTCTTGCCTGTACAAAATTAATCTATGGTAGAGTTACACTGGGGACTAAATTAAATAAATAAATAGATCATTGGATCATTAATTAAACGGAGCATGAAATAAATACATGTTTAATTAAACACTTAAATAATTTAATTAGGGCAGTTGGTAGCACAGTTGCCTTGCAGCAAGAAGATCCTGGGTTTGATTCCCGGCCCGGGGTCTTTCTGCACAGAGTTTGCATGTTCTCCCTGTGCATGCGTGGGTTCTCTCCGAGTACTCCGGCTTCCTCCCACAGTCCAATAACATGACTGTTAGGTTAATTGGTCTCTCTCACTAGGTGTGAGTGTGTGTGTGTATGGTTGTTTGTCTGTGTTGCCCTGCGACAGACTGGCGACCTGTCCAGGGTGTACCCCGCCTCTCGCCAGAGATAGGCACCAGCACCCCTCCCGACCCCAGTAGGGAGAAGGGTGTTAGAAAATAGATGGATGTATAATTTAATTAATTTATTAAATGCCATTAAATCACTAAAATACAAACGTATAACAGTCAACGCAGATAATTAAATGTGTATTTCATGGTTCCTGTTCATGGAATAATTTTATCTATGCTATGGCCAGTCAATGCCTGACTTAAACTGATCTGTTGAACTCCTCTTAGATCCAGCTTAGCCTGGTTCTTGAAAATCAAGGCGGAGGAGTTTCATGAATTGAAATTCTTTGACTTTATCTGCTAAGTAGTTTGAATAACAATCTCCTGCTTCCATGTGTGCTGGTTGTAAAATCTGTCCCACCAGCTCACAAAAGCTGACAATAATTTTGCATTACAAGAGCTAACATAATTTTCAAAAAATGAGGTTAAACTAGTGGAACTCAACAAGTCAATGTTGGCACCACACCTTGATTAATTAATTATTTGCATTGGCTATTATAAGTTTGTATTTTAATGATCTAATATATTTAATAGAATGTCTATTAAATAAATTAACCATTTAATAGAATGCTTATGTTCAATTAAATGGTTAATTGGACATGTGGGGCATAATTAAAAGTCCCACATGGGGCATTTAATTAAAGATATGATGTATTTGTTTATTTTGTCCCTTTTAACCCTCCATAAACATGTTTTATAGTGACCCTTACATCAATTCAAACCCACTAAGGACCAGTTTGTTCCCACTTTGACAGCCAACAATATGAAGCAATTTTGTTACTTCTACTAGTCAAGGAAACCAATCACATATGTGGTACTACACTGGATACATATCCAATTGTTTTCAAACGTTTACATCACAACGGTCATGTTACCTGACTTAAGACGAGAAAACATTTAGTTGCTATATCCCTTGGGCTGGTGTCCTGCAACCTTTAGATGTGCCTCTGCTGCACCACACCTGAATAGAATTAGGCCATTAGCAAGGCTCTGGAGAACTGATCTACACAAGAAGGAGGTAATTAAGTCATTTCATTCCAGTGTTTTGTACCTGTGGCACATCTAAAAACTGCAGGACACCGGCCCTTGAGAACTGGAGTTTGACACCTGTGCCTTAGATGTACAGAAACAGTTGTCTCCTTTAAATTAGGATTGAAAATTTTATTGTTGTTTACAGTAATATTTTACTCTATATTCCTGTAAAATATCATCAATTGATGACCAAAGAGTGTTTTATAATTTGATTTCTGTTATGTGAAAATTTTTGTTAAACTAGCATTTTGACATGTCCTCTATTTTTATGTGGTACTTCATTTATTGCATGCAACTCATATATATATATATATATATATATATATAAAAATTCCCTTCTCACCCACCGCGGGTGGTTCTTATCCTCTGAGCTCGGGTCCTCTACCAGAGGCCTGGGAGCTTGAGGGTTCTGCGCAGTATCTTGGCTGTGCCAAGGACTGCACATTTCTGGACTGAGATGTCTGATGTTGTTCCTGGGATCTGTTGTAGCCATTGGTCCAGTTTGGGGGTGACTGCCCCGAGGGCCCCGATGACCACAGGCACCACTGTGGTCTTCACCTTCCAGGCCCTCTCCAGTTCCTCCCTGAGGCCCTGGTATTTCTCTAGTTTCTCGTGCTCCTTTTTCCTGATGTTGCAGTCGCTTGGTATTGCTACATCTATCACAACGGCTTTCCTCTGTTGTTTATCCACTACGACAATGTCTGGTTGGTTCGCCATTACCATTTTGTCTGTCTGGATCTGGAAGTCCCACAGGATCTTAGCTCTGGCGTTCTCCGCCACCTTTGGGGGTGTTTCCCACTTTGATCCCGGGGTTTCCAGTCCATATTCTGCACAGATGTTTCTGTACACTATGCCTGCAACTTGGTTATGTCGTTCCATGTACGCTTTCCCTGCCAGTATCTTGCACCCTGCTGTTATGTGCTGGACTGTCTCAGGGGCCTCCTTGCACAACCTACACCTTGGGTCTTGTCTGGTGTGGTATATCTGGGCCTCTATTGCTCTGGTGTTTAGGGCCTGTTCCTGGGCGGCCAGGATGAGGGCCTCTGTGCTGTCCTTGAGTCCAGCTTTTTCCAGCCATTGGTAGGATTTACTGATATCAGCCACTTGGGTTATTTGCTGGTGGTACATCCCATGTAGGGGCTTGTCCTGCCATGATGGTATCTCTGGCACCTCAACCTCCGTTCCCTGTTGTCTGATATATATATATATATATATATATATGAAAAATGTCATATTATTATATGGCTTATAGAATTTGAGTAAAGAAATAAATTCAATACAGTTTGGAATAAGACAAAAATGTGGAAGAAGTGAAGCGCTGTGAGTACTTTCCAGATGCCCAGTATGTTGTTTGTTCCTTTATTTTCCTGTAAAGCTCTTAGTGTAAATGGTGCTATATAAATAAACCTGTCTTGACATTTGTACAAAATCTTTTGTTTTCATGTATGAAATGAAAGTATACAGTGATAAAAAGGTAACATGTAGGTACAAAATAAAAATTCAAATCACTAATTGTCAAAATAACAGTGACAACATAGGATAACGCTCATCATCAGTTATAGGAAGAGTATGAATAAGAAGGGTATACATAATTTTTTGATATGGCATCTTTCAGTAAAATGTAAATATTAATATATGTATTGTGATGTTTTGAAAAATGTCTATCTCATTTCTCTTCTGAGACAAACTTCTGGTTTAAGTGAAAATACATTTAGCAAACCTACCAGAGGCATGAATCATTGTGGTACTGAATATCCTTATGTGAACGTGTTTGGATGTAAAACATGCAGCGAAATGTTTTGTGATCACACTGAGACAAAAAGACAAAGGGTTTATCTTAATCATTTTTACCAAACCAGTACTTTTAAAAAGCACATGAAGGCAAAATGTGGAAGATTTACCTTTTTAAATCGGTATTGGTGCTCATTATCTGGACCCCTTATAACAGAGAATTGTGGGATTTTTCCACCATGCTAAAAAAAAAAAAATCAAACTAAACAATCAGTTGAGAAAATAACGAAACAACCATAGCTAAACTAGATGTTTGAAATGACTCATAGTCCAGTTCTCCTTTGAGTCTGCTTTCTGTTCTCTCAGGCCCAGTCTGTTGTTTCTGTGAGTCGTTTCTTCCCACTTTCACCGCATGCTTTCTCAGTTTAGAGACCCCTGCAAAGTATACCTATCAAATGCAATCATCTGTCCTCGGTTGCCATGTTCTTGCAAGGGAGGAGAAACAAAGACATTCTTCTGTATTCTATTGGCTGGACGTCCTTACCAAGATAACTTTAACCAATTAATTATACTGTATTATATTTACAATAGAACTGGACTGTGTTAGAATGCAAATGTCTATATTGAATGTACTGGCATCAACTGAGATGATTTTATTATAAATTTCTATATAACTGAATATAAAATTAATCTGTTTGTCTTGCACTGCATAAATTAACTGAATTAAATCGAACTGAACTAGGAAAATAAGGCTATTTATAACAGTCAAACTACATAAGTCCCCATTTAAAACACTTTGTGATCTGGGGCCCAGGTGACACGGAACCGCCTTGTTTGAACATGAGCTAAAGCGTCTCTGCCGTCGCGTGTTTATGATAGAACAACAGCAGTTGTATTAGCAGCTTATCAGCATTAGCGCCTGCTGCTCGCTCTGCCCCCCTCCGGGGTGGGTGTGCGTCGTCGACGCTGTTACTGTCTCTTTAAATTTACCCAGGAGCCCCTTAAGGAGCCCCAGGGGCCCCTAGTCCGGCTCCCCACCCAGAAGACAAGCAAGAACCTTAAAATACATTACTGGAGGCCTAAGCTGAGACGAGTCTTGCTTGAGCACTACAAAGTGTTTTCGCCGGCGGATTGAGTGATTCTATGAAAAGTTAACTTGGCTCCCGTGCGGGGCGCGTGGGAGAAACCCTGGAGAACACGGGCTCCAGAACGATGAGCGCCAGCCAGATGCGTGTCGAACGGTGGCCGCGCGGCGGAACATGTTCCTGCTGTGACATGTTGTTCATGTGAGAGTGACATGTCCCGCTCCGCCGCTTCGACCCGCTGAGGAGGGAGGTAGTACACGAGCTACAACTACATCAACAGCCAGGCCAGTGATGGAAGAGAAAGAGACGGGGGAGAGCGAGCCAGTGGACCTCCGCTCTTCCGAACAGTCTGAGTTGCTCTCATTAATAATAAGCGGAGAGGAGGAAACGACGCAGGAGGGGAGCGACTTGGGAGGTAAACGAAAAAATTTGTTTTTCTTTTTTTTTTAGGGCCACAGCTGAGTGGGTGTGCGTGGTTGTCAGTGACACAGCCATTGTCAGTCAGACAGTTAATCCGTGTCAGGGACAAAGCCGTGGAGCGGCATGGCCCCTCTGCCTCTGTGGCTCCTATAAACAAAGGCTCAACAGCATACAAGCTGAGGAGACTCACTGCTGCCATCTAGAGGATAGCGACTGTAAGGCAAGACAAGTTTATTTGTATAGCACATTTCAGCAAGGCGAGCCAAAGAGATTTACATGATGAAGACATAAAACAACAAACGAGCAACAAACATTTGCACAATAAAAAGAAGCTATGAAAAGGTGAAATACAGCGTAAAATTAACGATGCTCCAGTTAATATGAACCAAAAGCAGTTCTAAATAAATGGGTTTTTAGCTTTGAATTAAAGAAATACAGTGTTTCAGCAGTGTTGCAGTTTTCAGTGAGTTTTTCCCAGATTAGTGGTGCATAAAAACTGAATGCTACTTCATGTTCAATTTATGTCAGGGTCATTAAGTCAATCATTTTAAAATATTATTTTAACATAGTGATGAAAACATAAAGCAACATACAAAACAAACGTCCGTTTAATATTGTAGAACAATTAAATCCAAAGGACTCACTTGAGGTGGCTGGGGCATCTGAACAGGATGGATGTCTGGGTTTCCCTCCTGACCTTTTTCTTTGCTTTCTTTTTTTCAGCTTTCTTTTTTTCAGCATCTCTTTATTAATATTAACAAGAGCACACGTACATGAACACTCATATATACATAAATATAACCCTAGACAAAAAAAATGCAAACACACAGAAGGGAGGGGCAAAACAAAAAGCAGATCAATCACCATAAAGACCAGTTTTTCTTGCCACATGATCTCATGACAAGTCCTCTTCCCACGTCGAGTTGGATATCATTTTGGCCTAGCCACGTGTAAAAGACAGTCCAGATCTCCCAAAATCTGTTAAGTTTTTTATTAGTAAAATAACTGATCTTCTCAAGGGCATTTTAAATAAAGTCATTTAATTAATTCGTTGTGAAATTCCACATAATGTCTCTTTCTTCCATGATAATGCAATACAGCATTTAGCTTCCAAATAACAAACACTAAGTAGGGATCTTGAATAATTTGATATAACAAAGTCTTCAGGATAGATATTTAAGATGCACATTTTATGATTTAAAGGAACCTCCTTACCAATCATCGGACTACTCACAGTCAACACAGCCTTCCAAAAAACTAATATGTGAGGACATGGCCACTTAGTATGTGGCCATGTCCTTTCTGGGAAGTGCATTTAATGCAAATGTCAGGAATATTAGTGTGGAAGTGAAGTAATCTAACTGGAGCGATATATTCCCCAGTTAGCCACTGTACTGTAACAATTTGGAATTTGTGTTGGCAGATTGAGTATGAATCAAAGCTCAACCCTCTGACCACTTCTGGCTTTCAACTATCTCCCAGATCTGTTACCTACACTAGTAGAATGCTGTTTGAAGATCTGTTATGCTTATCGAAAAACATCGAGAACAGAATAGACACCTGTCCTCTATCATTTAAGAGGTTCATAGTAATGTCTTCTAATAAAGACAAAGAAGATAGATCAAGATTATTTTGCTGCTGGGACAAAATGAAACTCCGAAGTCCGAATCAGAAGATATCTGTAAAAATGTTTTGTAGGAATGCAAAACATTTTTGAAACAAAACTTCAACTTGTTTTGAAGTTTTTCAGATGATATAAATACCCTCCCTGTATAGAGATCGGACATCTTGGCTATACTTTTGGTATACCAGAACCTAAAACCTATGTCTGCTCTACCTGGTTGAAAATCACTGTTTTGGTGAATTGGTGAGAACTGGGATAGTTGATGTCTCCAAATAAATCAATAAGTTATAAGCCAGGTTTGTCAGAGCTGGAGGTAAAGGACAAACACAAGGACTGTCTGTGTGTTCTGCTTAGATCTAATTTACTATTTACTGGTGTGGCTGATCTCTGTATTGTCTTGCTCTCTGAAGAAGACAATCTTGCCAATGGCCATGGTGGAGAGGACTCTGAGACAGGTATGGTCACACCTGTGAGATCACCTGCCACCAGCTACTGGAGCATCACAGAGGGACCCGACCATCCACTCCTTCTCTCCCCAGCGCCCGGGCCCTCTGGACGCAAACCCAGGGTCCAGAGAGCGTCACGTCCAGGCCTGAGCAGAATTCCTGGCCGCGATCACCGCCGCTACTACCACGAATACTGGCGCAGCGAGTACTTGATGGACTTTGACCCCCAAAGGCACGGAATGATCTGCATGGTGTGCGGCAGCACGCTCGCAACCCTGAAGCTCAGTACCATCAAAAGACACATCAGGCAGAAGCACCCGGACTCTCTCCTGTGGAGTGCTGCAGACAAGGAGGTGATCCGCTCTGGCTGGGAGAGCCATCTGAGTCTGGGGGCAGGTCAGAGGTCTGCTGCTGCATCCTCGCTCCAGGGAGAAGAAGACTCTATGCACTTTGGTCAGCAAATAGGTGGTGAGTAGAGCGAGATTTTTAGATCTCATATTCAGTGGGATTGTGCATTATGTTCTGACTTGGGGTGGCATGAAGCGGAGAGGACAGTGGTTTCCAAATATTCTTCTATAAAGTATAAAGTAAATTTGTACTTGTTCTTCTCTACTCTGATGCCTCTAAACAGAATTTAGTGCAACAAGTTGACTTCAGAAATTGCCGATTAGGTAAGCCAGAGCTACAAGGAATGATTGAGATAAAGCACATCCATATGTTAGACTGGCCCAGTCAAAGACCAGAAACAAGTCCACATGATAATCGGTGACGAGACTTAAAAACTGCTGTTAACAGATGTTCTTTATCCAGCTGGACTGAGTTTGAGCTGTTTTGTGAAAAAGAATGGGCAACAATCTTCATCCTTAGGTGTCAGAGCCGTTGGAAATAGATTTTCTGCAGCAATTGCAGCTAGAGATAAATCTCCAAGTACTGACTGAACATAAACACCTCACCCCCACATACGTCACATTTTTTTATCTAAAAATCCCCACAAACATTTAAATTAGCATAAATTTTATTTCATTACTTTAAAACCACACGTCTTTTTCTTCTTGTTCATAAATGTGCGATTACAGAAAAGTGTGATCCAATTCATCAAAGTTTCTTGTTAAAACATAACACCTATGCTTTGACAGGCATGCTGTTTTTCTGTTCAACAATAGCTGGCAGCAAAGGACCAAGAAAATATATACATGTGCTAATGAGAAGTTGTCAAGCATGAATTGAAACAAACATGAAACATTTTCACTCTTTGAAGAGACCCAGCGCCAGAAAAGTCTTGTTGTGGTTCTGTTAGAGTTCTGCTGCTCACACTAACATTAGAAATTATCTTAACAGTTTGAGCCTCCAGCAGGCGACTGGGTTGTTTGTAATATTTTTTTTTACAAACTATTCTGTTAGGAACAGCAGAACCCAACAATCTACTATCTGACTTACTGCTTGAGTTAAGATAACTGTTGGAGAGCAAAGGCACCAGTTTAACATCCCAGAGCAGCACACAACAGCTTTACACTTCAGTATCTGAACTCATCAAGCCTAACAATGGACCAGGCTATCTGTAAACTACAATCCTCTGATAACTGCTTTCTTAAATAAAAGATCTTGATCAGCTTCTGTTTCTCAGGTCGTGTTCTAAACAGTTGTTTTTTATGTTTGTTTTGTCTGGATGTTCCAAAATACAATACACCCAGAAACTCTAGATCCAGTTCCACTGCAGGAGCACCAACAGCAGCCCCCCGCTTTGACTCCACGGACCGTAGAGGATGAGAGCCTCCAACCCCAAGAGGAGGATGACGGGCTCCCCGGACCGTCGGCGCGGACCTTGGAGCGCTACCTGAATGACTCTCTGCACGCTTGGTTCCGCCAGGAGTTCCTGATGGAGTATGAGGCTGAGGCCGGACGCCTGCTCTGCATGGTGTGTGGAGCAGTACTTCCCTCTCTCCACTTGGATCACATAAAGAGCCACGTACTGGAAACCCACCCCAACTCGCTGGTGTACAGCTCAGAGGAGAAGCACTGCATCCTACAGGCCTGGGCCCAGACCCACGGTGAGAACATCAACCACTTTCGAGTCAAGTTTATTTGTATGGCACATTTCAGCAACAAGGCAGTTTAAGTGTTTTACATCACAGCATCAAACATAAGCCATAAGAACATTTTATTCTATGTTAGATTCAAGTTTGCAATACATGACTACTAAGGTATGGATGATTAATCTTATGATTTGCTTTCTCATCACCCCTAATCACTTCATATCCTCATCAACATCACCATGGTAACATCTAGCCACTGCAGTGTCCTAGAAAATGTTGTAGAGATGATGATTCAAAGATTTGTTGTGTTTATGTCGGTAAACACACACTTTAAGTAGTGTGTTATTCTGGGTAGAACCTGAATGCTGAATGTCTATCTACTCTCTGCCAGGTGAACCAGACTCAGTCAAGTCAGAACCTACACCCAACACCAAAGCAAAGGGGGCTGACATTTTCACAGAAGACCTTAAGACGGTTCCAATCAACGCTGACATGTTCCCAGAGGGTGACAGCACTTTAACTCAGGACATTCATCTGATCGGTGAGGATGGAGGGGTCGGGGCCCCACGCCTGCCATCCCAGCCTCTCCGGCAGTCCAGGAAGAGGCGGCTTAGAGGGGGTGACCCCTGGCGACTCCGCCTCGACTATCTAGTAGCCTATGGGCCCCAAGACCAGGGCACTTTTTGCATGGTGTGTTCTCAGGTCTTGCATGAAAGCAAGGTGAGCAGCTTCCGCCGCCACATTCAGGAATGCCACCCTGAGACCACAACGCTGAGCCGACAAGAAAGAGAAGCAATGGCTGCTGCCTGGACCAAAGACTCGTCTGCTGATGGAATGCAAATACCAGATGGTGAGAAACGTTTCCACATTGTTGTGCTTTATTCAACAGTCACTAAATCCTGATTATTACCAATAATTAATATCATCCTGCCCTGCAGCCTTCATAAACTGTCCCCTTTCTGTCTTGTAAACAAAGCTCTGCTTGTTAAATACTGTGAATACTTAGTCATTTAGTCACATAACATTTCACAGTGTCGAAAGGCAGAGAAATATACATGATAATGTACAATATCAGTAAAAAACATATCAGCAGCAATATTATTAGACATCAGTATTGATGCATCCCTATTTCTAACAGTTGCATAAGGAAGAGTTATCATACAGTATTCATAATAGAAGTTAACTGAATAAAAATGATCCTACAATAAAGAAAATATATTTCAAATTCAAAACTTTCCATGTTGTACAGACAGTAAGAAAACATGTTTCCTTGTACAATGAAATTCTTAATTTCCTGGTCACATTACAAAATGTTTGATAAATAGTAAAGCAGGCAAAAATAAAATAAAAATAGAAATATAAACTTTACAAAAATACAAACTATGCAGAATATAGACAGTGTAGATATTTTATGCAGATTAGCTGGTATGTGCAGCAGTCAGTGAAACAATGAGGAGCAGCGATAACCTGTTTGAGAAGTCTAATCAGCAGTACGTTTGCTGGTCTTTGTTCAACTTGAGGTCCTCTCTCCCTCTCTGTGTCTGTAGAACTGAACCCCAGTGAAGCTGTTGCCTTCAGTACAACCAAAGGCAGAAATGAGGATTCCCCCTCTGATGTCTGCGCTCCCCTCAACGCCGTGAACAGCAACGACAGTGTGACCGGAGGGAGGAGCAGATCCAAGGACTGTGGCGTTGCAGCCCCGGTCCCTCGCCACGGCCATTACCCCGGGAAGGACCAGAGGAGGAACTACCAGGTGCGCTGGCGAATGGAATACCTGATGGATTATGACTGTAGGAGACATGGCCTGATCTGCATGGTGTGTGGAGCCACTCTGGCGACGCTGAAGGTCAGTACCATCAAGCGGCACATCCAGCAGGTTCATCCTCACTCCCTGCTGTATGGCACTGAGGAGAAGGAGCAAGCCCTGCTGAGCTACAGCCAGACTGCCCTGCACTTTGTCCACTCTGATGACTGCTTCTCCTCCCAGGACCACGGACTCATGCAGGGCGCTGCCTCGCCCGCGCAGCTTGGCACTTAGAAAGGGCTTCTGTCTGTTTTCTCTCCTGGCTTCTGTTCAGAAGCAGCCCTCACTTTTCTGTCCCTAAACCATAAAAATGGATGACTCTTCAGCTCACCTCTATTGTGAAATCATAGCACAATTGTGTTATAGCAAGAAAGAGTGTGAGAGTAAGATGCAAGTTTACAAAAGCGGGATAACCTCTTTAAAATCCCCTTCAATTTACTTCTTAGTTTCTACTAAGAGGCTGAAAATGAAGTGAGGTCAAAATGTCAAAGCTTCATGAACATTTAAAAGTCCAGTGACTCATTAAGAAGGAACAATGACACTTTATTTAGATTTCCTTTTTGGAAGCTACTGATGTCTTTGCACAAAATGAACCAAATCCTGGCCAACAGAGTGGATTATGTGCTACAACAGATAACACATGAAAGCTACTATTAAGCCATGTGAGTCTGCCTTTTCCATATGATGGAATCCATAAATCAGTGCTGAGAACAGCATAAGAATGCAAAGCCATATTTCATAAGGAGTGAAGCTGAATTGGACTGAAGCAGAGCCTCAGGTTGAGGCTTCATGACCAGGTTGAGAGCTTCTAGTTGGATGATTTCACTCAGCAGGTTAGATCACTGAGGGCCAAAAAGATTGTTGACAGGACTCAAACATCTTTACATTTAGACGAAACCTGCAGTCAGGACCATGTTGAGCCGATTAGATCTCAATGAACTGATGTTTGTTTTTGTTTTTATATTTTGCAACCTTGATTCACAGGACTGGTAGCATCACGACTAATGTCCAACTGTTAGCAATGAACTGAACTGAGCTGATGCTTTAAGTCGTTCTGAGCACTTAGAGAATAATCCCTCAGGTCCAATATTCCCCATCAGACACTACTGCCTGTTAAACTGCTTTGTTCCTACATTTCTCTTTAATTAGCTACAAAAAGAGCAAAATAGTGTTTGTGTTGCAGGTTTCCTGTACCAGAGGAGACATTTTCACAGAGATCTTTTGCCAAGTTGTTACATATATGTGGCCACATCACTGGCTCATCTGCCCGGTGTAGGAGCTGCTTTTTTATTGCTGTAATGAATTATACCGGAGTCAGTAGTTGGTGACACTGTGATGACAACAAAGGCTAAACTAAGAAGCAATATAAACAGTAAACATACCCCCCCCCTCCCCCTCCCACCTCAAAATACTTTGAGAGGTTCAGAAATTCTTCATTATTTTTGCATTTACAAAGGATAATGTCAAAGAGCAGAGAAGTCTGACCACCTGTCAAGCAAAATAGAGCAGGAGCTTTATACAGGTGGGACGTCTCTGCAGGAGCAGCTTCCCAAAAGGTGATTCCATGACAACCCTTTTTGTGTCTAAATGCATGTCTAAATGTGAACACGCATTTATTTTTAAAGGGAAAATGTGTCAATTGTTCCAAGATCCTCAGATTCAGGCTTAACTATAGTATCATTTCTAAAAAGTGACATTTAATGGAAAATCATTTATATGGAGTTTATTCTCCCGCACAGCCTGCATTTTCTAAAACCCGTTCATTTGGGGATCAGAAAATCTCCTAAAATCACAACAGTCATGACACAGAAATGTAATGCTGCTTGATCTGGCCCCAGTGACTTAGTCTGGTACATATTAGGCATAAAATAATAAATCTTTCGTTAACATAACAAAACTAATCAGCTATATGACTGAGAAATGGATTCTAAATGTTTGAAAGTGTTCTCATTGACTTAGATTATAAAATTGTTGAAAAAGAAATAATGGAATTTTCTAGGATTAAAAATATGTTTAGGTGATTTTGTTTTTTCTCAACGATAATTTTTCACTACAAAGTTAAAGAACATTTCAGTGAAATTAAAGCAAAGCCAAAGAGGTGTCTCTTTCTCCATCACGGCTTTTCTCTGTCACAGAACAACCGCTCCATCCGGTCACTTTATTAGATTTTGCTGCATTTAATTCACATTTTACCAGACAAATATTCAGTATACACTGTTGCATCAAGCTTCATAGAAACCATTTTGGTTTCTAGCAAATGGAAAAGCTTCTGTCTCAGTGTCAGCTTTAAGGATTCTGGCAGCTGGAATTGAACAGTTGTGTAATGAGACAAACTTACAAATGAGTCTCTGGGCTTTAAAGGTTTTAGGGACACCATTGAATATTTATTTGTTCATATTTGGGCTTGTTTCTGGTCAGGGCCCAAGTCTTTTCTCAGGAAGTTAGAAACCGAGTGACAGACGAATACAACGCAGCACTTTGTCCCATCAGATCTACTAAACTCCACCCTTATCTGTGTGCAGCCAGTAAAATGTTTGACATGTTTGCTGATGACAATGAATGGAGCATATGGAGCTTAGTCCTTGTTTACAAGTGCAGGTGAAGGATGTCCTCCTCAGTTGTCCGTTTTAATCTCAGTCTAGGTAATACAACACCATGCATCCTTCCCATCAGCCAAATCATCCTACCTTAACACTGCACAAAAAATGTGTAAATATCTGAAAATGAGTTGTATTTTTCCTTTGTATGAGCACTTTTTTGCATCCTGGTTTTTACAAAATATGTTTGTAACTAAGTCCAGTTTTTCTACTTTATTCAAAATTGAACGATGAAGGCATGTTTTAACACTAGACAAATGCTTGATAAATTTATGAATTCACTTTGCAGACTTTGTTCCAGCTTCATTGTGTTTTTTTCCCCCCATCCAGTGTACAAAGTTTATGCAACATGTAAAATAGTTCTGTCATAGAATGTCACTTCTTCTTCTTCATTTTCTTCTTCTTCTCTTGGTAAACATATCTCAGGGATTCTGTTTGCATCAACACTTTAATCAGTGGTTGTTTTTTGTTTTGTTTTTCTTCCAGGCTGTCGCTGTTCGACACTACTGGATTTACGCGTTGGCTTCAGTTGTGTCACCGTCCAACATAAATACCACAGTGAATTACAAGCTATGTTTTAAAATAACTAGAGCCAAACATTCGGATAAAAAAAAAAATATAGATTTCAGGAGAATAAATAAAAACTTGTGATGTTAAAAAAAAACCATTTGAAGAGTTCATTTTAGTGACGCAACGATGTGAAAATTTGGGCCCATGTTGACATCTACACATTTCCCACTATTTCCACACTGTGAAGAAATAATCATGTAACGCTGACATTGTGTCTCTGCTTCAGTTACCGCCGCATCACTATCACTGTCACATGACCAGACAAACCGCCCGCTTCAAACACATTCACAAGCAGCAATAAGGTGGGAATATTGGTTAATATCAGCATATTTTTACTTATGCTGATATTAACTAGGCCAATGTCAGTCAGTTTTCAAATTCCAATATGTTGAAAACTGACTGACATTGGCCTATACTGATGCTGATGTCAATATCCCTACTTACTTTAATTTCTCCAATATCAAACCATCCTACCTTAATGATGCACAATATCAGGGTCAAAACAATGCATAGCAACAAGCTAAAAGGCACAATGCTTTAAATATGACCCTATGTAGTCTGAACTGTATCTCAGCCTTTGTCATGTGACGGTGGGCTCATGACTCTGTGGTATTTATGTGGGACTGACATTCATAAACAGTTGAGATGTCTTTAATGAAGGATAAAATCTTTAATCCAAAACTAACGTAAAGTGACACGACAGAACAGGCTCCATCTTTATGGCTCCTCTTCTCTGACATAAGCACTTAATTCATGAGACGATGAAGTGAGACATGATGCGTTGCTTGTGTGTATGTGTGTGTGTGAAAAGTGATTGCTCTGCCCCTTTCCAACAGGCCAATGTGTGAAATGTGCATCCTGTCACCAGTGAATAAAAACTCATTGATCCTCTAATCCTTTGCTGAAGTGAGATTTTGGTTCTGTTGTTTTATATTTTCTTTATGGGTATTTGAAGACCAGTCAAAATTAGACAGTTTACATCTTCTGACAGTGTAGATTTATAGACCTGATAATGGTTAATATGCCTCCTAGAATGTCGGAGCATGTGATCTGACCTCCAATTTACCTTCACAGTCAGTGAAGGTAAATTTATCTTTTGAGTTCTGGAACATTTTACGTGGGATGAAACAATTAATCATAATGAATCGATTATTTAAATAATCGCCAATTAATTTAGTGAACATTAATTGTTAACCGCAGTACACAGATTTTAAAAAAGGCCATCTGCTGAAAGAACAGCAACTAATCTAAAACTGTACAGCACATATATACATTTTGCATTTAAGATAATAGCAGCATTATCTGTAAACTGGCAGTTTTAGTTTCATCTGGGTTTAACTTAGTTAAAAGCCTCCTATGATGTACGTTTTGCTATCTAATTATTGATCAGTTAATCCAAAAAATATTCAACAGGTCAGCCCTCCACTATTGATGTTCAGTTCAACTAAATAAGAGTTGATGTTTTTTTTTGGTTTTTAGCTTCCTTTGCGACAAATGATCAAGAGTTCGCAAAAGGAATGCTGTTATTGTATTTTAGGCAATAAAATGTGTATTTTCTCATTTAAAACAGGAATTAATTTGTTTGCGTTATTTTTCATGTATTTCCAAATATTGTACAAAATAAGGTTAAGTGGTGAAATTGTTAAAATAATTGATTACTAATATAATCATTAGTTGCACACCATAGGACAAAACTGAAGTTATTTTACCTTCAAAATGACACGTAGAACCATGCGGTTTATAAGAAACTGTTTTCATATGCTCACTAATAAATAACATCAACATCAAGCACCATGGTCTAATGCAGACTGGCGGTTGCTACGGAAATAACTGGAAAACATCGGGAATGTTGAGGACGTCATGGCTTTAGTTACAGGCACGTTGTGCAGATGTGACACAAGCACATTAATGTGTTCGACAAATAACTTTATCCCAAGAAGCTAAATGTTGCTGTAACTCTTATCATGCATGGATCTTCAAAGAGCTTTTATAGATGATGATGCTGTGAGCAGGAAGGAACTCCAGTTTATACATCAGCACAGCACAGGGTCCACTCCATGTGAGGCAGGTTCTACTAAACAGAACACATGAATGGATCAGACAAGAGTAGCTATCTGAGTAGCAAGTAGCATAAAAAAATGACTTGATGTTGCTTTGAGAAATCCTTTTTTATTTTTTTCCTGGATTTTTAGGTCTATTTCAGAAATCCAATTAAATGAAATATGTAAATAAAAAAGTCTGCTGCAAATGTTAGGCTGTTAAAACTTTTTATTTCATTTCTCAACTCATTTTAAGCAGCAGTATAAATGTGAATGTGACTTTTCATAATTCCAGCTTTAGAAATAAAAATCCCAAGTCCTCTTTCCCACTGAACAGATTTCAGGAGAAGATAAAGAATCCAGAGAGGTGAACAGATTCACAAAGAGCCGCAGACCTTTGAGTTGATTTTATTAATTATTTCACTTTGACATCAGTACAGAGACCACAAACATTTTTGCAGTTTTCTTTTTTTTTATTCCTGCGACATCCGTCCAAAAGCTTCATAAACTGGAACCAAAGTCATAGCTGCTACAAAACCAAGCCGTTAGTTCACAAAGTCCAAATACCAATTAGAGCTCAAGCCAAAAGAGTCAGGAAGCAGAGTTCAGATTATTCCTGCCACTCTCTCCCATCACATAAACACACAAACAGGAAAAGGAGGGAAAAAAACATGCTATGAGAAATGATATTGAATTTCCTCTGTATCATATTCTACACACTACAGAACTACACTCACTTTGTGATGTTTACCCTGGCAGCGCCCTGACACCAGCCACTTTGCTTTTCTAGTTTTCACCTGGATCGCTAAGAGGCTCTAACAGCACAACATTCATATGAGCCAAGTGAATATTAATGGCTCAGCTGACATGGCCTCTGATGTCATCAAGCATGCAGATTTAATTTTCAGTTTTAAAAATAAGACTTCTTGTAAGTTTCCTTCACTCCAGCTTTAACTCAAAACTGCTGATGACTTCTAAGGTTTATTAGGAAATCGGTGATTGGAGGTTTCCTGGAGAACCCAGCGTTAATATTCATAGGCACTAACTTTAGCAAGAAAGACTGAAAAGATTTCTATTTTTATTTAATATTTTTATTGGCCATTATATTAGTTATAATCCATCCACTAGAACTAAAGTAAAAAAATCTGAATAGCCAGACGTGAGAATTATTATTTTGTTCGGTAGTCTTGACTTCTTAAATCTTAAGTCCATAGAAGAAGCACATGGTAAATATGTTCTGGAAGCTAAATAACTTTCTAAAAAAAAACAAAACAAACAAAAAAAAACAACGTAACTTTATCTCTGATGACATTCAGTGTGCCTCCTGTGGGACAGAAGTGGCAGACACGAAGCGGACGGGTCGGTGAACTCTGACCTGTGCAGGTGAATCACACATTGGTCATGCATAGGAGGGAGAGTTCAGCAGCCGGGTTGGAGCCGTGTCCATTCAGTATGCAGGGACACATGCAGACAGGACAGAACAGCTACAGGTGTGGTGTCGACTCACTATTCACACTTCTGTCCCTTAAAGTAACATAAAGGTTGGACTGCAGGGCCAACACGTCACTATGGTTTTAAATCAGGTTCAAAAAACACCACGGAAACAATCACAAGTAGTAACCTTATTAAACAAAAATCAGGATCAACAATATATTACAGGCTATATAGGGGAGGGGTGAAAACCTGTTCCAGCTTACACTATGACCAAACCCAAAAACAGAAGTTCAACAATAACCATTTCAGAAAGTGTTCCTATCATCTCCAGCTACTTTACTTAAAATGGCACCTTCTAATATAACAACCCTGAACTCATCTTACTTCCTCCTTGGTCAG